>NC_090657.1:183497393-184097393 GCF_040937935.1 Hyperolius riggenbachi | reverse complement strand
ATAGCTAACAACGCGTTTTGTTATTACGTGGGAAGGCGGCAGGACAACGGAGCGGCGCAGACGTGATGTCACACGGCGGGTGGGCTGAGTGACATGAGTGGCTTGCACAAAGGTATCATCTGTAGGGATGCTGTAATGAATAGCGGAGATGCCGCTGCGCGGGCAAGCAGCATGGCGGCTATCTCCGCATTCCAGCCGGCGGCTTCTGCTGGTTCGCCTGGTCCTTCTAGTGCACACAGATTGAGAGCTACACGCGCGCGCCAGGCGACAGGACCTTTATGCTAGTAGAAGGGGAGTCAGCTGATGAGGCCGATCAGCTGACTCCAGCTATGCTCCGGATTGGCTGAGTGACTGGGGCAGCGCTGCGGAGCGCTCTGGGTATATATAGGACTTGCCTGTCAGTTGCAAGATGTCTGCTGTTGCGAAAACTTACGTGTGAGCACTTAGACCCCAGTCAGATCTTATAGTGTGTTAGAACCAGCCGGAGCTGGGAATTCACACTTAGTCAGATTCCGGTGATAGCCGTTAAAGTATTACTGTTTATCTGTTAGACTAGTTCCCAGGTGTTGAGACCAAAGACCTCACACCTAAGTCTAGGAGATTGCTACATTGCTACTGTTATCTATTAGACTAGTTCCCAGGTGTTGAGACCAAGGACCTCACACCTAAGTCTAGGAGATTGCTACATTGCTACTGTTATCTATTAGACTAGTTCCCAGGTGTTGAGACCAAGGACCTCACACCTAAGACTAGGATATATATATACTGTTACCTGTTATGACCTCTGGCTTTCCTGACCACTCTCCTGCTTGCTGATTCGGTACCTCCGCCTATCTGATTACCTGTTGCCGACATTGCCTGAACCCGGATACCGAATCAGTCTTCTGTCTCTGTATTTTATCTGTCCGTGTGTTGCCGACTTTGCTTGTCTGACCTTTCTGACTGTCACCCAACCCTTGGGTGATCAGCCTTACTGTACTATCTGTAATGCAAATCAGGAATGTAGACAGTTCCCTGTTGGTGCGATCTGGCAATCCTCCTTAGGCAGCTCTCAGTATCCACTAGAGAAAGTAAAAACATGCAAAAGAGAGAGCGCTCTGAGTGACAAATAAATAAGAGCATCCACCCTGTCAAGGACAGGTCTCACCTGTTCAGAAATGGCTGCTCGTAGGACACAGCCTCTGATAGCGTTTGTCCCTTTAGGGGCCAGGGACCAGGCTCATGATCCAGCTCCAGGCGGGGAATCCGGAGGGCCACCAGGGAGTCACGGTCTCAGTTTGGACACTTCCAGGGAGGCTGTAGGCAGGCCAAACGTTAGATCCTGGCGCACGCTCACCTTGCGGGACCAAACGGGAGTGAGCGGCGTCTATGCGATGTCAGTAGCGTATTGAGTAGTATTATGTGGCTAGCAGATATAACCGCTGACTTGCCGCAAATAAAATAGAGAGTGGAGAGGTAGTAAGGTATAAAAGGGGGCTTATTTATTAGTAAAAACAACGCGTTTCTCAGAGAAAACGTTCTCTGTTTCATCAGGCTAATATTATAATACTGTACTATCTGTGACACCTGCTCTTCAGGTGTTCATCAGCTGCAAGCACAGGCTTATGGTTAATTGCTCCTCAGGGGACCATCCTGCAGCTCGGTCAGTGGTCTCTATCCCTTAGGAGTCCACTGGCTGCAGTACAGTCTGATTCCCTGCCCTCAGGGAATCACTGGTTGCAGTACAGTCTGATTCCCTGCTCCTCAGGGAGTCCCTGGCTGCAGTCCAATCATATCTCTCATTACACCAGTTATCACTCTGGCAGTCCAGTCAGTGGTCACTGCCCCTCAGGTGTCCACTGGCTGCAGTACCACCCGATTCCCTGCTCCTCAGGGAATCCTCTGCTGCAGTACTGTCTGTATTACCTCCATCTCAGGAGATCATCTTGCAGCACAGTCAGAGGGAACCTGCCCCTCAGGGGTCCACTGGCTGCAGTGCAGTCTGATTCCCCACTCCTCAGGGAATCCTTGGCTGCAGTAGTGTCTGTATCTCCCGCTTTTCGGGAGATAACTTCTCCATTTACTGTTGCACCAAACACAATATCACATTGAGTGTCCTGTGTCTAGCTATACTAGTATTATTGGTGATTCTGCAGATCACCACATAATCAGGTATAGCATCTGTATTATTGGTGATACGGCAGATCACTAATAATCAGAAAAAATCTGTGTTGCTGATACCAATTGTTACAGATGCTGATTCGGATTCCACAATATTGGAAAATCTGCGGAAATTCGATTTACCGCAACTCAGTAGTTTTAGCCCAATCACAGAACTCGGAAGCATTAGACCAATCAGAGAAGACAGAATTTTTCTGCAAAAAATCAGATCACTGCGGTAATTTTTTACCAATCACATTTCCATTTTTTCAGATTTTTCCCTTTTTTCTGTGAAAATTACTAATAAAATACTCCTTGGGAAACCCCAAAAAAGCGAAAAACAGAAATCGGAATTTCTGCGGAAATTGGAATTTCTGCGGAATTACTTGAGCAAGTTGATCGCTTGCTGATTGGTGGTCGGGGGCCACTGTGCACACACCAGATTATAGGCTGAGGCAGTCATTATCGCCTGCCTTAGCCAACTTTAATCTAGTGTGTGTAAGCAGCAGGGCCGGCCCGATGCAGAGGCGAGAGAGGCTCCAGCCTCAGGGCGCAGTGTAGGAGGGGCGCCCAACTCACTCCGCTGTCATTCCCCTATTGTGTTTGAAGCAGAGAGAGATAAGAAAAGGGGATACAAGGAGGTGATTGCAAGCCAGATAACTAGAGATTAAGGTGTTAGGGGCCCTGGGGCGTATCTTAAGGTACCCATACAGTGGCTGGAATTCCCTCCAAATATACAGAAGATTAGATCACTGTGATCCAATCTCCTGCGAAATCGATAGCGCAAACGCTGACTGATCGACCGATTGACATCCGACATTGATTGATTCAGTCGATCCGTCCCGACGGAAAATTTTGCTCAATTGCCCTCGGGTCGGGAGCGCATTTCAAGCGGCATTCAATTCGCATTGGTAGCGGAATTCAATTTGCATTGCTAACGGCATTCAATTCGACGACGACCGACGGAACAATAACATCACCACTTTTTGCTTCCTATCTATCACAAGTTCACAACCAACAAGAAAATCCAAATTTTGGTTTGACAAAAATCGAAGTGGCCAACTATTTTTATAATCGTTTGTAACCGATTGTGACCATCAACTGAGATTATTTTCAACCAATCCGATCAGAATTTCTGATCACTCGAACGATTTTTCGTTAGAAATTGGACTGTTAGTGGCCACCTTTAGTTTAATAGCAATCAGTGTGTGACGGCTGGGGTGGGAGGGATGGAAAGGCGCACTTTGGTGTCTCAGCCTTTGGTGCTGGAGGACCTTGTCCCGGCTCTGGAAAGCAGCGTAACAGATTGATTTGCGCCTGGTGATTGTATGTTATGTCAGCACACGTGCGGGCATGACAGCGTGGTAATTAGCGGTGTTGCGTGCTAACAGGCGAAGGTGTGTGCAGCGGTGTTTGGGCAGGGAAGCGGCGCTGGTCGATGGGGCCGCTCTCTCTTCCTGTCCGCGCTGTCTGCAGGCTGAGTGATCAGATTTATGGGCAGCACCCTGCTGTGTCCTATGCGGCCTCCCTCCATCTTGGCACGCAGAGCCGGCCACGCGCTGGGGAAGAGGGCTCGTTGTTGTGCGAGTGGTTAATGTAGCGGGCGATCGCTACAAGCTCGTTTGGTGTTCGCAGAAGCGGGCAGACAGTGATAGAGGAGTGATTATGAATAATGATATTTTATAGGAAGCAGCCCAGCCGGAACTCCCCAGAATCCCCAGATTGGCAGATTGATGAGTGCCGTTTCCATCCGCCGCCGCCCAGCACGATCCATTACCATCTTATCCAACAAGTCTCAATAAAGCAGGAGAGGAACCATCGCGCAGCATCTGCCAGGTTACCTCGCAGTGTTCTGCATACTAATAATCAGCAAATAGCAGTGCCAGCATTCCTGCTCTCTCTGCAGACAGCTCCAATCAGGTGACGGCTTCTTACAGAATTCCTGGCTCTGGCCAAATCACACAGCAGCAGAGCCAGATTATCCACAATGCATTCTAGGCAGTTGCTTAGGGCCTGGAGAGAGTCTAGGGGCCTGGTGGATGATAGCTCCCACCAAATCTTACTGAAAAATGCCAGATGACCATCAATGGGGAGCAAAAACTGCTATCTTGCTTAGAGCCCCATTATATCTTAATCCATTTCGGCGCAGCAGTCATTCCAAAGGTATGAGGGTGGAATTCCTAAAAATTGTTCTTAAAGGGAACCTGAAGTGAGAGGAATACGGAGGCTGCCATCTGCATTCCCTTATAAACAATGCTGGTTGCCTGGCTGTCATGCTGAGATTTTGGCTTTAGTTCTGCTCGATTCACACACCTGCAACAAGCATGCATCCAGTGGAGTCACACCGGAGTCACATCATCTGATCTGCATGCTCATTCAGGCCAGTGACTTAAAGGACTAATGAAGCGAGAGGGATATGGAGGCTGCCATATGTATTTTTTTGTAAACAATTCCAGTAGCCTGACAGTCCTGTTGATCTTCTGTATTTGAGTCAAAACCCTGGAACAAGCATATGACTAATCCAGTAATACCTGAGTCAGCTGCGTCACAGTACCTGATCTGCTGCATGCTTGTTCAGGGTCTATGTCTAAAAGTATTAGAGACAGAGGATCAAGAGGACAGCCAGGCAACTGGTATTGTTTAAAGGGAAATAAATATGGCAGACTTCATGTACCTCTCACCTCGTGTATCCTTTAAAGTGAACCTAAGATGAGAGATATATGGAGGCTGCAATATTAATTTCCTTTTAAACAATACCAGTTGCCTGGTTGCCTGGCTATCCTGCTGATCTATTAGGCTGCAGTAGTGTCTGAACACCACCAGAAACAAGCATGCAGCTAATCTCGTCAGATCTGACAATTATGTCAGAAACACCTGATCTGCATGCTTGTTCAGGGTCTATGGCTAAAAGTATTAGAGGCAGAGGATCAGCTGGACAGCCAGGCAATGTGTATTGTTTAAAAGGAAATAAATATGGCAGCCTCCACATCCCGCTCACCTTGGATTCACTTGCAAGATAGTAGTACGGAAAAAAATAAATCAATATATCACAAAGGGAGAAGAAGTGATTGATATTTATTGTGTAATTTGTTCATGTTGTTTGATTCGCCTTGAGCCTGCAGGTCATCATCTTTACTGCTGCCAGGCAAGAGAAAAAAAATACCATTATCTATAAACACGCCCATTAACAATGTGATAGGCCAGAACCCGAACTCTGGTCACTTCAGGTTCTGGCCGGCCAATATGCAAAGTGGCCGTCTTCTGTGACAAATGTACAAAACAAACTGCGTTTCACTTGTTGACATGTGCTGGCCGGCCAAGTCGTGAGCAGGGGCTGCATGTTTCAGCAGCGGCATCTGTAGTCCCCAACGGCTCCTCGCCCTGCCCCTTACGCCCTCCTCTTATGTCTGCTGCAAGGAGGAAATATATAGCACAGCCCAACCCTGTGCTCTCTTCCTCCCTCCCTGCTGTGTGTGAAGTCTCACTAGCAGGCCGGGATCTACATCACAGGAGCCTATAGGCACAGATGTCCTGACATTTTAGACGTCGCCCTCCATGAACCTACAAACACCCGCCGAACCACACTGCAAATGTGCAGGCTGGCCTGGTCACTTCCCCCTTACCCATCATAGGTAGCTACAGGTGGTCCTTATTATTTAGGGAGGGGAGTCAGCCGCCTTTCTTTTATCAGGCACCTGTAGGCACGAGCCTACAATGCCTTATGGTAAATCTGGCCCTGCTCCCTAGGAGATTGATTACAGCAGAGGGGCTTAACCCACATGCCTGATGGATAAGTGGCACCAACAATCTTGTTTATTTTGGGATGCTGTGTTTGCCGCTGGCTATCTGTGAGTTTTGAGCCTATGAGGGTTAGGGGTATGAGGGCCATACAGACACACTATAATGCAGCGGTGTGTACTGTTCAATGGAGAGGAGACGGAGGACAGTTTTTTAAACAAAAGAGAACCAAGCACCACTGGTTTCCTGCAGTTCTTCCAGGTTTCTAATAGCTATAGGAGCTGCCATGTCCCCCCCCCCCCTTGTAGCTGCCCTCATTTATCCAGAGAAAGATGTGAAGATAGCATCTGTGACTTCTCTAAACAGTTTGAAGCACAGTGTCCCATTCTAAACCCCCCCCCCCACACACACACACACTTGATAGTAAATGCTTTTGTTTGCTCTCTGCTAAAGTGTACAGTAAGATAATTACATCAGTCCTTATCAGCCTGAAATTTCTGCAGTCGGGCAGGCACGGTCGTCAGCATAAGTAGTTGAATAAAACACTCTGCTAAACTTTTAAATGTAAAAAGAAGAGGTAAAATTGAAGTCTTTTTTTATTATTAATGAGCCACATTGTTAGCATGGCGCTCGGTTCCCTTTAAAGCGGGATTGTCACCATAAAAATCAAATTTCAGCAGCAACTGGTCTGCGTGTATTAAGTGATAAAGATGCTAATACTGCATTCGAAACTTGCAAAACTTTTTCTGCTGTTATGGTATGGAGTTATCACATACCTTAGGAGCACTGGCCCTTTAATTGCTATTGCCAAACAGTTGCATGCTGTGGGATCTTTTTATCTGTAATATATTCCTACTCTTCCCTTTATTTCCCCCTCCTCGTGACATAAGACAGTGCACTTCCTAGTATACACCTCAGTTGGAGTGTCTAAAGACTCTGGGAGGAGGGTGGGTAAAGAATACACAATTAGCAAGAGGAGAAAAAAGAGTGAAGGAGAAAATGATGTCAGGATTAGCTTCATTCAAAGGTAACCAAGATGGAAATTGTCTAGAATAGGATTCTCTGCTTTTCCTTTATAAAATTCACAGGAATCATAATGTGAACAGTGCAATGTATGTAAGTAAAACTAGTATTTATCTACTTATGTATGTGTTTTTTATTTCTAGGTTAGCATGGGTGTCACCTCTGGCAAGCTGACAGCTGTGCTTGCAGTGCGTATAGCAGATACAAGCCACAGCCGGTCCTCGGGGAGCCCTTTGAGCAGTGAGAGTGTCACAATTACTGGCTGATTGGTGAATGCAGCTACCGCTCGGCAGACCGCAAGACTCCATCATCCAGTCGCACAGAAGACGCTGTCGCCGTACAATAAGTTACCGTGGCTGACACTGCGTTCGTTCGGCATAAACTACAATAACGCAAATAAGCAATGACGCCGATAACGGCACATTCCGGCTGCAGAAACTGCACGAGGTAGCGAAATACGAGAGAATATACGACCGCTTCTGCCATTTCCAGCAGACGTTCCAATTACATTATCCAAGCCATCTTCATATTTGTGACACTCGGCCGGCCACAGCGTACCATTCTCCGACATGATTCAGGGACGGCTTAAAGGGTCATTCCACTTCTGAGTGCATTGCCAGGAAAGAATGCAGCGGTGTCTAAATATCATCCTCGCCTGTGTAATTGAGAACTCCATTTCTGCACTTTAGCCTTTATCTAATTCCTTCCATTCGCCGCTCATTATGGTTGATAAGTATCCCGCTTACAAGAAACTCTCCAGAGCACACATGTCAAACTCGAGCACATGGGCCAAATCTCGCCTGCAGTGCCATCAGATTTGGCCCGCAAGTGGTTTCCCCACTTTGTATTATATTTTCCCAATGAGCACATGAGCACTAAGCCTATATGGCTGAGCGCTGAAACTATGAAGCCACATGGTGAAGGGAGAGGGGCCACTGGACACCAGGGAACTGTATAGGGGAGGGGGGTGCCAATAGACACCAGGGAACTGTGAAGGGGAGGAAGGGGTGCCACTAGACACAAGTGAACTGTTTAGGGGAGGGAGGGCACCATTAGATACCAGAGAATTGTATAGGGGAGGGAGTAGGCCAATAGATAACCGGGAACTGTACAGGGGAGGGAGGAGGCCACTAGACACCAGGGAACTGTATGGGGGAGGGAGGAGGCCACTAGACACCAGGGAACTGTATAGGGGAGGGAGGGGGCACTAGACACTAGGATACTGTATAAGCGAGGGAGGTCCAGTAGACACCAGGGAATTGTATAGGGGAGGGAGGGGGCACTAGACACCAGGATACTGTATAAGGGGAGGGAGGTCCAGTAGACACCAGGGAATTGTATAGGGGAGGGAGGGGGCACTAGACACCAAGGAACTGAACAAGGAAGGGAGGGGACTACTAGACACCAGAGAACTGTATGGGGGAGGGAGAAGGCTAAGAGACAACAGAGAACTGTATTAGGGAGGAAGGAGGGCCATTAGACACCAGGAAACTGTACAGGGGAGGGAGGGGGCCAGTGGACACCACGGAACTGTATTCAGTAGGGTGGGGGCCACTAGACACCAGGGACTGTATAGGAGAGGGAGGGGTGCCACTAGACACCAGGGAATGGTGTAGGGGAGGGAGGGTGCCACTAGACACCATGGAGCTGAGCTATAACTGGCTGTGCAAGGCCCAGGACCACCTGCTAATTGAGAATAGCTCCTGAGTCCTGGAGTGTTTGTGTGCTGAGTGGACCAACATTCCTAAGGTCAACATAGCAGTAGAGGGTAGTGGGGTGGAGACAATGGCCTCAATTCACTAAGCAGTTTAGACTAGTCTACTGATGGTTTTTAGTCTATTGATGGTTTGGTCAGCTGCATCAAAGGGTAATTCACTATTACCAAATGTTTTAGACCTGGTCTAAACCATTTGGTAATTAGGTGAGTAAAGCAGGGGAAATGATCAAAAGATGCAATTCCCAAACGAGTAGCTATGACTGACATCCTTTCCTCTGATGAGCTCTCCTTTGGATACAATGAAACTTCTGCATAATCCATTCAAAAGGTTCCATCCTCACATCTAAAATACCTCACAGAATTACTTTACCTACAGAAATCAGCTGGTTTAATCTGTCAGAAAAAGTGGGCGTGGCTACTCCTTGTTTGCCTTTGTGAATTGTGTAATCACTGAATGTTAGACCAGGTCTAAAAACAGGTCTACAACATTACACCAAACCATCAGTAGACTAAAAACCATCTGTAGACTAGTCTAAACTGCTTAGTGAATTGAGGCCAATGGGGGAGTAGACAAAGGGATGCAGAAGAGGCAGTGAGCTTTAAATTCTAGCTATAGCAAATTATAGGCTTGTCTGAATAGGTGTGTTTTGAGGGGTACATTTGAAGATTTCCAGACTTGGAGGCGGAGCATGACGGACAGGCTGTGGGAGAGATAAGGGAGGGAGACACCGAGAGCCCAATATAGTGTAGTATGTACTGGATAAGAGAAGTGGAAAGGTGTGTTGTAAGAAATATACTCACAAATCTGCATTACCATCCAGGTAACCACTAAATAGGCAGGTGGGGAGAATTAGACCTGTCCCCACTCAGGATTAAGAAGTCGCTCTCTGTAGATCAGAAGAAAAAGGGGCCAAATCCCCTCCACCAGGGCTGGACTCAAATTGTAAACACTGTTACAGAGGCGCTAAGCTGATTGACCCTGAGCACAAGTTGTTGTACTCTTGTTTATAGCCTGATGAACTGGAATATGCCCACGAAACGCGTTGCAAGTTTTTGGAGTATGTGAATAAACTCTTTTTGTTGAAAAATCAACATCATCTTGTGTTTACATTGGGGAGGTAAGTCCACCTCTAGCCTCCCTCCTTGAGTCTGCCAGGAGAAAAGCGTAATATAAATGTTCTGTGTTTGCTTATCAACATTTTACACTACTGGCGCCTCTGTAGTGTTTACAGGCTGTGGGAGAGAGTTCCAAAGGAGAGGTGACACTCCCGAGAAGTCCTGGATGTCAGAGTGAGAGGAACGGGTTAAAGCTTTGCAGATAACGAACGGTGTGTAAAATAACTTTTGGTCCTCTTGCACACTAAATGCGATTCCAATTTTTTTTTTATACAATCCGATTTTTTATTCCGATTAAAACAAAGTACTGCATGCTGCTACATTTTTTAATTGCAATCAAAAATCGGATCGAATAAAAATCGGAATCACATGTTGTGTGGCTTAAATGCACATATGTCGCCTTTGTGTGCCTATGAGGTAACAGCCAATGACCACAAACCAAGGTGTGTATTCACTCATGCGATGTTGCTGTATATTTGTGGTTTTCATGGAACAAACAAACTCTTGTTTGCAGCGCTAATGCATTCAAAAGCTTTGGTTCTGCTTTGCTTCAGTGTTTGCTGGCCAAGGCTGAAATATGAAGGAAACCCAGGAAATGTATTTTATAGATGATGTATGAAATGAGCAGGTACTATTTGTCAATTTTCCATGCTGCGTACACATCCTCCCACATTGCATCTCCGACTCAGCATTTTGCTTCCCATCAAAGATTAATGGAGCTACTACCTCAAAATAGAGGGAGAACCTTACCCCCAGCCTCTGACTTCCTGTGAAGAAAGGACCTAACAGGAAACTGGGACCAGCATGACGGGGCCTTTATTCCACGGGACTGCAATAGACCTGAAAACAAACCTGAAAGCAAAATATACTGATATAGATATAACATCATTAAATAGAACCCTGCCTGTCCAAAAACAAGTCGCATTCTCTAATATTTTCTTGGGCCGTCTTATTTCTGTCCAGAGTTGCTGTAAGTATTCCTCCTGTTTCGTGTTCTGCCCGTTGCGGTGGAGCTGCAAACGGACAGTTCTGGCTTGTCTGCCTGCATTCGGTTGTGCATTCGCAATGAGTCACATAGGGCTCTATTCACAATCACACATGCGGTAAGAGATTTTTTACCGCTATATTAACGCCTGTGATAATTTCTGCATTTTTTCCACATTCACTAAAAATGTTCCGCATGCGGGAACAACACGTAAAAAAAATTTGGAAACATGCGTAATTACATAGTAAACATGCGGAAACCATCTGTAAAAAAAGTAGCATAAAAAAACTTGTCCAAAAAAAAAAAATTTGAAAGTCCAGCAAACACAGCACTCAAGGCTCCAGACTCCATTTAAGTCAATGGGAAGCGAAATATATCACCAAGTACTAGTAGGTGATTAAAAAAAATCGGTAGTTAAGTCAGTTTTTTTGTGAATTTTGATTTGTTGCGGGAATTTCCGACTTTTGCGGACTTTTACCGCATTTTTTTACGCATGCGGGTAATTAATGAGTAAAATTTTACGCATGTGGTAAATGTTCATGCATGCAATCTTGTGAATATCAAGATGGTCTCATTTCAGTCGGGAATTTTCCGCAAGTGCATTTCTGCATGCGGAAAATGATTGTGAATAGAGCCCATACTCATTGTCATTTGCAATTGCTCTGCAGTTCTGGGCAGCTCAGGATGCTGTCATCATTTCACCAATTGCTTACTACAGCTGAGCTGCGGCCAGATAGCCCTGGATTTCCTGCATGCATGTTGTTACATAATACTGCATGTATTTCCTATGGGAGTCCTTTGCATTCACAACCAGCTAGCAAATGGTAATCAAGCCAGCTCAGAATTGAGTGATTACCATTCAGCTGTGTGGAGATTTTCATGCTTGCATCCATTGATCGTTGCCGGCATAAAAGTCTGTCTCCTCTTTTAGACCTCGCCCATCATGGCGATCACTATGCTGGTCTGCTGGGCACTGTGCTACTCTGTATAATTCTGTTATTGTAGTTCAATGTGACCTTATTACTTGTGCTTTAGCTAGTTCTTGATAAATATATATGCAGATTTGCTAATATACCGTATATTTATCCATTAGTTGAGCCGTTTATTATTTTTCTGTATTATTGTTTATTGCCTAGTATCCATGCCTGATGGACGTTCGCTGCATCCGCGGTGGGTCAGTGAAGTCCATTATCCTGATAGCTTGGATTCTGCCATCACCACGTTGCTACTCTAGTTCTGGGAACATAACTATAGACTGCGGTTGCTATTAGTTATGTTCTTTCCTGTAGTTTTGTCTGTGTGGATGCATGCTGGTGATTGTTGTTAGCCTGCTTGCTCTGCTTCTGTGGACGTGACTGTGAGCTGTGGTTGCTACTAGTTACGCTCCAATCTAGTCCTGTCTTGTACCTGTCTGAGTGCTTGCTATCGCTAAGGCAGCACAACATCGCACTGCGCTGCCATTGTGTCTTACTTGTCTAGTTACACTCCAATGTATAGTCCTGTCTTGTACCTGTCTGAGTGCTTGCTATCGCAAGGGCAGCGCAACATCGCACTGCGCTGCCATTGTGTCTTATTTGTAGCGATATCGGAAGCCCAGAGCTGCAGTTGCTCTGGGCAGCCTGTGTAGCCTCTTCCATTAATCAGCTACCAGTCTTGTGTGCTCTGGGTGGTCAAAGTTTACACTTGTGATTTGTAGACAGACAGTATTGCTTATGCACACAAGCTTTACAGTTGCATTCATTTTTCACCAAGATGAGGGATGATGGGAGAGTCGGACCACTGCTCAAATTCCTCTCCAGCACATCCCAAAGATTCTCAATGGGTTAAGGTCTAGACTCTTTAGTGGCCAATCTATGTGTGCATCTGGAATATGGAATTCAGTTCTGGGCACCACATTACAGGAAAGATATTGCAGTTTTAGCGCAAGTGCAGAGACGAGCAACAAAACTGATTAGAGGGATGGAAGGTCTCGCTTACTAGGAAAGGTTAGATAAACTGGGCTTATTTAGTCTGGAGAAAAGATGCCTTAGAGGAGAGCTAATTAACAAACAAACAAACACAGAACACTTATATCACGCTTTTCTCCTGGCGGACTCAAAGCGCCAGAGCTGCAGCCACTAGGACACGCTCTATAGGCAGTAGCAGTGTTAGGTAGACTTGCCCAAGGTCTCCTACTGAATAGGTGCTGGCTTACTGAACAGGCAGAGCCAATATTTAAACCCAGGTCTCCTGTGTCAGAGGCAGAGCCCTTAACCATTACTCCATGTACTACTTAGCTACTAATTAGCATGTATCAATACGTCAGAGGGCAATATAAAAGCTTGGCGGATGAGCTTAAAGGACAAGGGGACATGATCTGCGCATGGAGGAAAACCGTTTTAGCCATATATTTAGGAAAGGGTTCTTTACAGTAAGATGGATTAAAATGTGGAATGTATACCACAGGAAGTAGTTATGACAAATTCTATACCTGCATTTAAGAGGGCTTAGATGCTTTAGTTGTGTTGAAAGACATCCATGGCTATAATCAGGGTTGCTCATCATGATTTTTGCGATCACGAAGTAGAAATCAGCATTTCTGATCGGCCGCGATCACGAATGCCGGTTTCAAATGCACTCGTGATCGCATTTGAAATCCGGCACTTGATTCGGATTCTAGCGTGTATGTAATTATAGAAATCTATAGGAACGCCCAACAATCTTCATTTTTCAATATGGCCAAATACTATCATCCACTCCAAACAGCTGTGCGCAACCTCAGGCCAGTTGATTATATGTTTTTGATTCATAAATTTCAGGAATTTTGTGCAATTGGTTGTATATTTTTGTTGATATATCTATTAAGCACAGGTTATATGACAAGGGAACTTTGTCTCTATGTTTACACAATTCATATTTATGCTGAACCCGGGTTCTTTCCGATTAAGGCTCAGTTTCTGAGTCTTTTGAGGACAATTATTATCAACAAGATATAGGTGGTTTGGATTATAATACATGCATGGTGAAAATGTTATTGATACAATTATTTCTCTGGCAGATATTTGAGATATGGGGGTTATTGTGTGTATTTTAATTGATTTTAATCATGAATGTTTTGTGAAGTGTACTTTATATAGAATTTTTTGTAACAATAAACATTTCTATTTTTGATAAATTCAACATATTATCCTGAGTGGTGCTGTTCTAAAGGGTTTCTTTTTTTCTTCCATTGTATATATTTGCTGTTGGACCCTAGCACACTGCAGGTATATGCAGGTGTTGCAGACACATTTTTTCTAAAGATACACAGTTTCTTATTTTTATGGTTGTTGTTTCAAATTAATGAAGAAAATAATGATATCAGCCAAAGATCCAAAAAAAAACACTATATAAAACTTATAAATTGATCTGCATCTCATTGATTTAAAAAAGTATTGGATCCTACAACCCGGCTAGTATTCTAGCTTCCACAGACTGGTTATGTGCCCATGTGGCGCACAGATTACAATCAATCAATTACAGATACTCCTGATCTCAACGCGGTAAGTGTATACAGCACACCTGTCCACAGAAGCGCCATGGCCAAGACCATAGAGCTGTCAAAGGACATCAGAACCAAGATTGTAGACCTGCAAAATGCTGGGAGAAGCTACAAGACCATTAGCAAGATGCTTGAGTATAAGATGATAACTGTTGGTGCGATTATTCAGAAATGTAAGAAATATAAAATGACCACCAATTGCCCTCAGCTGCACTCAAGATCCTGTCTCGTGAAATGAGGGTGATCATGGGAAGTTGAAAGATCAGCCCACAACTAGACTGGAGGAGCTTGTTATGATCTGAAGGTAGGTAGGTGGGACCACAGTCACCAAGAACACTCTTGGTAACGCCATCATAAATTGAATCTTGCAATGCCGACAAGGTTCCCCTGCCCAAGAAGGTCCACCTTAAAGAAAACCTGAACTGAAAATTAAAAGTCAAAATAAGCATACACAAGTCATACTTACCTTCCATGTAGTCTACTCCTATGTGTCTTTCTCCTCTCCTGCATCCTGTTTGTTCACTGTGATCAAGGGAATTTTCCGTCCTCCATTTTGAAAATGGCCATTACCCATAACACCTTTCTGGTCAGCACACAGTTAAACTGTCACATCGTTTACTTGAGCCATAGGGAAACGTGGACATTACCTGGTACATCATTTTTTTTCTCTCAGCTGTAACTGACAGCAACTGATATTTTACTGACAGCAACTGATATATTTCAGATCTGACAAAATATTGTCAGAACTGGAAGGGATTATTGTCAGAAGAAAATGGTGAGTTTCTGAGAGGAACTGATGGCAAGGTAACTATGCAATGTTCATTTGAAGTTACCTCATGTGTTTATTTTAAATATTTTTACTCAGTACAGGTTCTCTTTAAACCTCTAATGATTCAGAGAAAGTTTGAAAGCAAGTGCTGTGGTCGGATGAGACCAAAATCAATCTTTTTGGCATCAACTTGAACCACCATATTTGCAGGAAGTGATACACACCAACCCCATTTTTCTTTGGGGCTGTTTTTCCGCCAAGGGTACAGGATAACTTCACTGCATTGAAGGTAAAATCTTAAATGAGAACATCCTTCCCTTAACCAGATGGGTCATTTGTTGGTTGTCCAGCATGACAATGACTTAAGCATACCGCCAAAGCAACAAAGGAGTGGTTAAAGAAGAAGCACATTAACATCATGGAGTAGCCTGCTCAGTCATCAGACTGAACGTCAGAGGAACGCCAGTGAAAATAATGTAATAAAAAAGTGCTTCATTTTTACAATAATTATGTATAAATGATTAAGTCAGTGTTGCCCATTGTAAAATCTTTCCTCTCCCTGATTTACATTCTGACATGTATCAGATGGTGACATTTTTTCTGCTGGAAGGTGATGTCAGTGGAAGGAGATGTTACTTGTTTTTTTTGGCAGTTGGAAACAGCTGTTATTTCCCACAATGCAACAAGGCTCCCACACTGTGATGTCAGAACCATGGTCCTGACATCACACTGTAAGAGGGGTTTCACCACAATATCAGCCATACAGAGCCCCCTGATGAACCATTTGTGAAAAGGTAAATATTTCAGGTGGGAAAGGAGGTATCAGCTACTGATTGGGATGAAGTTCAATTCTTGGTTACAGTTTCTCTTTAAAGGAACTCTGAGCTCTACATAAAATCACAATTTGGACTTACCTGGGGCTTCCTCCAGCCCCCGTAGCGTGCGGGGTCCCCGGCATCCTCCTGGCTCCCCTCCTGGTCCCCCTGGTGGCTCTGTTAATCGGTGACTTCAGCCTGAAGTTGCCTGTGCACACTCCTGCGGCGCACGCTGGCCAGCGTGAGAGTCCTGAACATGCGGGTTTCAGCCTTAGAGAACCCCAAAGTTGCTGATTAACGGATCTGCTAGCAGGACTGAGAGAGGAGCCAGGAGGACCCCAGGGGACCTCATGGGCTACGTCGGCTTGAGGAAGCCCCAGGTGAGTCCAAATTGCGATTTTATGCAGAGATCGGGGTCCCTTTAATCCTATAGAAAACCTGTGGTGAGAGCTGTAATTTTAAGGTGTCAAGAAGCAGCCAAGAAAGCTAAAGGATTTGGAGACATTCTGTGAAGAGGAGTGAGTAAGAATTTGGTGGGACCAGCTGCATCGTCATCAGGGGAATCAGAGCCGGGACAAGGTCTTCCAGCACCCAAGGCTGAGACAACAAAGTGCGCCTTTCCATCCCTCCCACCCTAGCCATCACACACTGATTGCTATTAGACTATGAGGCAACCCAGGGCCCCCAACATCTTAATCTCTAGTTATCTGGCTTGCAGTCACTGCCATGTATCCCCATTTCTTATTCCTCTCTGCTTCAAGCACAATAGGAGAATGATAGCTGAGTGAGTTGTGCACCCGCTCCTACACTGCGCCCTGAGGCTGGAGCCTCTCTCGCCTCTGCCTCTGTCCAGCACTGGGGAATAGTGAGGATCAGGGGGACAGAATTCTTGGACAAACAAGAGCTCCTGCTGCAGAGGCAGAAAGAGCTGGGAGGAAGTGGTTAGAAGTGCAACCACTTTGGGCAGGCAAAATATATATTTTTTTTTTGCCCAGCTTGAGTGTGTATTAACCACTTCACCCCCCCCCCCCCCCCCCAGTGCTAAATTTCTCCGTCCCTCTGCGCACCGCTTCACCCCCAGGGACGGAGAAAGGCGCACTTGTTTGTTTACTGGCTGGGAGTGGGCGGGGAACTCTTGCGCACACTCCAGCCAGCCCGCACAGCAGGTGACTAATTGGACGTTAGGAACAAGCGTTCCTAAATCCAATTAGCCTCACCGATTGCGAGTAGAATGAAGCTGTCTTCATTCAAAACAATGTGAGATAAACAAACGTGCAGCGCGCGAACCCCCCCCCCCCCCCCCCCGCCAAGAGACCCGCGCACACACACCTCGGCTCTGGAGTACAATGATTGGTTATGGGGACTCCAGTCCCCAATAACCAATCATAGTACATACATACTGGAGTGGAAGCAGCGCTGAAAGGGAAAAATCGCGCTGGTGTTTCAAGGGTAAAACCCCTCAGTTGTGAAATGGTTAATACTCCCTTCCTCCCAAGCTTGGGGCTGTGGTGGGTCTCCTGGACCCAACCCACAGACCAGTTGCAGTCCAAGAGTCGAACCCACAACCCTGTGCATGGGAAACAGAAGCAGTACCTCTACTACACATTTCCAACCTTACCAAAAATCCATTTTCTAATATAGGGCTGGTGCACACCAAGCGTTTTTGGTAGCGTTTTCAAAACCGCTGCCGCCTGTGAAAACGTTTGGCTAATGTATCTCAATGGGATGGTGCACACCAGTGGTTTGAGGTTTTTAGCAAACTGCAAATATGGCTTCTGCAGCATTTTTGCAGTTTGCAGATGCATTTCTGCCTTCATGTAAAGTATAGGAAAAGCTCAAACCGTTCTGAAAAAAAATCTAGATCAGAGCAGTTTTCTAGGCGTTTTTGTTACAGTAGCTGTTCAGTAACAGCTTAACTATAACAATATATAAAATCTGATACACAAAAACGCTCCAAAAAACACTAGGCATGTTTAGAAAACCTCTCTAAACATGCCTAGAATCGCTCTGAAATCTGCTTCAAAAACCGCTAGCGTATTGCGGATCTGCTAGAGGTTTTTGGTGTGCGCTGGGCCATACACAACGTCTAGCACACCAGACCTATAAGTTCAGTCTAAACATAACACTTCTAGGCCACCTTTATGAATGATAGGGGGTAGAGGGAAGCAGGCAGCTAGATGTCACTGAGGATACATTCATTTGTCAAACAAGTATTTTAGTTTTCAACTCTGCAAAAACTGCAACTTTAAAAAAAAAACAAAAAAACGATTCCATGTTTTACACATTTCAAAAAAAAAATAGAGCCTATTTATTAGATACCCGCCATTGTTAAAATTGTACTCTGAACAGCAGTAACATTTTGGAAGTGCATAAATAAAAAATAGTAAAAAAATTTATAACGCTGGAATGAGCTTTTTGCGGCGGTACAAAAAAAGGGTAATGTTGTAGGTTATGGTATGTAACTGACGACAGGACGAGCGTGCGCCACTGCCACCACCCCATGCTGGTGGGCAGACGACGGACCCCCACGGTACGCCTAAAACATCTTAATGCATTTCTTTTATCAAACGGCGTTCTTGTTTTATTTATGTAATGAGAGCAGACACGTCCCTGACATTTTCAGGCCGTCTTTTCTCTTCCCCTATCCCCTCCGGCAAATTTAATAACCATTTTCCGAAGCGCCATCTCATTTTCATCATCTACCGCAGAATTTCATAAATCAATTTATGTTTTGCTTCTCGGGGAAACGGACGGGCTGGAGCTGTCAGGAAATTCTCTGACAGCTGGACGAAAGACGTAAAATGTTCAATAAGCCAGATTGAAAAATACATTAAAAAAACTGAAAACCAGAAAAAAATGTAAAAAAGTGAAAGCGTACATAGTAAGAGATGTTTCGTCTTTATTGATGTACTTCTTCAAAAGTCATGCAGTAAATTTTGGTTCAGATAACGTATTGATTGGATGCCGTTCTGGATGTTAAAGTGCCGCACGCAAAATCAAGACTGGATTTAAATTGTATTCAACCCTAAAGCAGTTTTTTTTAGTGTCTCCCCTCCTCCTATTCCATGCGCAGTCCACTCTCCTTCCTTTCCACACGTAACATCCATGTACTCCATGTCAGGGCAGTTTCTTTCTATCTATCTATCTATCTATCTATCTATATGGTGCCCCTCCCATATAGGTGGCAAGTGTTCCCCCTCCCATATAGGTGGCCAGGGTGCCCCCTCCCATATAGGTGTCCAGGATCCCCCCTCCTCTCCCATATAGGTGGCCAAGACCTCATATAGGTGCTCAGGGTGCTCCCTCCCCTCCCCTAAAGGTGGCAAGGGTCCCCCCTCCCATATAGGTGTCCAGGGTCCCCCCTCTCCTCCCATAGGTAGTCAGGTCTACCCATGTCCCCTTGAGTGTGGGCACAAAGCACCAACAACTCAACTTCCGGGATCCTCACTCTGCACCTATCTTTTTCCTACTAAGCGCCCGTCGCATTGGTAACAATGCCCCCTGTGATGACATGCGGTTACATCATCACAGGGGGCACTGTTACCAACACGACAGACGACAAGAAGGAAGAGGATAGATGCAGCGTGTGGATGCTGGTAGGTGAGTTGTTACTGCGCTGTGCCCGTTCTCCCCACGCTGCTGCCCCCCCCCCCCCCCACCAGTGCTATGCCCCAGGCACTCACACATTCTGCCTATCCCTAAAAACAGGGCTGCCTCATGTATCCATGTATGAGGGGGTATCAAAAAGTTTTGTCCTGCATGACAGATGAACAACCATGCAATTGGTCATATATGAAACTAGCTTCAGTTATGGTAGTGTGGAAAATTATTCATGAGGAACTGCACATGTCTAAGGTGTCTGCATGCGGGGTTCGATGTTTGCTAACCCTTTTTCAGAAACAAACACGATGTGGCCTTTCAAGACAGATGTTTATGTAGTTGGAACAGGGTGAAGAGGGGTTGCCAATTTGACAACACAGATGACATCATTCCCAAGGTGGTAGAGAGGTTTAAAGCAGAAATGTCAGCCATAAAATCAAATTCCATTTACCCACTACTCTGTGTTTATTATGCAGTATACAACCTGACCCTGCATTGCAAACATTCCAATATAATCCTAAAGATTTCTGCTGTAATAAATCTGATCTCATCAGCCTGGCTCTATTTGGTACATTGCCAGGGAGAGGTAGGCTTGTTATCTCCCCTCCCACAATCTTGCTCCTCACTGATTGGCTGAGAGCAGTTCAGTGTGACACAAGGCTGAGAAGAAAAATACACCCCCACCCCTCTGCAGAAGCTGCTGAAATAAGATCTATGCTGCGCTCACATGTGTTTACTAAGCAAGCTAGATATGACAGAGCTGTTTCTAGGATAAACAACAATAAATGTTAATAACACACCCATAACTTCAGTTCCCATAGCACGGTGCTTAGGGGTAATATTTGACTACTCTCTCTCTTTTACAATACAATACAATAACATTTGTAAAGCGCTTTTCTCCCATAAGACTCAAAGCGCATAGCTGTGTCTCAGATTAATACAGGGTTTCAGGCTGGGTTGTGTTACAGAGGAGTTAGTCAGATGTTCATGAATGCCAGACTGAAAAGGTAGGTTTTCAGTTTAGACTTAAATGTTTCCAGGGATGGGGCTGTCCTGATTGGGTGTGGCAGGGAGTTCCAAAGTGTAGGGGCAGCATGACAAAAGGCTCTGTCTCCAAAGGTTTTGAAGTGGACTCTGGGGGTGACCAAGGTGTTACGTCCTTTTGATCTAAGATTGTGGGGGGTGTGATGTAGTTGCAACAAGTCCTTCAGGTATCCAGGGCCCAGATTGTGCAAGGATTTGAATGTCAGTAAGCCAATCTTAAACAGAATTCTCCATTTTATCGGTAGCCAGTGGAGTGAGCTCAGGGTTGGTGTTTTGTGGCAATGGCGGGGTTGGCTCGTTAACAGCCTTGCGGCGGCATTCTGTACTAATTGCAGGCGGCGTAAGAGGACGTTGCAGTAGTCTAACCTTGATGTGACGAAGGCATGAACTAGGGTTGGAAGATCCTCTGAAGGAATTAGGTGTTTAATCCTTGCAATATTCCTTAGGTGAAAGAAGGAATGTTTCACAACAGCTGAGATTTGATTCCTGAAGCTTAATTTCCCATCAATCAGTACTCCCAGGCTGCGCACACAGTCTGAGTTGTTCAGGTCTGAGCTCCCTATCCTTAGCGGTGTTGGTTGAGACTGGAGCTGCTTTGCTGTTAAGCCCTGGCCCTCGATAACAAGAACCTCAGTTTTGTCAGCATTAAGTTTTAGCCAATTATTATTCATCCACTCCTGAAGCTCAGCTAAGCATGCGTTTATTTGTGGAGTAGGGTCTGTGACGTCAGGTTTGAATGACAAATATAGCTGGGTGTCATCAGCATAGCAATGATATGTCAGGCCATGTTTTTGTATGATTTCTCCAAGTGGCAGCATGTATATGGTGAACAGTAAAGGGGATAATATTGCGCCCTGAGGTACACCGTATTTTAGTGGTACAGGGTTGGAGAGGAAGGGCCCTAAGGCTACCCTTTGTGTTCTGCCAGCCAGGAAGGAGTTGAACCACCGGAGAACAATGCCATCTATGCCACAGTACTCTTGTAGCCTGTTGAGTAAGAGTTCATGATCGACTGTGTCAAAAGCCGCTGAGAGGTCGAGCAAAATCAGGATGGAACATTGACCCTTGTCTCTTGCAATGAGCAGATCATTGCAAATCTGGGTGAGGGCTGTTTCACGGCTGTGATATTTCCTGAAACCAGATTGAAGAGGGTCAAGGATGTTGTTTCTGGAGAGCCTGGCTTCAAGTTGGAGGTAGACAGCTTTTTCAATAACTTTTCCCAGAAAGGGGAGGTTTGAGACAGGTCTGTAGCTGTTTAGAGCATCTGGGTCTAAGGATGGTTTCTTGAGTAGAGGCCTGACGATTGCTTCTTTCAGAGTAGAGGGAAACCACCCTTCTTGTAAGGAGCCGTTGACTATTTTGTGTAATGCCGGTGTAAATAGTTCAGGGCATTTCAACATGAACTTAGTGGGGCCAGGGTCCAGATCGCAGGTAGTCTGGCGAAGGTTTGAGAGGATATCCAAGATGTCTTTTTCAGTGATTACCTTAAAATCAGACCATGGTGGTAGGCTATTTTTGCACCTGTTATATGGCTCTGCATGGGTTTCTGGGGCTGTGAATTGAATGGCAGATCGTATGGAGGAGACTTTGTCTGAGAAGAAGTGGGCAAATTTCTCGCACAGTTCCTGTGAAGGTCTGATGCTGGATTTCCTGCAAGATGGATTGCAGAGACTGTCAACCGTGCGGAAGAGTTGGGCAGGTCTGTTGGCTGCATTTGCAATTTTGTGAGATAGGAATAAGGACTTCTTTTTGTTAATCATCGTTTGATATTTTTTCAGGTGAGCAATGAGGGAAAGTTTGTCATCAGGAGACTGATGTTTGCGCCACCTTCGTTCCAGTCTGCGTCCCTGTTTCTTTAGTTCCTTTATAGAGTTGTCACTCCCTAACCAGGTCCTGTCATCTCTGTCACCGCAGTTGTGTGCAGTTGTGTCCGCTTTTCAGCAACACATCAATGTTACAGATGCTGAAAAGTGGACAGAACTGCATACAACTGCGTTAGTGGGCTCAGGCCCTAACTCAAAAACATAACTCGCACCCAACCTTTTTTCACTCAAGACACAACTAAAATGTTAGTACATGCTCCTATAATATCTTGTCTGGACTATTGTAATCTACTACTTTGTGGACTACCAACTAACAGATTGGCCCCGCTCCAATCTGTACTGAACTCAGCTGCTTGTCTCATTCATCTTTGTTCTCACTCTTCCTCTGCTGCTTCTCTCTGTCAAGCTCTTCATTGGCTACCAATTAACCAGAGGATCCAGTTCAAACTCTTAACCCTAATCTACAAAGCTCTCCATAATTTCTCACCCCTGTACATCTCCTCGCTGGTTTCCAGATACAAACCCAACTGCAATCTCAGATCTGCACATGACCTGCTGTTGTCCACCTCTAGAATTACCTCCTCCCATTCACGTCTACAAGATTTTGCACGTGCTTCACCCCTGCACTGGAATGCCCTCCCACAACACTTCCGTCTCTCGCCAACCTTTGTTACCTGTAAATGCCCTCTTAAGACTCACTTGTTCCGACAAGCATATGCCCAACCTTAGGCCACTTCCCCTTTGTCTTCTGGCCAAGTTGTGCTCCTACTAGATAACCCAAAACACACTACTTCTAGGTATGTTTATTATATACTACCCTACCACTTGTTTCCCCCTATTCCTTCAGATTGTAAGCTCACAAGGGCAGGGCTCTCTTCCCCTTTTGTGTCTTGTAATTCATTCTACATTTTATTCATCATGTTACTGTTGTCACTGTCATTACCAATTCTGTATTTTATTTTGTCACTAATTATGTATTTTGTATATTGGTGTATCCAATTTGTCTTTATTATTGTATACTGGTAGGTGATCAGAGGCGCCAGCAGAATAAAATTAATATAAAATTGTTAAGAGTTGCCGGGAGGGAAAGTGGTGGACTTCCCCTCAATAATTAGACACCAAGGTCTGTCATCAAATCAAACGAATACATTTATTCAATAGTACCCCAACATCTGCAACGCGTTTCGTGGGAGCAGACCCACTTCTTCAGGCAATAAAACGGGGACAACAAACACTGTGAACAAAGGACAGAGGGTATTGCTATAAGATTGCCGCAAATAACAAACATACAAAAAAAAAAATCACAAAATGATGATATAGCAATGATCATATATCAAAAATCAGGATAATGGTAATGTAACAAAAGTAGGGACTAAATCCATAGGTGGCACATGAGCTAAGTGGAATATCCAGACGTATACATAGGGGTATCAACATATGTACAGACAATAAAAGTTGATTAAATTATAATAACAACAATAAGTATAAAAGATAGGGACAATAACTATATATACTAAGTTCATACGTTTGCTAGATCAAAAGCCATAACAATGTAAAACAGGATGGTAATATATCAATAAAAGAACAAAAATCAAAGTTGGCAATTAAATTTGTACAGAAGATAAAAAGGATGAAAAAATGGGGATAATAATTATGTGTTAAATACTTAAGGCATAAAAAAAAAATAATAATAATAATAATAATAATAAAAAAAAAAAATTATACATAAATATATATATATATATATATATATATATATATATATATATATATATATACATACATACACACATATATATATATATATATACATACACATACACATGCATACACACATACACATACACATACATATACATACATACATACACACATACATACACATACATATACATACATGTACACATACACATACATACATACACAAAGTGTATATTGCTGAAGGAGTGTCCCAATATAGGGTGGAAACATGTGAAGGTCATGATTGACCCTATTTTTCCGTCCTTAAAACATGAAGGGACGGGGAAAAAAAGGGACTAGGTATGTGCTTAGTGTCAAAGAATCTGTGGTTTTGCTAGTAAGAGATGGCCATGGGGTATAAGGTTTTGCATTAGAGATACCACCATTAAAGACAAGGCTATAGGAGTAAAGGATACAGGAAAGTATGAACACATGGGGAAAGATAAAAATAATAATAACACCACCTGGGACAGCGGTTACATGGTGCTAGAGTCATATTAATTAGTGACATGTTTAGGTGAACATATTGGGGCAAAAAAAGGGGGGTTAAAAATAGGCAAAAAAAGGGCATAAACAGCATAAATAACAGATGCACACTTACCAGCAATCAATGTGCAGTGAATTTAGCACCTCTGTACTGGTCTGAGGATGCTGGCTGGTTTAAATGTGAAAGCAGAACGTCATCTAGCCAATGGGAAGGCTCGTTTGATGTGGGAGGGAGGTGTGGATGGTCATGGTGATATTGATCTAGCGAATCAGACTGCGGGGAGCCGCTGAGTCTGATTGGGCTGCTCTTTTTGGTGGGAAAGTGTCATCAGTGATGCGTACTGTCATGGGCGGAGGGACGGAAAATGTTGGCGCTCTATAAATCAATCATTATAAATTACATCAGGATTGGCTTCAGTAAGAGGCAGTAAAAATGAAATAGTGCCTGATGCCTGAAATAGTTTTCTCTTTATTTACTATATAAATTTCACTGAAATCAAAACGAAGACATCTGTTATGTGAGTAAAACAAGTAGTTATCTACTTATATGTGTTTTTCTTTTTCCTGGGATAGTATGGCTGACCCTGCTGCCCTAAGGTGTCATCTGCAGACTTCCAAAATAACGGTATTCGGAGTGTCAAGAAACTCTGGTAAAAATGCATCAATCTGGATAGAGACTATGGGCATGATTCACAAAGCTTTTTCATCTGTTTTCACCTTATCTATGTTACATATTTAAGCTTTCAAAGAGCAAAATATAATATAAATAAGGTAAGAAAATAAATATTGAAATTAAGTTAATCAGGAACAACTTACTTTGAATGATTATTTTGCTTGTAAATGTGCTGAAAGGTTACTTTTATTCAGTGGCATAGCTAAGGAGCTGTGGGCCCCGATGAAAGTTTTACATGGGGCTCCCCAAGCACTCTATAAATAACAATTGATACAGCGCACCAAAACCTGCCAATGGCAACTACAGTGTCAGAGGTGCAAGAAGGGGATGGGAAATAGCTTGTTAATGATTACCACTATTCAAAGTATCTATAGAAATGAGTATTATGAGCACAGGACCAATAGTGAGCTAATACTGTAGTTGAGAAAGGGCCCTTCGGGGCCCCTCTGGCCCAAGGGCCCAGATGCGGTCGCTACCTCTGCACCCCCTATTGCTACGCCCCTGCTTTTATTAATTAGGTGATAAATAAGTAATGTATGAGAAGTTTTGTGAATAGAGCCCTATGTAGAGAAACGTTAAAGAGACTGTGTTAAAAAAAAACATCCGTTGGGGGCTACTTACCTCGGGAGGGGGAAGCCTCAGGGTCCCAATGAGGCTTCCCTGTCCCCTGTAGCTGCAGGCAGTCCAACGCTGGCTCCCTCCAATCCCCCGGTCAAGCCTGACAAGGCTTGATATATTTACCTTGCCGGGATCCAGCGCAGGCGCAGTAGCGGTTCTTTGTTCAGGCTAGGCGGAAATAGCCGAGCCCGATCATATCCGCTCTACTGCGCAGGCGCAAAAGGGCTCGTACCTGTGCAGTAGAGCGGATTGATCAGGTTGCGGCTATTTCCACCTTAACCCGAGGGAATAGCGGCTAGTACGCCTGCGCAGGATCGTGGAAAGTTAATATTTACATTGCCGCACTTCAGGGGGCCTGGGCAGGCTAACGGAGGCACGGAAGAGGACGGGGGAAGCCTTGTTAGGCTCCAGAGACTTCCCCATCCCGAGGTAGGTGTCCTCGGAGGCATTTTTGTTTTACGTACAGATCCTCTTTAACTACAAATCAAAATAAACTTTCTGTCAAATATTTTTAAAGCTGATAATTAAAACGTAACCCTTGTACTTGTCCCTCTCTTTCACACGCAGCTCCCCTCTTCCATGTGTTGCTCCCCATTTGCAGTCTCCTCTTCCATATATAGCAACCCCTTTACCATGTCCATCCAACCTCTTGGGCAGCATGACCCTATGGAAATTTTACAGAAATCAAGCCATGAACATTTGGCTTCTGTTAGAACCTGTTCTATATCACCTTGCTTCGACACCACCGTCTCACAGACTGTGAGATCACTTGACTCTCAACACAGCAAGTAGGAGATAGACTTCCTCAGGCTTCTTCAATGTTTACGTAGTTTATTCAGGAAACAGAAATACAGATAGATACATTCATCATATCCTAGCCATGCCAATCTTCATGTTGCGTTACAAGCTCTTGATTAGACTTCCTGCTGAAGTCAATCAGGCACTTCTTGCTAACCTACGTTCCACTAAACTACCTATGTACAGCATACATTATATCAGATTACAGAAAGGAAGAACATACTTAGAGGTCCCAGTCAGGCTTGCGAGCTAGTGCGAAAGTAAGGAGCAGAGTCCCTCTCCATCGCTCACTCCGGGTTTAATACCGACTAGGAAAGAGTTAAATATGACATCATCTTCGCCATCCCCTATATCCGTCTATTGGTGGACCCACTTGTGGTGTCGTCATACACACCTACTCAATTAATAATCAATGAGACATTTGACATACATGCAGGAATGTGGATATTTACAAAACATGGCTGATGTTTATTGTTCCATGCCCAGGTCAAGGAGACCTGCGGCCTTGTTCAGAGAACAGCTTCTTGGTATGTTCTAGTTCTGCTGACAGAACTGCAGATTTTCTCTCTAATAGAAAATCCCCTTAAAGGGCAGGTCTGCTCATCAAGCCTTTTTGACTAACTCAGTCCAAATAACTGAGGCCTACTTAAATTATAACAGCTTCAATTCATCAAAGACTGATCGATTAAAAAAAAAAAGAATCCCTAAAATACAGCATTCAATATGTTAGACTTTTTTTTTTGCTAATTCACCAAGATTTTTACAGGTGCGGTAGAAGTTCTGCAATTTACCGAAGCCCATTGACAAAAACCTGTTCGTAACAGCAGAAGAGTCTCTGTTGTTACATGCTGTTCTCATTACAATAGTAAGAAGCATCCCAGCATCCCTTTAGATGTACATGTTTTGTTATACTGTTTGTTATACTGCCTCTGCATGCTTTAAATCTGTCCATTCGTTTTTCTTAACATTTTATTCAGCTGCCACAGCTTTGAAGAACTTCCAGAAGACTTTATACATTACATGCTTAGGTGATTTCCCTACTAGCTCCTCTACATCTTCAAACAAGAACCTAAGAGGTTAAACCGCCGAAGGGAGGCAGGGGAAGCCTCTTTTGTTCCGTGATCTCTCTGCTCGCTGCCTGGGAGTAGAAAAGCTAGACCAACCGGAGAAGCCAGCGGGTCCTATCACATCAATCAGCGGGACTTGCAGGAGACTATTTCTATTGGCTATGGGCTATTTCTATTGGCTCTCTGCTCCAGTCAGGGCCGGCGCTACCATAGAGGCAAAGGGGGCAATTGCCCCAGGGCACCAGAGCTTGTAGGGGCCCCCAGTGGCTAAAAGAGGAAAAAAAATATTCAAATCGACTTTATAGTTTATGAGAAAATCGATTTTAAAGTTTCAAAGGAAAAAAATACACATTTAAAAACCTGCCGACTTTAATGGTTAATAGCAAATCCACCTGGATATGTTAAGGAGATCATTGGGAATAAGAGGAAAAAACATTTTTCAAAAAGACCTTATAGTTTTTGAGAAAATCGATTTTAAAGTTTCGAAGGAAAAAAGTATACTTTTAAATGCGGTAAATGTCACTTTTAGTAGCAAACCTAACGGTAGTATAATTTTACATGCATCAAAAGAAAGAGCAATAAATTTCCTGATGGGGTTTCCTGGGGGTCCATATGCAGCCGCAGCGCTTTGGCTAGGGATCGCTATACAGCCGCAATATGGCTGTATGAAGATCCCTGGCATTTTTTCCTATTTTCCCAATTTTTTTTTTATGTTTAGAGTGTGGGAATTTTTTTTTTTTCAATTATGTGGGGTCCCCCCTCCTGAAACTTTTTAACCCCTTGTCCCACATGCAGGCTGGGATAGCCAGAATGTGGAGCTCCGACCAATTGGGGCTTCACACCCTGACTATACCAGCTGCAAAAAAAAGGTCCCTTAAAGGAAAGGTCCAAGCAAAATAAAAAAATGAGTTTCACTTACCTGGGGCTTCTACCAGCCCCATGCAGCCATCCTTTGTCCTCATAGTCACTCACTGCTGCTCCAGTCCCCCGCTGTATGTGTTAGTGTTCCTGCACTAGCGGGAATGCGTAAAAATGTACGCAATGCGGCCCGCTGACCTCCGAGGCCAGCATGCTGCCAGCGGGGGACTGGAGCAGCAGTGAGTGACTATGAGGGCACAGGATGGCTGCATGGGGCTGGTAGAAGCCGCAGGTAAGTGAAACTCATTTTTTTTATTTTGCTTGGACCTTCCCTTTAACCTCCTTGGCGGTAACCCCGTGTGTGACACGGGGTAAGCTGCCGGAGGGTGCCGCTCAGGCCCTGCTGGGTCGATTTACATAATTTTTTCTTTGCTGCACGCAGCTAGCACCTTGCTAGCTGCGTGTGCATAACGATCGCCGCCGCTGCCTGCCGATTCGCCGCTATCCGCCACACTGCCCCCCCCCCAGATCCCTTACGCTACCTGGCCAATCAGTGCCAGGCAGCGCTGAGGGGTGGATCGGAACACCCGCTGACGTCACAACGTCGATAACGTCGGTGACGTCATCGCGATCGTCGCCATGGCGACGGGGAAGCCCATACAGGGAATCCCGTTCAGAACGGGATTCCCTGCAGGGTAAAAGTGCCGGCGGCGATCGGAGGGGTGGGAGGGATAGCGAAGGGAGGGGGAAGCATGTAGCTAGTGCTAGGCTAGCTACATGCTTTAAAAAATGCTTTTTTTAAAAAAGTGCTGCGCTGCCCCCCTGGCGGATCTATTGTACCGCCAGGGAAGTTAATGCCGATTTTTGTTCCAGGGTATCTGTTGGGAGGCCCCCAGGTTTATTTTGCCCTGGGGCCCCATTGTTGCTTAAACTGGCCCTGGCTCCAGTCAATCATTGAGATATCCACAAGGAAGGCATTCTAAACTGTTTTTCACCACCTCAAAGCTGTTGATAATAATGAAACTGATACCGCATGCTGTAACCTGTAACTGACATGTGTTGAGGTATTTACCGCACAAGTCGGTAATTTACCGCACTGCTCAGTAATTTCAGCTTTTCATGCGGTAACAGCTTTGATGAATTGACATTCTCCTAAGTGCTCGGTAAAGTCAGCTGCTTTCAGCATTACCGAATGTGGTAACACTTGATGAATTGAAGCTAAAGTGAAGATTGAAATCAAGCTTGATGTCAGGGTTTCTGCTCTACAAAATAACCAGTTGGGTTACAAGAGGGTGAGAGGTTGGGTTTGGCATCACCAGCAAGGAGATGTTCTTCAGGGCCCTTTCACAATTATGCGTGTGTCCATTGGCTTTCATATTACCCTTCTCAGTAGATAATGAGTTCCAGCACATTGCGATGTAACGCGACCGGGAACACTTAATCACATGATGCACGCAATTTCCCATTGCATCAATTAGTGATAGCGCTGCTGATTCCCATCAAAATGCAACCCCTCACTGTGCATGCCGTGCGTCATAATGCGTACATGAAATCTCATTTGTGCACTTGTTAGCCAGTGTGAAGGAGACAAGGAGCCCTTAGGCCGATCCTACATAACTGCAGGTAAAGCAGGGTGGCTGTCAGTGATTAGAAGTCAGTTAAGCCAGATTTTAGCAGGTCTCAATTTGCATCCAATAGTGAACTCCATAGCAATTGGAATGTTGCAAACTACAGCATTCTAACCATTCTCAACCAAACTGGCCAATCAATGCAAGTCTTAACATACGGTAAAAAAAAATTATCAAACCCTCCAGTGTAAACAAGTTCTTAGTAGTTTAAATAAAGCTAGTAAAATGGCTAATTCTGTGCACAGCTCCCATTTATAGCTGATGATTTTGATTGGTCCACTTCCACCCCCGGTCCGACCATGAGGCAGGTTGAGGCAGGTTTCTCAGGCGGCGGAAGTGGGGGGGGGGTGCCTGCCTAGCAGTGGGGGGCACCGAGCTGGAGGGATTTGGGCAGCGGGAACAGCAGTGGGGAGGGGGGTCGGATCCACCGCTCACCTGCCGGCTCCCCCGTCCATGCTTCCCCTCCGGCAATTTGCACAGCAGGCGTTGCGTTCCACCACTCGCTTCACTTACTGCAATGCTGCCCACTGTACTCTAGTGGGTGGCTTTCCAGGAAGTGAAGCGAGCGGTGGAACGCAGTCTGGAACGGAAGAAGGTGAGTGATTGCTTCCCCGCTTCTCTCTGGCATTGATAATGCTGTGCAAATTGCTGAAGCGGAAGCATGGACGGGGAGCCCTGGGGGGGGGGGGGGGTTCGACTCCCCTACCCACCGCTGTGTACGCTGCTTCCACTTCCTGGCTGCTACCCCCTCCAGCTCGTATGGGGGGAATACTATATTACCAGGGGGGCGGCGACATAATCTTCACAAGTTTGCCTCAGTCGGCAAAAAGTCTAGAACTGGCCCTGTCCATTTCCAAGCTCCATAAGTGTGCATAAACTCAGCATAAAATCTGAATTGAGTCATATACAGTATATATATATATATATATATATATATATATATATATATATATATATATATATATATATATACACATACAGCGATGGGAAAAACTATTTGCCCCCTTCCTGATTTCTTATTCTTTTGCATGTTTGTCACACTTAAATGTTTCTGCTCATCAAAAACCGTTAACTATTAGTCAAAGACAACATAATTGTACACAAAATGCAGTTTTAAATGATGTTTTTTATTATTTAGTGAGAAGGAAAACTCAAAACCTACATGGCCCTGTGTGAAAAAGAAATTGCCCCCTGAACCTAATAACTGGTTGGGCCACCCTTAGCAGCAATAACTGCAATCAAGCGTTTGCGATAACTTGCAGCGAGTCTTTTACAGCGCTCTGGAGGCATTTTAGCCCACTCATCTTTGCAGAATTGTTGTAATTCAGCTTTATGTGAGGGTTTTCTAGCATGAACCGCCTTTTTAAGGTCATGCCACAACATCTCAATAGGATTCAGGTCAGGACTTTGACTAGGCCACTCCAAAGTCTTCATTTTGTTTTTCTTCAGCCATTCAGAGGTGGATTTGCTGGTGTGTTTTGGGTCATTGTCCTGCTGCAACACCCTAGATCGCTTCAGCTTGAGTTGCCGAACAGATGGCCGGACATTCTCCTTCAGGATTTTTTGGTAGACAGTAGAATTCATGGTTCCATCTATCACAGCAAGCCTTCCAGGTCCTGAAGCAGCAAAACAACCCCAGACCATCACACTACCACCACCATATTTTACTGTTGGTATGATGTTCTTTTGCTGAAATGCTGTGTTACTTCTACGCCAGATGTAACGGGACATGCACCTTCCAAAATGTTAAACTTTTGTCTCGTCGGTCCACAAGGTATTTTCCCAAAAGTCTTGGCAATCATTGAGATGTTTTTTAGCAAAATTGAGACGAGCCGTAATGTTCATATGCTTAAAAGTGGTTTGCACCCTGGATATCTGCCATGCAGGCCGTTTTTGCCCAGTCTCTTTCTTATGGTGGAGTCGTGAACACTGACCTTAATTGAGGCAAGTGAGGCCTGCAGTTCTTTAGATGTTGTCCTGGGGTCTTTTGTGGCCTCTCGGATGAGTTTTCTCTGCGCTCTTGTGGTAATTTTGGTCGGCCGGCCACTCCTGGGAAGGTTCATCACTGCTCCATGTTTTTGCCATTTGTGGATAATGGCTCTCATTGTGGTTCGCTGGAGTTCCAAAGCTTTAGAAATGGCTTTATAACCTTTACCAGACTGATAGATCTCAATTACTTTTGTTCTGATTTGTTCCTGAATTTCTTTGGATCTTGGCATGATGTCTAGCTTTTGAGGTGCTTCTGGTCTACTTCTCTGTGTCAGATAGCTCCTATTTAAGTGATTTCTTGATTGAAACAGGTGTGGCAGTAATCAGGCCTGGGAGTGACTACAGAAATTGAACTCAGGTGTGATATACCAAAGTTAAGTTATTTTTTAACAAGGGGGACAATCCCTTTTTCACACAGGGCCATGTAGATTTGGAGTTTTTTTTTCTCACTAAATAATAAAAACCATCATTTAAAACTGCATTTTGTGTTCAATTATGTTATCTTTGACTAATAGTTAAATGTTTCTGCTCATCAAAAACCGTTAAGTGTGACAAACATGCAAAAGAATAAGAAATCAGGAAGGGGGCAAATAGTTTTTCACATCACTGTATATAATTTGGTTTATTTACTAAAAATCTGTACATGAGTCCTGAAAGGGACAAATGGGGAAGAGAGAGGGACAGAGGGGCAAGGTTCCCTTAATGATCACTGGCACCATTGAGATGCTGCTGGTCATTGACTAAAGTGAATGTAAAGCATATATGCCTTTCTTTTACTGTTCAGTACACAGGAGAAATAAATTGTGGGGGAAGACATCTGGTGGCCAAATAGAAAATTACACAAAAACACATTAAATTCGAATAAAAATACATACATTAACCATTAAAATTAGCCCCTTACCTCCCCCACTCTCCTATAGTTAACTAAATAAGCATTTATATATTAAAAAAGACATAAATAATTACTTTAGGGACCAAACTTTTTTAATATGTATGTCATGAGGGTATATTACTGTTTTGTTTTGTTTTCAATCAAGGGCTTGTAATTAGTGACAGATGGAAAACTGGAAATATTTTCCATTTTATTTTTCCAAATAAAATATTGTCACCGTGAATTGTACTAGGGACATAATTTAAACGTAATAACCCGGACAAATGGGAAGATAAAATGTGTGGCTTTTAATCTCAGTAGCACGTTTTATTTTAAAAGTATAATGGTGAAAAAAGGAATCATGATTTTTTTTATTATTCCTGTTAAAATGCATTTGGAATAAAATAATTCTCAGCAAAATGTACCACCCAAAGAAAGCCTAATCGGTGGCAAAAAGAACAAGATATGTTGTGATAAGTAGTGATAAAGCTATTGGCGAATGAATGGGAGGAGCGCTGAAATGTGAAAATTGCTCTGGTCTATTAGGGGAAGAACCCCTCAGTGGTTAACTAATGAATTAAAGTTTTAATAAAGTCTTTCAAATCAGTTAAAACCCCTAATAAAGCAAGGGCAGCAGCCTTTTAAAAGGCTTTTTGTGTCTTGTCTATTTATTTTTAATTTATAAAGTATAAGTGATTTAACAGGATGTTACCATGTATTTACGAAGTAGAGGGGAAAAAAACATCAGGTTATAACTGTGAAGCTATCTTGACTTGCTGCATTTATTCTTGAGTGCTTAGTAAAATGCAGAATTACCCTCTACCCTCACAGCACATTTAGCAGCGTCGTGTAACACATCACACATTCCACGGCGACAGATGTTCGCTGTGTATCCAGGGTAATTGCAAATTAACCAGTCTCACATCAAAACATGTAGATCTGACACACGAGGATGAGGTGCAATAATTAAACGCATGTCACCGGAGACCCACAAACATGCTGGGGTTACTTACATTACTGCATGGAGTTCGGAAACATGACAGGTACTCCGTGACACCTGAAGGAGATGTGGAGGACGTTCTGGCTCTGCTGAGAGAGCATGAGCGGTGAATGTTACCTGTAGGTCAGATCATCGCTAAACGACCGCTGCAAGAAAATCAGTCACAGGACAACCACTTAAACATTTCAAACTGCAAGTTCAGGTGTAGTTGGTATATATGAATTTTATAGCTCATTATTTTAAACAATTAAAGTGTACAAGAGCTGAGGTAATCTGGAAAATCAGTACTTACCCGAGGTTTCCTCCAGTCCCATAAGCATGAATGAGTCCCTCGCCGTCCGCCACGATCAGCCCCGGAAACAGGCTGTCGTGTCAGTCGTGGCCTTTTCCCATGCACGGTCCTCTCAACTGAGCCCGTTACCCGGGCTGATCGCGGCTGAACGGCAGACCTGGGAGGGCGGTGAGGGACTCACACATGCTTATGGGGCTGGAGGAAGCCGCGGGTAAGTATCGATTTTTCAGATCACCTCGGCTCTGGTACACGTTAAAGGACCACCACGGCGAAAACCTAAATAATTTAAATACTGTAAACGCATACAAATAGGAAGTATGTTTCTTCCAGAGTAAAATGAGCCATAAATGACTTATCTCCTATGTTGCTGTCTATTACAGTAGGTAGTAGAAATCTGACAGAACCGACAGGTTTTGGACTAGCCCACCATCTCCTTATGGGGGATTCTCAGGGTTTTCTTTATTTTCAAAGGAACTTAGTGAATGGCAGTTGCTCCGCCAAACTGCCAAATAAATGTGCAGCGAGCAGGGAGGTTGGCCAGCATCTTTATATCAATCTTTTTCAGGGAGTGTCTCTATAAAGAATAAAGCTCATGCTGAGAATCCCACATGAAGAGATGGACTAGTCCAAAACGTGTCGTTCCGTCAGATTTCCCCAGCCTACTGTAAGTGACAGCAACTTAGGAGAAAAGTAGTTTGTGGCTCATTTGCACAATAACGGACAGCTGGACGGGACAAGGGAGTGGGGCGGGCGAGCGGGGTGGGCGGGCGAGCGAGGTGGCCGGGTGTGGACAGGCGAGCATGGTGGGAGTGTGCTGGCGCATGCGAGGTAGGCGTGTGCTGCCGCGCGTGCGGCGGAATGCGTGCAAGGCGGGCGCGCACATGTGCGCTGGCGGCGGCGGCTGGAAAAAGACCTAGAAGGAGAAATGGTCCGCACTTGTCAGTGAAGATTTCCTTTATTAATGGACATATCCAAAAACATCCAGGGCAAACATCACATAGCTGACATGTTTCGGACTAACCGTCCTTAATCATAGCTCAAAAAAGACCTAGGGCCCGTTTTTAAATGGGCTTGGGTCTACTAGTATGTAAATAAAATACTATTTCCCCTCCGAGTCATGGCAACTCAGAGGGAGATGTAATTTGGCGTCCAGCGATTGCCAGAACCCCCTGAATTACTCTTATGTGCCCAGCGCAGTATAACATTACTGCTACAGCGGAGCCTAATGTCGGTGCTCAGCGATGAGCGCCAAAACCACCTGCTTCAGCCTCTTCACCCTTGTTGTACCTAAAGAGAGGGAAGCCTCTGGACTCTCCAGAGACTTCCATGCTGTCCTGTGGACCTCCTCCACTGCCCCCTTTAAAGAGAAACTCCAGTGAAAATAATGTAATTAAAAAAGCGCTTCATTTTTACAATAATTATGAATGAACGATTTAGTCAGTGTTTTCCTATTGTAAAATCTTTCCTCTCCCTGATTTACATTCTGACATTCATCACATGGTGACATTTTTACTGCTGGCAGGTGATGTCAGTGGAAGGAGATGCTGCTTGCTTTTTTGGTAGTTTGGTTTCACCACAATATCAGCCATACAGAGCCCCCTGATGATACGTTTGAGAAAAGGTAAAGATTTCTCCTGGGAAAGGGGGTATCAGCTACTGACTGGGATGAAGTTCAATTCTTGGTCACGGTTTCTCTTTAACATCAGGACTACACTCCTCCTGTGGCATAAGCATACCCATGCGGCAGCTGAGCAAGCAAGGCCACGCCTGCGCAGTAGCACGGAGCTGCTCCATCTCGGCTTACTGCAGAGGCGCGGCTGTACTCGCGCAGGTGCAGCACGTCCACCATTGTGCTTGAAGAGAAGCGCAGCCCCGATCAGATTACCCACAAACCCTTGATGGCAATCTTTGGAGGGTGTGCAATGGGGAAGTGGCAGAGAACTCTATAGGATCTGGAGGCTCTCCCCTTCTTAGGTAAGTATATCATTTTATTCCCGAGCTTTGGCTGGGGTACACTTCGGCTCTTCGCGCCGCCGTACGCACCTCTCTCTTTCTGCGTAATACAATAATAAGCTTAAATGGACTCATCTGGATGCAAAACGCCACCGCTGATGCAATCTAATGAGTAATAGCCGTGCTAGCGCCTTTACTGCGCTCATTACTCAATATTTAAATGTCCGTCCAGCCACCCGGAGAGACAACAAAAGGGAAATTATGCCTCGCGCCTCTGAAGCGGGAGCCCATATTTCCTGCGTTCATCTTTAAATCATTACATAAACGGAGCTGGAGCGGCATCACTTAGGCAGACAGATGATCTGCGCATTAGAGGCGATTTGCCTGTGAATTGTAATTGCCAGGAGCCGACTCTGTTATTCACATCATTTGATCATTTCATGCATCCTGCTTCCGCAAATCAATGGACTCCGGGACGGATCATCGGGACTGTGTGTGCTGAGAATCTGCTCTCCGGAATTATTGAAATAAGTGTGTTTAAAAGACCACTATTGGGAAAATCTTAAAAATGTAAAATACATGTAAGCACATTCAAATAAGAAGTACGTTTCTTCCAGAGTAAAATAAGCCATAAATTACTTTTCTCCTATGTTGCTGTCACTTACAGTAGGTAGTAGAAATCTAACAGAACTGACAGGTTTTGGAGTAGCCCTCCTCATGGGGAGTTCTCAGGGTTTTCTTTATTTTCAAAAGCACTTATCGAATGGTGGTTGCTCCGTCCAACTACCAAAAAAGTGTGCAGCGAGCACGGAGGCTGACCAGCATCTTTGTGTAAATCCTTTTCAGGATATGTCTTTATAAAGAATAAAGGCCATGCTGAGAATCCCCTATGGAGAGATGGACCGGTCCAAAAACTGTTGGTTCTGTCAGATTTCTAGTACTTACTGTAAGTGACAGCAACATAAGAGAAAAGTAATGTATGGCTCATTTTACTCTGGAAGAAATGTACCATACTTCTTATTTGTATGTCTTTATATGTATTTTCCAATTTTTTACGATAATGGTCTTTTAACCTCCCTGGCATACTAGCTAGTAATCATCCCCGCTTGAATGATAGCGCTCCACTCTATCATCAGTCTGCCATCTGCGATCGCGGCTAACAGACTGTTAGACGGCGAAACCTCTGTCTATTTACATTGTACAGCGCTGCGATTTACAGCAGCACTGTACTGGGGACAGCCGTATTACTCGGCTGTCCACTGGGGAGGCTCAGAGAGCGATCCCCTCTCATAGGCTAATGCCTATGAGCTGTCATTTGTTGCCGGGGGGAGGGAGGATACAAAAATAAATAAAAAAATTTCAAATTTAATCAAAATTAAATTAAAAATAAATTAATAAGAAAAAACAAAAAACAAAGCCCTGAAGCAGCGATAAAAGCCCATCAACAGAAAGCTCTGTTGGTGGGCAGAAAGGGGGGGGGGGTTCATTTGTGTTCTTAGTTGGATGGCTCTGCAGCTAGCATTTAAAGCTGCAGAGCACTAAATTGTAAAAGGTAGCCTGGTCACTAGGGGGGAGTAAGCCTACACTAACCCTAGAAGATGGAAATAAGCCCTTATCACAGTCTCTCTGTAAAGTTCAAGTATTTTAAAAGGATGTATTAAAAACGCATAAACTGTGATGGAGACACACCTTGTGTTACCCGGGCTTTGCAGCTCTGCGTGTGCATCACTGCAGCCTTGCTTTGCTCTCAGCTGTTAGTGAGATAGGAGTGATTTCTCCCAGCTGCTGTGAAAAGAGAGCCAAGATTCCACTAATATCTTTAGGATCCAGAGTCCCTAAGGAACAAAGGTATAAAGGTGCCCATACACCTAGTGATTTTGCGGCACACTCCACCATCTGATTCGAAGATTTTATCAAATCGGATGAAAATCGTTGCCGCAACATGTCTGCCCGATCAATGATCTGATCAATTTTGGGCAGGAATTGGTGTAATGTTTTGATCAGACATACTGAAAAATTTTGGTCTGACGTGGTTGATCAAGAGTGTGGCAGTAACAGTGTGCAATAACGCGATGGCCGACGGTACGTGACGGACCCCCAGCCGCTGTCTCTCCAAGTGTAAAATGTCTCCCCCGGTGCCCGTGTGCAGTGTAAATCCTCACTTGTCCTGCCGCCGTGCCTCCGAGCCTCAAATGCTGTCGCCCAAGGGTTTCAAATGTTGGACACGGAGGTGAAGGCGGATGAAATGGGAGTCGCGTCACCGGGAGAGGTGAGAATTTACACTGCATGGGAACCAGGAGGGCATTTTACATTCAGTGGAGGCGGCGTTGCTAGGCTGATTCCGGAAATATTTCATGCTGAAATCAATCAGTAATAGATCAGCAGTGTATGGGCAGGTGACGGATCTCTCTTATAGAATTTGATCAGAGAGAGATCTGTCTCATGGTCTATCTCCCTAAACATCGCTAGATGTACAGTATGGGCACCTTAATTGTAGTATATCCAGCAGTATGCAACATATTTGACGTCCTGCTTTGTGCAGACTTAATAAATGAACTGATGAGGCAAACAGAGAGAGGAATTCCAACCACTACCTTTATCTAAAAGAGTGTTTGATCCACGTGCGAACACCCCTCATTATTTAAGCAGCTTTCACAGTGGGATGTTACAGGCGCACGTTAGAGCAGCCTGTAACACAGCCCAACTCACAGTAATGAAAAATCAATGGGCTGTTCACAGTGCCCACGTTGTGTTACATTGTAACGCTGCTCGTTCTATGAAAGTGTAGCATGCTGTGCGTTACACGCAGTTTTAGCCGTGTTAGACTGTTTGCACATGCTCAGTAATGTTGTTTTGTTGTTTTTTGTGTGCAGGAAAGGAGGAGGGGAGAGTCGCTGTTTTGCCTAGCCACATGGCTAATTAATATTCACTGCACTGCAATGCCGATTCTCTTCCTGCTAGCAATGATTCATATGAATCATTCTCTGTCTGCTAGAAATGATTCATATGAATCATTCTCGGTTTCTGCCTGCTAGCAATGATTCATATGAATCATTCTTGGTTTCTTCCTGCTAGCAATGATTCATATAAATCATTCTCGGTTTCTGTCTGCTAGCAATGATTCATATGAATCATTCTCGGTTTCTGCCTGCTAGCAATGATTCATATGAATTATTCTCGGTTTCTGCCTGCTAGCAATGATTCATATGAATCATTCTCGCTTCTCTGCCTGCTAGCAATGTTTAATATGAATCATTCTCGGTTTCTGCCTGCTAGCAATGATTCATATGAATCATTCTCGGTTTTTGCCTGCTAGCAATGTTTCACATGAATCATTCTCGGTTCTCTGCCTGCTAGCAAATATTCATATGAATCATTCTCGGTTCTCTGCCTGCTAGCAATGATTCATAGGAATCATTCTCGGTTTCTGCCTGCTAGCAATGATTCATATGAATCATTCTCGGTTTCTGCCTGCTAGCAATGTTTCATATGAATCATTCTCGGTTCTCTGCCTGCTAGCAATGATTCATATGAATCATTCTCGGTTCTCTGCCTGCTAGCAATAATATATATGAATCATTCTCGGTTCTCTGCCTGCTAGCAATGATTCATATGAATCATTCTCGGTTTCTGCCTGCTAGCAATGTTTCATATGAATCATTATCGGTTCTCTGCCTGCTAGCAATGATTCATATGAATCATTCTCTGCCTACTAGCAATGATTCATAGGAATCATTCTCGGTTCTCTGCCTGCTAGCAATGATTCATATGAATCATTCTCTGCCTGCTAGCAATGATTCATATGAATCATTCTCTGCCTGCTAGCAATGATACATATGAATCATTCTTGGTTTCTGCCTGCTAGCAATAATTCATATGAATCATTCTCGGTTCTCTACCTGCTAGCAATGATTCATATGAATCATTCTCGGTTCTCTGCCTGCTAGCAGTGATTCATATGAATCATTGCTCTGCCTGCTAGCAATGATTCATATGAATCATTCTCTGCCTGCTAGCAGTGATTCATATGAATCATTCTCGGTTCTCTGCCTGCTAGCAATGTTTCATATGAATCATTCTCTGCCTGCTAGCAATGATTCATATGAATCATTCTCTGCCTGCTAGCAATGATACATATGAATGATTCTTGGTTTCTGCCTCCTAGCAATGATTCATATGAATCATTCTCGGTTCTCTACCTGCTAGCAATGATTCATATGAATCATTCTCGGTTCTCTGCCTGCTAGCAGTCATTCATATTAATCATTTTCTGCCTGCTAGCAATGATTCATATGAATCATTCTCTGCCTGCTAGCAATGATACATATAAATCATTCTCTGCCTGCTAGCAATGTTTCATATGAATCATTCTCGGTTCTCTGCCTGCTAGCAATGTTTTATATGAATCATTCTCGGTTCTCTGCCTGCTAGCAATGTTTCATATGAATCATTCTCGGTTCTCTGCCTGCTAGCAGTGATTCATATGAATCATTCTCGGTTCTCTGCCTGCTAGCAATGTTTCATATGAATCATTCTGGGTTCTCTGCCTGCTAGCAATGATTCATATGAATCCTTCTCGGTTCTCTGCCTGCTAGCAGTGATTCATATGAATCATTCTCGGTTCTCTGCCTGCTAGCAATGATTCATATGAATCATTCTCTGCCTGCTAGCAATGATTTATATGAATCATTCTCTGCCTGCTAGCAACGTTTCATATGAATCATTCTCGGTTCTCTGCCTGGTAGCAATGTTTCATATGAATCATTCTCGGTTCTCTGCCTGCTAGCAATGTTTCATATGAATCATTCTCGGTTCTCTGCCTGCTAGCAATGATTCATATGAATCATTCTCGGTTCTCTGCCTGCTAGCAGTGATTCATATGAATCATTCTCGGTTCTCTGCCTGCTAGCAATGTTTCATATGAATCATTCTCTGCCTGCTAGCAATGATTCATATGAATCATTCTCTGCCTGCTAGCAATGTTTCATATGAATCATTCTCGGTTCTCTGCCTGCTAGCAATGTTTCATATGAATCATTCTCGGTTCTCTGCCTGCTAGCAATGATTCATAGGAATCATTCTCGGTTTTTGCCTGCTAGCAATGATTCATATGAATCATTCTTGGTTTCTGCCTACTAGCAATGTTTCATATGAATCATTCTCAGTTCTCTGCCTGCTAGCAATGATTCATATGAATCATTCTCGGTACTCTGCCTGCTAGCAATGATTCATATGAATCATTCTCGGTTTCTGCCTGCTAGCAATGTTTCATATGAATCATTCTCGGTTCTCTGCCTGCTAGCAGTCATTCATATGAATCATTTTCTGCCTGCTAGCAATGATTCATATGAATCATTCTTGGTACTCTGCCTACTAGCAATGTTTCATATGAATCATTCTCAGTTCTCTGCCTGCTAGCAATGATTCATATGAATCATTCTCGGTACTCTGCCTGCTAGCAATGTTTCATATGAATCATTCTCGGTTCTCTGCCTGCTAGCAATGTTTCATATGAATCATTCTCGGTTCTCTGCCTGCTAGCAATGATTCATATGAATCCTTCTCGGTTCTCTGCCTGCTAGCAGTGATTCATATAAATCATTCTCGGTTCTCTGCCTGCTAGCAATGTTTCATATGAATCATTCTCGGTTCTCTGCCTGCTAGCAATGATTCATATGAATCCTTCTCGGTTCTCTGCCTGCTAGCAGTGATTCATATGAATCATTCTCGGTTCTCTGCCTGCTAGCAATGATTCATATGAATCCTTCTCGGTTCTCTGCCTGCTAGCAGTGATTCATATGAATCATTCTCGGTTCTCTGCCTGCTAGCAATGATTCATATGAATCATTCTCTGGCTGCTAGCAATGATTCATATGAATCATTCTCTGCCTGCTAGCAATGTTTCATATGAATCATTCTCGGTTCTCTGCCTGCTAGCAATGTTTCATATGAATCATTCTCGGTTCTCTGCCTGCTAGCAATGATTCATATGAATCATTCTCGGTTCTCTGCCTGCTAGCAGTGATTCATATGAATCATTCTCGGTTCTCTGCCTGCTAGCAATGTTTCATATGAATCATTCTCTGCCTGCTAGCAATGATTCATATGAATCATTCTCTGCCTGCTAGCAATGTTTCATATGAATCATTCTCGGTTCTCTGCCTGCTAGCAATGTTTCATATGAATCATTCTCGGTTCTCTGCCTGCTAGCAATGATTCATAGGAATCATTCTCGGTTTTTGCCTGCTAGCAATGATTCATATGAATCATTCTTGGTTTCTGCCTACTAGCAATGTTTCATATAAATCATTCTCAGTTCTCTGCCTGCTAGCAATGATTCATATGAATCATTCTCGGTTTCTGCCTGCTAGCAATGTTTCATATGAATCATTCTCGGTTCTCTGCCTGCTAGCAATGATTCATATGAATCATTCTCTGCCTGCTAGCAATGATTTATAGGAATCATTCTCGGTTTCTGCCTGCTAGCAATGATTCATATGAATCATTCTCGGTTCTCTGTCTGCTAGCAATGTTTCATATGAATCATTCTCTGCCTGCTAGCAATGATTCATATGAATCATTCTCTGCCTGCTAGCAATGATTCATATGAATCATTCTCGGTTTCTGTCTGCTAGCAATGATTCATATGAATCATTCTCGGTTCTCTGCCTGCTAGCAATGATTCATATGAATCATTCTCGGTTATCTGCCTGCTAGCAATGATTCATATGAATCATTGCCGGGTCTATCGAATGAAAACGGCACATTAAGAGCCGCATAACGCGGCTCTATGTAGCGTCCACCTTTAGCACAACCGTGCGTTGCGTTAGGGGAACGTTATGCGACCTTAACGTCCCCTGCAACGCAACATCCCACTGTGTAAGAGCCCTTAAGTGAAGTAGAGGGATTCACTTCTTTCCTACCCTCGTGATGCCCCTGCTGGTTGCCCTGGGTGTTGTACAGGGTCGGAATTACCACAAAGCACAGGCGCGTGATGATGGAAAAGCAGCTCCCTCCCCTCTCTTAGTGCATCCCTCTCTCCTTCTCTATGCAGAGTCCTGATGAGAGTGTAAATGAGAGGTTCCTCACCCAGTTCTCGTCATTCTACTGACCAGATCTCCCTTCAGTCAGGGGCACCTCTAGCTACTTAATACTGAGGTTCATCTAGCTACCTAATACTTGTGGGCACATCTAGCTACTTAACCACTTGCCGACCGCACGCTTATACCGTGCGTCGGCAAAGTGGCAGCTGCAGGACCAGCGACGCAGTATTGCGTCGCCAGCTGCAGGCTGATTAATCAGGAAGCAGCCGCTCGTGCGAGCGGCTGCTTCCTGTCAATTCACGGCGGGGGGCTCCGTAAATAGCCTGCGAGCCGCCATCGGAAATAATCCGCTTTGTTTACATTGTACGGCGCTGCTGCACAGCAGCGCTGTAGGGCAGATCGGCGATCCCCGGCCAATCAGTGGCCGGGGATCGCCGCCATGTGACAGAAGACAGCCTGTCACTGGCTGCACAGGACGGATTGCGTCCTGTGCAGCCCGGATCTCCATGGGGGGGCAGGTAGGAGAGGGAGGGGGAGGATTTTGCCGCGGAGGGGGGCTTTGAGGTGCCCCCCCCCGCAACACCCGGCAGGCAGGAGCGATCAGACCCCCCCAGCACATCATCCCCCTAGTGGGGAAAAAAGGGGGGCGATCTGGTCGCTCTGCCTGCACGCTGATCTGTGCTGGGGGCTGCAGAGCCCACCCAGCACAGATCAGCTAAAACAGCGCTGGTCCTTAAGGGGGGGTAAAGGGTGGGTCCTCAAGTGGTTAATATTGAGGGTACTTTTGGCTACCTAATGCTAAGGGACACCTGTAGCTATGACAGGCAAGGGAAGTAAGGGAGAAGTGACAGCTGGGACAGCCAGCACACTTGTGGTGCAGATTGGTGGGGGTTTGTAGGTTCATGGAGGGCGGAGTCTAGGGTGCCACGACACCTGTGCCTATAGGCTGCTGTGAGGTAAATCTGGGCCTGGTCTTGTGTTCATCTCCAACTTGGCCCTGGAACTGCTATTCTGCCCCTATCCTGCCCCTGTGGCATTTGTCAGGCTTGCCTATTGATGTGATACAGTTTATCTGGATATTTCACCATGCATAGTTTAGGGTACGCATTTCTCAGCCATGCTTTGTGTCTATTTTCCTTGAAACCAATTTTCTCCCAGGTTCTTATTTTAAGACATTTTTGTATAATTTTTTTCAGTTACAAAGCTTAGAATCTGTGTGCGTGATCGGTGCATCCGCTAGTCCCTCCGTCCCGTCTCCATGGCTGGCCTGCACATTAGTGGTTTTCCCCGAAGTTTCACATATGCGTCGCAATTACGCATCCTAATTGAAACGCGAAATTTCAGGGTAAATCTTAATTAATTTATATATACGTATGTAATAGTAATATTTCATAATTTTGCGTCATTTTTCACGTAATTCCGCCTAATTTTGTGCTGACTTTAGTGATTAATAGCAAAGCCTCCATATATGCTATTGACACAAAAATTGACACCAAAATTGCTACATATGTTAAGGAGAATAGTCGGTACCACTCCCCAAAAATTTTTTTAAAAAAGACTTTGTAGTTTTTGAGAAAATTGATTTTAAAAATGCAAAGAAAATGGTTTTAAAATTGTACTTTTTCAAATTCCTACGTCAAGAGTTAGCTGGAAGCAGAATGGATGCCATTAGTCTGGGCTGAAAAAGAATGATGGCATTAAGAATCATCATCAACCTCATACCAATTTAAGAAATTGGTATCCTTGTTCAATATTTAATCTACAGATTTAAACCAACGAATAAATGTTGCCTCTGCTATCAGTCTCTCATTTTGTGATGTAAAGCCACCCTCCAGGGCAGTAACCCAAAGATCATTTAAGCTGTGTCCATGGGAACGAAAGTGTGTGGGAACTGGGAGTTTAGATTCAGTATCGTTAATAGTGTACCTGTGTCCGTTCATACGTTTACACAGAGTTTGTCCAGTTTCTCCCACGTAAATTCCTTTGGGGCATTTTGCACACATGATCAGATATATCCGGTTAGTAGAATCACAGGAAAAGGTGCCTTTTACCCTGTATTCCTATTGTGTACCTGGAATTGATATCCTGTCAGTGGAGTAGATGTGTCTATAGGTCTCACACCTTTTTTGTTCGCAGGGCGATGTTCCCTTCCGTTGTGGCCTATTCAAAGAACTACTGACAATCATCTGTTTTAGATTGTGTGGTTGTCGATATCCCAGGACAGGAGTGCAGGTTCAGGGAATATCTTTCTCAGTCTGTAATCCTTGTGTAAAATGGGATGATGTTCCTTTTGCAATCCTTTAGATTTCCAGATAAGGGTTGTAGGTGTCAACCAGTGGGACTCGGTCCTCTTCCAGTTTTTTTTCAGAAGCCGAGCTTTATGGATGACGTTAGCTTTCCTGATTTGGGTCTAAGTCATGAGAGGGCTGTAACCTTGTTTACTGAAAATGTTCTTAAAATAATCCAAGTGTTTGTCTCTGTCCACCCTGTCAGAACAGATCCGGTTGCATCTTATAGCTTGGTGTTAGATTATGGAGTTCTTAATGTGCTTGGGGTGGAAACTGTCATACCTGAGGTATGTGGGACGGTCTGTTGGTATGCAGTGCAAAGACATTTGTAGGTTGTTTTCCCTGATGTATATTAGGATATCCAGAAAGTGAATCACAGTATGAGAGTAGGTAAGTTTGATTGTGGGATGGAAGGCATTGAAGTCCCTGTGGAATTGGAGAAGATCCTCCTCATTTGCTGACCAGATGATTAAAATATTATCTATAAAACGAAAGTAGACCATGGGTTTTATTTGACATGCATCAAGGTATTCCTCTTCGATTGTGGCAATAAAGAGATTTGATGCAAACTGTGAACCCATTGCTACACCCATCTGCTGTAAATAGAGATCCTGTCCAAAAGTGAAATAATTATGGGTGAGAATGGTTCCCTCAGGCACTGGGCCCGATGGCTGCCAATTGGTTCTGCAGTGCATGGTGCCCTGTATGTAGCTGGTTCCTTAACCGACTAGAGGTTTCAAAATGTTCTCCAATTGTTGACAATTGGGAATGGTGACACACAGTAGATCACACCCCTTGAGGAAGCCAGAAGTACCCCAGCAAAACATATCGGGCTATCACGTGGCTCGACTGCATTCTGCTGCAGCGGAGTTTGTGCCTCTCTTGTCCCCCTGCTCTCACACCACCATCCGCCTGTACAGGTGTAACCTTTGCCACTAATCCCCGTCACCTATTGGGAGCTGGGTCGGCTTTACTTTTTCATTGGAGCTGCCTGGGAAAATGTCTCCTAGGTTTTCTCCCAGTAGTTAATTTTCCATCTCCTGTTTAAAATAACTGTTTCCTTCTGCAATTGAAAAAGTCCCAAAACTGTATTGTTTGGACTATAAGGCTAACTTTTTCAATTCGAACCTCCAACCCTCAATGTAGGGGGCTCCCTGTACTGTGCCCATGCAGAGGAGGACACAGCGGGACAAGCGAAGGATTCAAGGGGACACAAATGGGCATAGAGGAGGACACAATGGAGACACAAAGGGGAACAGAGGAGGACACAAGGAGGACAGAGGCAGACACATGGGGGACCGAGAAGGACACAAGGAGACACAAGAGGTACAAGGGGGCATGAGGTACAAAGGGGGCATCATTCACAAGATGCCCCTTCACCATGGATGCACCAGGTTTAGTACGTATGTAGTTCTTTTCCTCTGGTTTTTTTCCTCTAAGGGCTTGTTCACATCTAGGGCATTCTCAGGCTTTTTTCAAACACAGGCAATTTTCAAAATCGCCCACAAAACGGTTGTTGCAATGAGAAGGTTCATATCAGCGCGTTTCGTCCGCAAAGCGCCTGTACCATTTTTGGGGCGATTTTGGTCTAACGGAAGGTATAGGAAGAGTGCTAAACGCTCACAAAATCGCTTTATTCGGCGATTGCTTTCACACTTTCATGAATATATATATTGTATTTATTCATTTCCGGGTGAAAAAGTTCAAAATGTAGCGGGCAGTGGAGCGCCGGGAGGGGAAAAAAAACGCACAAAAAATCTAAAATCGCTGGTGTCACTGATTTCGTTTTTAGATGTGAACAAAGCCTAAGGGCTGATTCACACTACGAGAGCTTTTTAAACGCCAGAGATTTTAAAAGCTCTTGCTAATGCAATCCTATGGGGTATTTGTATCTTAAATCTGTCTCCCCCTTAAATTTCTTCCCTGGCAATATAATATCCTATACTGTGTTCCTGAAGTTGATTGCTATATACAGTTACGAGAACTAAACAGTAAATACAGACACCATCCCCCCTCTTTTTTTTCACAGTTTTCTATGGAGGAGTAGAAGCCAATGATAAATGTGTCTTCCTGTAATTCCGCAACTTCACCGGCTAGATAAACAACCGCTGATTTATGCTTAATACATTTAATATATTATAAGAATGTATTGCAGCCGAGGGCGACAGAGGGAAGGAAAATATGTTCGGGGGACAGAGGTCATTGGCAAAAAGTTTAATCACGTATCCGTTATTATAAATCATCGTCCAGGTAATTTCGTTATGTCCCGGCCAGGAACGGCTGCCGGGGAAGATGTCCCATTTAAAAAAAATAAGTCTTGTTACGCTGGTGAGCATTAGATCTAGAATGACTGTGGTGGTGGGGGAAGGGGGGATGACAGCTTGTGTCTGGGCATATTCCTGGGACTTTTCTCTTTTCCGTCAGTCATCCCTCATACTTAAGGGGAAACCACACAAATTTTTACAGTGTTCGAGTTTTTTTAAAGGGTACCTGAAGTGAATTTAAAGCGTACCTGAACTTAGAACTTCCTCTCTGCTTTAAAAGATAAGCAACAGCATAATAACATAATAATCTTAAGACCTCGTTCACATCATCACACGCAGGAACGCAACGCGTACGATCGCACGCCATCTGCGTTTTGTTGCGTTGTGTGGTTTGCCCAAAAATGCATGCAAATGCGTTCGCACACCTAAATGGTCCACAACGCATGCAGTTTAAACATCAGATGTTGCAGTCTATGCACTTCTGATATTCGTGCATGCCTGCCTCCTAATGTAATGTGAAAGAGACCTTAGGGACCTAACGCTAGAGCAATGAAAGTCTATCGGGCATATCACAATACACATGACGTGGTGCGCCAGAAGTCCCTAATCTAACGCAAGCGCATATCTACATTACCATGCGACTCCTGCGGCGACCTGCAGTGTACCAGAAGTCATGTACGGCGACGCGCATGTTTTGAAACAACCGCCGAAAGTTTTATGCGTTGCGCATGCATATTTTAGCAATACACTTCAGTGCACATTATTGATTCGGCCACAGGAACTGGGCGCTAGAGAGCATCACTTCCTGTATGGCTTACTGTCAGACACAGATTACCACATATTAACGCAGTAATCCCCGAAGGCCTATTTTGGCGGTGCAGTCCCTGCCTATACGCAGTATGAGACCACCCTCAAAGAAAAACATTTCTTTGTTACAGCTGATACAAATCCTGCAATAGATCTGCAATGTGTCTACTTCCTGCTTTCATGGAAGCAGAAAAAGGGTTAACATCATGTGTTCACAAATTAGCTGCTTTGTGGAGGACTGCCAGCTGGCACAGCTGAGAGATGAAATTACGGTGGTAATTAGTCACAGATGAGGGGGAATTAGACGGGCTTGCTTACACAGGCTTGCAGTCTTGCAGATGTGTGCGGTACAAGTGGAAACGGGCCCTAATGGTGCCCATACATGATACAATAAAAACGTTAGATTTTCACGTTTATGCGATCTAAATGATCGAATCGAATAAAAGTTGAAAATATTTTTTTTTTCGATCAAGAAATTCGATCGATTATCCCGTGTTTTCGAGAAAAATCTGATCGGACATGCTGGAAAAATCTTTATATTCGATCTAACGGAATAATCGAACTAAATTATCTAATCGAAAAAAAAAATGAAAAATTGTACCATGTATGGCCGCTTTTAGGCATATCAATAGAAGGGTTAGTGTTACGAGCAGAGCTGGGTTCGGTAGAAAGGTGGATTTTAGGCGCATTAGTAGGAAGGCTAGTGCTAAATATATTGGTAGAAAGGTTAGTGTTAGGCATATCGCAGGGAAGGTTAGTGTTACGCATATCGGTAGGAAGGTTAGTGTTAGGCATATCACAGGGAAGATTAGTGTTACGCATATCCGTGGGAAGGTTAGTGTTCGGCATATTGTTAGGAAGGTTAGTGTTAGGCATATCGGTAGGAAGGTTAGTGTTAGGCATATCACAGGGAAGATTAGTGTTACGCATATCCGTGGGAAGGTTAGTGTTCGGCATATTGTTAGGAAGGTTAGTGTTAGGCATATCGGTAGGAAGGTTAGTGTTAGGCATATCGGTAGGAAGGTTAGTGTTTGGCCATATTGTTAGGAAGGTTAGTGTTAGGCATATCCGTAGGGAAGGTTAGTGTCAAGCATATCACAGGAAAGGTTAGTGTTAGGCATATCGGTAGGAGGGTTAGTGTTTGGCCATATTGTTAGAAAGGTTAGTGTTAGGCATATCCATAGGGAAGGTTAGTGTTAGGCATATCGGTAGGAAGGTTAGTGTTAGGCATATTACAGGGAAGGTTAGTGTTAGGCATATGCGTAGGGAAGGTTAGTGTTTGGCGTATCAGTAGGAAGGTTAGTGTTAGGCATATGGCAGGGAAGGTTAGTGTTAGGCATATCGGTAGGAAGGTTAGTGTTAGGCATATAACAGGAAAGGTTAGTGTTAGGCATATCGCAGGGAAGGTTAATGTTAGGCATATTAGTAGGAAGGTTAGTGTTTGGCATATTGGTAGGAAGGTTAGTGTTGGGCGTATTGCTGGGAAGGTTAGTGTTTGGGGTATTAGTAGGAAGGTTAGTGTTGGGCGTATCAGTAGGAAGGTTAGTGCGTAGGGAAGGTTAGTGTTTGGCGTATCAGTAGGAAGGTTAGTGTTAGGCATATCAATAGAAGGGTTAGTGTTACGCGTATCAGTAGAAAGGTTGGTGTTAGGCATATCACAGGGAAGGTTAGTGTTAGGCATATTAGTAGGAAGGTTAGTGTTTGGCATATTGGTAGGAAGGTTAGTGTTGGGCGTATTGCTGGGAAGGTTAGTGTTTGGGGTATTAGTAGGAAGGTTAGTGTTGGGCGTATCAGTAGGAAGGTTAGTGTTTGGCGTATCAGTAGGAACGTTAGTGTTAGACATATTGGTGCCCATACATGATACAATAAAAACGTTAGATTTTCACGTTTATTCGATCTAAATGATCGAATCGAATGAAAGTTGAAAATATTTTTTTTTTCGATCAAGAAATTCGATCGATTATCCCGTGTTTTCGAGAAAAATCTGATCGGACATGCTGGAAAAATCTTTATATTCGATCTAACGGAATAATCGAACTAAATTATCTAATCGAAAAAAAAAATGAAAAATTGTACCATGTATGGCCACCTTTAGGCATATCAATAGAAGGGTTAGTGTTACGAGCAGAGCTGGGTTCGGTAGAAAGGTGGATTTTAGGCGCATTAGTAGGAAGGCTAGTGCTAAATATATTGGTAGAAAGGTTAGTGTTAGGCATATCGCAGGGAACGTTAGTGTTACGCATATCGGTAGGAAGGTTAGTGTTAGGCATATCACAGGGAAGATTAGTGTTACGCATATCCGTGGGAAGGTTAGTGTTCGGCATATTGTTAGGAAGGTTAGTGTTAGGCATATCGGTAGGAAGGTTAGTGTTAGGCATATCACAGGGAAGGTTAGTGTTAGGCATATCGGTAAGAAGGTTAGTGTTTAGCCATATTGTTAGGAAGGCATATCCATAGGGAAGGTTAGTGTTAGGGATATCGGTAGGAAGGTTAGTGTTAGGCATATTACAGGGAAGGTTAGTGTTAGGCATATGCGTAGGGAAGGTTAGTGTTTGGCGTATCAGTAGGAATGTTAGTGTTAGGCATATGGCAGGGAAGGTTAGTGTTAGGCATATCGGTAGGAAGGTTAGTGTTAGGCATATAACAGGAAAGGTTAGTGTTAGGCATATCGCAGGGAAGGTTAGTGTTAGGCATATCAGTAGGAAGGTTAGTGTTAGGCATATCAATAGAAGGGTTAGTGTTACGCGTATCAGTAGAAAGGTTGGTGTTAGGCATATCACAGGGAAGGTTAGTGTTAGGCATATTAGTAGGAAGGTTAGTGTTTGGCGTATCACTAGGAAGGTTAGTGTTTGGTACAACGGTAGGAAGGTTAGTGTTAGCAGGGCCGGATTTGTACTCTTTGCCACCCAAGGCCACTGTCACCAGCTGCCCCCCTTCAGTATGGGTAGCGAGATGACCCCTTCCCTCTTCCCTCTAGTATAGGTAGCCTGATGACCCCCCCCCCTCCAGTATTGGTAGCCAGATGACTCCGTTATTTCCCCCCTTTCCCTCTCCCCACTTTCAATATAGGTAGCCTGCTTGCCTCCACACCGTAGCAGTCATCAATGTCACTGACATCACCGCTCTTCTTCAGCACAGCAGCACCGTCTCCATCAGCCACCGCACTTGCCTGATCTCCCTGCTTGCAAATGCTGCACCAGTTTAGCCTGCTGCCCACCCGCCCCCTTGCTCCTGTGGTGCCCTAGGCCATGGCCTAGGTGGCCTTGGCCTAAATCCGGCCCTGAGTGTTAAGCATATCGGTTGGAAGGTTAGTGTTTGGTGTAGTGTTAGGAAGGTTAGAGTTTGACTTATCGGTAGGAAGGTTATTGTTAGGAAAGTTAGGCGTGTGGGTAATGTGGTGCGACGCACAAGAGCGCAAGGGGCCTCACTGTTTCTCTGTGATGCCAAAAGAGACATAAAAAAAAGACTACCCACAATCCTGTTGGCATTGCGTAGTTCAGCAAAGGAACATAGACCAGGTAAAAGTAAATAAATAAAAATTAGGGGATATGCAGTGACCTCTTTTAGAAAAAGGGAGTTTACATATATATTTGGGCCACTATTTATTTTTTCGGAATGTTGCAGCCCCCTTTAAGTTATACTAATAAAATAGAATCAGGACATGGTTGTTATTTTTATTTATTTTATTTTTTCTTTGGATGAAAAATGAAAAGTCCTTTGCCATTTTTCCCTAGGAGGTAGCAGGTACAATGCCCCCCGCTCATTTGTCATCTATGCCACTTTGACGGTTACTTGGCACCACTGTGAGCATCTCCAGACTGCCGCTGTGTGAACAATTAATTTAAGATGGAAAACGTTAAAAAAAGAGAGCTAGGTGAAACACAAAAGCCAGGGAGGTCGCTGTTTGGCTATAAATAATGCATGGGGTTTAATAGTTTTCCAGTGTACCGTCCGGTTTCGTGCTGTTCTCTGATTTCCAGCAAAGCACAACCCCAAGCAACACCGGAGCTGCTGCCATGTACAAGAGGCTGCAGAGGACAAAAAATAAAGGCAAAATAATACAAGGGACAAGGGAAAGACTTTATAAAGTAATGGGAATCAGATGAAATGGAATGACTAAAAAAAACACCCTAATTTAAAAGGTATGTCCATCTGAGAAACATTAATGATTTTAGCTTTTTCCTAAGAAGAAAATAAATCATTCTGTAAATGAATGTCATTATCAGATCATTATCCTTTAGATGATATATGGGCTTCTAGTATTAGTGTGTTCTCTGCATTATGAAAATCTACCTTGGCAGTGGGGTGAGGATGTGGCCGCGCCTCTTTTCTTATAAATATTCGTACAGGAAATTACCAAATTAGGTAATGTTGAGCCCATTATGGGTATTTTACTAGAACAAGCAAAGGTCTCCACCTACTGTCACTTAACCACCTTGATGTTATGATTCTTTCCAGATTTTAGGGTCTAAAAGTGGTGCAATTTTTTTGAATGCTTTTAGATCCTAAAACCTGCAAAAATTCATGCTGCTATGGAGTTTTGCAGCAGCTCAGCTCTCATTAACCTCCCTGGGATCCTGCGCTGCAGTTTTCCCTCCAATCTCTGGGTGGTGCTATAACACTTTAGTGAGATTGCCAGCTGTCGTCATGAGGACAGACAGCGATCTCACCAAGGGGAAGCAGAGCCTTGGAGGAGAGGAAGTAGAATGGTGGCCAATGTCGGGATCCCCCGGGAGGTGAGTTAAAACGCCCGCTGTGCGCATTGCTCTGCACAGACCTCCCGGTGGCTACCACAAGTTCAGCTCAGGGATACCACTCCTAGCATGCTTCTCCTACCCCAAGCTGAACTCGTGATTTCCGCTAAGGAGGTTAAAGTGAACCCGAGGTAAGAGCGGTATGTAGGCTACCATATTTGTTTCCTTTTAAACAATACCAGTTGCCTGGCTGTCCTGCTGATCCTCTGCCTCTAATACTTTCAGCCATAGACCCTGAACAAGCATATGCATATCAAGTGTTTCTGAGTTCTGACATTATTGTCATAACTCACAAGATTATCTGCATGCTTGTTTCTGGTGTAATTCAGACACTACTGCAGCCAAATAGATCAGCAGGGCTGCCAGGCAACAAGTATTGTTTAAAAGGAAATAAATATGTCAGCCTCCATATCACTCTCAACTCGGGTTCACTTTAAAGTGAGTCTAAGCCAAAGCTTAGGTCAAAAAGGAAATACTAGCCTAACAAGAGAGAAGTCTCTGGATCCTATAGAGGCTTCCCGTAGAGGCGTATCTAGAGGGGTGAAGGCATGGATTGTGCCATGGGTGCCATGGGTGCACGCTGCACCACCAGTGCTGCCTCTCCATTACTAGCAGACCCTAAGTAAGCAGAAACCGAATAGAAGAGAGAGGGCCCACAGTAACTGCAGAGCACGTGAGATGCGGAAGTGATGTCATTGGTCACTTCCTGCATATGAAGTGTGCCATGCAGGTGCTGTGTGCCCCCTGTAGCGTAACTACAGGGTAGGAACGCAGGTGACTGGAGTGAGACCCAGTGCTATAAGGGGGGCCCAAATACTACATCACTACATCTATACAGGGGTCCTTCCTTCAGATCAGGTGTTTTGTGGCTACACTTGTTATGGGTGTTAAGATAACGATGGCCACACTTATTTTATGACCCTTGCAAGATGGGCCCCCAGGCTGTGAGGGTCACCATGAGTAGGCAAGGGAAGAGGTTTGAACATTAGGGGGGGGGGGCATCAAACTTTTACTAGTTAAGCCACTAGTAGTGGACCTCCTCACGATGTATTGCTTCAAGTGACAAAATGTCTAGAACCACCCTGGTAACAGCTGTGCTGTTTATTATACTTGATGGGACTATTTTCTTACATCCCTAGTACATCTTGTATAGGAAGTGAAACCCCTCCCCCTTTCCCAGCACCTTGTAAGATTGACATATCTAGTATAGTAACATTTCCGACATGTGACTGGTTGGTTTGCTCTGGTGCACGGCTGTTGAAAGTAATGGCCTGAATAATAAGCTGCCTGTAGCTGCTTTGATCATGCTCCCTGGCACACACACAATTGAGGTATTATGTAATCTTCTTATTTTCTGTAAAGTAAAGGGAACTAATTGGTCACAGTGCTTTCACTATTCACTCACATTAGTCAGTTTCTGCTATAAAGAAAAAACATGAACCAAAACTTGGAAACATCTTTGAGGGCGAGTGTGTGAACTGACCTTTGACTTGAGTTGATCAGTAAATCATTGGTTATACTTTATTCTGACCTAATTCTTTAGCGGGGCTATGACATCAACTGGGTCAAAGAGAAAACAGACATCAAAAACCTGGCTACAGTAGCCATAAAATAAACTGCATATTCAGATGTAAGTGCCAAAGGTACAGAAATAGGAATCAGCACTACTGAGCATGATATAGCTATACTGTGTATCTCAATTTTCATAATACATATAATAATAATACGTACCTATTGCAGCTCAAATCAAACCTTTAAAGGACACCTTAAGTGAGAAGAATATGGAGACGGACATATTTATTTCCTGTTAAACAATACCGGTTGCCTGGCAGTCCTGCTGATTTATTTGGCTGCAGTAGTGTGTGAATAACACCAGAAACAAGCATGCAGCTAATTAGATCTGGCAATAATGTCAAACACCTGATCTGCTGCATGCTTGTTCAGGGGCTATGGCTAAACGTATTAGAGGCAAAGGATCTGCTAGACAGGCAGGTATTGCTTAAAGTGTAACTGTCGGGCATAAAATCAAAAATCAATTCTTTATTTTTATCTGGTAAACAAGTAATAAGGATACTAATCAGGCAATCCAAAAGTTAAAATCACTATTACTTTTTTTGTTGATAAATGGTCATTCCCCAGTTTACTTGACTCCTATTTGGTACACAAAAAATTTGGTACACAAAAAGGAAGTTGCAGGGCATGCTGGGTTGTGCTTTTTTGCTTCTCTATTTCCCTTCAGACTTAACTAATAAAGCCTGATTGGCTGAAGAAGTCTCTTTCCCTCCTGTTTCCCCCTCCCACACCTCTGTTCCTCTTGGCTTGGCCAATATTTCTCATGCTGAGACAATAGTGCATTAGTGAAGGGCAGGAAATGCATAAACAATCAGGCAGAGGAGAGTAAGGGAGGAAATTACATCAGGATTGGCTTCAAAATAGCCACACTTAAAATGGGAAATGCTAAGAAGGCTTTTCTCTTTTTTACTGTAGAAAAATCACTAAAATAAAAATATGGACAGTGCAATACATATGTTATGTAAGTAGAGCAATATTTATCTACTTATATACAGTGGCTTGCAAAAGTATTCAGCCCCCTTGAAGTTTTCCACATTTTGTCACATTACTGCCACAAACATGCATCAATTTTATTGGAATTCCATGTGAAAGACCAATACAAAGTGGTGTACATGTGAGAAGTGGATCGAAACTCCTACATCATTCCAAACATTTTTTTTACTAATAAATAACTGCAAAGTGGGGTGTGCGTAATTATTCAGCCCCCTGAGTCAATACTTTGTAGAACCACCTTTTGCTGCAATTACAGCTACCAGTCTTTTAGGGTATGTCTCTACCAGCTTTGCACATCTAGAGACTGAAATCCTTGCCCATTCTTCTTTGCAAAACAGCTCCAGCTCAGTCAGATTAGATGGACAGCATTTATGAACAGCAGTTTTCAGATCTTGCCACAGATTCTCAATTGGATTTAGATCTGGACTTTGACTGGGCCATTCTAACACATAGATATGTTTTGTTTTAAACCATTCCATTGTTGCCCTGGCCTAATGTTTAGGGTCATTGTCCTGCTGGAAGGTGAACCTCCTCCCCAGTCTCAAGTCTTTTGCAGTCTCCAAGAGGTTTTCTTCCAAGTTTGCCCTGTATTTGGCTCCATCCATCTTCCCATCAACTCTGACCAACTTCCCTGTCCCTGCTGAAGAGATGCTGCCACCACCATATTTGACAGTGGGGATGGTGTGTTCAGAGTGATGTGCAGTGTTTTGCATCTTGGCCAAAAAGTTCCATTTTGGTCTCATCTGACCAGAGCACCTTCTTCCACATGGTTGCTGTGTCCCCCACATGGCTTGTGGCAAACTGCAAACGGGACTTCTTATGCTTTCTGTTAACAATGCCTTTCTTCTTGCCACTCTTCCATAAAGGCCAACTTTGTACAGTGCATGACTAATAGTTGTTCTATGGACAGAGTCTCCCACCTGAGCTGTAAATCTCTGCAGCTCGTCCAGAGTCACCATGGGCCTCTTGACTGCATTTCTGATCAGCGCTCTCCTTGTTCGGCCGGTGAGTTTAGGTGGATGGCCTTGTCTTGGTAGGTTTACAGTTGTGCCATACTCCTTTCATTTCTGAATGATCGCTTGAACAATGCTCCGTGGGATGTTCAAGGCTTTGGAAATCTTTTTGTAGCCTAAGCCTGCTTTAAATTTCTCAATAACTTGATCCCTGACCTGTCTTGTGTGTTCTTTGGACTTCACGGTGTTGTCGCTCCCAATATTCTCTTAGACAACCTCTGAGTTCCTCACAGAGCAGCTGTATTTTTATACTGACATTAGATTACACACAGGTGCACTCTATTTAGTCATTAGCACTCATCAGGCAATGTCTATAGGCAACTGACTGCACTCAGATCAAAGGGGGCCGAATAATTATGCACACACAACTTTGCAGTTATTTATTTGTAAAAAATGTTTGGAATCATGTATGATTTTTGTTCCACTTCTCACATGTACACCACTTTGTGTTGGTCTTTCATGTGGAATTCCAATAAAAGTGATTCATGGTTGTGGCAGTAATATGACAAAATGTGGAAAACTTCAAGGGGGCCGAATACTTTTGCAACCCACTGTATGTGTTTTTTATGGCTGACTGTGTTATGAGTTATGGTTGACAGCTGCTCTTTAAATCACGGGTGTTGAACTCCAGTCCTCCAGGGCAATATCCTTGCAAGTGTTTAGGCTGGACTGAGAAATGGAGATGTGTGTTCTGCTTGATGTTCTAATCGCAGTGTTCCCCACCCCTGTCCTCAGGGCCCACCAACAGTGCATGTTTTGTGATAATCCAGAGGTAGTTAATCAGCTCTGCTGAAACACTAATTACCTCACCTGTGCATGTTTGTGGTTTTCTGCACACATGCACTGTTGATGGGCCTTGAGGACAGGGTTGGGGAACTCTGCTCTAATGCCTCTTCTGGTTCAGTCCCATCAATGAATTTGACCTGAGCCAAAAATGTGTGAGGACCTCGGGCCTACGAGGACTGGAGTCTGACATCCCTGGTTTAAAAGGACATAAATATGGCAGCCTCCGTATGCCTCTTCCTTCAGTTGTCCTTTAACATGCCAAGGATAAAAAAGAGATCTTTACCTAAACAGAGGGAAGCCTCTGGATGGTCCAGAAGCTCCTCATGTCCTCCTCAACCCCACTAGACTCTTAACCCTTTCCAACCCAGGAGCACGGTGGCATAGTGGTTAGCGATCTCGCCTTGCAGCGCTGAGTCCTCCCTAGTGCAAATCCCAGCAAGGTCAACATCCGCAAGGAGGTTGTATGTTCTCCCTGTGTCAGTGAGGGTTTCCTCCGGGCACTCCGGTTTCCTCCCACACCCCCAAAACATACAGATAAGTTAATTGGCTTCCCCCTAAATTGGCCCTAGACTACGATACACACAATACACACATAGACATATGACTATAGTAGGGATGAAATTGTGAGCTCCTCCGAGGGACAGTTAGTGACAAGACAGTATATTCTGTACAGTGCTGCAGAAGATGTCAGCGCTATTTAAATACTAAGTAATAATAACCCCTGTCGGACTATGTCCTTGCATGCAGGGCTGTGGGTTGAGAAGTCAGAGTCAGAGCAAATTTTGGTACCAGGAGTCTGAGTCGGTGGTTTCATAAATAGAGGAGTCGGAGTCAGTTGATTTTTGTACCCACTCCATAGACTTATAAGGGCTGTGGAGTCAGAGTCAAAGCAATTTTAGGTACCAGGAGTCGGAGGTTTTATATGAAAGTCGGAGCTGGATGATTTTTGTACCGGCTCCACAGCCCTGCTTGCATGAGCGTTCAAAGAGGGACAGACCCTCCAGATCCCCGCTGCAGTAGATTCCGATCACCCACGTCCATCCCCCCACCCCAGCACACTAGAAGAAACTAAACGCTGGGGGACATGTGGTTAACTTGGAATTGGAAGGATTGGAACAGAAAAAAGGATTGGAAAAGGTTAAAATAATGTTTTGAACCTTTTGTACAGACAATGGCATGAAGAACAGAATCTCTTCTGGAGAAACAAGAAGGCCCTACCCAGAATTAGTATAGCGTTCCTCAGAAAGTGCTCAATGATGGTATGGCCCACTGTAAACAAAAGTAAAAGGTGTAGGCAAATGTGGTCTTATGAAGGAAATCCTCACATGAGCAGCAGCTAGTGAAAGAGCTTTACATATGCATCACCATGGGGCTAGCAGCAAGACATCATGAACATCTCTCACAGTGAAAGATGCAACAATATAGTGACAGATAACATTGAACATGAACAAAAATGCACACTGCAATCTTGTGGCCATTTGTCATACATGCAATCTAAGCATGAAAGTTGTTGCTTGCATTTGTTCCAACAAACGGCATTTTGAATCTAAAAATTTTCTTTCTGAAACTATTTGGTTTGTGCGTCAACTTAACCTGGAAGATATCATTTTAGTTTTGCTTATTTCTTCCCAAATCGGAGTTGGTGTGAGAGATGAGAAGGGCTGGCGCTTCCATAGGGGCAAAAGGGAGCAATTGCCCCAGAGCTTGTAAGAACCCCCAAGGTGCCTCCCTCCCCCCTCCAGCTATGGTGACCCAATTCTTGCCTGTAGGCCTGCAGGGAATGAGGAAGAGATGAAGTCCAGAGCATAGAGTACGGTGCTGCCTCCTGTGTCCTGTCTGCATTTGTAAGGGAAAGGAGGAGGGGAAAAATGGGGAACCCAACAATGATGGACACCTAATGATATTCTGACTGAGCGGGGGGGGGGGGGGGGGGGGAGGATAAGGTGGCCTTGCTACAAGTTCAGGGGCCCTGGGGGATGAATTTTCTGTGGGGCGGGGAGGTGCTAGGGAGGTGCCTCAAGTTAATTTTGCCCTGGGACCCCATAGCCAGAACCGGCATTGGAGGCGAGAAGGACCCACAATGCTGCTAGACACTGCTCTTATAAGAATCACTGTAAGGCACTGGTGCTCTTTAAAATCTACAAGTTTTTTGGTGTATGGGAATTTAGACTATAGAAAAAGTACCTCTTAATGCTTTGGAGAACTGCCCAGGTCTATGAGCACCGTTGGCTAAGGGGGCATTATTCTTGTCATAATAGATTATGTCATTCCTGTAAAAAGAACAAAAAATGTGGTCTTGCGTAATGGGAAAAACCTGCTCTCTCTAACGGCACACTGACTTTAATTTGGCTAGATTACTCCGAAAGTGCCATTAATTTATTAGCGTGGAATTGTTTGCAAAACACATGCTGCTCGTCCCCGAAATGCCTCTCTTGCCCTGAAGAATCTGACTTTTCCATCTTGGCTTCTAAAACGGGAGATAAAAAATTATATCCAGCCTGGATGGGGAATTAATTAGCATCGTGACAAAGTAATTACCGCTTGGTCCACAGGTAGTTTTATAGTTAATGACCCGGGAAAGGCAAGTTTAATTAAGCCCCTTCGCTCCTGGGAGACGAGCAGCGATCGTTTTGTTCCCCTCATTTCCATATTCTTCATTAAAACCCTACAGACCATTAACTCATTAATAATAGGGCCTCTTTGGGTCTACGGTAAGGGTTGCACTGACCTCATCATCCAGATAAGAGCTTCGTACCTGCAAAGATATGGAAAGTCATTTTCAAGTTGATTAATGGGGAAGATGTGGAGGAAATGAACAGCAGGAGTTTAGAAAGCCACTCCGAGATTTAGTGGTAGGAGATCTGAGGTGGTGGCAGAGATCTCCATGCTCCACCACCCACTGTAGACCCCCTCCCTGCAGAAATGCTGGCCTTGAAACACTAGAGGACTGAAAAGAGGAAGTTGTGAGGAAGAGCTATTGTGGCCCAGAGGGTTCTGGTAACTAGAGAAATCTGGATAGCATATTTGTGATACCATCATTTCCTCCGAGTTCCTTGTTGAAGGAGGGTAGAGCTATTGCAAATCTACCCCAGGAGGCTAGAATTTAAGAGGGACTCCAGGGAGAATGTAATAGTGAAAAGACATGTTGCACCCATATATGTTTGAAGTTAAAGATTAAACTTAATCCCTATCAGTAGCTGATACTCCCTTTCCCACAATAAATCTTTATCTTTTCTTGAATAGGGGACGAGCAGTCGGTGATGTCTTTTTTATGTCTGCCAGCACTAAAGATGTTGCCCTGCAGTCTCATAGTGCATCAAACAACACAAACAGATTGCACAACAAAGATGAATTATTTATTCAATTATTTCTTGATCTATTTTTAACTTCTTACTTTGCAACATATTGATTTCTTTTTTTCTTCCTACTACTACAGGGGTTGGACAAAATAATGGGAACACCTAACATTTTGGCATCATAATCTTTGAACATGTTTTAAACAATCAAAACTTGACATATGTTACATTTTTTATGCTTATTATTTTTGTTATTTGATATGTTTAGTTAAAATGATAGTTTTTTACAGATATTTAAACCAAAGTTGATTATAATTTATAAAAATGGCAGATCTCTCAGACTTTCAAAGAGGCCAAATTGCTGGTGCTGTGCTGATGCCATATGCCATAGGCGCTACTGTAACAGAAACTGCCCGAATGCTTGGCATTTCAAGAGGTACTTTCTCAAAAGTAATGACTGCTTTTGAAAGAGAAGGAAAAAACGTCCTCAGCAAAGCACAGTTGTGGTCGAAAGTCGATGTCTGAGAGAGACTGTCAGACTCTAAATCGAATTGTTAGAAAAGCTCACAAGACCACGGCTCCTAAAATCACTGCTGAGCTGAATGAACACCTACAGAACCCAGTTGCCACAAAAAATTTTCATCGGGAGCTGCACAAATCTGGATTCCACGGAAGAACTGCAATTAGAAAACCTCTGCTCTCAAAGACAAATGTTTCAAAGCTTTTAGAGTGGTGTAGAAACCACCAGAATTGGTCCCTGGAGCAGTGGAAAAATGTGATTTTCTTTGACGAACCATCATTTACCTTATTTCCGACCTCCAGCCGAGTGTACGTTTGGAGACAGCCGAAAGAAGCATTTCATCCAGACTGCCTTCTCCTAACCGTAAAACATGGCGGGGGTTCTGTGATGATCTGGGGTGCTATTTCTTGGAAATCTGCCGGGCCAATGATTTCCCTTCATGGAAGGCCCCATCCATACTTGCTGATCGCAATACGCTAGCGATTTTTGCTAGCGTTTTGCTCTGGCGTTTTTTGCCGAATAATGCCAAAAAAATCAGCATTCACACTTGGCGATTTCTTAGCGATCGCGTTTTGCGCTTCTATAGCACTAAAACGCGTTCGCCAGGAAATCGCCTGAAAATGGTGCAGGCTACGCGTTTGCTTTTAGCGGTTTGGGGTGATTTGCAGCGATTAGCGCAAATCGCCCAAAATGAGAACGGGTCCATAGACTTTTATAACCCTAGCGCTTTGAAAAGTGCTAGCGTTTGAGCGTTTTGCCGAAATCGCTGGCAAAACGCTCAAGTGTGAATGGGCCCGAAGAATTAACAGCCGAGACTATTTAGGAATTTTGGGCGACCAAGTTCATCCTATGGTTCAAGAACTGTTTTCAGAGAGAAATGCCATCTTTCAAGATGATAATGTCCCAATCCATATAGCTAGAATTGTTAAAGAATGGCACACGGAACATTCTAATGAAGTTGAGCATCTCATCTGGCCACCACAATCCCCAGACCTCAACATTATTGAGCATTTATGGTCGTTATTAGAGATTCAATTAAGAAGTCGATTTCCGCCGCCATCGTCTCTAAAAGAACTGGAAGGTGTTTTAACTGAATAATGGGCTAAAATTCCTTTGGAAACAATTCACAATTTGTATGAATCAATACCTTGGAGAATTGAGGCTGTAATTGCAGCAAAAGGTGGACCTACACCATATTAAAATATATTTTGTTGATTTTCAAGGTGTTTCCATTATTTTGTCCAACCCCTGTATCTTTCAGTAAAGTGTGTCTTTAAATCACATGTACCTTTGCTTGCCCGTTGTTGAGAGACAGTATTTCAGAGAGAGGAAGAGTTGCGAGCAGTGACCTAACTAATGAAGAGCACAAAAGGGGAACCAAGGGCCATGAGGGCCCTAACTTCTTATCCTCCCCCTCCAGCGTAGTTGTTGTTGATAGCTAATCTTTTATTGGGGTAGGGGGTTAGGGTGGTATAGCAACTACACTTTACAAGAGGATATTGTAAAGTATAAATATTAATTATCACCCAGATGTTATGGTATATTGATGAAATTCTGACAGTGTCATCATTGGTCCCTGAGTGCATGGAGTTGAGAATAGCAGCTCATTGTATCCTTTAATTCTTTTAATGATTATGCCAAAAGTGTGAGATGCTTGCAGCAAGACAAAGGCCTCAATTCACTAACATCATGATGGAGATAATAAGGCAAGAGAAAACTTACCTCACACAGTTAGAGAGTTATCTTATCTCTTCATTCCTTAAGTTTCCTCCTCTGTAGTTAATTTACCTCCTCTGTAGTTATTTTCACACGCAGTTAATAAACAGCCTGTCTTTAACACTGGAGTTATTTTAAGGAATGAAGAGTTAACTTAAAGACAGAAGAGTTAACTTTAGGTTTGCCTGAGGTAAAATGTTTCCTGAATACGACATGCCTCATTACCATGGTGATAACTCTAGAAACGTTATTAAAGACAGGAGATAAGCTTAGTGAATTGAGGCCATTGTTCCTGCATTTAAAGGGTAATAGTGCCCAGCAAATTCATGATGAGTTGATGGCAGTTCATAGAAACGACTCATCAATAACCCATCTTATGACACTATTGTGGGGTGGAGGAGTTTCCAAAGTGGTCAAATGTCCCTCACAGACGAGCCAAGACCTGGAAGACCATCCGTGATGGATGATGCGGCCACAGTGAAAATAAGTGGAGTGTTTATGCCAGGAAGACAGGTGAACAACCACCCAAATGATCATGAATGACACTGGCCTCAGATATGGTAGCATGTCGAAAATTATTCATAATAAACTACATGCACGCTGCCTTAAAGAGAATCTGTATTGTTAAAATCGCACAAAAGTAAACATACCAGTGTGTTAGGGGACATCTCCTATTACACTCTGTCACAATTTCGCAGCTCCCCGCCGCATTAAAAGTAGTCAAAAACAGTTTTAAAAAGTTTGTTTATAAACAAACAAAATGGCCACCAAAACAGGAAGTAGATTGATGTACAATATGTCCACACATAGAAAATACATCCATACACAAGCAGGCTGTATACAGCTTTCCTTTTGAATCTCAAAAGATCATTTGTGTGTTTACCTTCTGTCCCCTTCTTCTCTCATGCACTGGACATTACAGGCTTCCTGCAGACAGCTCTGCCTGTGCCTGTGTTTGTAATTCCTCAGTATGTGTCAGCCAGCTACTTTCACAGCCTTACAGAGGAGGATTTTTATCCAGCTCTCTTCTATCACTGATAAGATAGCAGAGAAGCTGCTGGCTTATGTAAATAAAACACACACTGGAGTGTGCATAGAGGAACAGACCAGCACAGAAGAGTTGGCAGCCTTCCAGACACAGGCCGACAAGTCTGACAGGGGAAATATACATTGATTTATTACAGAGACCGTGATAGTACAAAGTGCTGCAGTGAGCCAGAACAGATTAGAATAGGTTTAGGAACTTGTAGGACGGTAGAAAAAACGTTGTAATTTTTGTTACAGAGTCACTTTAAGGTGTCTGCACATTGGGTTCCACGCTTGCTAAACCCTTTCCAGAAACAAACACAGCGTGGCCTTTCAAGACAGATGGTGACGCAGTTGACAGGAACCGTTACCCTTTAAATGCAGGAACTTTATCGCACTGCAAGCCTCAGTCTTTTCCATCTCACACTTTAGTCACTTCTGGCACAATCTGTAAAAGAAGTAAAGGATACAATAAGCTGATTTTCTCAACATCATAGGGACCAATGATGACACTGACAAAATTTCATCAACATATAATAGCTACCAGGTGATAATTAACCTCCTGGGCGATAATCCCGAGCTAAGCTCGGGGTAAGCCACCGCGGAGGATTTCTCAGGCCCTAGTGGGCCGATTTGCATATTTTTTTTTTTAGTTACACGCAGCTAGCACTTTGCTAACTGCATGTATATGCCGACCGCTGCCGCTCCGTGCCGATTCGCTGCTACCCGCCGCGTTAGAGGGCCCCCCCCCCCCATTGAGACCTCGTGCACAGCCTGGCCGATCACCGCCAGGCAGCGCTAAGGGGTGGATCGGAACTCCCTCCGACGCCATGACGTGGATGACATCGATGATGTCATCCTGATCATCCCCATGGCGACGGGGAAGCCAAACAGGGAATTCCGTTCTGAACGAGATTACCTGTTTTCTCTGATCACCGGAGGCGATCGGAAGGGGTGGGGGGATGCCGCTGCACAGCGGCTATCATGTAGCTAGGCTAGCTACATGATTTAAAAAAAATAAAAAAATTTAAAGCTGGGACAAGGTCCATCAGCACCCAAGGCTGAGACAGCAAAGTGCGCCCCTCCATCCCTCCCACCCCAGCTGTCACACACTGATTGCTATTAGACTAAGAGGCGCCACAGGGCCCACAACCTTCCCAACACCTTAATATCTAGTTATCTGGCTTGCAATCACTGCCATGTATCCCCTTTTCTTATTTCTTTTTGCTTCAAACACAATTAGGAATGACAGCTGAATGAATTCTGCGCCCCCTCCTACACTGCGCCCTGAGGCTGGAGCCTCTCCAGCCTATGCCTCGGCCCGGCCCTGCCCAGGAGGTTAAAACTTTATGATACTCTCTTGTATATGACCCCTGGTAGGTGAGTCCTCTGGCCAATGGGATTCACCATGAGTGGATGGAGAAGGTAGTGTGTATGAAAGGGTGGCTCATGGCAGTTTTGCTCCATGTTTACACCACGATTTGAAATTATGTTTTGTCTAGTAAGGGAGATGATGTTTGCTTAATTTCCCAAAATGTCCATCATATGGAAACAAAGTTAGCCCATCTACTAGAGGAGAGCAGGAAGGTAGGTCTGATAATTAACTGTAAGAAAACTAAAGAGATGTGATTAAACAGTAACATAGATCCTAAACGAAAGTTTCAGGTGTATGGAAAACATATAGATACTGTGACTGAGTTTCAGTATCTGGGCAGCCTGATGACAATGCATGGTGGTGCCAGTGCTGATGTTAAAATCTGAATCAAGAAGGCAAATGCAGCCTTTGTATAATTGTATCAAATTTGGAGATCCCATGATATTTCCACAAAAAACAAACTGAGAATATTTCAGAGTAACGTGAAAACAGTCCTTCTGTATGGATGTGAGACATGAAAGGTGACAGCAGAGATAACAAAAAGCCTCCAAACCTTTATAAGCCGCTACCTTCAAAGAATAATAAACATCTGGTGGTCAAATGTAATATCAAATAAAGAGTTGTGGGAAAGAACCCAAGAACAACAAATGGACTTGCAGATCAAACGCAGAAAAAGGAGATGGATTGGCCATACTCTTCGTAAGGACAAATCAATTGAGAAAGAAGCCTTAAAATGGAATCCTCAAGGCAGCAGAAAAAGAGGAAGACCAAAGACAACATTATTATTATTTTGTATTTATATAGCGCCAGCATCTTCCGCTGCGCTGTACAGAGAGTATAGTCTAGTTACTAACTGTCCCTCAGAGGAGCTCACAATCTAATCCCTACCATAGTTGTATGTCTATGTATGTATCGTATAGTGTATTTATTGTAGTCTACGGCCAATTTAGGGGGAAGCCAATTAACTTATCTGTATGTTTTTTTGGGGGGGATGTGGGAGGAAACCAGAGTGCCCAGAGGAAACCCATGCAGACACAAGGAGAACATACAAACTCCTTGCAGATGTTGACCTGGCTGGTATTCAAACCAGGGACCCGGCGCTGCAAGACGAGAGAACTAACCACTACGCCACCATGCTGGAGAAGAAGTAGGGAGGAAGAAATAAAGAAGGCGGGGAAATCATGGACTGAGATAGAAAAAAAACACCCAGGGCAGAAACAGATGGAATACCTTTGCTAAAGTGGGAGACACAGGATTAAGTAAGTAAGTAGTAAGGGAGAGCCGCAAAGGGAGCCCTCTGCGGCTCTCCCTGCTGCTGCAAAACTACCAGGCAACGTTAAATACTATTCTCCCTCTGAGTTGTTGCTACTCGGAGGGAGCTGTAATTCAGGGTCCGGCAACCGCCAGAGCCTCGAATTACCCTTACGTGCCCCGCACAGTATTACATTACTGTGATGGGGTGCCTAGTTTAAAGAGGAACTGTAACGTCAAAACGTCCCCTGGGGGGTACTCACCTCGGGTGGAGAAGCCTCCGGAACCTAATGAGGCTTCCCACGCCGTCCTCCGTCCCTCAGGGGTCTCGCTGCAGCCCTCCGTGGAGTCCGTGCAGCGGTGACCTCAATATTTACCTTCCCGGCTCCTGCGCAGGCGCTCTGACAGCTGTCGGCTCCGAAGTAGGCGGAAATACCCGATCGCCGTCGGGTCTGCTCTACTGCGCAGGCGCAACTTTCCGGCGCCTGCGCAGTAGAGTGGGCCCGACGGAGTTCGGGTATTTCCGTCTATTTCCGAGCCGAAAGCAGCCACAGCGCCCCCGCTGGAGCCAGCAAAGGTAAATATTGAATCTACATTCGGGTCTGTCGCCGGCTGTTCGGAGGGCTGCAGCAAGACCCCCGTGGGACAGAGGACGGCGTGGGAAGCCTCATTAGGATCCGGAGGCTTCCCCCACCCGAGGTAAGTACCCCCCAGGGGAGGTTTATGATGTTACAGAGTCTCTTTAAGTGCTCGGCCCTGAGCACCGTGTGCCAAAACAACCTGTTTCGCTGTCCTGCTGCTTGCACAGGTAGCCCAGAGGGTGCATGGCTAGGACACGTTACATGCATGAGACGGGAATAATGGTCATAAACAAGAGCTGGGATAATGAAGCATGCACAGCCAATAAACATTAAAAGTCCAGTGTAGGGGGGTTGGGGGGAGAGATAATCCTGGACAGAGGGAAAGTACCCTACCACACACACACACAAATCTTGGTCCAGCACCGCTTTGTGTCATTGAGCGCGTCCTACAGCCCAGGGTGTCGCCAGCACTATTTTCTATGCAAATGGAAAATGCAAACAGCAATGGAAGGTAATTCCACATGGCTTGGCCGAGTTTAAGTGAATAATTACTGGCAATATATGTTTAATGAAATGATCCCCAGGGCACCGTCTCATTAATATGCAAACGTGCTCCGCGCTTGGGGACCTGTAATATGGAAATGGCTCGGGCCAGACAGCCGTTCTCCTACGCGCTGATTAATCGACGGTGAAAACAGAGAAAGTATTCCGGGATAATGTACTTCTGCAATTCTGAAGCCACTAATGTCCCGTGCAAATTCTTCCTCCCTCTCTGGACAGAATATGTGTGTGTGTTACAGTAAAGATTTGTGACTGCAGATAAAACCTCAATCCCAGGCCCCCCATTTTTATAGCTATTTTAAAGAGAACCTGTACTAAGTAAAATATTTAAAATAAACACATGAGGTAACTTCAAATGAACATTACATAGTTACCTTGCCATCAGTTCCTCTCAGAAGCTCACCATTTTCTTCTGACAATAACCCCTTCCAGTTCTGACAATATTTTGTCAGATCTGAAATATATCAGTTGCTGTCAGTAAAATATCAGTTGCTGTCAGTTACAGCTGAGAGGAGAACTGATGTGCCAAGTAATGTCCATGTTTCCCTATGGCTCAAGTGGGCGATGTTACAGTCTAACTGTGTGCTGACCAGAAAGCTGTTATGGGTAATGACCATTTTCAAAATGGAGGACGGAAAATTCCCCCGATCACAGTGAACAAACAGGACGCGAGAGAGGAGAAAGACACTGAGGAGTAGACTACATGGAAGGTAAGTATGACTTGTGTATGCTTATTTTGACTTTTAATTCTCAGTTCAGGTTTTCTTTAAAGAGGAACTTTACTGAATATAAGGTAAAGTATACATTTCCTTTTTTTTAGAGGGTTACTTTATACATTACTTGAATGAGTGTTTACCCATTTCAATATCTTTCCTTACCATGATTTACATTCTAAAATTTATCACAGGTGGTGACGCCTTTAAAGTTCTGCAGAGTGTTTGGTTACTGTGTTTTTCCGAAGTGAGCAAAAATAACACCTGTGTCACCAGAGTGCACTGGGGGAAGAATTCTGCATAATAAACAGAATAAACAGCTAAGGGGGTCGGTTAGGCATGTGCGGTCAGTTAGGTTTAGGCATCAGCAGAGGGGTTGGGTTAGGGTTAGACATCGGCAGGAGGGTTGGATAGGTTTAGGCATCAGCAGAGGGGGTTGGTTAGGGTTAGGCATAGGCAGGGGGGTCGGTTAGGGTTAGGCATCGGCAGGGGGACTGGTTAGGGTTAGGCATCAGTGTCAGTTAGGGTTAGGCATCAGCATGGGGGAAAAGTTAGGGTTAGGCATATGCAGGGGTTTCGGTTAGGAATTGGCATTGGCATGGGGGAAGGTTAGGATTAGGCATTGGCAGAGTGGTGGGGGGACCAGTTAGGGTTAGGCATCGGCATGGGGGAAGATTAGGGTTAGGCACTGGCAGGGGGACCGGTTAGGGTTAGGCATCAGCAGAGGGGGCCAGTTAGAGTTAAAGAGGAACTTCAGCCTAAACAAACATACTGTCATTAAGTTGCATTAGTTATGTTAATTAAAATAGATAGGTAATATAATCTCTTACCCACCCTGTTTTAAAAATGTTTGATTTCATGAGGGCAGCCATCTTTTTGGTTGAAAGGAGGTGACAGGGAGCATGAGACACAGTTCAAACTGTCCTGTGTGCTGATCACCCCTCCCAGTTGCTAGGCAACGTGAATAACAACATAGGAAATCCCATCATGCTTTGCACGGCATCAGGGGAAAAAAAGCCCGGGCAGTTTTCTTTGATGGGTGGAGCTTAGCTAAAAATGCAGCTAAAAATTATGCTTTGGTAAGAAAAACAAAGTTCTGATGCTGTGAAACTGTTAAAGAAACACCAAGCCTTTTCAGTTCTGCTGAGTAAATTTTTAGTCTGGAGGTTCACTTTAAGCATCGGTAGAGGGAGGACTTGTGAGTATAGGGAAAGATTCAATGATAGTAAAATATCAATTCACTTTTGGAATTAACATTGCCCAATAGTATATTATCTGTAATTTTACCAATATACTACTAGCAGTCAACTCTTGCCCCCATTTTGCATGTACGCAGTTATAAATACTTTTGGTAAAAAATGAATTTCAATGATGTTATTAGAAGACAGTTATGAGGCATTTCTTTATATTTGGCCGGAGTGCTTCTTTAAATCTTAAATGCATTTTGCCAGTGAGAATTGATGCCAGCTTGTTAACACTTTGCAGCCTTGCTGGATATAGATTCCCAGATGATTAACTGCCTGTCCATGGCGACCAGAGGATGTGGAGACTCTAATTCTTCCACTGGGTGGGAAATTAATTTATACTTCATAATCATATTGATGCAGTTCCTGACAGGTCCGTGAATCATGTTCTCTGGAAGATGCAGGTTTACCGGATCTTAATACAAAGACAGGCTGGTGAGAAACCGTGCTGAGGCTATCGGGAAGATAATAATGGGGCTCATCCTAAACAGCTGATCTGCCCCATGGGGAATATTTCAGATTTGTGTGCATGGTTCAAGTATGAACAGCAGTATAACAATATGGGATGCAGTGGCTGTGACCTAACCAGGGTCCCTGGAATAGAGGGGTGTAGTGGTTAGCACTCTCGCCTTGCAGCGCTGGGTTCCTGGTGTGAATCCCAGTCAGGGCACCATCTGCAAGGATGCATACACTACACAATACATACATAAACATATGACTATGGAAGGGGTTAGATTGTGAGCCCCTCTGAGGGACAGTTAAAGGGAACCTGAACTGAACTAAAAAAATGCAATTCTGAACTTAACTGCGGCTTCCTCCAGTCCCCGTATTACATGAGATCCCTAAGCCTCCTTTGTTTCTTTGCTGGTGGCTCAGTTACCAGTGGGACCCGGCCGGGAGCCCATCTCGATCGCGCTCCCGTCAGCAGGAACATTGTGGGCAAGCACAGTTCTCAAAACAATGAGCCACACATGTGACAGAATGCTCCTGACGACAGGACAGGCATGTAGGCGGGCCACACCTGTGCAGTTGCACAAGACTCCCGGTCGGGTTGGCAGGTAACAGAGCGACCAGTGAGAGAAAGGAATTATTTTGTATAGGATACTTGAGGGTGCCCTATCTATCCCTTTCGAATGCAGAACGAACACGTGTTAGAAGCTGTGGCAGCCACTGGGTCTTTAGAAGGCCTCTTTTGTTCTCAGTCTTCTTCTTAATTGATTCCAGGCACTGACCTAAATGTTATCACTGGCATTATTCAAATGGGAAAATACTCCCAAGCATCTAACAGGCCGGCCACTCACAGTCCTCTGGTCAAGGATGTTTGGTCCTCTGCTAAGGATCCTCTCCAGGGGGCTCAGTTCACAGATGGACTCAAGAACAGGAATCCCACCACACCTTAGCACAGGACCCTTATAACCAAGAACCCAGGCCACTAGCTAAACTTACCTTTGTAAATTACCTAATCCTACCATTTTCGATACACCTTTCTGCCTTCAACTACTGAAACCCTTTATCTGTCTCTCTCCTTGACTTAAACCGTTCAATATTATACTGTATATATCTTTATCCGATAAATGTGCTGGCAGGCCGCAATCTCAGCAGGGAGTTGGCTGTTGATATACAGGAAATTGTGCGGACAAGAGCTCAGCTCTAAAAGTGCAATAGCTAACTTTTTTGGATGTATGGTGCCAATTACCTACTGCTTAGGCAAGCACTAAAGTAAGGGATTTGGAAGGGCACACTGAATACATAAATACATATCACAACTTCAGGATCAGCAGCATGGCCACACTACCCACACTACATGCGTCCAGCTCTCCTTTCTAACTGGAGCTTGGCATTGTGGTAGCTAGAGGTGTCACTCGCGCGTACGTACAAAAAGGGTGCCCGGACAAAAAGGCTGCGGGGTGTAAACGCTAATTAATCATTAATAGCGTTTATAAAAATAGTGTGCTATATTTCGTTTACAAATAATGTTTTACAAAATTATAAATCATTAAATAATGTTTATGAAATCGGCAATTGTGAAAACGTTAATCTTCCCTGTTTCAAAAGTTAAACTTATAATTACGTTTATTAAAAAAACAATAATATATGTTTAATTGTTATAATTGTATATTATTGTGAATAACCTTCATTTATGGTTTGTTCTTATAATAAAATCTGAAAATATTCTTTATAACGATGATATAAATATAACTACGTTCGTAATAAGTGTTGTAAAACATTAGTAAGTATTACTAAAATTTTACTAAAACTATACCTAAGCCTACTCTCACACAGAACCCTCCCTGTACCCAGTGCAGTTTCTAGGCTAAAATGCACCCAGGGCGAGGGTGTAAAAATCCCCCCCCCCCCCCCGAAGCAAGGTATGGGTGCCCGCAGTGTAGGTTAGCCAGGTCTAGTTGCACTCAGTATAGATTCCCCCAGAATAGGTACCCCAGTATAGGTAGCCAGCTATAGGTCCCCCCAGTATAGGTAGCCAGGCATAGGTGAGCCAATATAGTTGCCTCCGGTATAGGTTAGCCAGGTAGGTGCCTCCAGTATAGGTAGCCAGTATAGTTGCCCACAGTATAGGTTAGATAGGCAGGCGTCCCCGGTAGATAGTTAGGTGCCCCCAGTACAGGTTAGCTAGGTGGGTGCCTCTAATATAGGTAGCCAGAATAGTTGCCCCCAGCATAGGATAGGTAGATGCCCCCTGTATAGGTTAGTTAGGTAGGTGCCTCCAATATAGGTAGCCAGTATAGTTGTCACCTGTATAGACTAGCTAGGTAGGTAGGTGCCCCCAATACAGGTTAGATAAGTTAATGCTCCCACTATAGGTTAGATAGGTAGCTGCCCCCCAGTATAGGTTAGGAAGGTGCCCCCCAGTATAGGTTAGATAGGTAGGTGCCCCCCAGTATAGGTTAGATAGGTAGGTGCCCTCAGTATAGGTTAGATTAGGTAGCTGCCCCCCAGGTTAGATAGGTAGGTTCCCCCCAGTATAGGTTAGATAGGTAGCTGCCCCAGTATAGATTAGGTAGGTGCCCCCCAGTATAGGTTAGATTAGGTAGGTGCCCCCCAGTATAGGTTAGATTAGGTAGGTGCCCCCCCAGTATAGGTTAGATTAGGTAGGTGCCCCCAGTATAGGTTAGATAGATAGGTGCCCCCAGTATAGGTTAGATAGGTCGTTGCCACCCAGTTTAGGTTAGATAGGTAGGTGCCCCCCAGTATAGGATAGGTAGGTGCCCCCTCAGTATAGGTTAGATTAGGTAGCTGCCCCCCAGTATAGGTTAGATTAGGTAGGTGCCCCCCAGTATAGGTTAGATTAGGTAGGTGCCCCCAGGATAGGTTAGATAGGTAGGTGCCCCCAGTATAGGTTAGATTAGGTAGGTGCCCCTCAGGATAGGTTAGATAGGTAGGTGCCCCCAGTATAGGTTAGATTAGGTAGGTGCCCCTCAGGATAGGTTAGATAGGTAGGTGCCCCCCAGGATAGGTTAGATAGGTAGGTGCCCCCCAGGACAGGTTAGATAGGTAGGTGCCCCCCAGGACAGGTTAGATAGGTAGGTGCCCCCCAGGACAGGTTAGATAGGTAGGTGCCCCCCAGGACAGGTTAGATAGGTAGCTGCCCCAGTATAGGTTAGGTAGGTGCCCCAAATGATGGAGGGGGGAGCGGCAGCCGCGGGGAGGGCAGCCCGACCTCTCCCTCCCTCTCCCCGGGCCGCCCTCCGTGCGATCCCCCCTCGGACTGCAGAGTAATGCGCAGGGAAGCGCTGTGCATAACTACTCACCTCGCTGGCTCCAAGCGCTGCTCTCTAGCCGCCAGTCTCATCTCTCCATACACGCTGATACACACACACGCTGCTTCCTGTTTAGCAGCGTGTGTGTGTATCAGCGTGTAGGCAGAGAGGAGACTGGCGGCGAGAGAGCAGCGCTTGGAGCCAGCAAGGTGAGTAGTTATGCACAGCGCTTCCCTGCGCATTACTCTGCAGTCCGAGGGGGGATCGCACGGAGGGCGGCCCGGGGAGAGGAAGGGAGGGAGAGGTCGGGCTTCCCTCCCCGCGGCTGCGGCTCCCCCCTCCATCACAGCGCCCCCCTCCCAGCAGCGCCCCGGGCGGTACCTATCCCTAACCCCTAGACCCCCCTGGTGGTGCCTAACCCTAAGACCCCCTGGTGGTGCCTAAACCTAAGACCCTCCTGGTGGTGCCTAAACCTAAGACCCCCCTGGTGGTGCCTAAACCTAAGACCCCCCTGGTGGTGCCTAAACCTAAGACCCCCCTGGTGGTGCCTAACCCTAAGACCCCCCTGGTAGTGCCTAACCCTAAGACCCCCCTGGTGGTGCCTAACCCTAAGACCCCCCTGGTGGTGCCTAAACCTAAGACCCCCCTGGTGGTGCCTAAACCTAAGACCCCCCTGGTGGTGCCTAAACCTAAGACACCCCTGGTGGTGCCTAAACCTAAGACACCCCTGGTGGTGCCTAACCCTAAGACCCCCCTGGTGGTGCCTAACCCTAAGACCCCCCTGGTGGTGCCTAAACCTAAGACCCCCCTGGTGGTGCCTAAACCTAAGACCCCCCTGGTGGTGCCTAAACCTAAGACCCCCCTGGTGGTGCCTAACCCTAAGACCCCCCTGGTGGTGCCTAAACCTAAGACCCCCCTGGTGGTGCCTAACCCTAACCACCCCCCTTACTGATCGCTTTATTATGTGGATAATAATGTTTTACTAATTGTGGCTGCAAAAAATATATTGCAATTTACGTTATGTACTGATCGCTTTATTTTGTGAATAATAATGTTTTACAAACAGTAAGGGATAAAACTTTAAATAATGTTTTAATTAGTTAAATAAGATAAATATGTTTAGTATTTTTATAAACGTTATTCGGCACGGGTGCATTTTATAAACGTAAATCACCACAAGCACAGTTATAAATCATTAAAAATCTCCGGGCGCCGTTTGTAAACGTTATTTAACTCCGGCGCCCTTTTTTCCTGCTCGGCGCCCATTAAACGTTATTTATTATGAGAGTGAATGGCGGCGCCCTTTTTGTCCACTAGCTGCCTGCGCCCTTTTTTCCCGCTTCCGTCACGTGCTACCCCTTTGGCTGTATTCCTCTGCCACTTAGTGGCTGAAATTACATCACACGAACAAACTTGAACGGTATATTTTTTATTTAATTATTACAATTACTTACAGAGGAACTTTAACCAAGGATTAAACTTAATTTTAATCAGTAGCTGATACCCCTTTTCCTATGAGAAATATTTACCTTTCCTTGAATAGATAATTCGTTTGGACTGTATGGATAATAGTAAGGTGAAATCCCTCCCACAATGTGATGTCATGACCATGGTCCTAACAATTTGCTATCTGTGAACCTTGTTGCATTGTGGGAAATAACAGCCTTTTCATAACTGCAAAGCAGATCACCTGGCAGAACTAAAGAGGTCACCACCAGTGATAAATTTCAAAGTGTAAATCAGGGAGAGGAAAGATTTTACAATGTGCAAACACTGACTAAATCATTTATAAATAATTATTGTAAAAGATAAGCTATTTTATTTATTGTTATTTTCACTACAGTTCCTCTTTAGATTATTCAATTCTGATACACACAAGAATGTATCTTGTTAATTAAAAAAAAATTCTACAATAAATGCAGTTATAAGTCTCGTTTTCTATTTCTTGTTGGTGCGCGTGGCCAAGGATTGTCAGTCCCCTGGATTTCACTTCCTCGGTGTACATGAGGGTTACTGTTGGTTCCGCTGAAACATTTGTCCTGCTTTACACTGTCATAGTTTCAGAGCTGGTTTACAAAGGAATACGAGCCTGGAAATCCAACCTCAGCAAGAGTGCTAGCCATTTAGTCACTGTGCAGTCTCTTTTACAACCCTCAAAGAGAATTCACCCCCTCCATCTTCTGAGCCCTATGCAGCTGCCTCTACTGTTTTCCTCTTGCCTGAAGACATAATGTGGATGGGAAAAAAAGAAAACTTGTCCTCCGACTTAATCATCAAGAAAAAAGTACAAAAGAACAGTATCTTTTTTGATTATTCTTAAGTGGGTATTAATCTTGAAATTAAGTTGGAATACATTAACCTTCAAGGTAAATTAATCAATTAAGGGAAAGTCTTACGAAGATGAAATCCACCTGCCTTCACTAACAGTTTGGCGCAGCGTACGCTATGTGGATGGAATGTAAAGGTATCCGCCAGCCAGGATGTATGGCTGCATCCTACATATTGTCCAGGGTGATAAGTGTGCATCTTATTCCACAGCATAGATCCCATCTGTACTGAACACAGCTGCTCGTCTCATTCATCTCTCTTCCCGCTCTTCCTCTGCTGCTCCTCTCTGTCAAGCTCTTCATTGGCTGCCAATTACCCAGAGGATCCAGTTCAAACTCTTGACCCTCAACTACAAAGCTCTTCACAATCTCTCTCCCCTGTACATCTCCCCACTAGTTTCCAGATACCAACCCAATCGCACTCTCAGATCTGTACACCCTTTTGTACTCCTCAAGAATCACCTCCTCGCATTCACGTATACAAGGTTTTGCATGTGCTTCATCCCGCCTCTGGAATGCCTTTCCACAACATATCTGTCACTCTCCAACCTTTAATATCTTCAAAAACCTGCCCTCAAAACTTTTTCCTTCAAGTATACGCTCTACCTTAGGCCATTTGCCCCTTAAAGGGAATGTCCAAGCAAAATAAAAAAAATGAGTTTCACTTACCTGGGGCTTCTACCAGCCCCATGCAGCCATCCTCTGCCCTGGTAGTCACTCACTGCTGCTCCAGTCCCCCACTGGCAGCATGACGACCTCGGAGGTCGGCGGGGCGCATTGCGTACATTTTTACGCATTCCGGCTAGTGCAGGAACATTAACACATACATTTTTACGCATTACTGGTTCAATGCGTACATTTTTACGCATTAAAACAGTAATGCGTAAAAATGTATGTGTTAATGTACCTGCATTAGCGGGAATGCGTAAAAATGTACGCAATGCGTCCCGCCGACCTCCGAGGTCGCCAAGCTGCCAGCGGGGGACTGGAGCAGCAGTGAGTGACTACGAGGGCACAAGATGGCTGCATATTTTGCTTGGACATTCCCTTTAACCTCTGTGGCCAAGTTATTCTCCTACTAGATAACCTAAAACACACTGTCTCTAGGTATGAATGCTGTATACTACCCCACCTCTTGCCCCCCCCCCCCCCATTCCTTTAGATTGTAAGCTCGCAAGGGCAGGGCTCTCCCTCGTTTGTGTCTTGAAATTTGTTATACATTTTACTCATATTACTGTAATTACCAATTCTGTATTTTGCATCGATTTTGTATTTTGCACCAATTCTGTATTTCTTATATTGGTGTATACCATTGTCTGTATTATTTTGTACCCCGTGTTTTGTTTCTTACTTTGTACAGCACTTTATATTTGCAATTTACACTCAGCAGATCTGAGTCGGAGTTACGTTATGTGCGTTCATTGCAAATATTAGTCATGAAGCATCTGCAAATTTTCTCTTTTTTCTTCCCTAGCTGGCTATCAGCACTCTTCGTTTATTGTCAATCATCTGAATCATTGTCGGGATATCTTAGGGATAGTGATGTTCATGTCTAGGAGAACTCATGGAGAAGCATGTGATTAGCGTGGTCAGCTGACAGATATGTAGCGTGTTTTTCTACCGCTTGAAGCAATACATTGTGAAGATTGCCCCCCCCCCAAGCAGGCACTGGCACTACGCTTACCTCCCTCTGCTTCCTCCCTGCTGGCTCGCAGCATCTGATCCCCAGGGTGCTGGGTATTTGCTGCACCGGCGCTGCGTCACTCACCCACTCTCAGAAGATTAGTGATGGGATCACCAGCCACATATGAAGTCCTGCTTCCTCTCTGACTACAGCAGCGCCTCATGTGACCTGGCAGCACGTAACAAGTCACATGAGGCACCGCTGTAGCCATGTATACAGAATGCTGGACGGGCGGATGGAGATCCCATTGCTCGAAGGCTGAGAGCAGGTGAATAAAGAGGTACCGCCCATATAGGGAGAGGGAGACGGGGAGTGGGAGAAGAGGGACATTCGGGGTGGAGAGCCGTCTCTTGCCACCCTCTAATTATTGCCGCCAAAGTGATTCACATTGCTTCATGGAAGAACCGCCCCTGCATGTAAGCCTCTGATTTGCTGGTCATGATCATGTGCTAAAGGATGTGATCACATCAAATCAGAACTTTGCAAATCTATCAGCTGATCAAACTAATCACATGCTTCTCTGTGAGTTCTCCAACACATGACCATCACTACTTAGGGACAGTTCATACTGGAAGTTGAAAGGGGGGTTTATAGAGCCTTTCCACCCCAACTACCCAATGAAAAAAAGAGCTAATGGATGCAGAATGGCTGAAGTCATGCATACATATGGATTCGCTGGTGATTTGGGTTCTATGGCCATATTTTCTGCTATGTGTGACCTGTTGGCTCCATAAGGCTGTTTTGCTTGGTAAGTTTATTTCCCTAACTCTACCCTCTTGCTTATCAAAGCTCCCCTTGATAATATGGGATGACCTCCCCTATTAACAAAATGTCCTTTCCTCACATGTAACCCTGACCTTCCCACTTAGTTTTCAACCCTTTCCTGACATCTAACCCCCTGAACCACAATCTGCCCCCTCCCCATAGCAAAACTCCCCTTCCTAACATCTAACCCTGACCCCCCCCCCCCCCTCCCCTAGTTAAATCCCTCTTCCTGACACCTTTTTGACATCTAATCCTGTCACCCCCCAACCCCGCTAAACCTAACAAAGCCTCTCTTCCTCTTGCTGCCTAATTCTAACCACCCTCCTAATGCCTTACACCAACCACCCTCCCCCCTCCACAATCCCTGACACTAACCTCCCTTCTTACACTAACCCTCCCCTATAATGCTCAACATTAACCCCCTCCCCCCCACTAATGCCTAACACTAAACCCCCTCCTAATGCCTAACACTAACCTCATATCCTAATGACTAACACTAACCTCTCCTCCTAGTGCCTAACACTGACCTCCCCCTCCTAATGCCTAATACTAACCCCCACCTAATGCCCAACACTACCCCAGCCCTATACGTAGCACTAACCCCTTTCCTAATGCCTAACACTACTCCTGATCGAATATAGAAGCCAATCAACTGCTCATAGTTAAACATGATACAGTTTGGCTACTTTTAATGTATCTGCTTGCATAACCCAAAACTGATAGCCAAACTATTAACCGATTAGCTAGTAATAACCGGTCAGCTAATAGTACCTAAAACTTATCCCGAACTATTAGTCGATTGTCTATCCCTAGCTAATATGCTAGTGAATTGAGCGCCACACTTACTTCCTCGGTGCCCTGTTCCGCAATTAACAATACAGTACATTAGAGAAGTCTGGCGTCAGCAGCCCTGACTACAATCGGCTATGACTCGGGGAGGGTCTGGAAACTTTTACCACTTAAAGGGAACAAAGCAGCTTTCTTTTTCTGCAGTTTGTCCTGCTTCTTAACAGCTGCAGGAGCTGCCAGTTTCCCCCTCCCCTTCCCTCTGCCCTTATTTATCCAGGGGAAGGTGTGAATTTAATCAAGTACAATGTGTTGTCGTCGTCCCCCCCCTCCGCTGATGAAAGCTTTTGTTTGCTCATTGCTACAGCTAATTACAGCTGTCCTCATCCTGCTCTTTCTGTGGATGGAAGGCCCTTGAAGTAGAGCAATAAAAGCCTCTAACAAACATTTAATTGTAAAAAGAAGAGGTAGAATGGAAATGTTATTTCAGGAATGAGCCACATTTTTATTATGCATTGAGATGTGCTACTGAGAGGTCGTGGGTGCTCAAAATGCCGCTTGGTACACTTTAACGACTAATAATTCTTAAAAGACCCCAAGTCCAGGTTTGCTGCACCACACAGGCACTCCCCCACCCTCCAGCTGCTGTAAACCAAGGCCATTACGCGGATGCAATTGTAGCCGTTATGCCTGTTGAATAGAAAAACCGAACAACAATCTCAAACTAGAAGTGTGTTTTTCTGCATCTGCTCACCCTCTGTGTTATAGCAGCTCATCAATAATTCTCATTTTATGCCGGGTTCCCGGGTTCTGTGAGCAGGGAGCTATCATTTAGCTTGACACCTCTATAGCGGGCTAAAGGACACTGAGTCATGGATTAAACCCCACGTGGGCAGTAAAGGTTGTAATAGAACTTAATATCAGTAATCAGGAAGGATAGTATCGGCACCCAGAGAAAATTCCTCTCCTTGTTATGTGTCACAAAGGCTTCCTGTGTATCCTGCCATTGTCAGGCCCCCGGAGGCCCGCTGTGACGAATGAAAGCCACAGCTTTCCAAGGAAAGGAGAGAAAATGGAACAAAAGGTGGAATTTATCCAGATACAGTATTATTTCTGATGAGCCTGAAGAGATGATGCTTCCATTGCCGCGCCATAATCAACGATGAAACTTAAAAGAGAGCCTGCATTAAATGCATCATTCTAAAGGTGTAGTCGGCATTGTTCCACTTCCTCGGGTGCCTAAAGACGAAAAAAAAAGGAAATGATGATTCCCCCAGCAGGCTGCTGATTGCAAAACGTCCTGCCGATCTGTCTGAGACTGAGCCTGAAATGTAACGTGCTATGATGAGATAAACAAGTGTATTAGCAGCCTGTAGGTTGTGTTCACTGTACGCCAGCCCTAAGAGCTCTGCATCCTTGTGAGAAAGTTTCTCTTCATCATCAGCCTGTATGTATCACTGTACACCAGCTCTAATAGCTCTGCATCCTTGTGAGAAGTCTTCACTTCATCAGCAGCCTGCATGCTGTGCTCCCTGCACACCAGCTCTAATAGCTATGCATCCTTGTGAGAAGGCTTCACTTCATCAGCAGCCTGTATGCTGTGTTCCCTGCACACCAGCTCTAATAGCTATGCATCCTTGTGAGAAGGCTTCACTTCATCAGCAGCCTGTGTGTATCACTGTACACCAGCTCTAATAGCTCTGCATCCTTGTGAGAAGGCTTCACTTCATCAGCAGCCTGTATGCTGTGTTCCCTGCACACCAGCTCTAATAGCTCTGCATCCTTGTGAGAAGGCTTCACTTCATCAGCAGCCTGAGTGTATCACTGTACACCAGGCCTAAGAGCTCTGCATCCTTGTGAGAAAGCTTCACTTCATCAGCAGCCTGTATGTATCACTGTACAACAGCTCTAATAGCTCTGCATCCTTGTGAGAAGGCTTCACTTCATCAGCAGCCTGTATGTATCAATGTACTCCAGGCATAATAGCTCTGCATCCTTGTGAGATAGCTACCCATTACCAGCAGCCTGTATGTATCACTGTACACCAGGCCTAATAGCTCTGCATCCTTGTGAATAAGCTTCCCTTCATCAGTAGCCTGTATGCTGTATTCACTGTACACCAGGCCTAATAGCTCTGCATCCTTGTGAATACGCTTCACTTCATCAGAAGCCTGTATGTATCACTGAACAGCAGCCCTAATAGCTCTGCATCCTTGTGAGAAGGCTTCACTTCATCAGCAGCCTGTATGTATCACTGTACGCCAGCCCTGATAACTCTGCATCCTTGTGAGAAAGCTTACCCTTATCAGCAGCCTGTATGCTATGTTCACTGTACACCTGCTCTAATAGCTCTGCATCCTTGTAAGAAAGCTTCACTTCATCAGCAGCCTGTATGTCGTGTTTACTGTACATCAGCCCTAATAGCTCTGCATCCTATTAAAGAAGCAGTCTGTATGCTGTGTCCACTGTACACCACCCCCGATAACTCTGCATCCTTGGAGAAGGCTTCACTTCATCAGCAGCCTGTATGTATCACTGTACACCAGCTCTCACAGCTCTGCATCCTTGTGAGAAGGCTTCACTTCATCAGCAGCCTGTATGTATCACTGTACACCAGCCCTAATAGCTCTGCATCCTTGTGAGAAGGCTTCACTTTATCAGCAGCCTGTATATATCACTGTACATCAGCCCTAATAGCTCTGCATCCTATTAAAGAAGCAGCCTGTATGCTGTGTCCACTGTACACCAGCCCCGATAACTCTGCATCCTTGGAGAAGGCTTCACTTCATCAGTAGCCTGTATGTATCACTGTACACCAGCTCTCACAGCTCTGCATCCTTGTAAGAAGGCTTCACTTCATCAGCAGCCTGTATGTATCACTGTACACCAGCCCTAATAGCTCTGCATCCTTGTGAGAAGGCTTCACTTCATCAGCAGCCTGTATGTTGTGTTCACTGTACACCAGCTCTAATAGCTCTGCATCCTTGTGAGAAGCCTTCACTTCATCAGCAGCCTGTATGTATCACTGTACACAAGCCCCAATAACTCTGCAGCCTTGTGAGAAGGCTTCACTTCATCAGCAGCCGGTATATATCACTGCACACCAGCTCTAATAGCTCTTCATTTTTGTGAGAAGGCTTCACTTCATCAGCAGCCTGTATGTATCACTGTGCACCAGGCCTAATATCTCTGCATCCTTGTGAGAAAGTTTAACTTCATCAGCAGCCTGTATGTATCACTGTACACCAGCTCTAATAGCTCTGCATCCTTGTGAGAAAGTTTCACTTCATCAGCAGCCTGTATGTATCACTGTACACCAGCTCTAATAGCTCTGCATCCTTGTGAGAAGGCTTCACTTCATCAGCAGCCTGTATGCTGTTCACTGTACACCAGGCCTAATAGCTCTGCATCCTTGTGAGAAGGCTTTACTTCCTATTCCTTTTAAGATGCGCTGTAAAAAGGACATATAGTAGAATGCAATACATCATTCAGCATATCCACTTTTACACTAATTTTATTGGCTTCAGTATTAGAAACACTTTCTATGTGTATCTATATTGTGTATATTGAATGTATACCCAGTAATGCTTAGCCTAGGCTGATTAGCTATGCGGAATTCTCCTCCCAGAGCAAATTTTGTATTGGCTTTACAATTCTCAAAAACGAACATTCCATGAAACTCCACCTCTTTAAAGGGAGGTAGGATTAAATTACCTTCTGGTCATAGTATCATTATCTTATCCAAAATTGGAAGCTTTCAAAGCCTGTGCATGCTGAGATAAGCTTGTTACTGTAGCTTAAAAAACACTTCCCAGAATCCCACTGACACTGCACAAAATTGGGGACATACAGGGACCTATTTTATAAGATAAAAAAAAAGAGGTTTACCTATATTTTGGGGGTACTATTTTTTAGCTATTTTTTTTTTTTTTTGGTTGTTAAAACCCCCTTAAAACTGTATATCTAAAAATGAGATATCGATTTATGTTACACACTTCTACGGCGTCCACGTGTTTTTCCTCAGCGTACCGGAGAGACTGCTGAACAATTGCCAGCACTCTCTGCTTCTCATAGGGGTCACGGTATCTCATAATCTGCTCTCTATGAAGGCCAGAGCTGCTAACAGGTATGGGGTTATTGAACAGCATGTTGGGAGATGTGATTTATGGTTGGCCGGAGTCTGTCTGTTGACACACGCCTTTCCCCGGGCTTGTAAGGTCACAGCAAGAATATAAACCTTTCTCATCCTCATCAGATCCTTACATTACTGCCTGGGATAGATGATTTGTCTCCTGCTAATGTTTGTCTATGGACAAAAAAGGGCCGGCGAAAGGTCACCGGCAATAGATTGTACAATAAACCTGCTCTTTACTAGAAAACATCAATACAAAATGAAAACAAGACTGCTCACAAAGACACCTGCAGTGTCAAAGAAAGAAGGTATGAACGATATCAAATAGCTAGTTACAATAGGTTTGGACCTTTTAACCTACCATCTTTTTGAAGACAAAGCCTGACCGGCCCTCCCCAGACAGGTGACATGGCCAGTTCCACTCAGACCACCTTACTCAACCAACAGGAGAAATATAGTTGAGGAAACACAAAAGGGGAAACTGAGAGCTTGATATGGTGCAGTCTTCACCACTAAAGAATTACTATTTCAATTTAAAGTTGAATGATACTCACAAACATGGGTAACCTCAAAGGCAACAGGTGGGGAGGGGTGAGGTGTATGTCCAAGGCAAAGGGTTGGAGCTATGAAAATGGCGGATAAAAAATGGTGACGAGTTGTGTCTAAACAATGCCTGTAACCATTGTAAGGAAAAACAATTACATACTCACCTAAGAGGAGGGAAAGTTCTGGATCCCTTGGAGCCTTCCTGGTTCTCACTGCATCCCCTTGTCCCCCCACCAGGCCCCCAATTTAATTTCAAGCTGGCTGTGTCTTAGGGTCTCCTCGGAAGTACTTGGGTCTACTGAGTACTGAAGATGAGCGTCTCCTCTTCAGAAGTGCTTGGAGACCCCAGTACTTCCGTACCCTCCCGAAGAGACCAGAAGACTTGGTCAACATTAAAGTTTGGATACTGGAGGGAGGACGGCAGTGGAACGAGGGGATGTAGAGCAGACCGGGAAGGCTCTACGTGATACAGAGCCTTCCATGTTGTTCATAGGTGTAAGGCCCGGTTCACATTCGCGTTTTTTACCAAAACGGACCAGATGTCCGGATCCGTTTCGGCCAGATCCGGTCCGGATGCATCAGGTTGCAATCCGGATCCGGTCAGGATCCGGTCCGTTTGCATCCGGATTTTCAACCGTTATGGATCCGGTTGCTATCCGGATCCGTTTTTTAAAGAGATAAGACTATATAAATTACTGGGGTCTGGGAGGTCTTCAGTAGCCCTGGAGTCATTGTTGGAGACAGCCTGACGTGTGAAGACCATCCTTGGATAGAGAGACTGCAGTTTGGACCATGGATCCAGTGTATTTTTACTAATTTTACCTGGGAATTGTCTCCTTTTTAATTTTTACCTACTACTATGTAGGAAGGAAGCGTGCTCCTCGCAGGAGATGGTGGGTGCACCCTCTACTCATGAGAAGGCAAAGGAAGGGAGAGTTCCAGACCCTCTACCAGGACCTTAGACGACACCCAGAGAAATTCTACAGCTCTACCCTGATGTCCATACCCCTGTCAGTATCCAGACCTAAACACACACCCCCTAAAATCCCTAAACACCCCACCCTCACCCCTGTATACCTAGCTAAACACACCACCCCCACCCTCCACAAAACACCCAGACCCCTCTAAACACACCTCCCCCATCCTCCAATGCTGGGCCCATGTGTCACCATCCAAAATGGCCGCTATCACCATAGAAAACGCTACAGAAGTGGGGTAGATAGGCCGGATTTTATTAGCAGTGTGTTGTGTCATTTCAGTTTCTCATTGGTTTCTGCTGTGCGGATGGTGTAGTCAAGATCCGGTCCGGGTGCGGCGGCCGGATGAAATGTACGGCAAAAATAGAGCAGGTTGGAAAAATCCGGACCGTGGCCCAAAGTCCGGATCCGGTCAGCGAGGAACGGACGAGTGTGTAAGGATCCATAGTGTGCAAATTTGGACAGAGGCGCCAGGCAGGTTAAAATGATCTAAAAACAACTAAAAAGGAGGAGTACAGGTGGACTTACCTCCTGAAATGATGGACAATCGAGATTGTTCAAATCGCAAATAACAATTTATTTTGGCACTCCGCAACGCATTCCGCAGGTATAACCCGCTTCATCAGGCAAGGAGTGCAAGCTCAAAAAGGTCCAATAGTGGCAATGCGCCTCTGTCTGTTGACCTTGGGTGGAGGGGACTGTCCCCTTCTTTCTATCTACAGAGAGCGACTTCCTAAACCTGAGTGGGGTCAGGTTCTAATACTCCCCACCTGCATTTCAAGTGGTTGCCTATGTGGTAACCCGTGTTTGTGAGTATATCCACATCTGTTAATTATTTCGCCAACAATTGTTAGACTTACTGCACTATATTGGGCTCTCGGTTTTTCTTTTTGTTTCAAGTGCATAAGGATCCATAGAGTTACATTGGATCGCTGAACGTCCGTTCCGTTTGTACAGTATACGGTCCGGATCCGGTCCGGAAAATCCTGACGGTGAACGCCAATGTGAACCAGGCCTAAGGATTCGGCAGGCCTCCCCCGACTCACATTTGTTTCCGTCCCTGCCACTGACTCACGTGTGGTGCAGGGCGACAGGCGGAGGACGCGTCTTAGTGCACGCTCTGCCTATGTAAACAGTAGTCACGTGCCTCCCTGCGTGTCAGCTGATCAGCTGACACGCCAAGCTCTGATTTGTCAGGCCTTATATTAAAACCTGGTGAGCACTCCAGTCTTTGCCCGTGATAGCCTATGCTGGGCTTGTTGCTGAGACTGCGCTCACACCAAGTTGTCTGTCTCTTGAATAAGCTTCTTTCAGATTGCCATATCGTTGCCGACCTCTGCCTGTACCTGACCACACTTCTCTATTGGATTACCAGTTGCAGACTCAGCTAGTACCTGGATTCCTCTGACTGCCGCCTGGATCGACTCCTGCTTGTGAAAAGGACTTCCATGAACTCTGCCTGGTCTGACTCTGGCCTGTTATTGACCACGCATCTGTCTAGTGATTATACTTCAGCCACAGCCTGCTATCTTGCCATCATCTGGACTGCCTCAGTCTATAGGCCTCAGGTGACTATTAAGTATACTGTGTTTGCATTGCTCATTGCTGTGTTTGGTGAATGCTGTCTGTCAGTTTGTATGCTACATCTGCCTGCAGGGTATTGTAGTTTGTATTAGGCAGGAGTTTCCGCAGGTGTTAGGGCTGGGCTATAGGTCAGTCATATGCAGGGCCGGCGATACCATTAAGGCAAAGGAGGCAGCTGCCCCAGGGCCCCAGAGCTTGTAGGGGCCCCCAGTGGCTACAAGAGGAAAAAAAATTTTTCAAATCGGCCTTATAGTTTTTGAGAAAATCGATTTTAAAGTTTCAAAGGTAAAAAAAAAAAAAATACACATTTAAAAACCTGCCGACTTTAATGGTTAATAGCAAATCCACCTTAAATGCTAGAAACCCTACATTTGCAGGATATGTTAAGGAGATCATTAGGAATAAGAGGAAAAAACAATTTTTCAAAAAGACCTTATAGTTTTTGAGAAAATTGATTTTAAAGTTTCGAAGGAAAAAAGTATACTTTTAAATGCGGTAAATGTCACTTTTAGTAGCAAACCTAACGGTAGTGTAATTTTACATGCATCAAACGAAAGCGCAATACATTTCCTGACGGAGTTTCCAGGGGGTCTATACGCAGCCGCAGCGCTTTGGCCAGGGATCGCTATACAGCCGCAATATGGCAGTATGAAGATCCCTGGCATTTTTTTCTATGTTCCCAATTTTTTTTTTTATGTTTAGAGTGTGGGAATTTAAAAAAAATAAAAAATTATGTGGGGTCCCCCCTCCTGAAACTTTTTAACCCCTTGTCCCCCATGCAGGCTGGGATAGCCAGAATGTGGAGCTCCGACCGATTGGGACTTTACACCCTGACTATCCCAGCTGCAAAAAAGGTCCCCTAATGCCGATTTTTGTTCCAGGGTATATGTTGGGGGGGCCCCCCAGGTTTATTTTGCCCTGGGGCCCCATTGTTGCTTAAACCGGCCCTGGTCATATGGGCATACAGCCTGACTTATAGCAGGTAATCAGACAAGCCTGACAATAGGTGAGTATGTAACTTTTTTTCTCAGGTTGGTTACAAGTATTCTTTAACCCAATGGCAGTTTCAAATGAGATATATCGTTTGAAGCTGCTTATGCAATGTAACCCTCTGACAGGCTGCCGAGTGCGTGGGAGTAAGAAGCTATATTTAGCTGCTCAGGGCGGCTTCTTCTCTTCCTCCACCGGTGGTTCTGAACTCTCGGCAGGTCTTCTGGGTCCCGATCACATGATATGATTTGGGATTGAGATGCAGAAGATGGCGTCAGCGTTAGAGCGCCACCTGGTGGTAGGAAGAGGGGTAATGGAAGAGATTCTTTCATCACCCCTCTTCCAACACCAGGTGGCACTGTAACACTGACACGGTCTTCTGGATGCCAATAACATGTCATACCAAGTGATCTGAACTGAAGAGACCTGCCGGGAGTTTGTCGCCGCCGTGGCGGAGGAAGAAGATGATCCAGCCATCCAGACAGGTATGCATTTGAGTCCCCTGCCGCCTCCACTACCCTGCCATCACATACTCTGCCGAGCTTTCCAGGCTGGGGAAAGCACATTTCCCCAGCAGCAGGAAAAATTCGACCCTGCAGCCAAATAAAGTTTGGCTTTATTTGGCTGCTACAGAGGTTAAGCCTGTTTGAATGATTTGAAGGTTGGGGCTAGCTTGATTGTGGGAGGGAGTTCCATAGAGTAGGAGTGATCTCTGGAGAAGTCCTGGCACCTCATAAGTGAGCAAGTGATGCAAGGATCTAAATGTACATGAAAAACTGGGAGAAAGCCCTACAGTAAACTACAGAGAAGAACTGGAAAATCTGATGACAGACTGGAAGGAATCTGACATTATTTGCGAGGGAAACTTTCAATATTGGGTTTCTAAGAATTCCTGATAAGTTTCTGAGGTGCAAAAATATGTGGGGAACTATGATGACCATTTCCTCCAACTTCTAGTGAATTATGTTTCTCATATGAAGCACACCAGGAAGCAGTGTCCAGCAAGGTGTAGCAGCAGTGATCTCTACCATATGCAGCCTCCAGGTGTAAAAGTACGTCCTCCCTCAACCCATATGTTCCCTCTCTACTAGGTGCAAACTCCATGTGTATTCCACTTTGGCCAGTAGCTCCTCTCTTCCCCATGGTGCCCCCCATTTACAGTCTTCCTTCCCAGATACTGCGTACTTCATGCACTGCAGAGTATCAAGGCTATAGAATGCAGTCTTCTGAGAGAGTTCAGTCTGTGCCACACCCCCCTTGCAGTCTGAACAACAGGATCATGCAAGCCAAGCAGAAGCTCCGACCACAGATCCAGACACTAATGCCTGCCTATCCCCACCGAACTATGGGTGCATTGCTGGATTCCCAGCACTCCTAGCATTCACACTGAATGAATGATATAATGATCCCTATATACTATTAAACTACCCCATCCCTTGGACTAAGGTCATGGATGTTATGCTGCATTACAATGATCTTCTACTGGATATGACTCAGATCGTTGACTGACTGGACAATAAGAACGTGTGGAACATATTTGGATTAGGCTGTATATCTTGTTATGCTTTTTAAAGTGTCCTTCACTCACGAACTGTGAATCTAGAAAATGATGCCTCTGAAAAACTGACCTTGTTATGGGTCTTGAATTGAGCTATTTTTATACTGTATCATATATGATAATTTATGGTTATTGTAATTAAGTTATGTTTTATGCTCAAACTGATACTAATAAGACTTGAAACCCTCAATTTGGATTTTTCTTTTCTATTGTGCAATTATTAGGAATAGAGGAGTGGCTTTGTTTTTGGTTACGGTATTTTTGGGACTATAAGACCCTCCTTACCATAAGATGCACCTAGGTTTAGATGAGAAAAACCGGGGAAAAAAATATATACTAAACCTGGTGCATCCTTGGTGAAGAGGTATTTTGTGGATTATGCCCCCTTTGTACCTCATGTCCCCTTGTACCTCTTGAGTCTCCCTGTGTCCCCCTTGTGTCCTCCTCTATGCCCCTTTGTCCCCCCCTGGGTCCTCCGTTTGTCCCCTCGTGTCCTCCTCTGCATGGGCACAGTACAGGGAGTCTCCGACAGTGCGGCGGGTTGGAAGTTCATATTGGTGTTCACAAGTCGGGAACTCCCTGCATTTGGACTATAAGACGCAGTGACTTTTTCCACCCAGTTTTGGGGGAGAAAAAGTGAGTTTTATAGTGCAAAAAATCAGGGCTGTGGAGTCGGTCCAAAAATCCACCGACTCCGAATCAGACTCCTCAGTTTAGGATTCCACCGACTCCGACTCCACGACTCCGACTCCTCTAATTTGCATATTACAATTTTGTTGATTAAAAGTATGTAACATGAAATTTGTCTCTTAACTGCCAATGCTTAGGAATTTTACAAGACAACTGAAGTGAGAAGGATATGTAGACTACTATATTTATTCCCTTTAGACTAAAACTAGTCCTTGGTAAGAGTACTTGTAAAAGGTACAAACCGGAACAAAGAACATCTATCAGGCCCTAGGCAATGTAAGTGTGGGTACATGTAAGAATGATGTGCAGGTACTCTGCAGGGGAATGAGGAGATTGTAAACAGACAACACCTCTGTGTTCAATGTGCACAGCATTCTCAGTGGATTCCCTGCAGCTCTGTGGGGAGTGCATATGTAGAGTATAGTACTACTGTGTAACAAAGTAAACCTGAGACAGATGAAATTAAAGTTTTATACATACCTGGGGCTTCCTCCAGCCTCCTTCAGGATAATCAGTCCCTCGTTGTCCTCCTCCACCACCTGGATCTTCTGCTATGAGTCCAGGTACTTGAGCCACTCAGGTGTAGTGCGCATGCACACACTCTGCCGCCAGGAGCATACTACACCTGTGCAGCACTATTGCGCAGGTGCAGAATGTTCCTGGCTGTGGGAGCGGCATGTGGCCGGACATCGCTGACTGGCTGAATTACCAGGACTCATAGCAGAAGATCCGGGTGGTGGAGGACAGTGAGGGACTGATTAGCCTGAAGGGGGCTGGAGGAAGCCCCAGGTATGTATAAAACTTTACTTTTCATCCGTCTCAGTTACCCTTTAATTTGTAGTCACCAAACCAAATTTTAATAACATATCAAATTATTTGATTTCATCAGCAAAGGGAGTGCATACATTTGCATAAATCAGCATCAATGCAGAATTATTTCCATCTCGTTGACCATCTCTATTAGTGACATGGCTACACATCAGGCTTTATACTTACAGCATAGAGGTTATTTAGTATATATAAGAGATTCCTGTGTACACATCATATATACAGTCACAATCAGATATGTATATCTGACTTTAAAAATACGGGGACTGCTTTATTGAAGCAGCACAAGTAACTAATTTTGATTGGTTTATTTCATTTTTGTGGACTAAGCACAGCTATTACTGTATCTATACTGTATATATACATTATTTTTAATGACTATTATCTGAGAAATAGAACATTTTATCATATTTTCTATTTTAATTACAGTTACAAATTCATTAGGAGTCGGAGTCGGAGTCGGTGCATTTTTTTCCGACTCCGACTCCGACTCCAGGCACCCAAAATTGCCCGACTCCACGACTCCGACTCCACGACTCCGACTCCGACTCCACAGCCCTGCAAAAAATACAGTACTTTTAAAACTAAACTAATGCCCTCAGAAATAAGTCCTGTTCGCTGCTTGGCTCTTCCTGTTCCCCTGTGTGAGGTGAATTAGACCTACCTTCACACCATTGGTACAAAGCCGAACATATTAAGAGTATTTCATTTACCTGCCCATCTGCATTGCCTACCAATTAACCAGAGTACTCAGTTCAAACTCTTAACTCTAACTTACAAAACTCTCCACAATCTCCAGCGGCGCCTCTAGCCATTTTGTCACTCCAGGTGAGAAAAACTTTTTCTGTCAAGCATTACATTAGGCCATTTTCCCTTTGACCTAAGGCCAAGTTGTAGTCCTAATAGATAACCTTAAACATGCTGCCTCTTGTTCCCACCCTATTCCTTTAGATTGTAAGCTCGCAATGATGGGGCTCTCTCACCCTTTAGTATCTTGGAGATTGTTACACGTTGTATTCATCATATTACTTTTGTCATTGTAATTACCAATTCTGTATTTTGTACCGATTCTGTATTTTGCACCAACTCTGTATTTCGTATATTAGTGTATACGATTGTCTGTATTATTATGTACCCCATGTATGTTTCTTACTTTGTACAGCACCAGGAAATATGTTGGCGCTTTATAAACCAACTAGCAGACCCAAGCCCGTTTAAAAACGGGCTCTAAGTCTGTGTGCGTGCACCCGCCGCACACCTGGCCGCCCGCTCAAACGCCCGCCCGGCTCCCTGGCCTCGCCCTCCTGTCTCTGTGAGTAAGGACCCAGCTACACAGGGACAGCGTAACGCAGGGACACAGGGGTTTTATTATAAACCAATAATAATAACCAGTAATCTTGCCAGCATGTTCCCTGCTTTCCAATTATGGCCTGGGCCAACTCATGCCTCCTTAATCCTGGTACACACTTCTAATTTAGATTGGCCAATGATAGGCCAATTTTATCATGCAGGATGAGAACCAACTCAGCTTCAAGTTTTGTAATCAAATATGAAGACGGGCTTTTAGCTGCACATAAAAAAAGGTCTTATGTGGATACTCCGATTACTGAAGCTGGCATAATTATTCAGCCCCCTGGGTCAATACTTTGTAGAACCACCTTTTGCTGCAATTACAGCTGCCAGTCTTTTAGGGTATGTCTCTACCAGCTTTGCACATCTAGAGACTGAAATCCTTGCCCATTCTGCTTTGCAAAACAGCTCCAGCTCAGTCAGATTAGATGGACAGCGTTTGTGAACAGCAGTTTTCAGATCTTGCCACAGATTCTCGATTGGATTTAGATCTGGACTTTGACTGGGCCATTCTAACACATGGATTTGTTTTGTTTTAACCTCTTGAGGACCCACCCTTTACCCCCCCCCTTAAGGACCAGCGCTGTTTTAGCTGATCGGTGCTGGGTGGGCTGTGCAGCCCCCAGCACAGATCAGGGTGCAGGCAGAGCGACCAGATCGCCCCCCTTTTTTCCCCACTAGGGGGATGATGTGCTGGGGGGGTCTGATCGCTCCTGCCTGATGGGTGTTGCAGGGGGGGGGGGCACCTCAAAGCCCCCCTCCGCGGCGAGATTCCCCCCCTCCCTCTCCTCCCTGTCCCCCCTGGTGATCTGGGCTGCACAGGACGCTATCCGTCCTGTGCAGCCAGTGACAGGCTGTTCCCTGTCACATGGCGGCGATCCCCGGCCGCTGATTGGCCGGGGATCGCCGATCTGCCTTACGGCGCTGCTGCGCAGCATCGGCGTACAATGTAAACAAAGCGGATTATTTCCGCTTGTGTTTACATTTAGCCTGCGAGCCGCGATCGGCGGCCCGCAGGCTATTCACGGAGCCCCCCGCCGTGAATTGACAGGAAGCAGCCGCTTGTGCGAGCGTCTGCTTCCTGATTAATTAGCCTGCAGCCGGCGACGCAGAACTGCGTTGCTGGTCCTGCAGCTGCCACTTTACCGACGCGCGGTATGAGTGCGCGGTCGGCAAGTGGTTAAACCATTCAATTTTTTCCCAGGCTTTATGTTTAGGGTCGTTGTCCTGCTGGAAGGTGAACCTCCGCCCCAGTCTCAAGTCTTTTGCAGTCTCCAAGAGGTTTTCTTCCAAGATTGCCCTGTATTTGGCTCCATCCATCTTCCCATCAACTCTGACCAGCTTCCCTGTCCCTGCTGAAGAGAAGCACCCCCCGAGCATGATGCTGCCACCACCATATTTGACAGTGGGGATGGTGTGTTCAGAGTGATGTGCAGTGTTAGTTTTCCGCCACACAGAGCGTTTTGCATTTTGGCCAAAAAGTTCCATTTTGGTCTCATCTGACCAGAGCACCTTCTTCCACATGTTTGCTGTGTTCCCCACATGGCTTGTGGCAAACTGCAAACAGGACTTCTTATGCTTTTCTGTTAACAATGGCTTTCTTCTTGCCACTCCTCCATAAAGGCCAACTTTGTGCAGTGCACGACTAATAGTTGTCCTATGGACAGATTCTCACACCTGAGCTGTAGATCTCTGCAGCTCGTCCAGAGGCACCATGGGCCTCTTCACTGCATTTCTGATCAGCACTCTCCTCGTTTGGCCTGCAAGTTTAGGTGGACGGCCTTGTCTTGGTAGGTTTACAGTTGTGCAATACTCCTTCCATTTCTGAATGATCGCTTGAACAGTGCTCAGTGGGATGTTCAAGGCTTTGGAAATCTTTTTGTAGCCTAAGCCTGCTTTAAATTTCTCAATAACTTTATCCTTGACCTGTCTGGTGTGTTCTTGGGACTTCATGGTGTTGTTGCTCCAAATATTCTCTTTATTAGACAACCTCTTAGGCCATCACAGAGCAGCTGTATTTGTATTGACATTAGATTACACACAGATGCACTCTATTTAGTCAATAGCACTTATCAGGTAATTTCTATGGGCAACTGACTGCACTCAGACAAAAGGGGGCTGAATAATTTACGCACACCCCACTTTGCAGTTATTTATTTTTAAAAAATGTTTGGAATCGTGTATGATTTTCGTTCCACTTCTCACGTGTACACTACTTTGTATTGGTCTTTCACGTGGAATTCCAATAAAACTGATTCATGTTCGTGGCAGTAATATGAAAAAAATGTGGAAAACTTCAAGGGGGCCAAATACTTTTGCAAACCACTGTATATTTCAGCTCTGACAAAATCTTGTCAGAACTGGAAGGGATCGTTTTTAGAAGAAAATGGCGATCTTCTAAGAGGAACTGACAGCGAGGTAAGTATGTAATATTTATTTGCAGCTACATCATGTGTTTATTTTAAATAATTTTACTCAGTTCAGGTTCACTTTAAAAGCAAAGTCAGCCCTTTCACTGTGAATCTCACCACTGAACAGAAGCAGACAGGAATCTCCTGCACTCCATGCAGTGTATAAAGCTGCCCCCGAGAGAATCGCTCTTCCCCAGACAGCGTTGCGGTATCCCGGTAATGGCCTTCCATGTGCAGTCAAGGTGGAAAGTCCGCCCCACCGGGGGCTCAGATAAAGTGGACTTTATTAATAGTCTCATTAGAGCTGCCAATAAAGGCCAGGTGATTTATACCTGCTGACAATGGCGTGCTAATGAATCAGCGGCCCGAGCCTCTGATCAATCCTCACCGTGTGCCAAATCCGTACGAGACGTTGGGAGGGGATCTGCGGCAAGCCAGAGCCGGTGTATGCAGGACCCAAACAGGGAACATCTGTCTCCTCACTCATATATTCAATCAAGTACACTTTAATTTATCTTGTCTGATCGATATCCAATTGTAAAAATGATTGGAAATCTGGTCGGAATTTGGAAAAATTGCATACGTGTATACGCAAGTTTTCTTCTATATCCGATCGATGTCAGATCTCAATATCGATCTAATCACTCACTCGAATAGGATCGGAAGTGAAAATTGAATGTTGTATACAAGGCTTAAAGTGTACCCGAGGCGACATAATGTGATAAACATGTGTATGTACCAGGGCTGTGGAGTTGGAGCAATTTTTGGGTACCTGGACTCAGAGGTTTTATAAAGTGAGGAGTCTGAGTTGGATGATTCTTGACCCAACGCCACAGCCCTGGTAAGTACTAGACTGCCGAGTCGGAGTCAAGGAGTGAGCGGTTTCACAAACTGGGAAGTCGGATGATTTTTGTACCGACTCCACAGCCCTGGTATGTACAGTGCAAAGCATATTAATAACCAGGCGGTTTATCTCTTTATTTTGCTGTCTGAAAGAGTTAATTTTCAGGCATGCAAGTGACAGCTTCTGTCTCGTCAGTACCTTGTTGGGAATATAGTAAAACTCCCTGATAAGCAAATTACAGCCATAAAGTTTTCCTGGCAGAATACAACTTCTGAGGGAAGGGAGTGATAGAAAAAGGTCAATAGTTCATGTATTTTAACTCAGTGACTCTTAATAGACTACCACTGAACAGAGACAACAAAACATTCAATCTACTTTGTAAATGTAGGACACTCCAGGGGACAGGAGCGCGGCAAAGGGTGCGCGTGCAGCTGAGCCGCGCATGCACAGAGGCCTGCGACTGCCCAGAATACCGGGAGTCATAGCGGCTTAACGGAGGGGGGCGAGGAGGACTGCGAAAGACTCAGCCCTGCTCATGGGGCTGCAGGAAGCCCCAGATAAGTATTAATTAAGCCTAGTGAACCATTTCTGGTTCACTTTAAATATAAAAATAAATAAAACCATGGGATACCAAAAAAATAAAATCATTTTTAGGAGTAGGAGGACAGACCCAATGGTTTATCTCACCAGTTTATTTTCACCTCGGGTTCACTTTAAGACGTCTTAACTTAGCTAATACAACGATTTTAATGAGTCCTGTCTTCAAATACCACAATCTTATCTTGACGAGTTTGTTATTGACTCTGTCACCTAAATGATGTTTGCATGGGAATCTCACAGATGAGGAAAGAGGTATGAAACCATGTCTTCTATCTGAGGACTCCCAATATACCGCTCAGCGTTTGATTAGAGAGAGGAATGGTGGCCAAGTTGATGATGTGCTTAACTGCTCATTTTATTTCTGCTGCAGAAAGCTGTGTCTACTCTGTCAATAGCATTTCACGGACAACAACATTTCCTCCAAGTCGATCTTCTCAGAATTGTCATGGGCTGTGGACCAGAAGCGTGGAGGACTCCACACTGTATCAGTTAGTTATAAATCCGGTTGTCACTCGGCCATGGTGGTGAATCTGTACTTAAAGTGAACCCAAGGTTGCTTCTGCATTTTACACATGAGGGTCAATCTTACATCATTACTTTAATTTACGTTCCTCCCTCTTTCCAGGTCTCTGTACTGGATAAAATAATGTCAATTATTTATAATCTTCCCTATAGTTCATTACTATTATGTGGAGACTTTAATAATATCACCAACCCCCGTTTGGACAGATCTTTCCCTGGTGAGCATAGAGGTCATACAACCTTCTTGGAGTGGATGCAGAAGCACTCTTTAACTGATGTCTGGAGGTGGCGTAATAAAGATAAAATTGTATTTTCCTGTTTCTCTGATACACATGGTACCATGTCCCGAATAGATTTATTATTAGGTTCTTATGATGCTCTTTCTAAAATAAACTCTCTGGAGTACCTTTCACATGGGATATCGGATCACACTCCCCTCCTTTGTAAGTTGAGTGGAGGCTCTGGCCTTAGTTCAGGATGCTGGAGAATGGGTCAGCTATGGCTACAAGATGAGACTGTTGTGAATCACTGCCTTACGCAAATGGAAGAATATTGGCGTATTAATCCAGGTACATCTTCTGCGGGAGTGGTATGGGATGCGTCCAAGGCAGCTCTCCGTGGGCATTTTGGGCATATAAAAGGTATTACCCTTAAAAATGATGAGGCCTATATGGCAACCACTGAAAATGCTATGAAGGCTGCACATTCAGAATTTTTGGCTTCCCCTTTACCAGAACACTATGCTTTATGGGCAAAATCTCGTCGTGATCATGAGCTTAGACTTTTAGACGTAATTTTATCCTATCTCAAACTTATTTCGAATTTGGTAATAAATCTAGCAAGCTACTAGCCTCGATGGTTCGTGCTCACTGCTCTCCTATAACTATCTCCAGAATTATTAGCCCCTCCGGCTCTATTCACAATACATCTGAGGATATCCTTGAAGCGTTTCGTGCATTTTACTCTGACTTGTATCGGGCAGCAGGGACGGATCTAGGGGGGGGCAAGCAGGTATCTTGCCCCAGGCGCAGTTTGTTGAATTCTTAAAAAGGCGGCAAAATGAATGGCAGTTTAGGCGCCAAAACCTGACCTTTAGGCGCCAAAACCTGACCTTGCCCCAGGCGCAACTTGGTCTTGATCCGTCCCTGTCGGGCAGAACCGGAGTGTGACTCGATATCCCTTAATAATTTCCTTACTGAATGCCAACTTCCAGTGCTGGGAGATGATGATAAAGCTCTGCTTGATGCTCCTTTAACCCTAACTGAGGTACTAGCCACAATGAAATCCCTTAAAAAAACAAATCCCCCGGGCCAGATGGGATTCCCTCAGAATGGTATGCTAAAAGTAAAAGTGTTACTTCACACGCCCTTCTTCAAGCATTTAATAATTCCCTCTCCACTGATACTCTTCCAGATTCCATGAAAGAAGCTCACATTACCCTTCTCCTGAAGCCTGGGAAGAACCCCGAATCTTGCGATTCTTATCGTCCGATCTCATTATTAAATACAGACGTTAAAATCTTTGCCAAAATCTTAGCTGACCGACTGAAAACTGTAATTGAAAAATAAATCTCCCCAGATTAAACAGGTTTTATACCTACACGATCCACTAAATTAAATCTTCGCAGGGTATTTGCTAATCTACAATTTCCCCACTCTAACTCTGGTAACAGAATTCTTCTGGCTCTAGACACAAACAAAGCCTTCGATGGAAACAGGAAAAAAAGGGCGCAGGCAGCTAGTGGACAAAAAGGGCGCTGCCATTCACTCCCATAATAAATAGCGTTTAATGGGCGCCGAGCAGGAAAAAAGGGCGCCGGAGATAAATAACGTTTACAAAAATACTAAACATATTTATCCTATTTAACTAACTAAAACATTATTTAAAGTTTTTTATCCCTAACTGTTTGTAAAACATTATTATTCACAAAATAAAGCTAAATAATGTTTATAAAAATACTAAACATATTTATCCTATTTAACTTACTAAAACATTATTTAAAGTTTTATCTCTAACTGTTTGTAAAACATTATTATTCACAAAATAAAGCGATCAGTACGTAACGTAAATTGCAGGTTTAGGCACCACCAGGGGGGGTCTTAGGTTTAGGCACCACCAGGGGGGTCTTAGGTTTAGGCACCACCAGGGGAGTCTTAGGTTTAGGCATCACCAGGGGGGTCTTAGGTTTAGGCACCACCAGGGGGGTCTTAGGTTTAGGCACCACCAGGGGGGTCGTAGGTTTAGGCATCACCAGGGGGGTCTTAGGTTTAGGCACCACCAGGGGGGTCTAGGGGTTAGGGATAGGTACAGGGAGGGTTCTGTGTGAGAGTAGGCTTAGGTATAGTTTTAGTAAAATTTTAGTAATACTTACTAATGTTTTACAACACTTATTACGAACGTAGTTATATTTATATCATCGTTATAAACAATATTTTCACATTTTATAATAAGAACAAACAATAAATGAAGGTTATTCACAATAATATACAATTATAACAATTAAACATATATTAACTTTTTTTATAAACGTAATTGTAAGTTTCACTTTTGAAACAGGGAAGATTAACGTTTTTACAATTGGCGATTTCATAAACATTATTTAATGATTTATAAATTTGTAAAACATTATTTGTAAATGAAATATAGCACAATATTTTTATAAACGCTATTAATGATTAATTATTAATTCTCGTTTACACCCCGCGCCCTTTTTTCCCGACGCCCTTTTTGTACGTACGCGCCTTCGATACCCTGTCTTGGCAATATCTTCAAATAATCCTTGAGAGATTTGGGTTCGGGCCGGGCTTTCGGAGATGGGTACGCATCCTTTACTCAGGACCTAGAGCTCGAATCCAGATAAATGGTCAATTGTCATCCCCCTTTAATATTGGAAGAGATACCCGACAGGGATGCCCCCTCTCTCCTTTATTATTCGCCCTTGCCATGGAACCCTTGGCTGCTTTTATCCGAGGTGACTGTGGCATAATAGGGTGGATAATCAATAAGGTTTATGAAAAAATTTCATTATATGCGGACGATGTCCTCTTATACTTAGATAGTCCTGGTCCTTCTCTACAGAGAGTATTGGAGGTATATGAACTATTTGGGAATTTCTCTGGATTGAAAGTAAATTGGTCTAAATCGATAATATTTCCGGTGGATGAAGGGTCCCGCTCCATGATTCCCTCAGATCTTCCTTTACAACTTTGTTCCTCCTTTAAATATTTAGGTATAACCATCTCCAGGGAAAATTACTCCTATAAAATTAACAATCTGTCTCCTGTCATTGCTGACATAGAAATAAAACTTAAGAGATGGATCAGACTACCTTTGGATATATTAGGTAGAATCAACCTCATTAAAATGATTATTGCCCCCAAACTCTTGTACATTCTTTTGATGTCCCCATGCTGGATCCCTAACTCTATTTTCCTAAAAATTAATTCTATTATGATAAACTTTATCTGGGCTGGGAAGTCTCCTAGACTCTCTTTAGAGCACTTGGCTATCTCTCATGGGACACCAATCTGCCATGATGCCTCTATGGTCCTCCCCCGATTTCCCGGCTGGCCATGGTACCAACATATCGGTGTTATGTAAAAACAAGGGGATCTCAGTATTAGCAGATGTTCTAGATGCCAATAACCATATGATGACTTTTCAGTCTTTGCAATCTAAATATAGTATTCCAACAAAGTCCATGATGGTCTACTACCAAATACAACATTATTTCAATTCAATTCTGGGGCCTAAATCCTCGTTACCTAGTCATAATAAATTCTTTGAAATTATTGGTACCCTAAATGAAAAAAAGTCTATCTCTGATTTATATTCACAGCTGCGAAATTATAAATTGGCTTCCCCCAAATAAGCAGCACCTTACATATTGGGCCAAGGTGTTATCTACCAGCTTGGAGGAATTATCTCCGGCAGTGGAAAAAGGCTGGGCAGAGGTTCGTTCCACGATATTGAGTGAATCTTGGAGGGAAATGCAGCTTAAGATTATATATAAAGCCTATTACGCATTTCATTTTACACATGTATCGAGTAGACTACTTAGCTGCCTGCCCAAAATGTACATTAGCTTATCCAGATCTGTTCCATTTGCTATGGCTATGTCCACAGATGCAAAACTTCTGGGAGCAGACATGGAAACTGGCTTTTCAATTAACCTCAATTCAAAGAACAATTACTCCTTGGGTATCTGACAGAAGTGACAGGTTTTGGACTAGTCCTTCTCTTTATAGGGGATTCTCAGGGATATATTTATTTTTAAAAGCACTAGTGAATGCTCTGTCCAACTGCCAAAAAAACTGTGTAGGGAGCAGGGAAGCTGGCCAGCATCATTGTTTAAATCCTTTTTAGGGAATATCTTTATAAAGTTTAAAAGCCTTGCTGAGAATGCCCTATGAAGAGATGGACTAGTCCAAAACCTGTCACTTCTGTCAGATTTCTACTGCCTATTGTAAGTGACAGCATTATAGGAGAAAAGTAATTCATGGCTCATTTTACTCTGGAAAAAATGTACTTCTTATTTGTATATGTTTACACATATTTTAAATTTTACAGTTTTTTGCTGTAGTGCCCCTTTAATTTGCAATTTGACTTGTTTTTTTAGAATAAGCAACTCAAAAAACACTCAATATTCATATTCATAGCATTGTATTCGCTTATTTCCATCTGGGAATCCCTCTATGCCTATATAAATCAAGAATATCTTTGTACAAGGAAAAAGTGTTAAAAAAATTTGTGGAAGCTGTTTGTAACAAGGAAATAGGTATTTTATAATGATATGTAATGTGTTCTTTATACTCACCCAATTTGTTATAAGTACTGAATGGCATTTTTTATTCTTTTGCATATGCTTCCAAACAAAAAGTATTTAAAAAAAAAACTCTTTCAGGCAGCAAAATACAAGAAGTAAAATAGCCTGGTTATTTATGTTTTGCACTGTACATACACATGTTTATCTCATCATGTCACACGTCGCCTCAGGTACACTTTAACTGCTTCTGGATCATGTTGGTTGAAATCTATGTCCTGCAGGTGGCTGTGCAGCTCTGACAGGACGTAGATTTCAACTTCCCCGCTGCGCACTCCCTCCGCTACCGCCAATTGCGTTGCTTTCTGCCTGCTGCAGATCACTCGCCCTGCCGTCTGTATGACAGCAGAGTTCAGTGAGACGGTCAGAAGCCGATTTCATGGCTTCTGACCGCAAGATTACTGTGAGCTAATCCCATTGGCTTACATTGATGGACAGGGTCAGGAGCCAATGAAAGCGGTGCACAGAACTCAGCCATCATAGCGACGGCAGAGAGAGGTGCCTGCGGCGTTGGGAGAGCATCGTGACCATAAGAGCGGCGGGTACGTGCAGCGATTTGTTGGGAGGCGCTGTTTTACGGTACTAGAAGTCTCTGACCCTCCCTGGTGTTCAATTTCCCCAGGATTTCTGTGCAAAAAGTGATAAAGTTTATTTTTAAAACTTTTTTCCTGTAACTTGCCAAAATATGTCAAGCAAGGGTCTAGTATACAGTGCAGGAGAGTATTGATGTGTATGCACGTCAATACTGTTCACAGCATGTATTTATGGACGGATATTTCTGTCCATGCCGCTAGTTATTAAGGGGCAAGAGACTGCTGGCATGCGAGGGGTTAAATAATGATGATACCTCAGGCCTCTTTTGCTTTAATGGCTAAAACGCGCCATCTGGTTGCTGTGCAATGCAACTGTATGGCAGGTGTGTTAGTGCTTGACTCATGGTGATGTTACATTCTTAATACATTTTCAGGCAATTCAATGGTGAGGGGTGGATTGTTCATTTCTTGATTTATAGACCGCACCAATTTCCTCACAGGTTTTAATCTTTTTTTTTTTTTCAGGATTGTGGAAAAATTAAACACACGGCTGTGATCTATTGGTCAATTTTTTCAAAAGTTGAAATCAATCAGAAAAATCAATTCCTAAATGTCAAACTGAAAAAATAAATAGAATAAAAAAAAATGTGTGTTATGTGGCCTTTTACCTGTGCAGAAAACCAAACCATTGTGTTTTGCGTGTTTTTTTTTTGTTTTGTGTTGTTTTTAATAATCTCCCCTTTTCAATAGAGAAAAATACAGAATCATATTTATTTTGTAAAAAAAAAAAAAAAACCCACACATTACAAAGCAGGGGGTGTCAAAACCGCTACTGGGAGAAGGGGTGGGGTTAGATAATGGGGGGCAAGGCTATTAACCACCTTAGCGGTATGGACGAACTCAGTTCGTCCATTACCGCCAGAGGGTGCCGCTCAGGCCCTGCTGGGCCGATTTTGATAAAATAAAAAGCAGCACAGGCAGCCGGCACTTTGCCAGCCGCGTGTGCTGCCCGATCGCCGCCGCGAGCAGCGGCGAAAGAGGGTCCCCCCAGCCGCCCGAGCCCTGCGCAGCCGGAACAAATAGTCCCGGCCAGCGCTAAGGGCTGGATCGGAGGCGGCTGACGTCAGGACGTCGGCTGACGTCCATGACGTCACTCCGCTCGTCGCCATGGCGACAGGAGAAGCCAAACACGGAAGGCTGCTCATTGCAGCCTTCCTTGTTACTTATGCTTGCCGGAGGCGATCGGAAGAACGCTTTCGGAGCGCCCTCTAGTGGGCCTTCATGCAGCCAACTTTCAGTTGGCTGCATGAAATAGTTTTTTTTTTATTAAAAAAAAACCCTCCTGCAGCCGCCCTGGCGATCTCAATAGAACGCCAAGGTGGTTAAGGGCGGCTGCATGCTATTAAATACTATAAAGAACATCGAGGAGGCGAATGGAAAAGGCTCGGTGAGATTTTAGACACCACTGACAGTACCACAGTACATTGCAAATTACAATTTGTAATGCGGGCCACAGAATTTTCTTAACTGCAACTTTGCATACATTTTCCGCTATGAGGCAAAACGCTTGCGAGTCAAACAAGTGTGCTCCCAGCCTTAGAGTGCATACACACATCCAATTTTAATTGTCAAATGATTGGCAAATGTTACCACTTCTATTTAATATGAGAGCTTGCCTACACAATCTGTTTATACAGTAGTAATGGTACTTACGTATTATCCCATCTGGAAAGTTTGGCAGCTTTTTTGTTAGTTCTGTTTGACCCCCTGGCCAGATCTAACCATTTTTGGAAAGCTGGAAGTCCCGCCTTTTCTTTGCACTGGGTCTCGAGTCAATGCGATGCCCCATTCTCAAGTTAGGGGGGTTTGGGGGACGGGTATCCCCAGCACTTAGCTGCAAAGAGCACAGTGCAATTGCCCATTCCAGCAAGACAGAGGGGAGACGAGGGCGCATAGCTGCGCTGCTCCTTCATCTGTAAGAGACCCAGTGCACTCGACATAAGTTTTGAAGACACAAATTTATGCTGCAAAGGAAGAAGACCTACCGGGTGTGCTGCTTATCATTATGTCGGGTTCATCCCGTACTTCTGTAATTGCACTTTCTGCAGCCAAGTGCAGGGGCCACCCCTCCTTCAAAACCCCATTACTTGGGAACTGAGCATCATACCGACTCAGGACCTGGTGCAACAGAAAGCCGGGACTTTCAGCTTTCCAAAAATGGTCAGATCTTCCTGGGGGAGCAAAGAGAACTTTAAAGAGACTGTAACAAAATTTTGAGCCTTATTTCTTCTATCCTATAAGTTCCTATGCCTGTTCTAATGTGCTCTGGATTACTGCAGCCTTTTCTAGTTGCACAGTGGCTGTATTATCTCTGTTATATGATCTAATCTCCTCTCCTCTGTCAGGTCTGTCGGGCTCAGGCAGTCAGGCTGGAATGTGCTGTGCTGCTTGTGATTGGCTAGAAGCTATACGCACCCTCTCCAGGCCCCCTGCATACTCTGTATGACTCACACACTGAGCTCCTCTCAGCTTATCACTGGCTATGTCTTTTGTTTGTAAACACTGCATAAAAATGGCAATTACAAGCCAGGATTGCAGCAGGGAGTGGCATAAACAGCACAGAGGGGCACAGGAGAAAATTAGGAATAGAATGGTGTGCTTTTTATTGTAAGAATTTTAGAGTACAGATTCTCTTTAACAAAAAGTTGCCAAACTTTCCAGACGGGACAATACGTAAGTACCATAGTAATTAAAGTCTGCTGCCCTTCACACTTTATGTAGGTGGTACAATTGGTCAGTGATTGGACAGTTAAAATTGGATGTGTGTAGGCACTTTAAGATATTGGTTATACTTATTGCTACGATATCCACTGAGTACAGTCTGTTAGCCCTTCGCTAGAGGTTTACACTGCAATATAACATAATCTGTTAGACGGTTGATCCTCCAGCGCATCTCCCTGGACGTCCCGGGTAACATAAATGAGGGATGGAGGAGATTTGTATAACCATCTCGCTGTTCGCTCCATCTGGGCGCGGAATACAGAAAGTGATTCGCTTGTCAGACTTAGAATAATGGTTCTCGCTCTGGGGACATTATGGGGACATTGAGGGCAAGCGCTGGCGTCTTACATACGGATGTAAAGAAATACAGAACAAAGTTTTTCATCTGTACACTTAGGAATGTCCCTGTATTACAACTAATGACTAGGGATCGCCAATAACATGCTAATCATTCCAACTTGATGTAAAGTTATAAAGACTGGAAATAGACCAGCAGTCGCATAGAATTAGCATAAAAGTTACATCAACTCTAAGTTATTAAAGGAATAGAAGGATATGGATTTTTCATTTTAAAATAATACCAGTTGCCTGATTCTACTTCTGATCCTGTGTCTTTAATACTTTTAGCCACAGCCCCTCAACAAGCATGCACATCAGGTGCTCTGACTGAAGTCACACTGGATTAGCTGCATGCTTGTTTCAGGTGTGTGATTCAGCCACTACTGCAGCCAAAGAGGTCAGCAAGACTGCCGGGCAACTGGTATTGTTTAAAAGGAAACATCCATATGCAATGGAAACATCCATATGCATAGCAAGTTTTACAATGGGGCCCCCCAAGCACTCTATACATAACAGTTGATACGGCGCACCAAAACCTGTCAATGGCAACTACAGTGTCAGAGGTGCAAGAAGGCGGTGGGGAACAGTTTGTTAATGATTACCACTATTCAAAGCATCTATAGAAGTGATTATTATTAGCACAGGACCAATAGAAAGCTAATACTGGGGTTGAGGGAGGGCCCTCCGGGGCCCCTCTGGTCCAGGGGCCCCAATGCGGTTGCTACCTCTGCACCCCCTATTGCTACGCCCCTGGCAGCCTTCATAGTCTCACTTCAGTTGTCCTTTAAGACCTGTTCAGTGATGGATTAGGATGTAATGGGGCCCTAGGCAAGGTAGTAAATTTGGTGCCCCCTTATGGTCCCCGGTAAGCTGAAGTGAAGAGAGAGGTCAGAGAAGGTGGCAGGGGGGCCCCTTGACACCCACTAATCCCCAGGCACCTGCCTAGGTTGCCTGTTGGATAATCCTGCTCTGGTTCACACTGGTGTATTGCAGTGCGATGTAACGGTCGCATGGTAACAGGAAGTCGCACTGCAATGTTAAATCTGTGCGACGTTCACTGTGCATCCGTTGCGATCGAACAGAGTGGGGATCCCAATGAACTGCATGCAGGATGTTATCGTCTAACACATGCTTTAACAGGCACAGTGAAGCATACTTCATTGACTGTATGCTTCACTGTATGCGACGCAACGTGCGGTGCTACTTTTGTGTTGCATTGCGTTCCTGCTATTACAGGGAACGCAGTTCTCAGTGTGAGTCTAGCCTGCAGGATAAACAGACGTTTAATACACATCAGTGCCTCTGAAGGTCAGGGCGATCCCCTGTGGTCTATTCAGCAAGCTCAGCAGATTGCTCATAGCTGCTAAACCATGAAAAAGTATTCACTGCAAAGGTTACACTCACTCAGTGCCCAGTCCAATGACCTCATGGATCCCCCAGGCACCAGAGACTGATAGCGCTCTCCATGTGGCCAAACTGACAGCAAGAGACTTCATGCAAGTCAATCCAGAATGCATGCAAATTTAATGTAATATTGAAGCGACCGTGAAAAAAAAACCAACTTAGATAACCAAGTAGAGGTAAGGATCTGGATCCTCTAGAGGCAGGGTTTATACTTTTTGCGGCCCTAAGCCAAGAATGTGGCTCCGTTTTTATGTGCAACTGTGCTCCTCCCATTTCATGTGCAGCCCCCTCCTCCATGTGTAGCACCCCCCCCCCCCATTCCATGCGCAGCCTCCTCTTCCCCGTGTAACCTCCATGTACAGCAGGCCCCCTCCGATTCCATGTGCAGCCCCCTCTCCATGTGTAACATCCATGTACAGCAGCCCCCCTCCCATTCCATGGGCTGCCCCTCTTCCATGTGTATCATCCATGTACAGCCCCATCTTCCATGTGCATCATCCATGTACAGCTGCCTCTTCCATGTGTATCATCCATGTACAGCAGTCCCCTCCCATTTCATGTGCAGCCCCCTCCTACATTTGTAACATCCATGTACAGCACCCCCCTCCCATTCCATGTGCAGCCCCCTCTTCCATGTGTATCATCCATGCACAGCAGCGCGCTCCCATTCCATGTGCAGCCCCATCTTCCATGTGTATCATTCATGTTTAGCAGCCCCCCTCCCATTCCATGTGCAGCCCCCTCTTCCATGTGTATCATCCATGTACTGCAGCCCCCCTCCCATTCCATGTGCAGCCCCCTCTTCCATGTGTATCATCCTTGTACAGCAGCCCCTCTCCTTCAATGTGCAGCCCCCTCTGCCATGTGTAACTTCCATGCACTGCAGTCCCTTCCATTCCATGTGCAGCCCCCTCTTCCATGTGTAACATCCATGTACTGCAGTCCCTTCCATGTGCATCATCCATGTACAGCTGCCTCTTCCATGTGTATCATCCATGTACAGCAGTCCCCTACCATTTCATGTGCAGCCCCCTCCTACATTTGTAACATCCATGTACAGCACCCCCCTCCCATTCCATGTGCAGCCCCCTCTTCCATGTGTATCATCCATGCACAGCAGCGCGCTCCCATTCCATGTGCAGCCCCATCTTCCATGTGTATCATTCATGTTTAGCAGCCCCCCTCCCATTCCATGTGCAGCCCCCTCTTCTATGTGTATCATCCATGTACTGCAGCCCCCCTCCCATTCCATGTGCAGCCCCCTCTTCCATGTGTATCACCCTTGTACAGCAGCCCCTCTCCTTCAATGTGCAGCCCCCTCTGCCATGTGTAACTTCCATGCACTGCAGTCCCTTCCATTCCATGTGCAGCCCCCTCTTCCATGTGTAACATCCATGTACTGCAGTCCCTTCCATGTGCAGCCCCTTTTTCCATGTGTATCATCCATGTACAGCAGCCCCCTCCCATTCCATGTACAGCCCCCTCTTCCATGTGTAACATCCATGTACTGCAGCCCCCTCCCATTCCATGTACAGCCCCCTCTTCCATGTGTATCATCCATGTACTGCAGCCCACCTTCCATTCCATGTGCAGCCCCCTCTTCCATGTGTATTAATCATGTACAGCAGCCTCCCTCCCATTCCATGTGCAGCCCCCTCTTCCATGTGTAACATCCATGTACAGCACCCCTCCTCCCATTCCATGTGCAGCCCCCTCTTCCATGTGTATCATCCATGCACAGCAGCGCCCTCCCATTCCATGTGCAGCCCCCTCTTCCATGTGTATCATCCATGCACAGCAGCCTCCCTCCCATTCCATGTGCAGCCCCCTCTTCCATGTGTATCATCCATGTACAGCAGCCCCCTCCCATTCCATGTGCAGCCCCCTCTTCCATGTGTATCAACCATGTACAGCAGCCCCCTCCCATCCCATGTACAGCCCCCTCTTCCATGTGTATCATCCATGTACTGCAGCCCCCCTCCCATTCCATGTGCAGCCCACTCTTCCATGTGTATCATCAATGTACAGCAGTCCCCTCCCATTCCATGTGCAGCCCCCTCTTCCATGTGCATCATCCATATACAGCAGCCCCCTCCCATTCCATGTACAGCCCCCTCTTCCATGTGTATCATCCATGTACTGCAGCCCACCTTCCATTCCATGTGCAGCCCCCTCTTCCATGTGTATTAATCATGTACAGCAGCCTCCCTCCCATTCCATGTGCATACCCTCTTCCATGTGTATCATCCATGTACAACACCCCTCCTCCCATTCCATGTGCAGCCCCCTCTTCCATGTGTATCATCCATGCACAGCAGCGCCCTCCCATTCCATGTGCAGCCCCCTCTTCCATGTGTATCATCCATGCACAGCAGCCTCCCTCCCATTCCATGTGCAGCCCCCTCTTCCATGTGTATCATCCATGTACAGCAGCCCCCTCCCATTCCATGTGCAGCCCCCTCTTCCATGTGTATCAACCATGTACAGCAGCCCCCTCCCATTCCATGTGCAGCCCCCTCTTCCATGTGTATCAACCATGTACAGCAGCTTCCCTCCCATTCCATGTGCAGCCCCCTCTTTCATGTGTATCATCCATGTACTGCAGCCCCCCTCCCTTTCCATGTGCAGCCCCCTCTTCCATGTGTAACATCCATGTACTGCAGTCTCTCTTCTTTCATGAACAGCTCCCTTGGGCATCAGTTTGCCATTTTCATGTGTTGCTCCCCGTTTTCAGCCTCCTCTTTCATATGTAGCAAACTCTTTTTCATGCCCAGGTGCCCCCTTAGGCTGCAGCAGCCCAAGGCCCGGTTCACGAGTGTCCTCCGGTCCCCGCCGTAGGTTGGTTTCGTGTTCGGCCAACTGAGAGTCGGCCCCCGGCAACGCGCTTGACAGCTGGAAAGCTAAGAACAATTCACATTTCCATGGGCCAACTCTCAGTTGAAAAAACAAAACTAACCCGCGGCGGGGACCGGAGGACACTCGTGAACCAGCGAGTGCGCACAGGACGGCTGCAGGGGGCTTCGGGAAGCCCCAGGTAAGTGAAACTTTGTTTATTTTACAGGGTTAAGGTTCTCTTTAAGAATGCAAAGGAAACCTGGTTTTTAATCTGTCATTTTTAAAATCGATTTTCTCAAAAAAATTGTTCGCAGTATTCTCCTTAACTTATATGTAGTAATTTTGGTGTCAATCACATGCATTGCTATTCACTGCTAGTCAGCACAAAATTATGCAAAAATTACGTGAAAATGTATGCAAAATTACAAATGTGTATATGAAATCACTTAAATATACAAATCGTAATTACGTATAGGCGTATTTGCGAAAATGTACTTGAAATTTTGCTTTATCGTAATTTTTTGATTACAATCATTCATCACTAGTTAGAAAGATGATTTCTTTGTAACATAAGATTAGAGAAAGACTTGCAGCACCGATATACCGCACATTACAGCATGTTTATATCTGGGGCTGCTGGTACTGGGTACAATACTGTCCCAAGGTCAGTGAAGAATGCTAGGTTGGGTGGAGGAGGCGGAGCAGGCTGCACATCCACTGCCTATGGAAAATCAGTAAACAACACAGGGCATTGCTGAACTAGTAGGCGCTACAGCAGATTTTTCATTTAGATTTAGATGGACCTTCATTTTTCTAGCGTTTCCCTTTACACTGTAACATCTTATATTACTATAACAACAATTAGCTATTTAAATGCGGATCCTACCTTTTCCTGTGCAATCTATCCCAATTCCATTTTGCCTTATTTTTCAGTATATTTCTACTCTCAGTGGCGCAGCCCAGTCTAGAGAAAGGAGAGAGTAAGGGAACACTGGTCACATGATGTGGTGTCGTAAAAATGTTGGTGGTTGGGCATCCAGAGAAATAATTGGGGGGGGGGGCATACGTATATGTATACCACCGATGAGCTGGGTGCAGGGTGCTGCCACTAAAATCCCTGCAGTGTATTCACTTTTTGAGTCTTCGCAACTCAGAGGCAGGGCCGGCGCTACCATAGAGGCAAAGGGGGCAACTGCCACAGAGCCAGCAGGGGCCCCCCAAGGTGTCTCCCCAGCAACTTAACTGTGCTCCCCTGCCACATCTTTGGCAGAGCAGCACCTCACCTGTCCCAGCAGGCGCGGGTCACCAAGGAGCATGCCCGCTGGGACAGGTGAGTTGCTACTCTGTTAGGGCCTGTACGCAGCTTCGGCGGAACTAGTCGGACGGCGCAGACAGCGCCCTCGCAGCCATTCCTGAGGCCTCTCATCTTTTTTATTAGGTGAGCCCTGCTCATTTCTCGCTCTCTTACTGCTACTCTTCATGTTTCACTTTTGCACCTTATGGGAATATTCCCTCTTCTATCTTACATTATTATTTTCCTTTACTCATATCACTCTTTTGCTCCATATTCACCTATTATCTCACAATATTATGCCTTTTGATTGTCATTTAGTAGTTGGTTATGCACAAGCACCTCATTATATTTAGTGGCAGCTAGAGATGGAGTATATACGTTGTTTACTATAGGTGTGTAGCCTTCCTTGGATCATCTCTGTGATATAGTGCCACACTATTATACCTAACTTTGATATACTGTTTTTTATGGCACTGTATTGATATACTCTCATATATATATTTATTTACATTTTTTCTATAGTTTTTCGCAGAGAATCCAGGTCAGGCTACATTCCGTTTTATATTATATTATATATGTATGCAGGGTCTCGCCCATATTATTGTATTTTCAGGGGTTCTGGCCCAGGTCTGGCTACCTTGTTTTTAATTGTTTTTAACTTGTAGTTGGCTCATTAATAAAGATTTTTTCAATTTCTCATACATCCAGCATCATTTGCTCATTCTGTTATTATTATATTCAGGGGGGATTCCTAGTTCTCTTGTTCTCTTTGATTAGGGCCTGTACACACTGCTGCATTTTTAAAATCGCATTTGATTTTAAAATCGCAAGCCTTCATAAGAATAGAAAAAGCGCATCGCACCAGTGTGTACAGGTCTTCACTATTTTCATTATTTTTCAAAAGACCTTGCGCTTAAAGAGCACTTGCGATTTGAAAAGCGCAGCGCAAGCGCAGCAGTGTGTACAGGCCCTTGAAGACATTGCAGGGGCCCTGGGGGGCACAGTTAAGTTCGGGGGTGAGCGGGGAGGGGGCGCAGGAGGCTCAGGGGCCCAGTGGGGAAATATGGCTGCAAGAAAGGCCCCTAATGCTGCGTTATGTATTAGGGGAATGGGGGTGTCTGTCAGGGGGGTCCTTGGGTTCATTTTGCCCGGGGGCCACATTGTTACTAGAGCTGGCCGTGCTCAGAGGGAGATGTAATTCGGGATCCGGCGATCACTGGAACTCCGAACTACCCTTATGTGCCTGCGCAGTATAACGTTACTGCTACGGCGGTGCCTAATTTCGGCGTTCAGCGATGAGCATCGTGCACCGAAGCCACTTGTTCGTTTACCAGATGACGTGCACATTTACAGTTGCGGTGATGAATACTTCTGTGTACTGTATTATGCCTCCCCTATGGGTCACATAATGCACTACGATCCTGGTTTTTAGGATACACAAGCATAGCATGAAAGCACTCTTAGAGCTCGTTCACACTACGGGCTGGTGCACACTGAGCGGCTTTTTCCGCGTTTTCAGATCCGCTTGCGGCTGCGGATCTGCTTGGTCAATGTATCTCAATGGGGTGGTGCACACCAGAGCGGCAGGCGTTTTGCAGAAACGAAAAATGCCTGGGTGAGGCATTTTTTGGATTTCGGATGCGTTTCTGCCCCAATGTTAAGTATAGGAAAAACGCAAACCGCTCTGAAAAACGCCTGTTCAGAGCGGTTTTGCAGGCGTTTTTGTTACAGAAGCTGTTCAGTAACAGCTTTACTGTAACAATATATGAAATCTACTATACTGAAAACCGCAGCAGCAATCCGCAAAACGCTAGCAAAACGCCTCATAAAAATAAAAAAAAGCGTTTAAAAATCTGCTAGCGTTTTGCGGATCTGCTAGCGGGTTTTGGTGTGCACCAGCCCTACAAGAGCATTTCTAAGTGCTTTGTGATTTTTACAGATCTTGCTAATGTTATCCTGTGTGTGTTCACACTGCAGCGATGTGATTTTGTAAAAATCTCCCATAGCATTGCATTAGCAAGAACTTTTCAAATCGCTAGTGCTTATTAAGCTATAGTAGTGTGAATCAGCCCTTAAAGTGGACCTGAACTATTGCACGGGACAGAAGGAAAACATGGAGAAATGCACCCTGTATGTATTTAGAGAGTTTACCCTGTTTAATCCTCCCTCATCTGTGACTAATCACAAGTGTAATTTGATCTCTCAGCGGTGTCAGGTGGCTGCCTTGGCAGAACAGCTAATTTGTAAACACAGGATGTTAACCCTATGTCTGCTTCCATAAAAGCAGGAAGTATACACACTGGAGATTTATTGCAGGATTTGTATAAGCTGTAAGGGCTCAACCACACACTAAAAGCGCTTTTCTGAGCGCTTTTTAAAAATCGCTCCCATTCACTTTTATTAAAATCGAGATAAAACTCACCACAATTTTTCACGCACGCGATCACGCAATCACAGAGATTTTTATGAAAGTGAATGGGAGCGATTATTAAAAAGCGCTCAGAAAGTGCTAATCAATCACAAAGCACTCAGAAAAGCACTTATAGTGTGGCTGACACCAAACAAAGAAATGTGTTTTCTTTAAAGGACAACAGAAGCTAGTATATGGAGGCTGCCATATTTATTTCCTTTGTAGCAATACCAGTTGCCTGGCTATCCTGCTGATTCTCTGCCTCTAATACTTTTAGCCATAACCCCTAAACAAGCGTGCAGCAGATCAGGTGTTTCTGACATTATTGTCAGATCTGACAAGATTAGCTGCATGCTTGTCTCTGGTGTTATTCAGACACTACTGCAGCCAAATAGATCAGTAGGGCTGCCAGAAAACTGGTATTGTTTAAAAGGAAATAAATATGGCAGCCTCCATATTCTTCCCTCTACAGTTGTCCTTTAAGGCTAATTTCACACCAGGACGTTGCGTTAGAGGGGGCGTTAAGGTCGCATAACGTCCCCCTAACTCAACGCCTGGTGGTGCTGGATCTGGACGTCAGAGTGAGCCACGTTGTGCAGCTCACTCTGGCGTCAGTGATGCCGTGATGCGCACTCTTGTGCGCATGCGGCATCACGTGGTCCCGCCGGCCAATCGCCGCACAGAGCGGCTGCTCCAGGAAGTAAACACTGCACGTCATAACGTGCAGTGCATATTAATTAGCCATGTGCCTGGCCGCTCTCCGCTCCTCCCCCACATTACTGAGCATGTGCAAGCAGTCTAACGCGGCTCAGCCGCTTACAAAGTACTGCATGCAGTACGTTGTCTTGTGACGCAGCGTTACAATGTAACGCAACGTCCGCACTGTGAACAGCCCCATTGATTTTTCATTACTGTGCGGTGGGCTGTGTTACAGGCTGCTCTAACGTGCGCCTGTAACGTCCCACTGTGAAACCAGCCTAAAGGTTATTATGCTGTTGCTTATGTTTCAGAGCAGAAAGGAAGTTGAGTACAGGACCGATTTAAAGAAATTCAGCCCGGACAACAACTCCTCATTTTTGATGGTGTAACATCTTATATTGGTGGACAGTGTATTTCTGCTAAGTAATCATGATTATTATTTTATACCAGGAATAACCAAGGGCTTCTTATAAACGTGGCCTGAGCCTTCCCAGCACTGTTGGGCCTCGTTTGGTAATGGTGTTATACAGTAAGTGAGTGTTTTGTGTGTACAGGTGCCATTAGGAGAGAGGGTGATTAGTGCAGGATTGAATTCCCCTTACTGCTGCCATTGAAGGGATGCTGAGCTCAGCACATCTCTCCAGCGTGTAAAGATGTTTCCATCGCGTTTCGCTAATAGCAGCACGTCCTCAGGGAGCAAGCTTTTTACTGCGGTGTAGATCAATAGGTCTCAGCGCACACATGAAGAAAAGACCCCGTTCATCACTTCAGTATTTCTTTACTTCTGGGCTTGTTTCAAAGATAAAGTGCCATAAAGAGCCCTATCCACTAGACTCGAGTGCAACGCCGCACTTAACCCCTTCCTGCCTAACTGAAAGTTAAAGGACAACTGTAGTGAGAGGAATTTGGAGGCTGCCATATTTATATCCTGTTAAAGAAAAACTCCGACCAAGAATTGAACTTTATCCCAATCAGTAGCTGATACCCCCTTTTACATGAAAAATCTATTCTTTTCCACAAACACCATCAGGGGGCGCTGTATGACTGATATTGTGGTGAAACCCCACCCACAAAGAAATTCTGAGTACGTACTCTTGGCAGTTTCCTGTCTGTGAACCCAGGTGAATTGTGGGAAATAGCTGTTCACAGCTGTTTCCAACTGCCAAAACAGCAAGCAGCAGCTACATCACTTGCCAGCAGTAAAAATGTCACTATGATGTCACCCAAAGGCACTTGACCTGATGGAGCGGTTTGTAGCCACGATGTGCACACTAAAACGTTATACTTTTACCAAAAATCTTGCATTCTTGAATATAACAGCTTTAAGGTAAGATCTTCTTACCTATTTACTAGATTATTTATACCTTGGGCACCTCCTTCCCTTTTCTAAAAAGATAAAATTACACTTGTGATTAGTCACAGATGAGGTGGAATTAGACAGGCTAAACTCTCTAAATACATACAGGGTGCATTTCTTGATGTTTTCCTTCTGTCCTGTGCAAGAGTTCAGGTCCACTTTAAGCGTGTACACCTGCATGTGCACATGTACACGCCTGCACATTAAAGGTTCGTATACACGTCCGATAAAGATCGTTCGTTACGAACGATTCGTGACGTTTACACGATATTCAAATTAGACGGAAAAGATCGTTCGTAATGAACGATTGTGTACACACGTGAACGATATAAGTATAAAGTACTGAACGACGAACGATTAAAAAATGCGTGCGCAAACGGAAGTGACGTTATGACAGGCAATAAGAACATGCGTTATCGGACGATCTTTGTACACACTGCAACGATTGAACGATTATCTTTCGAAAAAATCCGCCGGGTTGGATCGGTCGGATTGAACGATAACGGTCGTTATCGTCCCAAAAAACGATCGTTGGAAAATTTGGAGCGCACGATTATCGGTCCAATTGTCGTTATCGTTCGTTTTTGAACGATCGTTATCGTACGTGTGTACTCAGCTTTAGTATGTGCAGGAACTTGTCAGCCATGACATAGTTTCACCAGAGCCCTTTTTTTAAATACACGTCTACTGTTAGCGCACACAGCGGAGCACGGTAATGCCTGTGAAATTGTGCGTGAGCGCCTATTCATTTCAATGGAAGGAGACAGATAATGGTTTTTAGCAGTAATTAAGTGTAATAAAACTCGGTTTATGGAGAAGAAAGCTTTACTGGGGATAATGATTAATGATTGCATAAAATTACACAAAAGTATTTCTCTTTTAATTACACTGAAACGGTAGAAGTGAAAGTAAGGAAGATATTTAGGTCATCGCTGGAAGGCTGCTCAATGCTGCGCTTCACGTCCGGCGCCCGGAGAAGGTGAATCCAGGTGAGCACGCTCATCTGGCGAGGCTAAACTTACACACGCACACAAGATGAAAGTGTAGATATGATCTGATCCTGGACACTTCCCAGCATGGTTAACAGGCACCTCTATAAAAGAGAATCCGTAGCCATGAATTGAACGGCATCCCAATCAGTAGCTGATACCCCCTTTCCCATGAAAAATCTATTCCTTTTCCCAAACGGATCATCAGGGCTCTGTGTGGCTGACATTGTGGTGAAACCCCTCCCACAGTGTGATGTCAGTTTCCTGTCTGTGAACCTCATTGCATTGTGGAAAATGACAGCTGCCAAAAAAAGCAAGCAGCATCTCCTTCCACTGACATCACCTGCCAGCAGTAAAAATGTCACCATGTGATAAATGTCAGAATGTAAATCAGGGAAAGGAAAGATTTTATAATTGGCAAACACTGACTAAATCATCTTACCTAATAATAGGCAAGTGTCTCTGGGTCCCATGTCCCTGTGTCAGTGCTTTTTCGGTTATGCGCATTTGCAGGGACGCAGAGACACTTCAGAGAGCTGGGGGGGAGTGACGTACGGCAGAGAAGGACAACTCCAGAATGGGGGGCAGGCCTGTGCGCTTGCGTCGTGCGCGGCTAATTAAAGAGAAAGAGGGCAGTGCGGGGTGGGGGGGGGGGGGGGGGGGTTGGGAGAGAAAGGTGTCACGGCCACAGCCTAGTGCCCGTTTTTTAACAGGCCTTAGGCCTACTTTAGACATAATTATTGTAAACATTATCACATTCTGTTCACTGGAGTTCCTCTTTAAATGTACGCACATAGTAGAATATCAGTAATGTTACCAATATTCTATTATCAGTTTCCCTATCCTAAACCCCACATTCACCCCCCCCCCCCCCCATGCCTAACACCAACCTCTCCCCTCCGTCAAGCTCTACGCCTCCCCTACCTACGCCTAACTCTGTCCTGTGCCTACACTGCCCTCCCGCTACCTATGCCTAACACTAACCTCCCCCCTATCTACTGTAGACCTAACACTAACCTCCCCTCTCCTCTGTGTTACACTAACACCCCCCCCCCCAACACTAACCCCTACCTCCCCGCTACCAATAGCTAACAGTAACCACCAGCCTCCCAGAATGGCCTTACCCCGCTGTATCAAAACCACTGGTGCCTACAATAACCGCATAGCTGAGCACCACTTATCAAGATGGAACTCCCAACGCCCGTAGCCGAACTGAGTGGAACTAAAAGGCTCGCTGAGACGAGCCCAAACTAACCCGCCGGTGCTCAGCTACACTGTAACCAAGTGCTGAGTACCTAAACAGAAGCACTGGCACACACAGCCAAACCGCCAGACCCGACCGGCGCTCTGCTGCACAATAGCTGAATTTATTGCAGAAGCACCACCGCTATTTAACAGCCAAACTCCGGCGCCTCTAGGGCCCAATAATCTAGTCTGGACTGCACTAGGCATGCTCATTCCGGGGAATTACGCATTTTCGTGCAAAATCAGCATTTCCGATCAAAACTCGGAAAATGAAAATCGGATTTAGTACAACTCTGTAATTTTAGCCCAATCACAGAATACGTATATATTGGATCAATCAGAGAATGCTAAATTTTTCCACACAAATCGCATTGCTGCGGTTATTTTACATCAATCACAAGACTCGGACACTACTGAGTATTCCCGAGTCTAGTGATTGGTCTAAAATTTCTGTGGTGTTCCGATTACCGTGGTAAAATTCTGCATTCTCCGATTGGTCCAATATTTCTGAGTATTTGGTCAATTAGAGAATGCAAAAAATGACCCAAAAAAAAAACAGAAACCTGCAGGATCGGCATTGGTGGGGATTTGGGAATTTACATGGATCGGAAATTGGCATTTTCAACCATCTCTAGTCTGCACCTCAGTAGCCACAAACTGGGTTATGGCCTATGGCAGCCCCAATTCACCAGACGCGCATCGCGCTCTGCACCTGGCTTCTGAAACGCTTCAGCACTTTATTTGGCCTGATGAAGTAGGCAGAGACTGACAAAACGTGTTGCTTGTGCTTATTAAAAATGTCATATTTATATATATATATGAATTTGTCGTTATTGAGGTAAGCCACCTCCCCTTTTTCTCTTTTGTTTTTAACTCAGTTTTATACACTTCTGGGCGCCTCTTACACCCTTTGAGCCCAATTTAACTGCTTTCGGTGGGCGTCCTGGGTTATGCTCTAATTTAGAAAAAATTTCTGGGAAAAACAGGATTTAGCAAGCTGGTACCTCGTGGCCTCCAGCAGCTTGCAGTGCGAACGTGGCAGGTAGAAGTAAAGGTTACCAGTGGATGCTCCTCCAGCAGATTATCACCGCATGCTAATTAGCGATGGATCCACGAGAATTCAGACTTTGCGGGAAACTTGCTCTGTAGACCCGGGGCCCTCGCCAGGTGCTAAACATTATCCGCTTCAACCAAAGTGCCTGTAGATAAGGAAGCCCAGGACTGGGATTAGCAGAAATACTTAACGCCGCGTTGCGCGGCAGAGCAATGACTCTCGCCAGTGATTTTTCTTCAAATCTAATTTGATGCGGGAGAAAACAGAGACACCTCCAGCTTCCCCCAGGCAGACACTCGAGAGGCTCTTCCGCCAGCATCTGATTCTACACTCCTCCCCCCCTCCCCTCGCTTTAAACAATTTCACGCTGACGGATTCCGGCGCGCCGCGGACTCAGCTTATGCGCTCAGTCAATTATCTACGCGGGGTATTTCAGCGCTTGCTTGCCTAAGGGCTGCGGTGTCAGAAGCAATGTAATCGCTAGACAAAGATGTAGAATAGAAATGGAAGCGCTTGCGCTGGAAATGTCATATTTAAATGTAGATTATGTTGTGGCAGTGGAGGACGGAGGAATGCGCATCTGTGTACATTAACGGCGTGTTAAAGTAAAATGACACGCCAAGAATGGGAAGCAGTAAAAGACTAAGCTGTAGGATTGGCTGCAATGATCACGGAATAAGAGAACTAAGATAGAGATGTGAAGGGTAACAGGCATTAACTGTAATTCTCCAACCGTCCTCATCCTGCTCACTGGAGTGCATGCGCTTATCCTGTCGCTGCCATACAGGGTGAAGCCATTAGATTTATATTATAAAGGGACAGCTGACATTGGAATGTTTTATGCCTCTTACAGGAAGGAACAGCATGGCCAAGATCCAAAACGCTGAACTTTAGTGCGTAGCTTCCAGCAGACAGTTGAAATACATCGAACACTTCTTATAGCTATATAATGGTATGTAGCCCCACCCTCTAAGCGTAGGCTGTTTACTATGTGGAATTTTCCCCTCCCCCCGAGCATTCTGGAGGCCAGGTGTATTTACTGCAGGCTTTAGAACTTACAAATGTAACATTTGTATATTGCTGTGTATTGATATATAACCCCACCCCTCCTATTAAAAAGGAACTGTAGTGAAAATAACATAATGAATAAAGTTATTTTTTTTTTTTTTTTACAATATTCATTGATGATTTAGTCACTATTTTCCCATTGTAAAATCCTTTCTCTCTCCCTGACTTCTGGGATTTATCACAGGCGGCATCTTCAGTACTGGCAGGTGATTTCTGTGGAATGTTCCATTACTAAAAGCTCTAAAGCCAGTAGAAAAGATCTCAGGCCTCCCAGGATACTCGGGGAGGGGAGAATTTTGCATAATAAACTGCCTAGGCTAAGCTTTAAAGAGACTCCGTAACAAAAATTTCATCCGGTTTTCTTCCATCCTACAAGTTCCAAAATCTATTCTAATGTGCTCTGGCTTACTGCAGCACATTCTACTATCACCATCTCTGTAATAAATCAACTTATCTCTCTCTTGTCAGACTTGTCAGCCTGTGTCTGGAAGGCTGCCAAGTTCTTCAGTGTTGTGGTTCTGTGATGCATCTCCCCCCTCCAGGCCCCTCTCTGCACACTGCCTGTGTGTTATTTAGATTAGTGCAGCTTCTCTCTGCTCTATTATCTTTTACAAGCTGGATAAATCCTCCTCTGAGCTGGCTGGGCTTTCACATACTAAGGAATTACATACGGGCAGAGCTGTCTGCACTCTGCAGGAAGAAACAGCCTGACACTTCAGTGGAAGATAGCTGCAGGGGGAAAGAAACACACAAATGATCTCTTGAGATTAAAAAGGAAGGCTGTATACAACCTGCTTGTGTATGGATGTATTTTCTATGTGTGGACATACTGTACATCAACCTACTTCCTGTTTTGGTGGCCATTTTGTTTGTTTATAAACAAACTTTTTAAAACTGTTTTTAACCACTTTTAATGCGGCGGGGAGCAGCGAAATTGTGACAAAGGGTAATAGGAGATGTCCCCTAACGCACTGGTATGTTTACTTTTGTGCGATTTTAACAATACAGATTACCTTTAAAGTGACTCTAACAAAAATTACAACGTTTTTTCTACCATCCTACAAGTTCCTAAACCTATTCTAATGTGATCTGGCTTGCTGCAGCTCTTTCTACTATAACCATCTCTGTAATAAATCAATGTATCTTTCCCCTGTCAGACTTGTCGGCCTGTGTCTGGAAGGCTGCCAAGTTCTTCAGTGTTGAACTGTTCCTCTATGCACACTCCAGTGTGTGTTTTATTTACATAAGCCAGCAGCTTCTCTGCTATCTTATCAGTGATAGAAGAGAGCTGGATAAAAATCCTCCTCTGGAGGCTGTGAAAGGAGCTGGTCTGTCACATTCTGAGGAATTAACGACATAGGCAGAGCTGTCTGCAGGAAGCCTGTAATGTTCAGTGCATGAGAGAAGCTGGGGACAGAAGGTAAACACACACAAGTGATCTCTTGAGATTCAGAAGTAAGGCTGTATACAGCCTGCTTGTGTATGGATGTATTTTCTATGTGTGGACATGCTGTACATCAACCTACTTCCTGTTTTGGTGGCCATTTTGTTTGTTTATAAACAAACTTTTTAAAACAGTTTTTGACTACTTTTAATGCGGCAGGGAGCGGTGAAATTGTGACAGAGGGTAATAGGAGATGTCCCCTAACGCACTGGTATGTTTACTTTTGTGCGATTTTAACAATACAGATTCTCTTTAAGTGTGAGCCTTAAAGAACAAGTGACACCCACGCGAACCTAGAAATAAAGAACACATATATAAGTAGATAAGTACTAGTTCTACTTACATAACAGATATATTGCACTGTCCACATTATGATTCCTGTGAATTTTATAAAGGAAAAGCAGAGAATCCTATACTCGACAGTTTCCATCTTGGTTACCATTGAATGAAGCTAATCCTGACATAATTTCCTCCCTCACTCGTTTTTTCTCCTCTTGCTAATTGTGTATTCATTACCCGCCCTCCTCCTAGAGTCTTCAGACACTTCCACTGAGGTCTATACTAGGAAGTGTCATTAGAAGGAGGGGAAATAAAGGGAAGAGGAGGACTAGATTATAGATAAAAAGACCCCCCAGAATGCAACTGTTTTGCCAGCCAATGGCAGTAGCAATTAAAGGGCCAGTGCTCCTAAGCTATGTGATAACCCCAAACCATAACAGCAGAAACAGTTTAGAAAGTTTTGAATGCAGGATTAGCATCTGTATCACTTAAAGTGGATCCAAGATGAAAAACTAACTACAACAAGTAACTTGTCTATATATATTATCTAAAGTTTAGTTTACACAGCAAATGTAGCTGCAAACAGCTTCAACAGTTTATAATTATTTATTCCTGTGATAAAATGAGGGCAGCCATGTTCTGTTTGTCACATTATACACAGGCAGGCTGATAGCATCTCCATCCATCAGCCTGTGACAAATTCAGTCCCCTCTCCTCCTCCCTCCTCCTGAAATCTCTTGGCTAGTAAACTCCTCCTCCTCCTGCCCAGACTGAGCTCCCATAAGCCCTTGCTGCAGTGCCAAGGCACTCTGAAAAAGCTGTGGGCGAGACTTGTTTAGTTTAAAGGGAATTTGAGTATTAAAACAAAACAAAAAAAGTATTTGGCTTGAGAAATGCCCTATAACTAAATGTAAGGAACACAATTATGCAATGAGTAAAAGTGTATCTCGGCCGGGTCCACTTTAATACACTTAGACCATTTGCTGTTGAAATTTTATTTTTATGGCTACAATCCCGCTTTTAAGGATTTTGTGGCGTTTCCTGTATCACCAAATTCAATAACATTTTAACATCCATAAGCAAAGTTTTTAGTTACTTTAGTCCCTTAAGTTAATGAATTAATTTATTTGCATAATCTATGCATAAATTAACTCATTTCAGTATTACTGGATGATTATTGAACACTCTTTCAGCTTCCTATCATGTGTGGCTTAGAGTGGAAGTTTACTGTACGATAGTATTGGGGGGAAAATAAATCACTACATTGTAAAGTGAGAAGTTTAAACATAGTAGATCTAGAAATACTTGATATTTGCCATGCAATTTATTTATGTTGTTTGGTCCACCGTGAGCCTGCAGGTCATCATATTTACTGATGGCAGACAAGGAAAAAAAGACAGCACCCACCCACTAACAACATGATAGGCTAAAAGTTTATTTTTTATATACATCTCCCAGAATGGAACCTGTCCGTATATAGGGAACTATATACAGTGGGATGCAAAAGTTTGGGCAACCTTGTTAATCGTCATGATTTTCCTGTATTAATCGTTGGTGGTTACGATAAAAAATGTCAGTTAAATATTTCATATAGGAGACACACACAGTGATATTTGAGAAGTGAATTGAAGTTTATTGGATTTACAGAAAGTGTGCAATAATTGTTTAAACAAAATTAGGCAGGTGCATAAATATGGGCACCACAAAAAAGAAATGAAATCAATATTTAATAGATCCTCCTTTTGCAGAAATTACAGCCTCTAAATGCTTCCTGTAGGTTCCAATGAGAGTCTAGATTCTGGTTGAAGGTATTTTGGACCATTCCTCTTTACAAAACATCTCTAGTTCATTCAGATTTGATGGCTTCCGAGCATAGACAGCTCTCTTTAACTCACACCACAGATTTTCAATTATATTCAGGTCTGGGGACTGATATGGCCATTCCAGAACGTTGTACTTGTTCCTCTGTATGAATGCCTTAGTGGATTTTGAGCAGTGTTTAGGGTCATTGTCTTGTTGAAAGATCCAGCCCCGGTGCAGCTTCAGCTATATCCGATTCCTGATTATGGGTCTCCAGAATCTGCTGATACTGAGTGGAATCCATGCATCCCTCAACTTTGACAAGATTCCCAGTCCCTGCACTGGCCACACAGCATGATGGAACCACTACTATATTTTACTGTAGGTAGCAGGTGTTTTTCTTGGCATGCTGTGTTGTTTTTCCTTCATGCATAACGCCCCTTGTTATGCCCAAAAATTTTAGTTTCATCAGACCACAGCACCTTATTCCAAAATGAAGCTGGCTTGTCCAAATGTGCTTTAGCATACCGGTTTGTGCTATGGGCGGAGAAAAGGCTTCCTCTGCATCATTCTCGCATACATCATCTCCTTGTGTAAAGTGTGCCTAATGTTTGAACGATGCACAGTGACTCCCTCTACAGCAAGGTAATGTTGTAGGTCTTTGGTGCTGGTCTGTGGGTTGATTCTGACTTTTCTCACCATTCATCATTTTTGTCTGTCTGAGATTTTTCTTGGTCTGCCACTTCGAGCCTGTGGTCTTCCATTTCCTCCTATATGTTCCTTAGTTTTAAAGGTTTTGGAATCAATAACATGACAACAGTGCCCATATTTATGCACCTGCCTAATTTTACTTAACCAATTATTGAGCACTTTCTGTAAATCCAATAACTGTCATTTCACTTCTCAAATATCACTGTGTGTGTCTCCTATATGATATATTTAACTGACATTTTTTATCGTAACAACCAACGATTTATACAGGAAAATCATGACAATTAACAAGGGTGCCCAAACTGTCACATCCCACTATATACACATATACTGTATAATGTATGTATGTATGTATGTATGTATGTATGTATGTATAGATATATATATATATATATATACATATACATATATACACACACACACATATACATATATAAGAATCAACTCAAATAGTCTGCGTCTCATATACGGGTAATTCAGGGATCCATCAGTCGCCGGACCCCAAATTACTTCTCCTTCTGTGTTGCTACGACTCGGAGGGGGAATAGTATCTTAAGCGATCCTGAGGCAAAGCTCGGGTTCAAAATAAGATAGTCACCTGAAGAGATTGAAGCCTCAGGATCCTATTAAGGTTTCCCTCGGTGGTCTGATGTCCCACGCCACTCCCCCTCTGTTACGAGCGCGGCCGTGCAGAAGTCACTCGAGCACGGCCACACATGCACAGTGGCATGGACACTGCGGCTCCAGCATACTGTGCATGCATGAGCGGGCTCACGTGGCCACGCTGCAGGGAGAGGAGCTCCACAGCCCCAATATGATTAGGGGCAAAGCCTTGTTGCTAATCTTCTGGGGGGCCATGCTCAGCGAGGGGGGACATAAGAGCAGTGAGGGAAGCCTCAATAGGATCCTGAGGCTTACCTCTCTTTAGGCAAGTAAATAATTTTGTAACAACGCTTCGGCTCGGGTACACTTTAACGATGCCCGGTGATTCAGCAGCATCAAGGTGAGCTATTTGTCTTGCCCTGTGCCCAGCTGACTGGCGGCCAAACAATGCAAATACTTTGGCAGTTGGAAATAACCATTATTTCCCACAATGCAACGAGGTTCGTAGATAGGAAACTGTTAGGACCTATGGCCTTAACATCACACTGTGGGTGGGGTTTCACCACAATATTAGCCATACAGACGTCCCTGATGATCTATTTAATGGTCTAGTCGGGAAAAGGTAAAGATTTCTCATAGAAAAGATGGTATTGCGTGCTGATAGGAATGAAATTCAATCCTGGGTTAAAGTTTCCTCTTTAGGCACTATGGTAGGTTTAAAACTGCACACAGCAGGATGTTTACAGACAATGCACAATGGAGCTACGCAGTTGATGCAAACAAAACCCCTCCATCTACAGGTGTTACTAACAATAATTGGGTAGAGGAGACAAAACAGGTGGTTTCGGTGCAATGCTATAAGGTGCGTAGTGGTAATTCGGGGCTTCGGCGGTTGCCGAACAATGAATATCTCCCTCCGAGTTGCGACTACTCGGAGGGTGAACAGTATTTGACGCCGCCAGAGAGTTTTGCGGCAGCATGGAGAGCCGTCATTCGGCCCACCCTCCGCCCATCTCACCGGCGACGCGTACATACGCAGAGGAGGTCCCCCCCAATTCTTTTAACAAGTCACTACAGCTGTCAGCATTGAGTTGCAGCACCTTGTCTTGTAGCATTACTTCTTCCTTCTCGTAAAGCACTGTGCCCTCTGCTGGTGAGCAACGGAGCTCTTACAGTGAACCAGAAACAAGACAGGAATGAAAGGTTATACATCCCTTAGTACAAGGAAGGCTCAGGATAGTCAACTCCAGAGGCTTCCCGATTCATCCACAAGCCCACTGGTCCTGCATAGGGTTCTTCTGAACATATCTGTTCCTCTGACCAGAATTTGTCCTGTTTTTACACATGTAAAAGGAAAAAAATATGGCAGCAAGCCTATGCCTCACACTTTAGGTTCCTCGAACCTCTGGAGACTCTGCTGGCCATTCCATGTTTGAAAAATAATCACCGTGTTCTTTTTTTACTAAGGTAATTCTGGCATATCTTGGACTATTTTCTTGTAGGATGAACACCTGACAAACTAGGTGCATACCACAGGGTGTGTAGAATGCTATGATAGCTGTTTTAGTTCAGGGTACCTGATTTTCAATACAAGTCACCAACCCTTGATCAAGAAAAACAGCCCCAGACCATCACAGTTCCTCCTCCATGTTTTACAGTTTATGTCACACTGAGGGACCATCCTTTTGCCTATTCAACAGCATAAAAATTCCTCTGTGATGAACCAAATACATAAAATTTTGATTCAACAGTCCACAAAACCTTCTTCCAGTCTTCAATAATCCATTTGCCGTGTTTCAGAGCCTAGGCAAAGCTTTTTTTCCTCTTCTGACATCTTAGCAATGGCTTTCTTGCTACACCTCGACCTGTCAAACCTGCATTTTGAAGTATTATGAAACTGAGACTTCCTTCCTTATGTCCTCTGAGTGGCCAAACATGCTAGCTGTTGACGCACAGAAACTTGTCTTCTGGTGCCGTTATGGCTTTGGGTCTGCAAAACCTCATTTGGTCAGAGGTATCACAAATTTCTGAAAGGCTTTTGATGGCAAAGGAGACTGTACACACTGATACTTTGACTTTCTCTGCAATTTCTCTGTAGGAAACACCTACACTTTACAGTTTAATGCTGGTCTGTATCTCTTCCATTGTTAATTGTTTTTTTCCTCACATAGCAACACACTACTTTCTGCAGTTTAATACAGTGCAATATTGGATTTGGAGCATAAGTAGTTCCGGAAAAATGCAGCAGCGTCTGAATCCCACCAAAAACACAAGAATGCAGCTAATCTTGTCAGATTTGACAATGATGTCAGAATCACCTGATCTGCTGGTATTGCTTGACTACTTAAGGACCAAGGGATTTCTGGCTGATCTGTGCTGCGTGGGCTCTACAGCCCGCAGCACAGATCGTGATTGTGGCAGGGCGATCAGACTTCCCCCCTTTTTTCCCCACTAGGGGGAAGTCCTGCTGCGGGGGGTCTGATCACCGCCACTCTGTCTGGCCGAGCGGGGGGGGGCCTCCGCAGCTATATTCCTCCCTCCCTCTCTTCTCACTCTGGCTATGGGCGGCACAGGACAGCTTTAGCCTATCAGACGGCGGTGATCCCCGGCCACTACGGCACTGCTATGTGCTGTGTGATGTTAACACAGGTGATTTCTTCCCCGCGTGTTTACATTTAGCCTGCGAGCCGCGATCGGAGGCTCGCAGGCTGTTTACGGAGACACCCTCCGTGAACTGACATGGAAACACCACTTCGACCTGCCGACGCCTATCGGTGTTAGGCGGTCGTTAACTGGTTAAAAGGAAATAAATATGGCAGCCTCCATATCTCTCTCACTTTACTTGTCCTTTAAAGTGAACCTGAACCGAGTGAAATTATTTAAAAAAATAAGCACATGATGTACCTGCAAATTAATGTTACATACTTACCGCGCAGTCAGTTCCTCTTATAAGTTCACCATATTCATATAACATTGATTCCTTCAAGTTCTGAAAAGATCTGGTCAGACTTGTCTCTCAGGAAGTTGAGAGCCTCATTTTTCACTATATCAGTTGCTGTTAGTAATAACTTAACCTCCTGAGCGGTCTGGACGAGCTCAGCTCGTCCATCACCGCCGGAGGCTGCCGCTCAGGCCCTGCTGGGCCGATTTTTATCAAATAAAGTGCAGCACACGCAGCCGGCACTTTGCCAGCCGCGTGTGCTGCCTGATCGCCGCCGCTCTGCGGCGATTCGCCGCGAGCAGCGGCGAAAGAGGGCCCCCCTAGTCGCCTGAGCCCTGCGCAGCCGGAACAAAAAGTTCCGGCCAGCGCTAAGGGCTGGATCGGAGGCGGCTGACGTCAGGACGTCGGCTGACGTCGATGACGTCACTCCGCTCGTCGCTATGGCGACGATATAAGCAAAACAGGGAAGGCCGCTCATTGCGGCCTTCCTTGTTTATTCTGGGCGCCGGAGGCGATCGGAAGATCGCCTCCGGAGCGCCCTCTAGTGGGCTTTCATGCAGCCAACTTTCAGTTGGCTGCATGAAATAGTTTTTTTTTTATTTAAAAAAAACCCTCCCGCAGCCACCCTGGCGATTTAATCAGAACGCCAGGGTGGTTAAAGGACAACTGATATGCAAGCTAATGACCATGTTTCCCTTTGGCTCAATCAATATTACAGTTTAACCATTTCAGCCTTTTGGACGTAGCTGCTATGTCCAAAAGGCTGCTGCACGCTCCCGAGGCCGATCGTGAGCAGCGCAAGATCGCTCACTTACAGAGTGGAAAAAAAAATGAGGCCATCTTGTCGCTAAATACTGAAACTACATCTACATACTTTTTTTCTATTTAACACAATCAATTACATTTAAAATTAACTGGTTACCTCCCACACTCCAAAAAATACCCAAATAAAAATGTTTACAAAAAAAAAAAAAAACCTAAGGGTCTGAAGTTTTTTAATATACATGTCAAGAGGGTATATTACTGATATTTTTTAAATAAGCTTGTAAATAGTGACGGACACAAAACTGAAAAAAATGCACCTTTATTTCCAAATAAAATATTGGTGCCATACACTGTGATAGGGACATAATTTAAATGGTGTAATTACCGGGACAGATGGGCAAATAAGGTATGTAGGTTTTATTTATGGTACCATGTATTATTTTAAAGCTTTAATGGCCGAAAACTGAGAAAACGTTTTGGGTTTTTTTACATTTTTTTCTCAATATTCACGTTTAAAATGCATTTAGACCCCAGGACTCTATTTGAAAGTTAAAATAATATTTAAATGCACTCCAATATACTCTCGGCAACTGTATTCACACTCTTTTTTTCTTTCTTTTATTGTTTATTAGTTTAGAGGCTAATAATTTTGATGATACATAGTAGGGGTATAAATACTCCATATATTCTATATATAAAGACATACTGTATTTTTACTAGCATAGATCATCAAAATCTTTAAATGATGATCTAACTGTAATACAGTTTTATAAAGGTTGGATGCGACTTTCAGTGACTTTGTTGGTTGGATCTTAGTCCACCAATTACTGGAGGATTCAGCTCCATGGAAAATATCAGACAACGAGCAGTATTTTAAAGTTTATTAGCATACTACTTATATTGTATTGTTGAATAAGATTCATGGCATACACTGTTCTATAATAGTTATTATTCTGATCTGTTGAAATTGGTCTAATAATAGTTTATTGTTTGATGTAGTAATCACGGTTATTGATATGCCTTTTTATGAAAATGGCTGTATTTAAAAATTTAAAAAAACACCAATAAAAATTATTGAAACCTAAAATGCATTTAGAAAAAAATAATTCTTAGCAAAATGTACCACCTAAAGAAAGCCTAATTGGTGGTGGAAAAAAAACAAGATATAGTAGTAATAAATAATAATAATAAGTAGTAATAAAGTTATTGGCGAATGAATGGGAGGTGAAAATTGCTCAGATGCATAAGGTGAAAAACCACTGAAGGCTGAAGTGGTTAATAGTGTGCTGATCCGGAAGCTGTTATGAGGTCTTCGGTATTTTTTAAATGGAGGATAGAGCATTCCATTGATCACGGTAGACAAACAAACAGAATGAAGGACAGGGGAAAGTGATTGACGAGTAGACTACACAGGAGGCGAGTATGACTTGCGTTGTTTATTTTGACTTTTATTTTTCAGTTCAGGTTTCCTTTAACTTCAAACTTCTCCAGCAATATTTGGTACAACAGGCAAAGGGTGTATAACTGTGCACCTGAATGGCTGACAGGCACCTGCTGACCAGATAAAGGTAGGAAATTGCTAGAGCTGGGAGTGAGCAATTGCGTGTAATGCAGTCAGCATTCAGTATAGAGGCAGTGGGGGTAAATTCCCTGGTGGCGAGAGTCCAGGGCTCACCCGCACTTTCTTCTAGGTATTGCATGGTGGTTTGGTGGCCCCTGCCATGGAGAGTCTGGGGCCCTTAGCTGTCACGTGAACCAGTGTTTGTGGTTCTCCAGCTATATTACCAGCCCTCAGAGACTTACAGTGGGATGCGAAAGTTTTGGCAACCTTGTTAATTGTCATGATTTTCTTGTATAAATCGTTGGTCGTTACGATAAAAAAACGTATTTATAGAACATGTGCAATCATTGTTTAAATAAGACAAGACAAATAACATTTATATTGCGCTTTTCTCCTTGCGGACTCAAAGCGCCAGAGCAGAGCAGCAGCCACTAGGGCGCGCTCTATTGGCAGTAGCAGTGTAAGGGAGACTTGCCAAAGGTCTCCTACTGAATTAGTGCTGGCTTACTGAACAGGCAGAGCCGAGATTCGAACCCTGGTCTCCTGTGTCAGAGGCAGAGCCCTTAACCATTACACCATCAGCCAACTGCCATATATAAAATTAAGCAGGTGCATAAATTTGGGCACGGTTGTTATTTTATTGATTTCAAATTCATTAGAACTAATTATTGGAATTCAAATTGGCTTGGTAAGTTCAGTGATCCCTGACCTACATACACAGGTGAAGCTGCCCTTCATCCATGATCTTTTCATTTCCAATGCTTTCACATTCTTTGGGATCACTGAAACCTGGCTGACCCCTTCTGACACAGTCTCACCTGCTGCCCTCTCTTATGGAGGTTTCTATTTTAGCCACACTCCTAGGAGTGGGAATAAACATGGTGGAGGGGTGGGCATTCTTCTCTCAGACAAATGTTCCTTCAAGCCTCTCACTCCTATTCCTTCTTTCTCCCTGCAATCCTTTGAAGTCCATACAGTCCGACTATACTCTCCCTCGAACCTCCAGATTGCAGTTATTTACCGCCCTCCAGGCCCTGCTTCTGTTTTCTTAGATCATTTCTCTGCCTGGCTTCTCCAGTTCCTGTCCTCTGACATCCCTACCATCATTATGAGTGATTTTAACATTCCTATTGACACCAAGAATGCTGTCTCCAACAAACTTCTTTCACTTGCTTCCTCCTATGGCTTGTCTCAGTGGTCCTCTACCTCAACCCAGACTGATGGCCATACGCTTAACCTCGTATTCAATCGTCTCTGCTCTGTCACTGACTTTACTAATGATCCACTACCACTCTCTGACCATAACCTACTTTGCTTATCTCTCTCCTCCTCTTTTCCTACCACCCTGGCACAAGCACGCTCACATACTCGAAGAAACTATCGCAATCTAGACATTCAAACTGTCTCTGATGCCCTGGCACCTCTCCTCACACAATCCTTCACTGACCCAGACTCGGCTGCTATACACTACAACAGCTCCATTACAAAAGTCATGGATGACTTCACCCCCCTCGTCAATGTCCGCCCTCACCGTGTCAGTCGCCAACCCTGGATGATCAAAGACACTAAACAGTTAAAAAGATGCTCTAGAGCAACGGAAAGGCGTTGGAGGAAAAGTAACACAAATTAGGACTTCATCTCATATAAAATAGCCTTGAACAACTTCAGAAACGCACTCTCTGTGGCTAAACAGTCCTATTTTTCATCCCTAATATCCGCCCATTTACACAATCCAAAACGCTTGTTCAGCACCTTCAACTCCGTTCTCCATCCCACTCCTTCTCCTCCTTCATCTTGCTTATCAGCTGAAGAATTTGCAACATACTTCACTGATAAAAGTGAATTCTCCACGCAGCCCTCAAATCCCACCTCCACACCTCTCATTGACTGCCCTCTAACTGCCTTCTCTACACTCTCTGAACATTCTCTCTCCTGTATAATATCCAAAACTAATCTAACCACTTGTTCTCTGGATCCTATTCCCTCCCATTTCATTCCACAGCTATCCTCATCTCTCATGCCTGCACTAACATCGCTATTTAACCTGTCCCTCTCCACTGGCATCTTTCCGTCGCCACTCAAAAAGGCTGTTGTGACACCACTACTTAAAAAACCATCTCTAGATCCTACCACACTCGCCAACTACCGCCCAGTCTCACTTCTCCCATTTGCTTCCAAACTAATTGAACGCCACATACATGCAGAATTAAGCCATTATTTATCAGCTAACTCCCAACTTGATCAGTTCCAGTCTGGCTTTCGCTCCAACCACTCCACGGAAACGGCCCTTACCAAAGTTGCCAATGATCTTCTTACAGCTAAATCCAAAAGGTCAATTTTCCATACTCATCCTTCTTAATCTGTCATCAGCATTCGATACGGTCGACCACACGTTACTCTTACAAATACTTTCAAATGTAGGAATAAAGGGCCTTGCTCTCACATGGTTATCTTCCTACCTCTCTGGAAGGTCCTTCACAGTCTCCTACTCAGACCAGATCTCTTCTCCTCATGCTTTGTCTGTCGGGGTTCCTCAAGGCTCTGTCGTTGGTCCCCTCCTCTTTTCCATCTACATGCACGGTCTTGGTGACTTAATCAACTCATTCGGGTTTCAATACCACCTGTATGCAGACGATACGCAACTGTATCTCTCGGACCCAGACCTTAACTCCCTCCTCAAACGTGTTCCTGACCGCTTGTCTGCTATATACTCCTTCATGTCCTCTCACTTCCTAAAACTTAATATGAGTAAAACGGAACTAATAATTTTTCTACCGTCTCTGGCCATCTCTCTGCCTGAAGTAACTATAAATGTTAACACTCCCATAACTTCAGTTCCCAAAGCACGGTGCTTGGGGGTAATATTCGACTCTTCTCTCTCTTTTATTCCTCATGTTCACTCCATAACCAGCTCCTGCCATCTCCAACTCAAAAATATATCTCGCATACGTCCCTTTCTCACTCAAGACACAACCAAAAGGTTGATACATGCTCTTATTTCTCATCTGGACTACTGCAACGTACTACTTTGTGGACTACCTTCTAACAAACTGGCCCCGCTTCAGTCGGTACTGAACTCAGCTGCTCGTCTCATTCATCTTTCTTCTCGATCTTCCTCTGCTGACCCTCTCTGTCAAGCTCTTCACTGGCTGCAAATTAACCAGAGAATCCAGTTCAAACTCCTAACCCTAATCTACAAAGCTCTCCACAATCTCTCTCCCCGGTACATATCCTCATTCATTTCCAGATACAAACCCAATCGCAATCTCAGATCTGCACACGATCTTCTGTTGTCCTCCTCTAGAATCACCTCCTTACATTCACGCTTACAAGATTTTGCACGCGCTTCACCCCTTCTCTAAAATCCCCTCCCACAACACATCCGTCACTCGCCAACCTTTGTTACTTTTAAACGCTCTCTAAAAACTCATTTGTTCCGACAAGCATATGCGCTACCTTAATCCACTTCCCTTTGTCCTAAGACCAAATTGCACTCCTACTAGGTATCCTAAAACACACTGCCTTTATATATTTTATCGTATACTACCCCTCCTCGTTTCCCCCCATTCCCTTTAGATTGTAAGGTCGCAAGGGCAGGGCTCTCTCCCCCTTTTGTGTCTTAGAAATCATTATACATTTTATTCATCATGTTATTTTTATCACTGTCATTACCACTTCTGTATTTTGTATGCTGTATCAATTTTTGTATTTTGTCACTAATTATGTATCTTGTATATTAGTGTACACCATTGTCTGTATTATGTACCCCATGTTTGTTTCTTACTTTGTACAGCGCCACAGAATATGTTTATAAATCAATAATAATAATAATAATAATAATAATGAGAAAGAGCATTTAAGGGGGTCAATTGTAAGTTTCCCTCTTTTTGATTTTCTCTGCAGAGTAGCAAAATGGGGGTCAAAAGAACTCTCAAATGACCTGAAGACAAAGATTGTTCACCATCATGGTTTTGGGGAAGGATACAGAGAGCTGTCTCAGAGATTTCAGCTGTTTGTTTCCACAGTTAGGACCATATTGCGGAAATGGAAGACCACAGGCTCAGTTCAAGTTAAGGTTCCAAGTGGCAGACCAAGAAAAATCTTGGATAAACAGAAGCGACGAATGGTGAGAACAGTCAGAATCAACCCACAAACCAGCACCAAAGACCTACAACATCATCTTGCTGCAGATGGAGTCACTGTGCATCGTTCAACCATTCGGCACACTTTACACAAGGAGATGCTGTGAGAGTGATGCATAGGAAGCCTCTTCTTCGCCCACAGCACAAACAGGTTCGCTTAAGGTATGCTAAAGCACATTTGGACAAGATAGCTTCATTTTGAAATAAGGTGCTCTGGACTGATGAAACTAAATGGTCTTTAGCCATTTATTTAGGAAAGGGTTCTTTACAGTAAGTGATTAAGATGTGGAATGCATTGCCACAGGAAGTCGTTATGGCAAACTCTATACCTGCATTTAAAGGGGGCTTAGATGCTTTCCTTGCGTTGAAAGACATCCATGGCTACAATTACTAGGTAATGCCTAATGATGCTGATCCAGGGATTTTATCTGATTGCCATCTGGAGTCGGGAAGGAATTTTTTCCTTTTGCGGCTAATTGGACCATGCCTTGTAAGGGTTTTTTCGCCTTCCTCTGGATCAACAGGGATATGTGAGGGAGCAGGCTAGAGTTGTACTTTGTACTAGTTGAACTCGATGGACGTATGTCTTTTTTCAACCAAAATAACTATGTAACTATAAAATTGAGTTATTTGGGCAGAACAATGCATGGAGGAAAAAAGAACACAGCATTCCAAGAAAACACCTGCTACCTACAGTAAAATATGGTGAGGGTTCCATCATGCTGCAGGGTTCTGTGGTCAGTGCAGGCACAGGGAATTTTGTCAAAGTTGAGGAACACATTCCATTCATTATCAGCAGATTCTGGAGACCAATGTCCAGGAATCGGTGATAAAGCTGAAGCTGCGTCAGGGCTGGATCTTTCAAGCAAGACAATGACCCTAAACACTGCTCAAAATCTAAGGCGGGGGGGTGGCGGGTTAGGGGAAAAGACTGGGGTGTGGCGGCATAGCTAGCATAGTTGCCCCAGTATAGGGAGTTTAGTTGCCCCAGTATGGCTAGAATAGGTACCCCAGCATAGCTAGTGTAGTGCCCCAGTATAGCTAGCATAGTGCCCCAGTATAGCTAGTATAGTGCCCAGTATAGCTAATATAGTGCCCAGTATGGGTAGGTAGTGCCCCAGTATAGTGCCCAGTATGGGTAGGTAGTGCCCCAGTATAGCTAGTATAGTGCCCCAGTATAACTAGTATAGTGGCCAGTATAGGTAGTATAGTGCCCAGTATAGCTTGTATAGTGCCCCAGTATAGCTAGTATAGTGCCCAGTAGGGCTAGTATAGTGCCCAGTATAGTCGTCCCCCCCTCCACCGCTGCTGTTACCTTAGCCGGTGTTTCAACTTCTTTGCATACCGGCGCCCCAGTATGGCTAGTATAGTTACCCCAGTATAGCTAGTGTAGTGCCTCAGTATAGCTAGCATAGTGCCCCAGTGTAGCTAGTATAGTGCCCAGTATTGCTAGGTAGTGCCCCAGTATAGCTAGTATAGTGCCCAGTATAGTTGTTGCCCCCCCCCCCCCCCCCCCCGCAGCTGCTGTTACCTGAGCCGGTGTTTCAACTTCTTTGCATACCGGCGGCCGCAGGACTCCTGCTTACACCTCATCACAGCAGCCGCGGGGCGCTCTGCTGTGAATCACACGCCGGCAGGAGAGAGGGGAATATAAGAGAGAAAGCGGACGCCAGCTAAGGTAACAGCAGCGGCGGCCGCAGGGGGTGGGGCAAGAGGACAGTCCCGCGGCTCAACTGCAAACGTCCCACGGACCAGCAGTGGGCCGCGGACCACAGGTTGGGGACCCCTGCACTAAGGCATTCATGCAGAGGAACAAGTACAATATTCTGGAATGGCCATCTCAGTCCCCAGACCTGAATATAATTGAAAATCTGTGTTGTGAGTTAAAGAATGCTGCCCATGCTCGGAAGCCATCAAACCTGAGGGCCTGTTTCCACTACACGCAGATTCTGCATGCAGAAAACTGACTCCAATGAATGTCTATGGGCCCGTTTCCACTGAACGCAATTTTTCTGATGCAGATTTCCCATAGGCATTCATTGGAGTCAGTTTTCTGCATGCAGAATCTGCGTGTAGTGGAAACAGGCCCTCATGAACTAGAGAGGTTACAGAGAAATGGTCCAAAATACCTTAAACCAGTATCCAGACTCTTATTAGAACCTACAGGAAGCATTTAGAGGCTGTCATTTCTGCAAAAGGAGGATCTACTAAATTTTGATTATATTTCTTTTTTTGTGGTGCCCAAATTTGTTCACCTGACTAATTTTATTTAAAGTGAATGGGAACCCATTTATAAATAAAATAAAGGAGAGGGAGGCTCTGGGTCCCACAGAGCTTTCCCTCTCCTCTCCCGGTCCCCGCTGTTGCGCTAGCTCCCCCGTAGCGGTATTCGACCGATTCGGTGAAATACCGCTGTTTCCCAGCTGACGGAAGGCTTCGGAAATGCTTCGGGAGCCTGAGTGCTCCCGAAGACGGGCCGCTCTACACTGCGCACGCACTCGCGCATGCGCAGTATGGAGCCGCCTGTCTTCGGGAGGACTCAGCTCCTGAAGTCCCCTCAGCGGGGGGGATGTGAACGGGGGATCCTGAGGGCACCGGGAGAGGAGAGTGAAGGCTCATTAGGACCCAGAGCCTTCCCTCTCCTTAGGTATCAGACTTTTTTTTTTTTATTTAAATATGGGTTCCCATTAGCTTTAAACAATTATTGCACACTTTGTGTGAAACCAATAAACTTAATTTCACTTCTCAAATATCACTGTGTGTGTCTCCTATATGATATATTTAACTGACAGTTTTTATTGTAACAACCAACGATTTATATAGGAAAATCATGACGATTAACTAGGTTGCCCAAACTTTCGCATAGCACTGTATATTACCGTATATACTCGAGTATAAGCCGAATTTTTTAGCCCAAAAAAGTGGCCCAAAAGTAGGGGTGTCGGCTTATACTCGAGTCGGAGAATGTCAGCCGTCAGTCAGAGAGTGTCATGTATGTCAGCACCCTGCCCATCACCTGCGGGGAGCCGGATCTTCTGTCTGACGTCCTACGGTGGTCAGACAGATGAGCCGGCTCACCACAGATGAGCCGGCAGAGACTAATGAGGAATCAAGGCGCACGGTTCACTGCACAGCGTGACCACTGACCAGAAGGCTGATAATGAAGGGAGGCGCGCGGCTCACTACACTCGTTTTGCTGATCGGTGAGTGACAGGAGCCCGCTGGGCATCACATTGCACATCACTGTTATGCCGGGCCACTTAAAACCATCTCCGCCATATACCCGCGACGGGGGGGGGGGGGGGGGGGGAGTCGCACAATCATGCATGACACGTCTCTTCACCCAACCCACTCTGTTAATGTCGGGGACACTTACAACCTTCTACCCGCATAGAAATGCAAAAAAGGGATCCGCAAACCAGAGCAGGATGAGGTGAAAAAGGCTGAAATGTTTATTAGAAAAATCCACAGACAAGGCAATAAAATCACAGGATCAACTAACGCGTATCGGGCCTACCATCTGCCCTTAGTCGTAGTTAAAAGTGAACCTGAACAAGAGGAAATTTATGTGAGACCAGGGGAGGGAAACTCCACCCCCGGGGACACACAAACCGCCTCCTTAAAGAGACATACATCCCCAATGGATACAATGTAGAAATACAATAATAACATTGAAAATGACATATAAAATGTACACTCCTGTTCAAGATCAACTGGATCCGAACAGTTACGTGCAGCCCTGGTGAATTCCCCCGTGGGGATGGCATTTAAGGTATGTCTGGGGTGACATGAGCTAGCGAGCAGGATGGAGTTTCCCGCTGTGGGTTTCCGAAAGGTACGGGTGGTAACTGTGTGTAATGAGGGGTTTCCTATGAGAGTAAGATCCAAAAAATCAATTTTGATCACATATTGAGGCCCCACTTTTCCTCTCCTAAATCATATATATTGTGTTTAGACAATAATCTATGTGAATTACTGCTGCTGTCCTCTCTCCTTTCCTATCCATATCTAACTTTACAGTTTGTCAGTGATAACATATTTTTACATTTTATATGTCATTTTCAATGTTATTATTGTATTTCTACATTGTATCCATTGGGGATGTATGTCTCTTTAAGGAGGCGGTTTGTGTGTCCCCGGGGGTGGAGTTTCCCTCCCCTGGTCTCACATAAATTTCCTCTTGTTCAGGTTCACTTTTAACTACGACTAAGGGCAGATGGTAGGCCCGATACACGTTAGTTGATCCTGTGATTTTATTGCCTTGTCTGTGGATTTTTCTAATAAACATTTCAGCCTTTTTCACCTCATCCTGCTCTGGTTTGCGGATCCCTTTTTTGCATTTCTCTACTACTATGGCCTGGCTTGCCTGATCCTGCACCGACTGGTATGATGGTTAGGGGTAGAGCGTCATGAACCTCCTCACTTCTCCCCGCATACCCGCAGGTGATGGGCAGGGGGGCGGCCATACATGACACTTCTCTCCACCCGGGGGGATAGCGGATTTCTATCAATCTTTTTACACAGGCCACTTAAACTCACAAGATATTCTCCATTATTGTAATTATTAAAAATAATGTTCTATGAAAGGCATATATAAAGTTGCCTTCTCGAGTGCCTTGCCAACATGTTCAGTGCGAGTTGCCCCCGGAATAAGCAGTGTGGGTTACGCTGCTTATTCCGGGGGCAACTGGCACTGAACATGTTGGCAACGCATTCGAGAAGGCAACTTTATACATGCCCTTCATAGAACATTATTTTTAATCATTAAAATAATGGAGAATATCTTGTGAGTTTAAGTGGCCTGTGTAAAAAGATTGATAGAAATCAGCTTAAACAATGGCTTAATCAATCATTCCCCTGCTTGCCATTTATACCCTCGGCCTATACTCGAGTTAATAATTTTTTCCTGGTTATTTTGGGGTCAAATTTAGGGGGTCGGCCTATACTCAGGTCGGATTATACTCGAGTATATATATGGGTATTTTCTGTTTCTCACAGGGGATTTTATTGAATGGGACTGAGGCTTTGCACATTAGGAATAATTAGGTTCCGTACTTGCCATCTGTAGAAAACACTAAAGTTACATGGCAGCCGTATAGAAGTACCGTAGGAAAGCACAGTGTGTCTGTGGGTGGTGTGGAGCACTCCCCAGATGCAGTTTAGGGACAGTGTCCATATGTCTAATTGTTTTTGTGTCTGGCAGCTCCGGTCCCTTAGCAGTAGCTATTTTTCTAGCACATTAGTAAAGTGGGATTTTCTTTGCATGTTTAAGCCTCAATTTGATGCAACCAATTAACTGTTTAGAAGATGGTGAAATTTGGATGTGATCCTGTCTTTTAGGCTGCTTTCACAGTGCAACGTTACAGCCGCACGTTACAGCAGCCCCTAACGCAGAACAACTCACAGTAATGAAAAATCAATGGGCTGTTCACAGTGCCCACATTGCGTTGGAGTATAATGCTGCACGTTAAATGAAAGTGCACCACGCTGTGCGTTATACTTGTATTTAGCTGCGTTAGAATGTTTGCACATGCTCAGTAATTTTTTTTTTTTTTTTAATTGACGCATGCGCTGTTTTCATTCGATCACTATGCGTCAAAAAGTATGCATCAAGAGACGCATAACGCAGTTAAATATAACGTCCAACTTCAATACTAACATGCATTGCCTTAGGGGCACGTTATGCGACCTTAACGTTGCATCAAAGCAATGTCTTAGTGTGAAAGAGCCCTTAACAGTCCGAAGGGGTAGGATTGCGGAGTGTATATGATATATTTACAACTGAGCATGAATTATTCCTTATCCATGTCAATGGAGCCAACTGTGGTGCCTTGTACGCAAAAACCTGCAAGAGTCAATGATTCGCTGCACACCGACATAGTATCAAAACCAATCCAAATGCTATGACATCCTGCTCTGACATTTCCCTTGCCACTTTATAGCGAGCCAGAAGTTTGCAAAATAACTAGGCTGTGTTCCTTTTACCGTAATCTTTTTGTGCCTGAAAGTGTTAACATTTAGTTATACAAGTGACAGTTTTTCTGAAGTCAGGCCTAAGTGGGACTATAGCGTGACACTCACCGATTAGGAATTAAAGGCATGAAACACTTTCCTGGTAGAGAAAGAGAGCAGGGGATAGATCAAACCCAATAGTTCATTTATGTTAGCTTCCAAGACACTGAAAGACTGTCAGCATATAAGACAACACAACACTAATGCTAGGATCACAGTGCTCAGTTGTGTTGTAGAATAATTCTGCATGTCAACTCACTACTCATACAATTCTATGGACCTGATCACAGTAACTGATCACGTTATTCTAATTTGCTGCATGCAGGCTTTGCATTAAAGTATATGACCAGTCTCCATTGCAGTTTACACAGAAAAACTCGTGATTATGCAATGGACCAATGTGAATCCAGCCTAAACATTTTTGTAGCCGATACAACAAAAAATTAGACTTTGTGATAGCTAAAGAAGTAATTTATAGGAGGAGGATGATAGATACAATAGTATATCTCATCTCTCTATTTTAAATCTCTGGTTTCCTTTCAGATCCTCTGACTGTACAGCTACCCTTTTAAGCCAACTTTCTATTGCTCAAGTTGCTTTTCGGTTCTAAGGCCTTCCAAGTGCTCAACCCTGCCCAGCAATTGACAAGCGAAAGGGTACTGAAGCAAGTAAGTGCAGCAAACATGAACTTAGCAAAAAGTAATTCTGACAGAACTTCTTTTGAGTTCTTTTTATATTTGGAAAAGTGAAAACAGATTTTATGGACAATCTACAAAACTTGGCATATAGATCCCTTATTACCTGGGATGATATGTTCTGGGGATCTCACGGCCCCTCCCCCCCCCCCCTACCCGCACACTTGGGCGGAACCACAAACAGTCAATCAGATTTCACCCATTCACATCAATAAGAAAATGTAGAAGGCTGCCATTCTCACAGTAATAAAGCCGGAGACCCCAAACTTGGCACAGTTTGTCACTTGGTGAGAGAGGTTAAATATTCAGTGAAAGTGGCCGCAGAAGAAGAAACTGCCAATCAAGTTTCAGCCATTCATTTTAAACTGGAAAATGTGAACTTCAACCATTTTTTAGTCGCAGGGTTATCAAATTAGGCACAGTTGGTCACTGAGCGATCTAGGAAAGTGGGTGGAGCCCACAACGGCCAATCAAAATTCACCTACTGACTTTCAACTGGAATACTAAAATTGCTGCCATTCTTACACTGTCAATGGCAAAGGCCTCAGACCTGCTATAGTTGGTCATTGGGTGAATGGGATTAAAATTCAGAATAGAGGGCGGAGCCACAAACAGCCAATCAGATTTGTTTGATTGATTTCAAGTGGAAAATTCCAACTGCTTCCATTCTTACATTATTGATGCCAAGTACCCCAAAGCTCACGAACTTAGCCATTGAGGGACTGTGTATCAAGTTTACAAAAAGTGGCCAGGCCCAACAACAACCAAATACATACCCGGGCAACGCCAGGTCTTCAGCTAGTTCTAAACACACATTTTTATTTTATTTTTATGTAAATGTATGCAGCTTGAAGACATATACAATAACTGTGGTCCATAGGGGTTGAGACTCGATCCCTCAGTGTATAAAAAAAAAAAAAAAAAAAAATCAGGGCCGAGTGCTGTATTGACGTGTTGCTACAAGTCTGTTGCTATGGAGGAGGGACAACACAAAGTGGACTACCGAGTGGTTTCTGATGGGCGGGGTGAAAAGAAGAAGGAGATACCTGGGCATTAATAGCGCAAGGAACAAACAAACGATCTCTGCTAAGAACTCATATCTTCTATATTGCTCTCAATCATTTCACATACGTACCAATTTACTGTTACTAGTGAGAGAATGCAACGTCCCTTGCCCTTGCTGTGACAAAATGCAGCACAAATGATCACGTCACGGTGAGAGACTGCTATACGCATTTATAGACACACACAGACACACTATCTGTCGGTTTGCTGCACTGATAATTTGCATAGCATAAAAAGGTAAATTTGAACTGTGATAAGAATGCGATGCCCCGCCCACATAGGTAGAGCACAGATCATGTGATCACCATTTTCAACTAGAAGTCAACAAGTTAAAGGCCTCGTTTTAGAACACGTCTGTAGTAAAACGTCATCAGTGGTCTGCGTCGCAGTGGCTTTATTTCTAATCCCGTAGTATCACTTTAAGTTGTGCAGAACTGGGAATAAGGTATTACAGAGCGACTACCTGAAACCGCTTGGTTTTTTTGGATTGGTAAAAAAAAAAAAATCATTTTGTTTAGGAGATTTTGTCATAACACAAACATGTTTTAAAAACCTATAAAAGAAGCAAAGTTTGACAGAAAGTAAGGATTCAATGCCAGGATGCCACAGTTTATTTTTCCATTACCGCAGAGTACAATTACAAATGCAAACACAGCTTCCATTCCAGGGCCGGATCAGTCACAAAGCAACCTTAGGCAGTTGCCTAGGGCCTGGTCAAAGTCCAAGGGCTAGTGGATGCTACCCCTACTAACTTTTACTGGAGCCGACTGACGTCAGTGACGGGACCCGGTTCCCGAAGCTGCGGGCAGCGGCGTGGGAGCGATCCGAGCAGATGGGTATCTTTAATATTTTCATCTCTGGAGTCCCTTTAAGTAATGTAAACACTTGAGGCTTTCTTTAGCTGAAATGATCAAAGGTGTGTACATGTATCCCCAGATGTAACAATCGTTCCAGTCAGATCACTGCCCCCCAATGCCTATCATGCCCTGCAGTTACTTCAAAGGCAGTTCCTGCAGTGTTTAACCGCTATTGCATCTACTTCCTCCTCCCCCATAAAGCAGTACACACATTGGATGCAAGCAGCTTGTCTACACAGCGATTGTTATTAAAATGCTTCCGTAAATGTTCTCCAAAAGTAATTTCAGGTGACAGATCATTCATATTTAACAAGATGAGTGGCCTTGGCGAGACGGAGCCAGAGCATCTATCAGTGGAAGGATAGGAGTGGGGCGAGTAGGCTGCTGCACCCCTTACCCCCTCTCTGCCCCCCCCCCTCTCAGCTAGAGGTTACCATTCACTTTTCTGTAAAAGTTCAGATGCATGAAGCACAGGTAAACTTATGTATGTTCACGTCTCCCTTAAGGCACAGGGAGTACCAAATCAACCAATGAAGAGGAAAGACACAAGACCATTTCAAACAATCTTATTAGGTGTATTTATCCTTTAATGAACTACAAGTCCAAGAAGGTTATGCAGTGAAAAGCCAGGTGGTCACGTTTGCCTGGATGGTTTTGAATTCGTTGTGTTCTGATGAAGGGAATGTACAGGTAGACACATGCAGAATACCACAGCTAAGCTCCTTTTGTAACAATGCTATCCTCTCCACTTCATACATATGAAGCAAGCACAGTTCCGATGAGATCAGAGTGCAGTGACCATTAATGAACAACATGTGGAAGTGAACTTCCGAGTTAGTTCACACAGACGTCAGCAGTGTGGGTCACCCCCCTTTGGTCCTCGCCTCCTGCACTCCAATCCCTTCTACATCCTCCCCATACTTCCTCCTTCACAGCCAGGAGGAAGTGTCAGGAGTGGAAGGAGGAAGTATCAGGAGGATGTAGAGGGGCATGTAGCACAAGAAGTGGGAACAAAGTGAGGTAAACCTCACTGCCACAGTCTGCATCAATAAATGCTTAGTGAACCTGAATTTTGCTTGCTTGTCCTTAGTCACTTCACCTGATCTGCATACTTGCTCTGAGTCAGGGACTGAGGTAGAAAAATGTCAACTTGGCAGCCAGAAAACTTTTTTCCCTGCCTTTTAGAAAGGGCTGCCTCCATACCCCTTCCTCTGAAATGGCTCCCAGCATTACCAACGCCACAAAGGCAGAGTCCAGGGTTTATTTTCATTAGTGTGGGAAGAGGACTTTTTGGGGTGTTTTATGCCCATCTGTGTCTAAACACCTTATCATATCATTCAAAAGCATTTTTTTACCTGGAATAAATAATTTTATCTATGCAATTTAGAAAATAAAAAACTAACTTAGGTATTTAAAATTATCTAACTCTCGTCAGCCTCCAGGTTGATGTTGTTTCCAAACTTGGCATAGAGCTGGATCTTTAGATCGCCCAGTACTTGCTGGATGGACTCTACCCGCCGCTGTGACGATTCAATCTCCTCTTCCACTGCTTTCTGGATAAACAGAGAAAGGAAACAGACTTCATCAGCATGAAGAAAAAACAAACATACGCAAATTTTACAGCCATCCTCACCTCTTTGGGAAATAAGCAGTGAGATCGGCAATAAAATAATCTTCTAATTCCAGTATATTATTAAACCGTGTCTGTACAGGCTCTTGACAGAAGTTTGCCCATTCCTATGCATTAACTCAAGACAGGGGTATAAAAAAAATAGATCACTGTGGGCAATAAGCCTGGCTTATCTTTAAAGCAAACCTGAAGCGAAAATAAACTTATTAGATAATGAGTTGTATGTGTAGTACAGCTAAGAAATAGAACATTAGTAGCAAAGAAAGGGGTCTTGTGTTGCTTTCCAGTACTGGAAGAATTAAAAAAAATCTTCAGTTACCTATGCAAAAGAGCTTCTCTGAGCTATTCAACCCACTGGGTGGAATACAGTCCTGTTTTCTGAAGCACTTAAACAGCCAAGAAACAGTGAGAGGCAGCTTGAGATGAGGTTTTACTGCAGGAAAGTTTAAAGGGTCGTTATTTCTGCTTTGTTTAATAGTTACAAAGACAGAGTGTAGATTTAAAACGGCGATTGTCACAGAATGGTGCAATGTTATTAAAAAAAAAAAAGCTATACACCTTAAAAAAAAAAAAAAAAAAAACCCATGAGACCCTTTTCTATGCTACTAATATTCTATTAATTGTCCATACTACACATACACTTCATTATATCATAAGTTTATCGCTAAAAGTTTGATTTAAAATTCATGTATTTTGAGAATGACATGTATGATGTATGTTTTTACGATCTTTTTCACTTACGATAAAAGCTGCACATTAGTGTTTTTTGTTGGGACAACCGTTTTGTAATTCTATACTATTATTGTACAACAAAAGGTGTTACTTGGCACCTCCCTCAGTACATTTATAGATTACTCTGTATAATTCTCTGAACAGGCGATCCCCTATTTACAAACGCGGTCCTGTTCCAGGAGATTGTTATATAGCAATTCTGCTGCTAAACTAATTGGCGGAGTCTCACTTGAGTAGGGTCTCTGCAGTTCATTCTCACTGCACCTGGGTTGGTTAGGCAACACAGCCTGGCTGGAACTGAACTGAACTGTACTGACTTTTGGACTTTTTATATGCAGACTTTACGGTAGACTGGAGGCACCGCAGCCTGGCTGGAACTGTACTGAACTGAACTAACTTTGGACTTTAAAATGTCTGTTTTGTGTTATCCTGTTCGATTTTCTTTTCGGTGCTTGTTTTTCTTTATGTACTTGTCTACGCCATGTGAACCACAACTAATTCCGAGTATGACTCCTGTCATACTTGGCGAATAAAAAGTGATTCTGATTCTGACTTATAACAGTTTGTTCTCCCCAAGCCCTTTTAGCTGTGTGCTCCATCCGACTGATTCTGGTGACTGCCTGGCTGTCATGGCTCTCCTATCAGCAGCACATGCAGAGGAGGCGGGGCAAGCCAGCAGAGCAGTGAACACTAATGAAGAGGGCCAGGACAGACACTTGCAGCTCTCCTGTCCTTCAAGTCAGCAGCAAAGCGCTGCTACCCCCTAGAGTTTGCTGCCTAGATGACTTGACTCAGGTTTTCATCATGGTAATTCAGGCAGCAAACTCTAGGGGGTAGCAACTCATTTCGGTATTGCCTGATGAGTATCGAAATGTATTCATAACGTTCTTTTGACAACAGTTCCTCTTTAAAACAAAGGTTTTATAAGTGGTCTTCTCAAACTGATGTGTGTAGTAGAAGGCACAAATCGAACAATACAAAAAAAAAAAAAATAAAAAAAAAAAAAAACCATAGAAAAAAAGAACATCACACAGCCTGCAGACTTGACACTTCCTGTGCTTAGCACATTCTTCATTGTGTAATAAGTGCACAATTAGTTCCTAATTAAGCATCATTACGAAAAACACCATAAGCCAAGTACAGGAAGTGAGAGATTTTCAGGTTGTGTGAAATCCATTGTTTTAGTGTTTTTCTGAGCATCTGTTTTGAGAAGTTGAAAACACTAAAGTTATTCCTTTTAACCTCCTTAGCGGTAACCCCGTGTGCGACACGGGGTAAGCCGCCGGAGGGTGCCGCTCAGGCCCTGCTGGGCCGATTTAAATAATTTTTTTTTTGCTGGACGCAGCTAGCACTTTGCTAGCTGCGCCAGCACCCCGATCGCCGCCGCGCGCCCAATCGCCGCTATCCGGTGCGGCGCGCGGCCCCCCCCCCCAGACCCCTGCGCTGCCTGGCCAATCAGTGCCAGGCAGCGCCAAGGGGTGGATCGGGTCTCCCAATGACGTCCCGACGTCGCTGACGTCATCCCGCCCCGTCGCCATGGCGACGGGGGAAGCCCTCCAGGAAATCCCGTTCTTTGAACGGGATTTCCTGATCGCCTATCGCTGGAGGCGATCGGCGGGGCTGGGGGGATGCCGCTGAGCAGCGGCTATCATGTAGCGAGCCCTGGGCTCGCTACATGATTTTTAAAAAAAAAAATTAAAAAAAAACTGCTGCGCTGCTTCTGGCGGTATTTTTCATACCGCCAAGGGGGTTAAAGAAAGGCATTATTGTGCCTTTGAAAGAACTTTCATTGTTATTACTGCGGGATGATATAGATCAGGGGTCCCCAAACGTTTTGGGTCAAGGTCCGGGTCAACATAATTCAGACTGCTGGGGGGCCGGAATATACATGAAATGACATAGAAGTCTTTGCAGGCCAGACAGTGAAGCATACCCAGGTAACAACCTGCAGTCGAATTGGACAACAGTGTCACCAGATAAGGAATTTGATTGGAAACTAGCGAATTACTGCTTTCTGGCTTCATTCTATATGCAGACCACCAATATTTAAAGATGTAGCTGACTGCATCTATAATACATTTTGTTTGTGAGGGGCCGGTAAAAAAGCCTCAGGGGGCCACATTCGGCCCGCGGGCTTTAGTTTGAGGACCACTGATATAGATGGATGACGGAGTAGAGGAATTGCCCTGGCAAGACAGGATTGTGCATGGGATGTACCATCTACAGAAGTGTTCCGGCATGGAGCACAAACGTCACGTCCTCTGCTTGGAGCCCCACTTAAAAGAAATTGCAGGAGGAATCGTTGCAGACTGTAGCCTGTGTGAGCGAAGGCAGGACGGGCAGCAGCAGCTCTTTCTCCTTCACATTCCTTTTGTCCTCCCCCCCCCCCCCCCCCCCCCAATAGTGTGTCCTGTCAGTATGGGCTCTCCTGTCCTCCTCCTCATAGTGGGATTATTACTAATGTAACTTAAAGACAGTATGTTTGTTTAGGCTGAAGTTCAAATGACAACCGAGGTGACATGTGACATGATGAGATAGACATGTGTATGTACAGTGCCTAGCACACATATAACTAGGCTGTGTTCCTTTTTTTCTTTCTCTGCCTTTAAAGAGACACTGTAACATCAAAAAGGTTCCCCTGGGGGGTACTCACCTCGGGAGGGGGAAGCCTCAGGGTCCCAATGAGGCTTCCCACGCCGTCCTCTGTCCCACGGGGGTCTTGCTGCAGCCCTCCGAACAGCGGCCCGACAGATCCGACAGCTTCTTCAATATTTACCTTTCCAGGCTCCAGCGGGGGCGCTGTTGTGGCTTTCGGCTCCGAAGTAGACGGAAATACCCGATCTCAGCTGGGTCCACTCTACTGCGCAGGAGACTTGCACCTGCGCAGTAGAGCAGACCCGACGGCGGTCGGGTATTTCCGCCTATTTTAGAGCCGAGAGCTGCCACAGCGCCTGCGCAGGAGCCGGGAAGGTAAAGATTTACATCGCCGCTGTTCGGAGGGCTGCAGCGAGACCCCCGAATGATGGAGGATGGCTTGGGAAGCCTCATTGGGACCCTGAGGCGTCCCCCTCCCGAGGTGAGAACCCCCCAGGGGAACTTTTTGATGTTACAGGTTTTCTTTAAAAGTTAAACATTAGGTATGCAAGTGACAGTTTCTGTCCTGGTCAGGACCGGGTCAACCTATAGCATAACCCTCAGTGACAAGTAATTACAGCCATAAAATAAAATAACTTTCCTGTCAGTAAATGGCTTCTGAGAGCAGAAAAGAAATAAAAAAGGGTCAATAATTAATAGATTTGAGCTCTGACATACATCAATGAAGGTGTCATTGAGCAGAGACAATGAAACAGTAAAAACGTAAAAAAACGAAATGTAACCACTTTGTCCTCCTTGACCTATTTATACGTCAAGGAGGACATGCGCGATCGCGCGCGTGCACGCGCGTTCCCGGCCGCAGATTCTGTAGCCCAGAAATCAGTGAATCGGGCTATGGTGCCCGATCACTGATTCCTCTCCCCTGCTTCTCTCGGAAGCTTCGCATTTTCTGAATCCTATGTCGTACATTGTACGCTTAGAGTGACGCAATGTAAACTAACTCAAGGTTGCCATCTTGTGGCCAAAAAGTAAAAAAAATTAAAATAGACATATTTCCCCAAATCAAACACCATTTACATCCCACCCTGCCAAAAAATACACACATAAAATGTTTAATAAAAAAAAACAAAAAACATTACAATAAAAAAAATAAAAAACACAAATATTTACCTAAGGGTCTAAACTATTTAAATATCTATGTAAAGATGAAATATTTCTATATATTTATTTTTTTAGAAGCTTGTAAATAGTGATGGATGCAAAATGGAAAAAATGCTCTTCTATTTCCAAATAAAATATTGTCGCCATACATTGTGATAGGGACATAATTTAAAATAAATTAAATTGAAACGGTGAAATAACTGGGACAGATGGGCAAATACAATATGTGGGTTTTAATTATGGAGGCATGTATTATTATAACTATAATGGCCTAAAACTGAGAAATGATGATTTTTTTCCGTTTTTTCTTATTCTTCCTGTTAAAGAGAATCTGTATTGTTAAAATCGCACAAAAGTAAACATTCCAGTGTGTTAGGGGACATTTCCTATTCCCCTCTGTCACAATTTCGCCGCTCCCCGCCGCATTAAAAGTAGTCAAAAACAGTTTTAAAAAGTTTGTTTGTAAACAAACAAAATGGCCACCAAAACAGGAAGTAGGTTGATGTACAGTATGTCCACACATAGAAAATACATCCATACACAAGCAGGCTGTATACAGCTTTCCTTTTTAATCTCAAGAGATCATTTGTGTGTTTCCCCCTGCAGCTCACTGAAGAGTTACAAGCTGATTGTTTCTGCCCGGTTGTCTGTAATTCTGCAGTATGTGACTCATCAGTATGTGAACAGAGGATTTATCCAGCTTGTAAAAGATAAGAGAGCAGAGAAAAGCTGGCTTATGTAAATAACACACACACACAGGGGAGTGTGCATAGAGGGGGCCTGCAGTGGGGGCATGCATATCAGATCACACTGAAGAGTTGGCAGCCTTCCAGACACAGGCCGACAAGTCTGACAGGGGAAAGATAAGCTGATTTATTACAGAGATGGTGATAGTATAAAGTGCTGCAGTAAGCCAGAGCACATTATAATAGGTTTAGGAACCTGTAGGATGGTAGAAAACACAATGACATTTTTGTTACAGAGTCCCCTTAAAATGCATTTACAGTAAAGTGTCTCTTAGCAAAATGTACCCCCCCAAAGAAAGCCTAATTGGTGGCGGGAAAAACAAGATATAGATCAGTTCATTGTGATAAGTAGTGATGAAGTTATAGGCTAATGAATGGGAGGTGAACATTGCTCGGATGCATAAAGTGAAAACGACTGAAGGCTGAAGTGGTTAAATATAAAATAAAACTGGATATCTAAAAAAAAAAAAAAAAAAAAAATTTTAGGAGACTGAGGATATATACAATTGTTTTTCTCATCAGTTTATTTTCACCTCGGATGTCCTTTAACTACTATATGACCGCACTTGAGAGCGATGGGCTCTCATAGGCAAGAAGCCTATGACAGCCGATCGCTAGGATTGGCCGGCTGGGGGGGGAGGTAGGTGTTTTTTTTTTTTTGTTTTTTTTTTAAATAAATAAATAAATAAAACATAGTAAAAAATAATTTTAAAATAATAAAAGTGAACACAAAAACAACAGGATAGGTAAGCTAAATAAGTCATTTCTTGTTGGGTGATTTTTTTTTCCGCCATGTTCCGTGATTTTTATTGCCATGCCACTTTAAAGGTCAGTAACCATTTTTGTTTTATTTTATTTTACTGTTAAAAGTGTAAATTACAAAAAAGGACGATTTTTCATAGGGTTTTACAAATGTCCCTTTCCCTAGTGTCCGTTTAGAGGAGCACAGAGATTCCTAATGCAATCTAGTGATTTACTGCCTATCAGAGCCCAGCCTACTTATACTGTTTTTATCCATTAGTGAACGTTTCACTCGTAACCACAGAACAGAAAAGCCCCGGAATGGAGTCCTGATTGGCAGGTGGGCGGGCTGAAGAAAAAGCAGTGGTTGCATCCTGTGCTATTAAAAGCAGATTGGACAGGCTCAATATATTAACCCCATTGACAAATTACAGTAAATGCTGTGCAGTGGCAACATTGGGTAATATTTATAACGCTAATGTATTGGGTGACCCTGCCACATTAGTTGGGTGCTGCTGTACACAGGCTAGTTCATGGGTGGGCAAACTTTCCTCACTATGAGCCACATTCCACTAGTGGCCCGCATGCTTCACGCATACCTCCAGCACTAGCACATTGAAACCAGCGCAGATTTGGGCACAGCCGGCGCCACCAAAGACCGTATTAGGAATTACGGCTATAGCAGCGTACACTGAGTAACTTCGGCGCCGTCAGAAAACGGAGCTGAAGTTACTTTTAAAACACTGTAATTCGGCCGCCAGCAACAGCTGGAAGCCAAATTACATCATTCCCCACTATCCACAGGGACCTGGAGGGGAATAGTAATTAACGCTGCCAGGACTTGTGCATCAGCAGGATAAGCCATATATCGGCTGTAGCCTGCGCCCAAGTCTCCCGGTGGGGATTTCATACGTATGCCTCCAGCATGCCTCTCCTCTTCTCCCTCCCTGCAGAGTTGCGCTTGTGAGCGTAATGGGAAGTTTACCTCACCCAGTAACACGTGCTAGAGGCGATCTCCATGGCGAAAGCAGCGCCTCGTGACAAACTGGTATGCACCAACGGGTCACATGACACTGCTGTGGCCATGGAAATCGCCGCTAGTACACGAGATTGATTTCTCATTATGCACGGCATGCAACTTTTCTGGGAGGCAAGAGAGGAATCTGGCGCTATACCAGAGGGGCCACGGACCGTAGTTTGTCCAGCCCTGGGCTAGGTTAGAGGTCGTGTAGATATTAAAGGGAACTGAGAGGAATATGGATGTTTCCGTTTAAACAATACCAGTTGCCTGGCAGTGCTGGTGATATCTTTGACTGCTGTAGTGACTGAATCACACCTGAAACAAGCATGCAGCTAATCCAGTCTGACTTCAGTCAGAGCACCTGATCTGCATGCTTGTTCAAGAGCTGTGGCTAAACGTATTAAAGACACAGGATCAGCAGGAGAGTCATGCAACTAGTATTATTTCAAAAGGAAAAATCCATATCCTTCTCAGTTTAGGTTCCCTTTAAAGAAAGGTCCACCTTCCCAATACACAGGTGACTGGTTTGCAAGTTTTCAGTGTCTGTTCTATAGTCTGCCATCAAACTGCACATATGCTTTGCCAGCAAATTTAGTCCCTTGGAGTCAGTCAAGTCCCTTGGCGTCCTCTGTTCTGTCCCCAGCAGCTCCATCAGAGCATAAGCCACTGCGCATGCGCGGCCCCTCTGCATGTCCCCCACTTCTGCACACGTGCGGTTCATTCTTTCAAGAACCGCGCGTGCATAGAACACTTACGAGGACGGGCGCGCAGAAGTCACGCATGCGCAGTGGCCCATGACTTCGGACGAAGTAGCCGCCCTAGGGGAGCTGCTGGGGACAGAACGGAGGAGACCTTGGAGGAAACCGAGGGCCTTCACCAACTACGAGGGGCTGGAGGAAGCTCCAGGTAAGTTTCTCATTTTATGGTCCTGCTCAGGGTTCCTTTAAGCAGAGAACACTTAATTTTTTGTCCGTCCTCCGCTCATCGCAAAATTGAGTGTCCTATTTTCTAAACAGAAGCCGCTCACACTTGTTACTCTTCAATGGATCCGTGAGCTCTGTTGCAGTAATTGGGCAGCACTTCTGTGCAGTGTGCGATAACCTTGGGCCAGGCAGTTCCCCCATATAGCCTAAGGGGGTATTACCTCTGGCCCGGGCTACAGCCGGACCATCAGAGAGGACACTACATTGTCCACTCCCACTGGCCGCATGTGATCTGGCTACAAAATGGGAGGTGTACCTTAGGCTGGTTTTACACATAAAAGTTGTACCTTTCCGTTCCAGTCCTGTCAGTTTTGTATCAGTTTTCTATGGCTAGGTTCACCAATCCTGTCAGGTAAAACTGGTAGAAAACTGATGCATAGCTGTCAGGAACAGGTGTATAGATTTATGTGTGAACCAAGCAGGGCCGGTTCTCTCATGAAGCATGGTGAAACATTTGCATCAGGCACAGAGATTTCAGGAGGACCATTTTTGTATTGTGTGTACCTTCCGGAGGAGGAATGGAGTGGCTGAGGGTGAGCAGTTTGTTTGTCTCAGTCTCACAGCCAGCCAGTGTGCTACTGTGTTGAGCTGCAGCATGTCATGTGAGAACATTAAATGAAGCAGAGTAAATTGTCGGATGCTGTGTGATCATTCTAAAATCGGGGGGCGCATCCTCACAAGTTTGCTTCAGGCAGCAAAAAGTCTAGAACCAGCCCTGGAACCAAGCTTTACTCATATCTGTACCACCAAACAGCAGATATTGGCACCTGATGGGACCAGTAAAAGAGCAGAAACCTAAATGTGATTGGCTTTGGGGCCATATCACACAGACTGTTTGGCTGTGTTCCCACTTGAGCAGAGAACGGACATTTTTTGTCCGTTCTCCGCTGACTGCTAAACACACAGTGAGCAGTTCCTATGTTATAAATAGCAGCTGTTCACACTGGTCACTCTGCAATGGATCCACTGGATCTGTTGCAGTAAGCAGACCGCAATTCTGTGTAGTCCACAATAATCCCGGGCAGGCGCTTGCATTCCCCATATAGCCTATGGTGGTAACGCATCTGCCCTGTGCACCAGCCAGACCATCAGAGGGGACATCACACGGTCCGCTTCCGCTGATCCATTGCATGTGGGAACCGAGCTTAAAGAGGAACTCCAGTGAAAGTAGCGTAATGAACAAAAGTGCTCAATTTTTACAATAATTATGTATAAATGATTTAGTCAGTGTTTGCCATTGTAAAATCTTTCCTCTCCCTGATTTACATTCTGACATTTATCATATGGTGACATTTTTTTACTGCTGGCAGGTGATGTCACTGGAAGGAGATGCTGCTTGCTTTTTTGGCAGTTGGAAACAGCGGTTATTTCCCACAATGCAACAAGGCTCCCACAGTGTGATGTCAGTACCTAGGTGCTGACATCATACTGTGAGAGAGGTTTCACCACAATATCAGCTATACAGAGCCCTCTGATGATCAGTTTGTGAAAAGGAAGGGATCAGGTTTTGGACTAGTCCATCTCCTCATGGGTACTTTTAATGGTGCCCCTACATGGTACAATTTTTTTCATCCACTCTTACCATTTCTATGTAGTATAAGGGTAAATTAAGTGAATATACTGAAAGGATAATTTGGGCAGTTCCCTTATATTACATAGAAATGGTAAGATTGGATGAAAAAAAAAAATTGTACCATGTATGGGCACCATTACAATTACCTTTATTCTTTACAAAAGTAGACTATGGATAGGACCTACACAACATACCAGCCAGCCTTCCTACTTGCCTGCACACTATATTGGCAGTTGGACTAAGCAATTCCTGTTCAATAAGTGCTTTAGAAAATAAAGAAATCTTTTAGAGTCCCCTTGAGGAGATGGATCCATCAGATTTGTACATCCTATTGCAAGTGACAGCAACATAAGCTAAAAAGTAATTTCTAGTGCATTTTACTCATATGCATCCACATGCATTTTACTACTTTTCACAGTAGTGGTTCCTTTAAACAATGCAAATCTAAATGTATTAGAGGCAGCGAATCCACGTCTGCCCTAGACTCAGAACAAGCAGGCCGATCAGGTGCCCCTCTCCATACAGTTCCCTGATGTTTAATGACCACCTCCCCATACAGTTCCCTGATGTCTAGTGGTCCTTCAACCCCTATATACAGTAGTTACCGGGTTTCTAATGCCTCTTCCCTACCTTATACTGTTCTCTTGTGTTTAGTGCCCCTCCCTGCCCATACAGTTCCCTGGTGTGTAGTGCCCCCTCCCCATACAGTTCCCTGGTGTGTAGTGCCCCTCCCCATACAGTTCCCTGGTGTGTAGTGCCCCCTCCCCATACAGTTCCCTGGTGACTAGTGCCCCCTTCCCATACAGTTCCCTGGTGTCTAGTGACCCCTCCCCATACAGTTCCCTGGTGTCTATTGACCCCTCCCCATACAGTTCCCTGGTGTCTATTGACCCCTCCCCATACAATTCCCTGGTGTCTAGTGCCCCCTCCCCGTACAATTCCCTGGTGTCTAGTGCCCCCTCCCCATACAGTTCCCTGGTGTCTAATGCCATCCTCCCCTATACAGTTCCCCCTCCCCATACAGTTTCCTGGTGTCTAGTGCCCCCCCATATGTCTCCCTACAGCCAGCACAGATATCGGGGCACTGTGCTCTCCCTATCCACCATGTACAAACCTTTGCAGCTTCCAGCATCTCCTGAGTCTCTTCCTGGGAGTGACTGATAAAGACGTCACCAATCTGATAAGGGATCATCACAGAGTCCTCCAGCATCATGATGTCATCGCAGGCATCCTCCAGATTCTGCAGCTCTTTCTGTCAGAGGGAGTCACAGAGCACAGACCGGATCAGTACATAAATCCAGAGGCCAAACAGAGAGCAACACTCAGCCTATCAACCAGAAAGCATTGACATCACTAAGAGGTATTCAAAGACAAGGCTCTGAAAAGGTCTATTTGTTCTAAAAGGTCGGGCAGAATACCACATTTCCCCTAAAATAAGACCTCCCCCGAAAATAAGCCCTAGCTAAATGGGACGCTTTTAGTATATGGGGAGGTGTGTAGTCTCTTACAGCTCCACCCTTGTGGCTGCGTCACCCTCCGTTCCCTGCAACAGCTCCAGGATCCTGTTCAAGATGTTCTACGCCCTTTGACCCTCACGCTGATGCTGTAAGCTGGGTTGGCTCTGCAACCACACTTCCCTCTTGTCATAATCAATGTGCGCCAGGGACACACCCACATTATGACAAGAGGGGAGCGCGGTCACAGAGCCGACCCAGCACCAAACATCTTGAACAGCAGGGAACGGAGAGGTGAGGGACGCAGCCACAAGCACAACGCACTTTGACGCCAATCGGCGTTAGGCGGTCCCCCAGCAGCCACGCTCCCACCGCCCATCGACGTAGGCAGTCGGGAGCTGGTTAAATAAACTTAATTGAAGGTTTTTTTTTTTTGTTTTTTTTTCTCTGCTCAATGACAGTCCTTCAAGCATCCCAGAGCTACAATATATGAACTATTTATTTTCTATTCCCTGCATCTACAGTAGAAGTAGCTCATTTCCAATAAAGAGTTTCCTGGTTAGTGAGGGTTACCTGTTAATCCGACTGGGTCAGAGGTGGGCAGCAGGCCGCATGCCTCACACATTCATTTCCTGAGTCCTCCTTCCTCCCTCTCTGAGTTTCAAGTGCGCTTAATCATAGGTTTAAAAAAAATCACCCAATTTCACTTTCCATCAGCAAACTCCATTAAGTGTAATGTGACGTGTTGGCACATACTGATGGCATGTCACATGATGCCATCGTGGCCATGGAGATCGGCGCTGGAAAGTGCAATTGGATGAGCTAAACCTATTATTATGCAATGCAGGGAGGGAGAAAAGAGGAGAGGAAAAACAACACTCATAACACTAGCGGGTCGTGGTTTGACCAACCCTGGACTGGGTACTGAATAGAGAGAAACTCACTATGTAATGAATTGTATGTATAGTACGGTTTATGAATAAAACATTAGCAGCAAATAAATACACTCTGTATTTTAAATGATGAAATAGAGCGGAGCTAATAACTCGAACTTCCTGGCAGCATAACCTTAAACAAACAAGAAACAGTGAGAGACAGGTTGAGATAAGCGCTTAACCTCCCTAGCGTTCTGGACAAGGTGAGCTCGTCCAGAGACGCTAGAGGGCACTGCTCAGGCCCCGCTGGGCCGATTTGAATAATTTTTTTTAAAAAACACACAGCAAGCACTTTTCTTGCTGCGTGCCCTACCCGATCGCCGCCGCCAATCCGCGACGCGAAAGAGCCCCCCCGCGCAGACCCCGTGCGCAGCCTGGCCAATCGCCGCCAGGCTGCACTTTGAGGTGGATCGGGAGTCCCTGTGACGTCACGACGTCCATGGCAAGGGTGAAGCCCTCAAGGAAAACCCGTTCAGAACGGGATTTCCTTATGGGCGTGTTCGCCAGCGGCGATCAGAAGGGTGGGAGGGAATGAGCACGAAGGGGAGATTCATGTAACTAGCGCTAGGCTAGCTACATGATGTAAAAAAGAAATCGGGCGAAAAAAACCCTCCCGCGGCCATACGGCCGCAGGAATCAGAACGCCCAGCAGGTTAAGAAAACAGCACTGTAGCCAACCCAAGTTGGGTCAGAGAGCTCAGAGGAGCTTTTTTGCATGGAAGTTTCTTAACTCTTCCTGAAGTGGTAACTATGAGACTCTTTTCTTTGCTACTAATGTTATATTCCTTAGCTGTACTACACATACAAATCATTATCTCATAAGTTTATTTTCACTTCAGATTCCCTTTAAAAAGAATGATCCGCAGTACAAAAAAAAAAAAAAAAAAGTTCTACTTACCTGGGGCTTCCTCCAGCCCGGGGCAGCCGTCCTGTGCCCCCGCCGCAGCTCCGGTGGCTCCCGGTCCTCTTCGCTGGCTGAGCCGACCTTGCCAGGTCGGGCTCCGGGTCGGCCTCTTCTGCGTTCCACCGCGGGGGTCACGTGGTCCGGCCGACGTCATCTGTACGCTACTGCGCAGGGCTACTGGCAGGACCACGTGACCCGCGCCGTGGAGCGCAGAAGAGGCCGACCCGTAACCCGACATGGCAAGGTCGGCTCAGCCAGCGAAGAGGACCGGGAGCCACCGGAGCTGCGGCGGGGGCACAGGACTGGAGGAAGCCCCAGGTAAGTGGAACTTTTTTTTTTATTTTCCGTGGATCATTCCTTTAATATGCTTGACACTGTACATACACATGTCTATCTCACCATTTCATCTCAGACACACTTTAAGACGATTGCATTCAAATCTATAAATATGTGGCCACCGTGATGCTGTCAAATTGATTGAATGAATGAGTTTCAAAGCTGCAGACACAATTTCAAACAAAAAAAGCATCCATGGTTAATGAACCAAGCAACCACAACTGCATGTAGCAAAAAGTATATAAGTTTTATTTAAGGACGTATCCATGATAAAAACAAACAAATCTCTGCACTGTATTGAAAATAACAATGAATAAAGTTGCTGGTTTTTTTATTTACAATGTTAATTTATAAATTGGTCAGCGATTGCCCAATGTAAAATCTTTCCGCACCCCGATGTACATTCTGAGGTTTATCACAAGTAGCTGTCAGGTGCAGCTCTGCGGAATGTTTGTTTACTGAGAGTTCCGGAGCCAGTGAAAAATGATACCAAGTTTCCCAGTATGCTCTAGGGAGGGAATTCTGCATAGCTGATCATCACTGGAAGGGCGGGACTACATACCAATGTACAGGTTATAGGAATTGTTTCTCATGCTGAAATCATGATCATATAAAATTGGGTATCCTGAATAATTTCATAAATTCTACTACATGTCACTAGGGTGCCTTTTTTAAAGGGAACCTGAAGTGAGAGGTATATGGAGGCTGTCATATCCATTTCCTTTTAAGCAACACCAATTGCCTGGTTATCCTGATAATCCTCTGCCTCCAATACTTCTAGCCATAGACCCAGAACAAGTATGCAGCAGATCAGGTGTTTCTGACATTATCAGATCTGACAAGATTAGCTGCGTGCTTGTTTCTGGTGTGATTAAGATACTACCGCAGCCAAATAGATCAGCAGGGCTACCAGGCAACTGGTATTGTTTAAAAGGAAATAAATATGGCAGCCTCCATATTTTTCTCACTTCAGTTTTCCTTTAACCACTTTACGTCCGCCTACAGCCGATAGACGGACGTAAGTGCTGGGTCTAAAGGACCGATGTCAGCCAGGGGCGGGGCTATGCGGCGATTGCGTCACTGGTGACGCAATCTGCCGCCGCCAATAGGCTCCGCCCACCTGGTGCGATAACTCGCCGGCCGTACGGGAGCGCTACGTTATTAACTCCTCCATCGCCACATACAAAGCGTATAATACGCTTTGTAATGTATACAAAGCGTATTATACAGGCTGCCTCCTGCCCTGCTGGTCCCAGTGATCGAGGGACCACCAGGGCAGGCTGTAGCCACCCTAGTCTGCACCCAAGCACACTGATCCTGCCCCCCCGCCCCCTGATCGCCCACAGCACCTATCAGACCCCCCCCCCCCCCCCTGCCCACCCCTCAGACCACAGTTTGCACCCAATCACTCATCAATCACTCCCTGTCACTATCTGTCAACGCTAGATTTCAGATCAGTTCCTAAACTGCCCCCCTGGGGGCTCCTGATCACCCCCTACACCCTCAGATCCACCCCCCCCCCCATGTACTGTATACATTTATCCTCCCTTGTAATCACCCACTGATCACCCGTCAATCACCTACTGTCACCACCTGTCACTGCCACCCATTAGATCAGACTCTAACCTGCCCCTTGCAGGCATCTAATCACCCACACACACCATCAGATCGCCCGCAGACCCACCCTCAGTTCACCTCCAAAGTGCATTGTTTACATCTGTTAACCCCTCTAAATCACCCACTGATCAGCCATCAATCACCCGTCACTGCTACCCATCAGATCAGACCCCTATCTGCTCCTTGGGCACCCAATAGCCCGCCCACACCCTCAGAACACCCTCAGACCCCAGCCCTGATCACCTCCCCAGTGCATTGCTTGCATCTATTCCCCCTTCTAATCACACCTTGAGACACCCATCAATCACCTCCTGTCACCCGCTAGCACACCAACCCATCAGTAATATACCTTCTTGACATACAGTGCATATTAAAAAAGTTCAGTCCTTAGGGTAACTATTTATGTATTTTTTTTAATTGTATATGTTTATTTATTTTTATTTTACAAAACATTTTTGGGAGTAACCATTGGGGAGTATAGGAGGTAAGGGGTTAATTATAAATGTAAAAAAAATGTCTTTTAATGAAAAATAAAATGTTGTAGTTGTAATTTTACATTTGGCCACAAGATGTCCTTGCGTATAACTTTCCTATGCGTAGTATTACTACGCAAACAGGAATTTATGCGTGGACGTGTAAGTATCGGTTTTGTGAATGATGCAGGCATCTCATTGGTGGCCGCAGTCATTCAGACGGGGACTTAGATCAATGAAAGGGAACAGTGTTCCCATTCCTTGATCTCCCAGCTAGCGATCAGCGGCGGTAACGAGCGCGGCAGCGAGCTGCAGCACGGGACGTCGTCCCTCGTCCTGGGAGAGCGGAAGTGGGGGCAATGCAGGGACGTAAATACTTGAGGGAAGTGGTTAAACCAAGTTTCCCAAATCAGCCACAGCCTTTCCCTCTCAAGGGGCTGAGCTTGGCTTCCAATCATGGCTGCTGATGGTAGGATTTGTCTATCCTATATCTTAAAAAAGACAAATGAAGTGAGAGGTACAGCTGAATCTCGCTATAGTAAACCCTTATATAGTAAACCTCTGGATATAGTTAACTCAGTCCTCGGGTCTCAGCAAATGCGTCTGTATAAATATACAATGAATGACCAATAGCGCTCTTATTGGTCTACGCACCCAATACATAACATGCCCATGTTCTCTGCTGCCATGTCCAGGTCACGATTTGAGAACATCCTGTGCTTCCTGCACTTCAGTGCCAATACAACCTGTCATCTAAAAGGCCACCCTGCTTATGACCGGTTCCACAAAATTCGGCCCCTCATAGACCACCTGTAATCAAAATTTGCAGATGCTTATACCCCTGAACAGTCATTTTGAGGCATTTGGTTTCCAGACTACTCCTCACGGTTTTGGGCCCCTAAAATGCCAGGGCAGTATAGGAGCCCCACCAAATGACACCTTGTGGAAAAAAAAAAACAATAAAAATCGATTTACGCTAACTTGTGACAAAAAAATAAACTCTTCTATGAACTCACCATATTCCTAACAGAATACCTTGAGGTGTCTTTTCTAAAATGAGGTCACTTGTGGGGTTCCTATACTGCCCTGGCATTTTAGGGGCCCAGAACCGTGAGGAGTAGTCTAGAAACCAAATGCCTCCAAATGACCTGTGAAAAGGACGTTGGGCCCCTTAGCGCACCTAGACTGCAAAAAAGTGTCACACATGTGGTATCGCTGTACTCAGAAGTAGTATAATGTGTCTCGGAGTGTATTTTTACACATACCCATGCTGGGTGGGAGAATTATCTCTGTAAATGACAATTTTTTTATTTGTTTTTTTACACACAATTGTCCATTTACAGAGAGATTTCTCCCACCCAGCATGGGTATGTGTAAAAATACAACCCAAAACACATTATACTACTACTCCTGAGTACGGCGGTACCACATGTGTGGCACTTTTTTGCACCCTAACTGCGCTAAGGGGCCCAAAGTCCAATGAGTACCTTTACGATTTCACAGGTCATTTTGAGACATTTGGTTTCAAGACTACTCCTCACGGTTTAGTGCCCCCCAGCATGGGTATGTGTAAAAATACACCCCAAAACACAATATACTACTTCTCCTGAGTACGGCAATACCATCTGTGGCACTTTTTTTCAGCCTAACTGCGCTAAGGGGCCCAAAGTCCAATGAGCACCTTTAGGCTTTACAGGGGTGCTTACAATTTAGCTCCCTCCAAAATGCCAGGACAGTAAACACACCCCACAAATGACCCTATTTTAGAAAGTAGACATCCCAAAGTATTCAGAGAGGGGCATAGTGAGTCCGTCGCAGATTTCATTTTTTTTTTTTTTTGTCACAAGTTAGCAGAAATGGAAACTTTTTTTTTTTTTTTTTTTTTTACAAAGTGTCATTTTCCACTAACTTGTGACAAAAAATAAAATCTTCTATGAACTCACCATGCCTCTTAGTGAATACTTTGGGATGTCTGCTTTCCAAAATGGGGTCATTTGGGGGGGTATTTATACTATCCTGGAATTCTAGCACCTCATGAAACATGACAGGTGGTCAGAAAAGTCAGAGATGCTTCAAAATGGGAAAATTCACTTTTTGCACTATAGTTTGTAAACGCTATAACTTTTACCCAAACCAATAAATATACACTGAATGTTTTTGTTTTTTTATTATTATCATCAAAGACATGTAGCACAATAAATTTGGACAAAAATGTATACAGAAATTTTACTTTGACAAATTTTTATCACAGAAAGTAAAAAACAAAATAATTTTTTTGACAAAATTCATGTCTTTTTTGATGAATATAATAAAAACTAAAAATCGCAGCAGCAATCAAATAGCACCAAAAGAAAGCTGTATTAGTGACAAGAAAAGGAGGTAAAATTCATTTAGATGGTAGGTTGTATGACCGAGCAATAAAGCGTTAAAGCTGCAGTGGTCTGAATGGGAAAAAAGGCTCTGGTCCTTAAAGGAGCCATCAGGGCAAATATAGTAAAATGAGTGGTACTTACCGGGGGCTTCCTCCAGCCCCAAGCTCCCAGGACCTCCCTCCCCGGTCCCCGGCGATCTAGTAGTTCTGCGCCTGCGCAGTCCGCTTCAGCCCACGTGGCAGTGATTGACAGCGCCGATCGCGCAAGTGCAGTACAGAGCGACCTCCAGGTCGCTCTGACGTCATCGCCGGGAACCGGGTCGGAGCTCCGACGAACAGCTGTGGGCAGAGCTGCGGCGAGGGAGGTCCTGAGAGCTTGGGGCTGGAGGAAGCCCCCGATAAGTAGCACTCATTTTACTATATTTGCCCTGATGACTCCTTTAAGGGGCGAAAAGACTGTGGTCCTTACGTGGTTAAGCGCTGTGAGCGCCCTTTAATTATATTAGCCATGTTTACCAGCTGCTTTGCTAAGCATGATGGAAATTTGGTACAGTGACAAACTTCTACTGACGGCTGCATAAGTACCAGATGGAGTGCCAACACACGTAGAAACGACAATGGAAAAATCAACTGTGTACCTTTTTAATCTCGATCTCATCTTTCAACTCGGTTACCCTGCTCGTGTTCCTGGCAAAGACGTTAATTTTCTGCTGGTCCTCAAAGGTGACATTCACGTCTTCAGCAACCTGTGAGTGAAAGCAGGAAACGGATGGATTAAAGAGACTCTGTAACAACAAAAACCTCCCCTGGGGGGTACTCACCTCGGGTGGGGGAAGCCTCCGGATCCTAATGAGGCTTCCCACGCCGTCCTCTGTCCCACGGGGGTCTCGCCGCAGCCCTCCAAACAGCCGGCGACTGTGCCGACTGTCAGTTCAATATTTACCTTTGCTGGCTCCAGCGGGGGCGCTGTGGCGACTTTCGGCACGGAAATAGACGGAAATACCCGATCTCCGTCGGGTCCGCTCTACTGCGCAGGCGCCGGAAACTTGCGCCTGCGCAGTAGAGCAGACCCGACGGCGATCGGGTATTTCCGCCTACTTCGGCGCCGAGAGGCATCAGAGCGCCTGCGCAGGAGCCAGGAAGGTAAATAATGACGTCACCGCTGCCCGGACTGCACGGAGGGCTACAGCGAGACCCCCGAGGGACGCAGGACGGCGTGGGAAGCCTCATTAGGATCCTGAGGCTTCCCCCACCCGAGGTGAGTACCCCCCAGGGGCCGTTTTGGCGTTACAGTTCCTCTTTAAGGCTATTGGGAATACTTAACTTATGTTAGTTCCTGGACGTAGAAACTACGTCCAGGAACCATGCGCGCTCCTGCGGCCGATCGCGCGCGTGCGCACTCCTGGCCCGCGGTTTGTTAGCCAGGTAATCAGTGAATCGGGCTATGGTGCCCGATCACTGATTCCTCTCCCCTGCTGAAAAAGCGACAGCTTCTCTCGGAAGCTTCGCTTTTTCTGGCTGTAGCATCCCCATGCGTCTCTCTAAGCGTATGTTACGCTTAGAGTGACGTCATGTAAACAAACTCATGGCCGCCACCTTGTGGCCAAAAAGTAATACTACAACTAAAAGTAAAAAAAAATAAAAATCAACACACAATTACATTATAAACCTATTGTTTACATCCCACCCTCCCAAAACTACCCAAATAAAATGTTTAATATAAAAAAAAAAAAAAAAAAAAAAAAAACACCACATTACAATAAATAAAAAACAACAACATGTAAATATTTACCTAAGGGTCTAAACTTTTTAACCACTTCCCAACTGAGGGGTTTTACCCCTTGACCACCAGAGCAATTTTCACCTTTCAGCGCTCCTTCCATTAATTCGTCTATAACTTTATCATTACTTATCACAATGAAATGAACTATATCTTGTTTTTTTCGCCACCAATTAGGCTTTCTTTAGGTGGGACATTATGCCAAGAATTATTTTATTCTAAATGTGTTTTAATGGGAAAATAGGAAAAAATGTGGGAACATTTTTTTTTATTATTTTTCAGTTTTCGGCCTTTATAGTTTTCAAATAATGCATGCTACTGTAATTAAAACCCATGAAATGTATTTGCCCATTTCTCCCGGTTATAAAACCATTTAAATTATGTCCCTATCACAATGTTTGGCGCCAATATTTTAATTGGAAATAAAAGGTGCATTTTTTTCAGTTTTGCGTCCATCCCTAATTACAAGCCCATAGTGTATAAAGTAACAGTGTTATACCCTCTTGACATAAATATTTAAAAAGTTCAGTCCCTAAGGTAACTATTTATGTATTTTTTTTAATTGTAATTTTATTTTATTTTTTTTAATTACAAAAAAAAAAAAATTGCGGAGTGTGGGAGGTAAGGAGTTAATTTTTAGTGTAAAACTAATTTATTTGTATGTAAAAAATGCTTTAGGGTGTAGTTTTACTATTTGCCACAAGATAGCGACAGTAACTTTTTTTTTAATGCAACCTGCAAGCTTCCTTCCGGACGCTTGCAGGAAGTACTAGGAGGCTGAGAAAGTTTTTTTTTCTCACAATGATCTCGCCGCTTAGCAGAGAAGCAGCAGATCATTGCGAGGCTTAGATCAACGAACGGGAATGGAGTTTCCCGTTCATTGATCTCCGGGCGAGCGGCGTGTTTACGAGCGGGAGTGCACGCTAGAGCGAGCGGGAGCGCGGGCAGCGGCGGGAGCGTGGAAAGTACGGATTTCTCCGTCCCTGGGGGTGAAAGGATGGAAAAAGGGACGGAGAAATTCGTATGCATGGGGGTAAAGTGGTTAAATATCAATGTAAAGATGAAATATTTCTATTTTTTTTTTTATTTTAAACTTGTTAATAGTTATGGATGCAAAACGGAAAAAATGCACCTTTATTTCCAAATAAAATATTGTCGCCATACATTGTGATAGGGACATCATTTTAACAGTGTAATAGCCGGGACATATGGGCAAATACAATACGTGAGTTTTAATTACAGAGGCATGTATTATTTTAAAACTATAATGGCTGAAAACTGAGAAATAATTAATTTTTTCCGTTTTTTTCTTATTCTTCCTGTTAACCCCCCTGGCGGTATAATTCCCGTGGCTGCGCAGCCGCGGGAGGGTTTTTTTCACCTTTTTTTTTCCAGCATGTAGCTAGCCTAGCGCTAGCTACATGCTTCCCCCCCTCCCCGCGGCGTCCGCCCGTCCCCTCCGATCGCCGCCGGCGCCGCTTGCCCATAAGGAAATCCCACTCTGAACGGGGATTTCCTTGAGGGCTTCCCCTGTCGCCATGGCAACGAATGGAGTGACGTCATGGACGTCGTGACGTCACAGGGAGTCCCGATCCACCCCAATCGCCGCCAGGCTGCGCAAGGGGTATGCGGGGGGGGGGGGGGCTGTATCCGCGGCGGGTAGCGGCGCATCGGCGGTGGCGATCAGACCAAACACGCAGCTAGCAAAGTGCTAGCTGCGTGTTTGAAAAAAAAAATATGGAAATCGGCCCAGCGGGGCCTGAGCGGCACCCTCCGGCGGCTTACCCCGTGTCACACACGGGGTTACCGCCAAGGAGGTTCAGTGTTCTCCCCAGAATTTTTTTCCAGCCGGGTGGCATGAAAAAGTAGCCGGGTGGCGTGCGAGGGGGGAATGCAACTCTGCTTACAGAATAAAAAGAGGATGAGGAGGCAAGCCGATGTACCTGCTAAGTACACACAATGCAATTTCCGGACAGATTTATTGTCAGATCGACAATTTTCAACATGCCTGATCTGATTTTCAGTTCACTTCTATAGGAAATCGTGCAGAAATCAGATCGGACACGTTGGGAATAATCGATCTGACAGTAGATCTGTCAGAAAATTGCATTGTGTGTACCTAGCAGATTGTTTCAGATTAAGGTGCTCAGGTCCCTTTTTAAGCAGGCCTGAACAGAGAACTTGCGCTCTGCTCTAAAAGATGCACAAAAGCATAACCTTTAAAGGACAACTGTAGTGAGAAGAATATGGAGACTGCCATATTTATTTCTTCTTAAACAATACCAATTGCCTGGCAGCCCTGTTGATATATTTGGCTGCAGTAGTGTCTGAATCACACCAGAAACAAGCATGCAGCTAATCTTGTCAGATCTGTCAATATGGTCAGAAACATTGGATATGCTGCATGCTTGTTCAGAGGCTAGGGTAAAATTATTAGAGGCAGGGGATCAGCAGGACAGCCAGGCAACTGGCATTGCTTATAAGTAAATAATTATGGCAGCTTCCATATCCGTTTCACTTCAGTTGTCCTTTAAAGAAAAACATTTCTTTGTTACAGCTGATACAAATGCTGCAATAAATCTGCAGTGTGTCTACTTCCTGCTTTCTTGTAAGCAGACATGTTAACATTTAGTGCTTTTCAAATGAGCTTCTCTGCAGTCATGTGACACAGAAAGAGATCAAATTAGACAGGCTAAACTGTGTAAATACAGGGTGCATTTCTCTGTTTCCTTCTGTCCTGTGCAAGAGTTCAGCTCCACTAAGTGTCCCCAGTGTGCAGGGGGAGGGGCAGCACTACAGACACGATACAAAGCTGGGGTCAGGGGGAAACACACACAGCAGGAGACAAGTGCACAGGGGGCTGCCTTTTTACAGACAGATGCTCTGCATGGCTGTGTCTCCTCTGCCCCCACAGCAAATAAATAAACATGCAGAGGTGTGAAGGGGCATCACTTCTCCTGATCTCTGTGTCTCCCTCCAGCCGGATTAAACGTGCAGCTGCCGTTTTCAACTACTCAGGCATGTTGTTTACCTGCAGTCTGGAGGAGGAGGAGAGACTACATGAGCCGCTCTGAGGCTGTCCCGGAGACCCACGTGGCTCTTATCTCACTCCTGGAAGCTGCTGCTGTATCGGGTTTTTTTTTGGTTTTTTTTGTTGCTTTACTGCTCTCTCTGTTTTCATTCACGAGAGTGAGAGGCACCATAATAAAATAGATCCTAATACTCGGAGAGCAGAAGGGAGAATCGGAACAGGAGTCCCGCCCCTTACAACCCGCCCAGCCAATCCCTCCCTGTCTCACCAGAACACATGAGCTGACAGGCAGAGGAGCGCTCCTGCAGTGTAGTGTCAGCCTTTGCTATTAGAGATGGGAAGTTCGGATCTTTTCAATGATCCGGATGATTCGAATCGGATCATTGAAGAGATCCGGATCTTTGATCCGAATCTCGGATCATTTTACTACCGGAAGCATTCGGGGGTGAAATGAACAGCAGGACAGGTCTGTGGACAGGAGACGGGGAGGGAGTGGACACACAGAGAAGGGGAGAAGATGGACAGAGGGCAGGGAGTGGACAGAGAAGGGAGGAGGGACGAGCAGAGAGCAGAAATGTTTGCACGTAATACCCACATGCTGAAGTCATATGCTTTACATATATTTCACCTATATGTTCATCTGTACACTTTGAAAGAAAAGGTCGCACAGTGAAAGAAAGCATTCCCAGAAGATAAGTGCAGCTGTTTAGTGCTGAGTGCAGGAGGATTATATTGCCTTTCAATCACACTGTCTGCAAAGTTACTGAGCTGTGCTGAGCCAAAAGCTTCCAATGTGTTCACTGTGCAGCACTACGGAACAGCCAGCCTATAATGGGCAGCACGTTATAGCCAGTATGTGTGCTCTACACATATCTGGTAGTGGCACCCATGTCCCCTCTCTCTCATCTACCTGTCTCCCTGCAAGGCTGCCTCCCTTCCAACAGAGCGATCCATCTCAGCTCTGCTTCCAGGACCCCGCTGCCCGCTGAGAGGGGGCGTGTCACTCCTGGCCCCGCCCCTTTTGCGATCCGAATCGTTCATTTTGATGATTCGGATGAACGACTCATAAAATAGATTCGGATCAAAGATCCGAATCGTTCATGATCCGGACAACACTATTTGCTATTGTGCGAGGCTGGCGCTGACTGAAAGCAGGCAATGGAGCGCTCCTATGTGAAGTTTACTAGAAGCTCCAGGCAAGCACATGACAACAGGCGGGCGGGGCTTCAAATCAGCCGGGCGGCCCGCCCACTTAATTAGCTCTGGGGAGAACACTGGAGGTTAAAGAGAACCCGAGGTGGCATTTAATTACGTTAGTGGGGCACAGAGGCTGGTTGTGCACACTAACACCAGCCTCTGTTGCCCCATCGTGTGCCTCAAAGACCCCCCTGCTCGCCGCTATACCCCCGCAGTGCTGGCGACACGCAGCGTGTCGCCAGCACAATGTTTACCTAAGCGCTGTATGTCAGCGCCGCTCCCCCGCCCCCTCCGTATTGCCGCTACCCGCCCGCGTCCCTTCCCTCCCGCTGATTGGTAGGAAGGGATGCGGGCGGGTAGCGGCGATGCGGAGGAGCGGCGCTGACAGACAGCGCTTAGGTAAACATTGTGCTGGTGACACGCTGCGTGTCGCCAGCACTGCAGGGGTATAGCGGCGAGCAGGGGGGTCTTTGAGGCACACGTTGGGGCAACAGAGGCTGGTGTTAGTGTGCACAACCAGCCTCTGTTGCCCCACTAACATAATGAAATGCCGCTCTTTAAAATGCATTTACAGTAAAGTGGCTCATAGCAAAATGTACCACCCAAAGAAAGCCTAATTGGTGGTGGAAAAAACAAGATATAGATCAGTTCATTGTGATAAGTAGTGATAAAGTTCTAGGCTAATGAATGGGAGGTGAACATTGCTCAAGCGAAAACGACGGAACGAGAATGGGTTAAAGAGGAACTTCAGTAAAAATAATGTAACACAAAACTTGCTTTTCTTTTTTAATTTTTACAATAATTATGTATAAATGATTTAGTCAGTCTTTGTCCATTGTAAAATCTTTCCTCTCCCCGATTAACATTCTGACATTTATCACATGGTGACATTTTTACTGCTGGCAGGTGATGTCAGTGGAAGATGCTGCTTGCGTTTTTGACAGTTGGAAACAGCTGTTATTTCCCACAATTCAACAAGGCTCCCTCAGTGTGATGTCAGCACCTCAGTGCTGTGAAGTGCTGACATCACACTGTGGGAGGGGTTTCACCACAAAATCAGCCATACAGAGCCCCCTGGTGATCTTTTGAAAAAAAGGAAAAGATTTCTCACGGCAAAGGGGGTATCAGCTAATGATTGGGATAAAGTTCAATTCTTGGTTTCGGTTTCTATTTAACCTGAACCTAAACAACCGCAGTGGATAGCAAGCTTGCCTAAAGTCCACAGCCAGGACACAAGTAGCATGTAGTCTGTAGGTTCCCCCATGTATGTGTGGGTGTAGGCACTCCACTTTCTGCTCACATCTGAAAAACATGCTGGCCAAAATGGTTTGTTTGATTTTTCAGGATCTATGGGTATAAGTATTAACCATTTCCACACCATGGCATCATACATGTACTCCCCTGTGCACTTCAGCACCAGGGCCGAAGATACACGTATCGTGCTGTTTATATGTGATGTCAGCCCCCCCCCCCAGCAGAGTACTGATCAGTGAATGGGGACATTTGTGAGACTATAGAGGGTAATGGGAAGTAATATGGGGGAGCAGTTTGGCTATGGGGGTGATGAGGGATAATATGGGGCACTGCGAGACTATAGAGGGCAATGGGGAGTAATATGGGGGCACAGTTTGGCTATGGGGTTGATGAGGGATAATATGGGATACTGTGAGACTATAGAGGGCAATGGGGAGTAATATGGGGGGGGGGGGGCAGTTTGGCTATGAGGGTGATGGGGGATAATATGGGATACTGTGAGACTATAGAGGGCAATGGGGAGTAATATGGGGGAGCAGTTTAGCTATGGGGGTGATGGGGGATAATATGGAGCACTGTGAGACTATAGAGGGCAATGGGGAGTAATATGGGGGAGCAGTTTAGCTATGGGGGTGATGGGGGATAATATGGAGCACTGTGAGACTATAGAGGGCAATGGGGAGTAATATGGGGGAGCAGTTTGGCTATGGGGGTGATGGGGGATAATATGGAGCACTGTGAGACTATAGAGGGCAATGGGGAGTAATATGGGGGAGCAGTTTAGCTATGAGGGTGATGGGGGATAATATGGGATAATGTGAGACTATAGAGGGCAATGGGGAGTAATATGGGGGAGCAGTTTGGCTATAGAGGTGATGGGGGATAATATGGGGCACTGTGAGACTATAGAGGGCTCTGGGGAGTAATATGGGGGGGAGCAGTTTGGCTATAGGGGTGATGGGGGAAAATATGGGATACTGTGAGACTATAGAGGGCAATGGGGAGTAATATGGGGGAGCAGTTTGGCTATGGGGGTGATGGGGGATAGTATAGGGCACTGAGTGACTATAGAGGGCAATGGGGAGTAATATGGGGGAGCAGTGGGATAGTATGGGGCACTGTGAGACTATAGAGGGCAATGGGGAGTAATATGGGGGGGGCAGTTTGGCTATGGGGGTGATGGGGATAATATGGGGCACTGTGAGACTATAGAGGGCAATGGGGAGTAATATGGGGGCACAGTTTGGCTATGAGGGTGATGGGGGATAATATGGGATACTGTGAGACTATAGAGGGCAATGGGGAGTAATATGGGGGCACAGTTTGGCTATGAGGGTGATGGGGGATAATATGGGATACTGTGAGACTATAGAGGGCAATGGGGAGTAATATGGGGGCAGTTTGGCTATAGAGGTGATGGGGGATAATATGGGGCATTGTGAGACTATAGAGGGCAATGGGGAGTTATATGGGGGCACAGTTTGGCTATAGAGGTGATGGGGGATAATATGGGGCACTGTGAGACTATAGAGGGCAATGGGGAGTAATATGGGGGAGCAGTTTGGCTATGGGGGTGATGAGGGATAATATGGAGCACTGTGAGACTATAGAGGGCAATGGGGAGTAATATGGGGGGGGGCAGTTTGGCTATGGGGGTGATGGGGGCTAATATGGAGCACTGTGAGACTATAGAGGGCAATGGGGAGTAATATGGGGGAGCAGTTTGGCTATGGGGGTGATGAGGGATAATATGGAGCACTGTGAGACTATAGAGGGCTCTGGGGAGTAATATGGGGGGGGGGGGGCAGTTTGGCTATGAGGGTGATGGGGGATAATATGGGATACTGTGAGACTATAGAGGGCACTGGGGAGTAATATGGGGGGGGGCAGTTTGGCTATGGGGGTGATGGGGGATAATATGGGATACTGTGAGACTATAGAGGGCAATGGGGAGTAATATGGGGGAGCAGTTTGGCTATGGGGGTGATGGAGGATAATATGGAGCACTGTGAGACTATAGAGGGCACTGGGGAGTAATATGGGGGGGCAGTTTGGCTATGGTGGTGATGAGGGATAATATGGGGCGCTGTGAGACTATAGAGGGCAATGGGGAGTAATATGGGGGCACAGTTTGGCTATGGGGGTGATGGGGGATAATATGGAGCACTGTGAGACTATAGAGGGCACTGGGGAGTAATATGGGGGAGCAGTTTGGCTATGGGGGGGAATGAGATATAATATGGGGCACTGTGAGACTATAGAGGGCAATGGGGAGTAATATGGGGGAGCAGTTTGGCTATGGGGGTGATGGGGGATAATATGGGAGCACTGTGAGACTACAGAGGGTAATGGAGAATAATATGGAGGCACAATTTGGCTATGGGGTTGATGGGGGATAATATGGAGCACTGTGAGACTATAGAGGGCAATGGGGAGTAATATGGGGGAGCAGTTTGGCTATGGGGGTGATGAGGTATACAGGGAGTGCAGAATTATTAGGCAAATGAGTATTTTGACCACATCATCCTCTTTATGCATGTTGTCTTGCTCCAAGCTGTATAGGCTCGAAAGCCTACTACCAATTAAGCATATTAGGTGATGTGCATCTCTGTAATGAGAAGGGGTGTGGTCTAATGACAACACCCTATATCAGGTGTGCATAATTATTAGGCAACTTCCTTTCCTTTGGCAAAATGGGTCAAAAGAAGGACTTGACAGGCTCAGAAAAGTCAAAAATAGTGAGATATCTTGCAAAGGGATGCAGCACTCTTAAAATTGCAAAGCTTCTGAAGCGTGATCATCGAATAATCAAGCGTTTCATTCAAAATAGTCAACAGGGTCGCAAGAAACGTGTGGAAAAACCAAGGTGCTAAATAACTGCCCATGAACTGAGAAAAGTCAAGCGTGCAGCTGCCAAGATGCCACCAGTTTGGCCATATTTCAGAGCTGAAACATCACTGGAGTGCCCAAAAGCACAAGGTGTGCAATACTCAGAGACATGGCCAAGGTAAGAAAGGCTGAAAGACGACCACCACTGAACAAGACACACAAGCTGAAAAGTCAAGACTGGGCCAAGAAATATCTCAAGACTGATTTTTCTAAGGTTTTATGGACTGATGAAATGAGAGTGAGTCTTGATGGGCCCGTGGCTGGATTGGTAAAGGGCAGAGAGCTCCAGTCCGACTCAGATGCCAGCAAGGTGGAGATGGAGTACTGGTTTGGGCTGGTATCATTAAAGATGAGCTTGGGGGGCCTTTTCGGGTTGAGGATGGAGTCAAGCTCAACTCCCAGTCCTACTGCCAGTTTCTGGAAGACACCTTCTTCAAGCAGTGGTACAGGAAGAAGTCTGCATCCTTCAAGAAAACATGATTTTCATGCAGGACAATGCTCCATCACACACGTCCACGTACTCCACAGCATGGCTGGCAAGAAAGGGTATAAAAGAAGAAAGACTAATGACATGGCCTCCTTGTTCACCTGATCTGAACCCCATTGAGAACCTGTGGTCCATCATAAAATGTGAGATTTACAAGGAGGGAAAACAGTACACCTCTCTGAACAGTGTCTGGGAGGCTGTGGTTGCTGCTGCACGCAATGTTGATGGTGAACAGATCAAAACACTGACAGGATCCATGGATGGCAGGCTTTTGAGTGTCCTTGCAAAGAAAGGTGGCTATATTGGTCACTGATTTGTTTTTGTTTTGTTTTTGAATGTCAGAAATGTATATTTGTGGATGTTGAGATGTTATATTGGTTTCACTGGTAAAAATAAATAATTGAAATGGGTATATATTTGTTTTTTGTTAAGTTGCCTAATAATTATGCACAGTAATAGTCACCTGCACACACAGATATCCCCCTAAAATAGCTAAAACTAAAAACTACTTTCAAAAATATTCAGCTTTGATATTAATTAGTTTTTTGGGTTCATTGAGGACATGGTTGTTGTTCAATAATAAAATTATTCCTCAAAAATACAACTTGCCTAATAATTCTGCACTCCCTGTAGTAGGAAGCACTGTGAGACTATAGAGGGCAATGGGGAGTAATATGGGGGAGCAGTTTGGCTATGGGGGTGATGAGGGATAGTATGGGGCACTGTGAGACTATAGAGGGCAATGGGGAGTAATATGGGGGGGGGGGGGCAGTTTGGCTATGGGGGTGATGGGGGATAATATGGGATAATGTGAGACTATAGAGGGCAATGGGGAGTAATATGGGGGAGCAGTTTGGCTATAGAGGTGATGGGGGATAATATGGGGCACTGTGAGACTATAGAGGGCTCTGGGGAGTAATATGGGGGGGAGCAGTTTGGCTATAGGGGTGATGGGGGAAAATATGGGATACTGTGAGACTATAGAGGGCAATGGGGAGTAATATGGGGGAGCAGTTTGGCTATGGGGGTGATGGGGGATAGTATGGGGCACTGAGTGACTATAGAGGGCAATGGGGAGTAATATGGGGGAGCAGTGGGATAGTATGGGGCACTGTGAGACTATAGAGGGCAATGGGGAGTAATATGGGGGGGGCAGTTTGGCTATGGGGGTGATGGGGGATAATATGGGGCACTGTGAGACTATAGAGGGCAATGGGGAGTAATATGGGGGCACAGTTTGGCTATGAGGGTGATGGGGGATAATATGGGATACTGTGAGACTATAGAGGGCAATGGGGAGTAATATGGGGGCACAGTTTGGCTATGAGGGTGATGGGGGATAATATGGGATACTGTGAGACTATAGAGGGCAATGGGGAGTAATATGGGGGCAGTTTGGCTATAGAGGTGATGGGGGATAATATGGGGCACTGTGAGACTATAGAGGGCAATGGGGAGTTATATGGGGGCACAGTTTGGCTATAGGGGTGATGGGGGATAATATGGAGCACTGTGAGACTATAGAGGGCAATGGGGAGTAATATGGGGGAGCAGTTTGGCTATGGGGGTGATGAGGGATAATATGGAGCACTGTGAGACTATAGAGGGCAATGGGGAGTAATATGGGGGGGGGGCAGTTTGGCTATGGGGGTGATGGGGGCTAATATGGAGCACTGTGAGACTATAGAGGGCAATGGGGAGTAATATGGGGGAGCAGTTTGGCTATGGGGGTGATGAGGGATAATATGGAGCACTGTGAGACTATAGAGGGCTCTGGGGAGTAATATGGGGGGGGGGGGCAGTTTGGCTATGAGGGTGATGGGGGATAATATGGGATACTGTGAGACTATAGAGGGCACTGGGGAGTAATATGGGGGGGGGCAGTTTGGCTATGGGGGTGATGGGGGATAATATGGGATACTGTGAGACTATAGAGGGCAATGGGGAGTAATATGGGGGAGCAGTTTGGCTATGGGGGTGATGGAGGATAATATGGAGCACTGTGAGACTATAGAGGGCACTGGGGAGTAATATGGGGGGGCAGTTTGGCTATGGTGGTGATGAGGGATAATATGGGGCGCTGTGAGACTATAGAGGGCAATGGGGAGTAATATGGGGGCACAGTTTGGCTATGGGGGTGATGGGGGATAATATGGAGCACTGTGAGACTATAGAGGGCACTGGGGAGTAATATGGGGGAGCAGTTTGGCTATGGGGGGGAATGAGATATAATATGGGGCACTGTGAGACTATAGAGGGCAATGGGGAGTAATATGGGGGAGCAGTTTGGCTATGGGGGTGATGGGGGATAATATGGGAGCACTGTGAGACTACAGAGGGTAATGGAGAATAATATGGAGGCACAATTTGGCTATGGGGTTGATGGGGGATAATATGGAGCACTGTGAGACTATAGAGGGCAATGGGGAGTAATATGGGGGAGCAGTTTGGCTATGGGGGTGATGAGGTATACAGGGAGTGCAGAATTATTAGGCAAATGAGTATTTTGACCACATCATCCTCTTTATGCATGTTGTCTTGCTCCAAGCTGTATAGGCTCGAAAGCCTACTACCAATTAAGCATATTAGGTGATGTGCATCTCTGTAATGAGAAGGGGTGTGGTCTAATGACAACACCCTATATCAGGTGTGCATAATTATTAGGCAACTTCCTTTCCTTTGGCAAAATGGGTCAAAAGAAGGACTTGACAGGCTCAGAAAAGTCAAAAATAGTGAGATATCTTGCAAAGGGATGCAGCACTCTTAAAATTGCAAAGCTTCTGAAGCGTGATCATCGAATAATCAAGCGTTTCATTCAAAATAGTCAACAGGGTCGCAAGAAACGTGTGGAAAAACCAAGGTGCTAAATAACTGCCCATGAACTGAGAAAAGTCAAGCGTGCAGCTGCCAAGATGCCACCAGTTTGGCCATATTTCAGAGCTGAAACATCACTGGAGTGCCCAAAAGCACAAGGTGTGCAATACTCAGAGACATGGCCAAGGTAAGAAAGGCTGAAAGACGACCACCACTGAACAAGACACACAAGCTGAAAAGTCAAGACTGGGCCAAGAAATATCTCAAGACTGATTTTTCTAAGGTTTTATGGACTGATGAAATGAGAGTGAGTCTTGATGGGCCCGTGGCTGGATTGGTAAAGGGCAGAGAGCTCCAGTCCGACTCAGATGCCAGCAAGGTGGAGATGGAGTACTGGTTTGGGCTGGTATCATTAAAGATGAGCTTGGGGGGCCTTTTCGGGTTGAGGATGGAGTCAAGCTCAACTCCCAGTCCTACTGCCAGTTTCTGGAAGACACCTTCTTCAAGCAGTGGTACAGGAAGAAGTCTGCATCCTTCAAGAAAACATGATTTTCATGCAGGACAATGCTCCATCACACACGTCCACGTACTCCACAGCATGGCTGGCAAGAAAGGGTATAAAAGAAGAAAGACTAATGACATGGCCTCCTTGTTCACCTGATCTGAACCCCATTGAGAACCTGTGGTCCATCATAAAATGTGAGATTTACAAGGAGGGAAAACAGTACACCTCTCTGAACAGTGTCTGGGAGGCTGTGGTTGCTGCTGCACGCAATGTTGATGGTGAACAGATCAAAACACTGACAGGATCCATGGATGGCAGGCTTTTGAGTGTCCTTGCAAAGAAAGGTGGCTATATTGGTCACTGATTTGTTTTTGTTTTGTTTTTGAATGTCAGAAATGTATATTTGTGGATGTTGAGATGTTATATTGGTTTCACTGGTAAAAATAAATAATTGAAATGGGTATATATTTGTTTTTTGTTAAGTTGCCTAATAATTATGCACAGTAATAGTCACCTGCACACACAGATATCCCCCTAAAATAGCTAAAACTAAAAACTACTTTCAAAAATATTCAGCTTTGATATTAATTAGTTTTTTGGGTTCATTGAGGACATGGTTGTTGTTCAATAATAAAATTATTCCTCAAAAATACAACTTGCCTAATAATTCTGCACTCCCTGTAGTAGGAAGCACTGTGAGACTATAGAGGGCAATGGGGAGTAATATAGGGGAGCAGTTTGGCTATGGGGGTGATAATATGGGGCACTGTGAGACTATAGAGGGAAATGGGGAGTAATATGGGGCAGCAGTTTGGCTATGGGGGTGATGAGGGATAGTATGGGGCACTGTGAGACTATAGAGGGCAATGGGGAGTAATATGGGGGCACAGTTTGGCTATAGGGGTGATAATATGGGGCACTGTGAGACTATAGAGGGCAATGGGGAGTAATATGGGGCAGCAGTTTGGCTATGGGGGTGATGAGGGATAGTATGGGGCACTGTGAGACTATAGAGGGCAATGGGGAGTAATATGGGGGGGGGGGGCAGTTTGGCTATGGGGGTGATGGGGGTTAATATGGGATACTGTGAGACTATAGAGGGCAATGGGGAGTAATATGGGGGAGCAGTTTGGCTATGGGGGTGATGAGGGATAGTATGGGGCACTGTGAGACTATAGAGGGCAATGGGGAGTAATATGGGGGGGGGCAGTTTGGCTATGGGGGTGATGGGGGATAATATGGGATAATGTGAGACTATAGAGGGCAATGGGGAGTAATATGGGGGAGCAGTTTGGCTATAGAGGTGATGGGGGATAATATGGGGCACTGTGAGACTATAGAGGGCTCTGGGGAGTAATATGGGGGGGAGCAGTTTGGCTATAGGGGTGATGGGGGAAAATATGGGATACTGTGAGACTATAGAGGGCAATGGGGAGTAATATGGGGGAGCAGTTTGGCTATGGGGGTGATGGGGGATAGTATGGGGCACTGAGTGACTATAGAGGGCAATGGGGAGTAATATGGGGGAGCAGTGGGATAGTATGGGGCACTGTGAGACTATAGAGGGCAATGGGGAGTAATATGGGGGGGGCAGTTTGGCTATGGGGGTGATGGGGGATAATATGGGGCACTGTGAGACTATAGAGGGCAATGGGGAGTAATATGGGGGCACAGTTTGGCTATGAGGGTGATGGGGGATAATATGGGATACTGTGAGACTATAGAGGGCAATGGGGAGTAATATGGGGGCACAGTTTGGCTATGAGGGTGATGGGGGATAATATGGGATACTGTGAGACTATAGAGGGCAATGGGGAGTAATATGGGGGCAGTTTGGCTATAGAGGTGATGGGGGATAATATGGGGCACTGTGAGACTATAGAGGGCAATGGGGAGTTATATGGGGGCACAGTTTGGCTATAGGGGTGATGGGGGATAATATGGAGCACTGTGAGACTATAGAGGGCAATGGGGAGTAATATGGGGGAGCAGTTTGGCTATGGGGGTGATGAGGGATAATATGGAGCACTGTGAGACTATAGAGGGCAATGGGGAGTAATATGGGGGGGGGGCAGTTTGGCTATGGGGGTGATGGGGGCTAATATGGAGCACTGTGAGACTATAGAGGGCAATGGGGAGTAATATGGGGGAGCAGTTTGGCTATGGGGGTGATGAGGGATAATATGAAGCACTGTGAGACTATAGAGGGCTCTGGGGAGTAATATGGGGGGGGGGGCAGTTTGGCTATGAGGGTGATGGGGGATAATATGGGATACTGTGAGACTATAGAGGGCACTGGGGAGTAATATGGGGGGGGGCAGTTTGGCTATGGGGGTGATGGGGGATAATATGGGATACTGTGAGACTATAGAGGGCAATGGGGAGTAATATGGGGGAGCAGTTTGGCTATGGGGGTGATGGAGGATAATATGGAGCACTGTGAGACTATAGAGGGCACTGGGGAGTAATATGGGGGGGCAGTTTGGCTATGGTGGTGATGAGGGATAATATGGGGCGCTGTGAGACTATAGAGGGCAATGGGGAGTAATATGGGGGCACAGTTTGGCTATGGGGGTGATGGGGGATAATATGGAGCACTGTGAGACTATAGAGGGCACTGGGGAGTAATATGGGGGAGCAGTTTGGCTATGGGGGGGAATGAGATATAATATGGGGCACTGTGAGACTATAGAGGGCAATGGGGAGTAATATGGGGGAGCAGTTTGGCTATGGGGGTGATGGGGGATAATATGGGAGCACTGTGAGACTACAGAGGGTAATGGAGAATAATATGGAGGCACAATTTGGCTATGGGGTTGATGGGGGATAATATGGAGCACTGTGAGACTATAGAGGGCAATGGGGAGTAATATGGGGGAGCAGTTTGGCTATGGGGGTGATGAGGTATACAGGGAGTGCAGAATTATTAGGCAAATGAGTATTTTGACCACATCATCCTCTTTATGCATGTTGTCTTACTCCAAGCTGTATAGGCTCGAAAGCCTACTACCAATTAAGCATATTAGGTGATGTGCATCTCTGTAATGAGAAGGGGTGTGGTCTAATGACAACACCCTATATCAGGTGTGCATAATTATTAGGCAACTTCCTTTCCTTTGGCAAAATGGGTCAAAAGAAGGACTTGACAGGCTCAGAAAAGTCAAAAATAGTGAGATATCTTGCAAAGGGATGCAGCACTCTTAAAATTGCAAAGCTTCTGAAGCGTGATCATCGAATAATCAAGCGTTTCATTCAAAATAGTCAACAGGGTCGCAAGAAACGTGTGGAAAAACCAAGGTGCTAAATAACTGCCCATGAACTGAGAAAAGTCAAGCGTGCAGCTGCCAAGATGCCACCAGTTTGGCCATATTTCAGAGCTGAAACATCACTGGAGTGCCCAAAAGCACAAGGTGTGCAATACTCAGAGACATGGCCAAGGTAAGAAAGGCTGAAAGACGACCACCACTGAACAAGACACACAAGCTGAAAAGTCAAGACTGGGCCAAGAAATATCTCAAGACTGATTTTTCTAAGGTTTTATGGACTGATGAAATGAGAGTGAGTCTTGATGGGCCCGTGGCTGGATTGGTAAAGGGCAGAGAGCTCCAGTCCGACTCAGATGCCAGCAAGGTGGAGATGGAGTACTGGTTTGGGCTGGTATCATTAAAGATGAGCTTGGGGGGCCTTTTCGGGTTGAGGATGGAGTCAAGCTCAACTCCCAGTCCTACTGCCAGTTTCTGGAAGACACCTTCTTCAAGCAGTGGTACAGGAAGAAGTCTGCATCCTTCAAGAAAACATGATTTTCATGCAGGACAATGCTCCATCACACACGTCCACGTACTCCACAGCATGGCTGGCAAGAAAGGGTATAAAAGAAGAAAGACTAATGACATGGCCTCCTTGTTCACCTGATCTGAACCCCATTGAGAACCTGTGGTCCATCATAAAATGTGAGATTTACAAGGAGGGAAAACAGTACACCTCTCTGAACAGTGTCTGGGAGGCTGTGGTTGCTGCTGCACGCAATGTTGATGGTGAACAGATCAAAACACTGACAGGATCCATGGATGGCAGGCTTTTGAGTGTCCTTGCAAAGAAAGGTGGCTATATTGGTCACTGATTTGTTTTTGTTTTGTTTTTGAATGTCAGAAATGTATATTTGTGGATGTTGAGATGTTATATTGGTTTCACTGGTAAAAATAAATAATTGAAATGGGTATATATTTGTTTTTTGTTAAGTTGCCTAATAATTATGCACAGTAATAGTCACCTGCACACACAGATATCCCCCTAAAATAGCTAAAACTAAAAACTACTTTCAAAAATATTCAGCTTTGATATTAATTAGTTTTTTGGGTTCATTGAGGACATGGTTGTTGTTCAATAATAAAATTATTCCTCAAAAATACAACTTGCCTAATAATTCTGCACTCCCTGTAGTAGGAAGCACTGTGAGACTATAGAGGGCAATGGGGAGTAATATAGGGGAGCAGTTTGGCTATGGGGGTGATAATATGGGGCACTGTGAGACTATAGAGGGAAATGGGGAGTAATATGGGGCAGCAGTTTGGCTATGGGGGTGATGAGGGATAGTATGGGGCACTGTGAGACTATAGAGGGCAATGGGGAGTAATATGGGGGCACAGTTTGGCTATAGGGGTGATAATATGGGGCACTGTGAGACTATAGAGGGCAATGGGGAGTAATATGGGGCAGCAGTTTGGCTATGGGGGTGATGAGGGATAGTATGGGGCACTGTGAGACTATAGAGGGCAATGGGGAGTAATATGGGGCAGCAATTTGGCTATGGGGGTGATGGGGGATAATATGGGGCACTGTGAGACTATAGAGGGCAATGGGGAGTAATATGGGGGGGGGCAGTTTGGCTATGGGGGTGATGGGGGTTAATATGGGATACTGTGAGACTATAGAGGGCAATGGGGAGTAATATGGGGGAGCAGTTTGGCTATGGGGGTGATGAGGGATAGTATGGGGCACTGTGAGACTATAGAGGGCAATGGGGAGTAATATGGGGGGGGGGCAGTTTGGCTATGGGGGTGATGGGGGATAATATGGAGCACTGTGAGACTATAGAGGGCAATGGGGAGTAATATGGGGCAGCAGTTTGGCTATGGGGGTGATGGGGGATAATATGGGGCACTGTGAGACTATAGAGGGCAATGGGGAGTAATATGGGGGGGGGCAGTTTGGCTATGGGGGTGATGGGGGTTAATATGGGATACTGTGAGACTATAGAGGGCAATGGGGAGTAATATGGGGGAGCAGTTTGGCTATGGGGGTGATGAGGGATAGTATGGGGCACTGTGAGACTATAGAGGGCAATGGGGAGTAATATGGGGGGGGGGGGGGGCAGTTTGGCTATGGGGGTTAATATGGGATACTGTGAGACTATAGAGGGCAATGGGGAGTAATATGGGGGAGCAGTTTGGCTATGGGGGTGATGAGGGATAATATGGGATACTGTGAGACTATAGAGGGCAATGGGGAGTAATATGGGGGGGGGGGGGCGTTTGGCTATGGGGGTGATGGGGGATAATATGGGATACTGTGAGACTATAGAGGGCAATGGGGAAGCAGTTTGGCTATGGGGTTGATGAGGGATAATACGGAGAGAGAGTGTGTGTGAGTGAATATGGGGCACTGGGAGACAAGAGGGCAGTGGGGAGTACTATGGGGGCACAGAATGGGGCATAGGGGCGAGAAGGGTTAATATGAAGCACTGTGAGACTACACGGGGCAGCTATGTGACAATAGGGGGTAACTGAGTGGAGGTTATATGACAGCAGACAGCACGTGAGGTAACTGTGAGCAAGACGTGGGCATACAGTGCAGCTATGTGACGTGAGAGTTCCCCTCCGCCTGGTACACGCACTGGCTCACCCTTTGCCCTCTCCTCACGCCAGCACTCTCACATTCCCTCCACATAGCCCCCCGAGAAGCCACTCACCGCTTTCTTCATGGTGGCCGCCATCTTGAGACTGAACCATGCGAGTACGGCGGGGTCCCTCCCTCTCGTTATATGCAATGAACGGACCTCAGCCTAGCTATACATCCACATCTGCTCTGTTACTAATAGCAGCAGCGGATCTCCCGCCTGGAGTTGTTCCATATATCTTCCATCCGAAGAGAACCCCTGGAATATTCCACCCCTCCTTAGTGCGGGGATGGTACATTCCACATAACGAATTTCCATGGGAGCGGCAGCTGCTGCAGTAAGTGTAATGACCACTAGATGGCGAGGTCTGGTTGGAGCGTTTATTGGAGCTGTGTGCCAGCAGGGCCGCTAGATGTCGCTATGCGCTATGCGCTGGCTGCAGTGATGAGGAAACAGCTGATGCATCTACAGTGTCAGTCCTGAGGAGCTTACTACAGGTTGTCCCCACTTACAAACAGCCCGTTCCAGAAAATTGTTTGTAAGTTAAATTTGTTTGCACGTTTCACCATGGATAAATTATTTACTATCTTTGGAATTGGACATATAGTATGCTAAAACTATAAATACTATAAAACGATGTTTTTTGGTTGTTTCAAAAGCGCTTTTAAAGTGTATTCAAAGTGTATTCAAGATTCCAATACTTTGTTGTCATTATGTTACGCAACAAAATTACTTTTCATGACTAACAAAGGTAGAAATAGAAGTACTAGTGACCTAAGGCAGTTTAAAAACGGGCTCTAGGTTTGTCACACCGCCGCAGTGCGCACCTGCCCACCACGCGCACGCCCGCCTCATAGCCCGCCCTGCGTCCTGTCCAGGGGCTTAGCAATAGGGGTTACAGAGGTTGCGACTGCTTCGGGGCCCTGAGGAGCCCTGCCTCAACTCCCTCAACCCTGAAGGGCCCTCCCTCAATTAGCTCTCTATTGGTCCTGTATAATCATCACTTCTATAGAGACTTTGAATAGTGGTAATCAATAATAAACTGTTTCCTATCTCCCTTTGCACCTCTGATACTGTAGTTGCCATTGTTATGTATAGAGTGCTTTGAGGCCCCATTGAAAAACTTGCATCAGGCCCACAGCTCCTTAGCTACGCCACTGGTCCTGTCCCAACAGCTGTGTCAGTGCAGGAAATGCGCAGTAGCTATTTCCCCAGCATTTTTAAAAATAAATACATTATATTTATTCTGTTCCCAGTCAAAGAGTTCACTTCTTGAGTGTCATCGGGAAGAAAAAAAATTGCTGGACAATAGCGTTTTGAACAACGCTTAGAAAAGCGCTTAACAAAGCGCTAATCACTCTAAAAGCTGGCCACTAATGGTCCAATTTCTAGCGAAAAATCGTTCGAGCGATCAGAAATTCTGATCGGACGAAAAATCGTTCACTACACTATCAACTACCACTCATTGCTTCCTATCTATCACGACCACCAAGAAAATCCAAATTTTCGTTCGACGAAAATTCATTCGGGCGACATTTTTTTCACTCGTTCATAATCGATTGTGTCCATCAATGGAGATTATTTACAACCAATCCGATCAGAATTTCTGATCACTCGAACGATTTTTCGCTAGAAATTGGACAGTTAGTGGCCAGCTTAAGGGATTGATTGACTAAACCGTGATAACTCATATCACGGGCGTTTTCATGCTTGCGCGCGATTGCAGATTATTGTGCCCAATCGGTTGTTTTTGCGCAAAAATTCACGATTGTGCGCGATAATTCGCGATCACCCGCAAACATGCAAATGCACGCAAAAACAGCCGTGATATGAGTTATCATGGTTCAGTGCATCAAGCCCTAAGTGCTGGGAAAAACGCTTTAAAAAGCGCTCAGCGCTTGCGATCGAGCTGGCGATTTATAATGTGAACAAGGCCTTAGAGCTCTTTGCAAGACAAGAAAAAAATGTTACAATTTTGGACTTCATCATAAACAAGCATCATCTTGACATACAAGCACCAAATGTTTATGCACGTCGCTTCATCACAACTGAATTGCTAGATCTTCTCCCTTTGACGCTGCAGTACCTAATCTGAGTGTAGAGACTGCAGAATACAGTGGTTTGCAAAAGTATTCGGCCCCCTTGAAGTTTTCCACATTTTGTCATATTACTTCCACAAACATGAATCAATTTTATTGGAATTCCACGTGAAAGACCAATACAAAGTGGTGTACAGGTGAGAAGTGGAACGAAGATCATACACTTTTCTGTCAGTGAATGGCTTCTGAGAGCAGAAAAGAGATAAAAAGGATCAATTATTCATAGATTTAAGCTCTGGCATACTCCAATCAAGGTGTCACTAAGCAGAGACAATGAAACAGTAAAAACTTAAAAGCTAGATTTAAATATACAATAAAACTGTGGGATATCTAAAAAAAAAGTAATTGTTAGAAGAAGGAGGATAGAAACAATTGCTTTTTTCATCAGTTTTTTTTCACCTCGGATGTCCTTTAAAGAGAGTCTGAAGCCAAATTAAAAATGGCTTTTAAGCTTATATTCAGCAGGGGCATGTTTGGCCCTGCTAAAACGCTGCTATCCTGCGGCATAACGAAGGGTCTTTACCCCCCAAATCCCTCCTGCAAAATCCACGACCAACTTGGTCGTGGATTTTGCTGACCCTGTGCGCTTCCGTGTGAGGCAGGGCTATGAGCTGCAGCCCTGCCTCACACACGTCTGTCAGCGGCGGATCTCCGCCTCTCCCCCGCCCCTCTCAGCGAGGCAGGGCTATGAGCTGCAGCCCTGCCTCACACGGAAGCGCTCCCCGGAGGAAGCAGGGGGGATTTGGGGGTAAAGACCCCTCTTTATGCCGCGGGATAGCGGCGCTTTAGCAGGGGCATGTTAATATAAGCTTAAAAGCCATTTTTAATTTGGCTTCAGACTCCTCTTTAAAGCAGGTGCCCCAGTATAGTTGCCCCCAGTATAGGTTAGCCAGGTAGGTGCCTCCAGTATAGGTAGCCGGTATAGTTGCCCCCAGTATAGGTTAGATAGGTAGATGCCCCCAGTACAGGTTAGCTAGGTGGGTGCCTCTAATACAGGGAGTCAGAATAGTTGCCTCCAGCATAGGTTAGATAGGTAGGTGCCCCCAGTATAGGTTAGTTAAGTAGGTGCCCCCAATATAGGTAGCCAGTATAGTTGCCACCAGGATAGGCTAGGTAGGTAGCCCCTCCAGTGTGGTTAGATTAGGTAGGTGCCCCCCAGTATAGGTTAGATTAGGTAGGTGCCCCCCAGTATAGGTTAGATTAGGTAGGTGCCCCCCAGTGTGGTTAGATTAGGTAGGTGCCCCCCAGTATAGGCTAGATTAGGTAGGTGCTCCCCAGTGTGGTTAGATTAGGTAGGTGCCCCCCAGTGTGGTTAGATTAGGTAGGTGTCCCCCAGTATAGGTTATATTAGGTAGGTGCCCCCAGTATACGTTAGATTAGGTAGGTGCCCCCCAGTGTGGTTAGATTAGGTAGGTGCCCCCCAGTGTGGTTAGATTAGGTAGGTGCCCCCCAGTATAGGTTAGATTAGGTAGGTGCCCCCCAGTGTGGTTAGATTAGGTAGGTGCCTCCCAGTGTGGTTAGATTAGGTAGGTGCCCCCCAGTATAGGTTAGAAAGGTAGCTGCCCCTCAGTATGGAGGGGGGAGTCAGCCGCGGGGAGGGCAGCCCGACCTCTCCCTCCCTTCCTCTCCGTGGGCCGCCCTCCGTGCTCCCCCCTCTGAGTGTGACTGCAGGGAAGCGCTGTGTACAGAGCGCAACTCACCTCCCTGGTTCCAATCGCCGCTGGTCTTCTCTTCTGTCTTCTCCTCATAGCCGCTGATACACACACTGCTTCCGGCTAAACAGGAAGCAGTGTGTGTATCAGCGGCTATGAAGAGAAGAGGAGACCGGCGGCGATTGAAACCAGGGAGGTGTGTTGCCCTCCCTACACAGCGCTTCCCTGCAGTCACACTCGGAGGGGGGAGCACGGAGGGCGGGCCGCGGAGAGGAAGGGAGGGAGAGGTCGGGCTGCCCTCCCCGCGGCTGCGGTTCCCCCCTCCATTACAGGGCCCACAGTCCTTCGGCGCCCGCACGGGCCGCACGGCCCTAGAAACGGGCCTGCTGTTAGTTATAGTGAAAGTCTTTTTACGTTTTTACTTTGTACAGTGTAGTACTTTGTATTAAATATTTCTCTACAAATGTTTTGGATTACAGAACAAATTATCTGAGTTTCCAATCCATTTACCCCCTTGGCGTTATGATTCTTTCCGGATTTTAGGATCTAAAAGCGGTGCAATTTTTTTGCACCCTTTCAGACCCTAAAACCTGGAGATCAGCAGCAGTTTTACCATCACTCACCTCCCCAGCACTGCAGTTACCTCCATCCTCCGGGTGCCGCTGCAACTCAATCTCACCAGGAGGAAGCAAAGCCCCGGAGAAGAGGAAGAAGAATGGTGGCAGACGTCGGGTTTCCCCGGGAGGTATGTAGAAACGCTCCCATGCTCTATACTCTGCACACAGCCTACGGCGGTAACCCCCGAGCAGAGATCGGGATCACCGCTCTTATCTGCGGTTTTCCGCCCCGACCCTTGCACGGGATTACCACCAAGGAGGTTAATCCTTATGGGGAAATTTGCTTTGATATAAGAGTGTTTTGGATTGCAAGCATGTTTCCTGAATGGATTATGATCGCAAACTAATGTTCCACTGTATTTAAAAGTGTTAACTATTTCAGAGAAGTTTCAGAGTTTAAAACTTTATGGCAGATGGGAAAAAGCTGGTTTTCAGTCTGTTTGTGTGTATGTGGATTGATCCAAAATGTGTAACTGATAGTAGGAGCATTAGTAGGAGCTCAAACAAGATGTTTCCATGGTGACTGTTTTCGTTGATAATGTATTCTGCCCTTCTCATACAGAGAGTCTTGCATCATGGTAGTTCAGTGTCGATAATGACGTCTGCTGTTTTTCCAACCCACTGCAGGGTTGGTGCAGCTATTGTACCAGAAAGCAGGAAATTTGGGCGGAAGTTTGAGCACAGCGATAAGGTTGCATTGTAATTATCGGCCCTTTGCTGGAACGGGGAGCTCGAGAAGGATTTGGGAAGTCACTGGACCACTGAGGTAAGTGACTCCCCCTTCCATCCCATTACAGGTTTGTTAAAAGAGAAACTGTAACAAGCAGGGTGTGATGAAACGCGGAAAAGCCGCTGTCTCTCAAGGCGAGGCGGCTGTTTCTGCGTCCAGCATGGCGTCACAACGCAGAAAAAACGCTGCATGCCGCTTAGGCAGAGCGTCGGAATCCGCATTGGGAACGGCGGAATCCGCATTGGAGGCGGCTCCCGCATTCAGTTCACTGGATACATTGCAAAACAGTACTGGTGTGGCTGGGACTGATAGTCCACCAAGATTCAGACTTACACGCGCGCGAGCACAGAGGCAGAGTTTAAATAGCAGTTAGAAGGGTGTCGGCTGACCAGCTGGGTCAGCTGACAAATTCCACTGCTCCCATTGGACCAGCAATTAGGGAGGTCCTGGAAAGGTCCTAGAGTATATATACTGCTGGTTGTTCACTTGCTCTTTGTCTGGCGTGCGATCACATATGTGGGAGCACCCAGATCCGTAGTCAGATCCGCAAGTGTGCCGGGACCAGCTGGAGCTGTAATCCTACACTTAGCTAGATTCTGTTGATAGCTAAAGTACTAGTTTGATTGTGATTATCTGTTATGACTTTTGCCTGCCTTGACTATCCTCCTGAACTCTGATCTTGTACCTCGATATTTCTGATACTCTGTTGCCGAACCCCGGCTTGTTCTTTGACTCTGCTTCTGCCTCCTGATTTTGTACCCCGATATATCTGATACCCCGTTGCTGAACCCTGCCTGTACTTTGACTCCGCCTTTGCCTCCTGATCTTGTACTTTATCTGTCCATGTGTGTACGACCTGGCTTGTCCGACCCCGAGAACCGACCTTACTGTTAGAGGCGGTTCCTCGCTCTGTTAGTGATCCTTCCTCCTGAAGGTTGCTTTCAGTCTGTCCTTCCTACTGTCATTCTGACTCCTCCTGTCTTGGAGAGCTCAAGTCTGCGGAAGGAATCTGTGCAGTTCTCCTTGCTGCACTGAGGCCTAGTCCTCAAAGTGTTACAGTTACACCAAACACTACACTCTACTCAGGTGAACAGAGGTTAGCTAGTATATCGGATTATCAGTGATACTGCAGATCACGTATAATCTGGTATACATCTGTATTTCCTGTGATACTGCAGATCACTGGTAATCAGATCCTCTCTGTGCTTCACCGATCGTTACAGAACGCCAGACCAAAAAATACTGATGGACGCACAAGCTGACCCTCTGTCTGTGCTTGCCACTTCGGTGGATAACATCCATCAAGCACTGGGCCAGCACAAAGCCTTAATTGATGCTCTTAAAGGCTCTGTGCAAACCCTTCAGACGTCAGTTGATTCGGTGCGATCCCCTCCTAGTGATGACATACGTATGCCCGTACCTGATAAGTTTTCCGGCCACAAGTCTGACTTCCGGAATTTTAGGAGTAGAGTGTTGTCATATTTCAAATTGAGACCCCGATCATCGGGGACTGAGACCCAACGGGTCATTTTTATTAAAACATTGTTAACCGGTGACTCCCAGACCTGGGCATACAATCTGCCTCCCACAGATACAGCTCTGACCTCAGTTGAGGAATTTTTTAAGGCTATGGCCATGATATACGACGACCCTGACCTTGCGGCAACCTCTGAGCGGAAGCTCAAACTTTTGCGCCAAGGCAGAGGGTCGGTCGAGGATTACGCGGCAGAATTCCGTAGGTGGTCCGTCACCGCTAGATTTGACAACTTTGCCCTGATAGATTACTTCCTGTCTGGGTTATCGGAGGAGGTCTCCGACCTAATGTTAACTGTACCTGAGCCCAAGACAGTTGATCAGGCCATATCATCGGCCATTCGAGTTGATCGCAGGCTACGTCATCAGAGGCAGGCTAGGGGCAGTCACCGTGTCAGGGTGACTTCGTACGCCGCACCATCCGCTACTCCCCTAGTAACACCTTATCTGCCTGTCTCAACCTCTCCGGCCTTGCCTCCGCCCGAACCAATGCAGATTGGTCGAGCGAAACTGCCCGAACAAGCCGGGAAACGAGTCTGCCTAGGAGTAGTGGGGGGTGACACCCTAGGCACGCCATTCTCACCCCAAAAAGAGAAAAGATTGCTTCTCCCCTGTACGATTACATGGGATAATAAGTCTGTAGCCACTGAGGCTTTTATTGATTCGGGCTCAGCGGCTAATTTTATGAACACTGAATTTGCTCAGGAGTTGGGTATTCCTCTCACTCCAGTGAGTCCCGGCATTAGATTCAGGTCACGGCAGTAGACGATTCCCCTCTGCAACGGAATCGTTCCCTGTCACAGACACCGCAGGTAAAGGTCACCTTAGGGGTACTGCATGGGGAACATCTACAGTTTTTTGTACTGCATATGTCAACCTCCACTATCATCCTAGGCATGCCGTGGTTACAAGCCCATTCTCCACAAATAGACTGGGCCACGGGTCAGATAACCAGATGGTCCGATCATTGTCACCAGCACTGTTTAGGGAGGGTGACTTTGGGCCAAACCAGGGTTCAGGTGGAGGGGGTTCCTGAACAGTACATGGAATATGCTGACGTATTTTGTCCCAAGGCAGCGGATAAGTTACCCCCACATCGCCCTTTCGACTGTCCCATTGATCTCTGTTCCGGTTGTGTACCTCCCCTGGGTCATTTGTACAATCTGTCAGGGCCCGAAAAATTGGCCATGCAGGAGTACATCGGTGAAAATTTGGCCAAGGGTTTCATTCGCCCGTCCCGGTCCCCTGCTGGAGCAGGGTTCTTTTTTGTCAAAAAGAAAGATGGAGGCCTGCGACCCTGCATCGATTATCGCGGTCTCAACAAGATTACTGTAAAAAATCGCTATCCGTTGCCACTGATAGATGATTTGTTCACTCAGATTACGGATGCTAAAATCTTTTCTAAGCTAGACTTGCGGGGCGCGTACAATCTGGTACGCATAAGAAGGGGCGATGAGTGGAAAACGGCCTTTAATACACCAGACGGGCATTATGAGTACCTGGTGATGCCCTTCGGGCTATGTAATGCTCCGGCCGTTTTTCAGGAACTCATTAACGAGGTATTCCGGGAGGTGTTGGGGAAATTTGTTCTGGTTTATCTTGATGATATTGTTATCTTCTCCAACAACCTCGCTGAACATAGAAACCATGTGAGGTTTGTGTTGAATCAGTTAAGGCAGAACTCGTTATACGCAAAACTTGAGAAGTGCATCTTTGAAGTAACATCTGTCGCTTTCTTGGGGTACATAATCTCCACCACGGGCCTATCTATGGATCCTTCCAAGGTCTCCGCTGTTCTGGAGTGGCCACAACCGGTTGGGTTGAAATCCCTTCAGCGCTTTCTTGGCTTCGCCAACTACTATAGACGGTTTATAAAGGGGTACTCCACGGTCATTGCTCCCCTTACCTGTCTCACTAAGAAGGGGGCAGATACCACCCACTGGTCTCCTGAGGCTTTACAGGCTTTTGCCACCCTGAAGGGCCTATTCTGTTCAGCACCCATCCTCAGACATGTGGATGCCTCTTTCCCGTTCATTGTAGAGGTAGATGCCTCGGAGGTTGGGGTGGGGGCTGTGCTGTCTCAGCGGTCAGGCTTGCAGGGTAGATTGCACCCGTGTGCATATTTCTCTCGCAGGTTCTCCCCTGCAGAGAGGAATTACGATATTGGCAATAGGGAGCTTTTGGCCATCAAGTTGGCTTTCGAGGAATGGCGACATTGGTTAGAAGGAGCTGAGCATACCATCACGGTTTACACCGATCACAAAAACCTAGAGTATATCGAGGGGGCTAAGAGGTTGAGCCCGCGCCAGGCTCGGTGGTCGCTGTTCTTCTCCAGGTTTAGTTTCATTATTACGTACACTCCAGGTAGCAAAAATGTTAAGGCGGATGCGTTATCCAGGTGTTTCGAGTCAGAGGCAGCACAGCCCTCCGTTCCAGAGACCATTGTTCCTCAGAGGTTGATACTGGCAGCAACTGGAACTTGGGAGGACTGGAAGGAGACTTTGACTCCCTTTCAGCAGGACATCCCGGAAGGGAAGCCCGCAGGGGTTTTGTTTATTCCTCTGCCATTTCGTCTCCAGGTACTGGAGATGTTCCATGCGCATAAGAATGCTGGCCATCCAGGGGCATCTAGAACACAGGATCTGGTGGCCAGATGCGCCTGGTGGCCGTCACTGGCAGCAGATTGCAAGGAATATGTGAAGGAGTGTACGATATGTGCCAGGAGCAAACCCTCCCGGCTGGCACCTGTCGGTACCTTACAGCCTTTGCCCACCCCGAGTGAGCCATGGACCCACCTGTCCATGGATTTTGTGGGTGAGCTTCCCAGATCTGAAGGCATGACAGTCATTTGAGTCATAATTGACCGCTTTAGCAAGATGGCCCACTTTGTGCCATTGAAGGGACTCCCCTCGGCTCAGGAGTTGGCCGAGTTATTTATTACACATGTATTCCGATTACACGGCATTCCTGAAGACATAGTTTCAGATAGGGGAGTGCAATTTGTTTCCCGATTTTGGAAGGCTTTTTGCCAACTCATGGGCATAAAGCTATCATTCTCGTCTGGTTATCATCCTCAGACAAATGGCCAGACTGAGAGGATAAACCAGTCCTTAGAGCAGTTTTTGAGGTGTTATGTTGCAGGGGCGCAAGACGATTGGGTCAGATTCTTGCCCTTCGCGGAGTTTGCTCAGAATAATTTAAAAAATTCGTCCTCCGGATTTTCCCCCTTTCAGGTAGTGACAGGGAGATCACCCAAATTTTCCCCATTGCCTGTGGTCTCCACTCCGTTCCCAGCCCTGGAGCTCTGGCAAAGGTCATTTAGGAACCTTTGGGGGACGGTAAGAAGTAACCTGGAAAAAGGAGTGGAGTGGAGGTTCAGACCAGGAGACTTGGTCTGGGTATCCACACGTCACTTGACCCTGAGACAACCTTCTGATAAACTTGGTCCCAGGTTTGTGGGTCCATTCCCGGTTGTCAGGAAAATTAATGATGTTACATATACCGTTGACCTTCCCACCAGCATGCGGGGAGTAAGGTCTTTCCATGTATCCCTTCTTAAACCAGCAGTCCAGGTGGGTCCCACTCCTCCTCCTCCTGTATTGGTAGATGCCCAACCTGAATATGAGGTGGAGAAGATTATTGATTCACGTACTGTACAAAACTCGGTACAGTATCTCGTTCATTGGAAAGGGTACGGCATTGAAGAGAGGCAATGGGTACCAGGGAGGCGTATGCATGCGGATGAGTTAAGGAGGGAGTTTCATGCCTTACACCCCGCGAAGCCTGGTAGGAGTTGTCCGGAGTCCACTCCTCGGGGGGGGGGGGGGGGGGGTACTGTGATGAAATGCGGAAAAGCCGCTGTCTCTCAAGGCGAGGCGGCTGTTTCCGCGTCCAGCATGGCGTCACAACGCGGAAAAAACGCTGCATGCCGCTTAGGCAGGGCGTCGGAATCCGCATTGGGAACGGCGGAATCCACATTGGAGGCGGCTCCCGCACTCAGTTCACTGGATACATTGCAAAACAGTACTGGTGTGGCTGGGACTGATAGTCCACCAAGATTCAGACTTACACGCGCGCGAGCACAGAGGCAGAGTTTAAATAGCAGTTAGAAGGGTGTCGGCTGACCAGCTGGGTCAGCTGACAAATTCCACTGCTCCCATTGGACCAGCAATTAGGGAGGTCCTGAAAAGGTCCTAGAGTATATATACTGCTGGTTGTTCACTTGCTCTTTGTCTGGCGTGCGATCACATATGTGGGAGCACCCAGATCCGTAGTCAGATCCGCAAGTGTGCCGGGACCAGCTGGAGCTGTAATCCTACACTTAGCTAGATTCTGTTGATAGCTAAAGTACTAGTTTGATTGTGATTATCTGTTATGACTTTTGCCTGCCTTGACTATCCTCCTGAACTCTGATCTTGTACCTCGATATTTCTGATACTCTGTTGCCGAACCCCGGCTCGTTCTTTGACTCTGCTTCTGCCTCCTGATTTTGTACCCCGATATATCTGATACCCCGTTGCTGAACCCTGCCTGTACTTTGACTCCGCCTTTGCCTCCTGATCTTGTACTTTATCTGTCCGTGTGTGTACGACCTGGCTTGTCCGACCCCGAGAACCGACCTTACTGTTAGAGGCGGTTCCTCGCTCTGTTAGTGATCCTTCCTCCTGAAGGTTGCTTTCAGTCTGTCCTTCCTACTGTCAGTCTGACTCCTCCCGTCTTGGAGAGCTCAAGTCTGCGGAAGGAATCTGTGCAGTTCTCCTTGCTGCACTGAGGCCTAGTCCTCAAAGTGTTACAGTTACACCAAACACTACACTCTACTCAGGTGAACAGAGGTTAGCTAGTATATCGGATTATCAGTGATACTGCAGATCACGTATAATCTGGTATACATCTGTATTTCCTGTGATACTGCAGATCACTGGTAATCAGATCCTCTCTGTGCTTCACCGATCGTTACACAGGGTTGCTCAATTGTACCAAAATTCGATTTGGGTACATTTGAATTCGGGCCAGCGGAAAATTCGGATTCGGATGCGATCGCCGAATTCGGTTCGGATTCGAATTCGGTTCGGGTTGCGTAAAAAATTCTGAAAAAATTCGTGTTCGCGAATTCGGATGTTTTTTTTTTTTTTTTAAAGGGAAATCACATGTAAATAGGTCTAATATAAAAAAAAAAAACAAAGAAAAATGTGATGGAAAACTTTTTTTTCAGCATTTCTTGTTCAGTCATCGTCACCGTCTTCTTTTTTTTCTCTCCATCTTTTTCTTCACCATCTTTTTTTTCTGTTTTACCCTCTTTTTGTTTCTCGTCATCAATCATTCATTACTATCATCTTCTTCACTGGCATCTGGTTCTCTTTAAGTTCTTCTTCTTCACCTGGTTCATCTTCAATTGTTTTTTCATCTTCTTCTTCACCTGGTTCTTCTTCGTCTTCTTATTCTCCTTCTTCATCATCATCTGGTTCTTCTTCACCTGGTTCTTCTCTTCTTCTTCTTCACCTGGTTCTTCTCTTCTACTTCTTCTTCACCTGGTTCTTCTCTTCTTCTTCTTCTTCTTCACCTGGTTCTTCTCTTCTTCATCTTCACCTAGTTCTTCTCTTCTTCTTATTCTTCTTCAACATCATCTGGTTCTTCTTCACCTGGTTCTTCTTCTTCTTCTTCACCTGGTTCTTCTTCTTCTTCTTCTTCACCTGGTTCTTCTTTTTCTTCTTTTTCACCTGGTTCTACTTCTTCTTCATCATCTGATTCTTCTTCTTCACCTGATTCTTCTTCCTCTTCTACTACTTCTTCACTTCTTCTTCTTCTTCTTCACATGGTTATTCTTCTTCTTCTTCACCGTCCGCCACCAACATTCTTTGTTTTTTCCCTTACAGAACTCTACTGTTGTAAAATGTTATCTTCAACACCAGCATAGCTATTGTAGTGGCGTAATAGCTAGTGGTGCATGGCAGCAGTGCATAATTCTGTGGACCCTGGCGGTGGGAACACAGACCGGCAGGAGGACAAACTCAGCAGGAGGAGGAGTGGCGAATGGCAGCAGGCGATGTGTGGACCCTGGCGGTGGGAACACAGACAGGCAGGAGGATAACTATAGCAGCAGGAGGAGGAGGAGTAGTGACGTATGGCAGCAGGCAATGTCACAGGCTAATGGTACCTAGCGTTGGTACCATGGCTGAAAATAAACACCAAAGAGCAGGAGGAGGTTCCGGACAGCAGTCGTGCAGCCCACATTGTGCCCAATGCACAACTGGGACAGCACAGTTTTCAACCCAGACACCTCAGAATTATTATTTTTTTTACAACAGTATAGCTATTGTAGTGGCATAATAGCTAATGGCGCATGGCAGCAGCGCATAATTCTGTGGACCCTGGCGGTGGGAACACAGACAGGCAGGAGGATAAACTCAGCAGGAGGAGGAGTGGCGAATGGCAGCAGGCAATGCATTCTGTGGACCCTGGCGGTGGGAGCACAGACAGCAGGATAACTACAGCAGCAGGAAGAGGAGTGACGTGTGGCAGCAGCAGGCATGCACTGTGGTGTGAACAGCAGGAGGATGAAAATCAACGCTTCGTTATATGTTGGCGCTGTATAAATACAATAAATAAATAAATACACAAATAAATAAATTCATAAATAAATCAGTAAATTCATAAATGTATAAATACATCAGCAACAGCAGCAGGAAGAGGAGTGACGTGTGGCAGCAGCAGGCATGTCACGGGCCATGGTAGCTAGCGTTATTACCACAGCAAGTGAAGAAACACCAGGCCAAATTATCAGGACCCCGGGAATGAAGGTTTATGTTGTCAAAGAATGATTCCCAGGCACCTCATGTCCTCCTCTCGCCGACAGTAGGTGCCAGGAACATGCCTTCAATCCAGGCCTGGTTGATCTTCAAAAATGTCAGTCTGTCCACTCCCTCTGTGGACAGACGAGAGCTCTTCTCGGTGACCACACCACCGGCCGCACTGAAGCACCTCTCGGACAGCACGCTGGAAGGGGAGCAAGACAGGACTTCCAGGGCGTACTGCGCCAGCTCACTCCAGATGTGCAACTGCTCCACCCAGTACTCCATGGGGTCCACGCTGCCGGTGTCAAGCCCACTAAAGGACCCCATGTACTCAGCCACCATCTGGGTCATGCGCTGGCTGTGGCTTTCAGAGGAGGTGGCTGCTGCATGCATCTCCTCTCTTGGCTGCTCTACCGTCATGTAGAGCGCCTGCGTCAATGACAGCAGGTCTCCTGGGTGCCTGACGCTGCTGCTGCTGGCCGCAGGCACCGGCTGCTGTGCTGGCTGGACAGGGACAGAGGGGGTGGAAGCCTGGGGGAAGGCTTCCTCCAGTCGCCGAACAAGGAGCTGCTGCAACTCGCTTGTGCACTGCTCACGTCCTGTAGCAGGCAGAAACTGAGCCCACTTCCCCCTCAGCAGTGGATGCAGGATCATGCTGATGCAGGCGTCCTCCCTCGCTTGCATCTGCTTCACCCTGGGGTCTGTGCGCAGGCAACGCAGCATGTGTGCTGCCATGGGGAACAGGGTGGTCCGTGACACAGAGACATCAGGGTCAGCGTCCTCCTCTGGCTCCTGAGCCTCTTCCTCCTCTCTCCACCCTCGCACCACTGCTGTTGCGCTCCACTGTTCCCCATCAGCAGCGACGTCCAGCACCTCCAACTCCTCCTCATCCTCCTCCAGGGATTCAAATTCCTGCACAGCAGTGAACTGCGCAGGCGGCTGCTGTTCCAGCTGGTTCCGGGCTCCTCCCCCAAATCGCCAAGTGCCATGTCCAGCAGACAAACAAAGCGCACCCACTGGCAGTGGGATGCCCGCTCCTGGCTCACCAGGTTGGTTCCCTGCAGGAAGGGAGCCAACACCAAGCAGACCTGCTGCATCTGCCCCCACTGTGCGTTGGTGAGGAGCTGGGGTTTGGTGGTGCCTTCGAGAGTGCCATCCACGATGTACCGGTTGACAGCCCTCCTCTGCTCAACCAGCCGCTCCAATATCGCCAGGGTGGAGTTCCAGCGAGTCGGCACATCGATGACAAGGCAGTGTGGTGGCAGGCCCTCTCGCTGCTGGATCTCTGCCAGCTTTGATGCAGCAGCAGCTGAGCGGCGGAAAGTGCGCACAATGTTCCGCCCCGCTTCCAACAGCTCCTCCATCCCCTGGTAGGTGCGCAGGAACTTCTGCACCACCAGGTTCAGGACGTGGGCCAAGCAGGGGATGTGGGATAAGTGTCACCTCCTGATGGCAGCCAGCAGGTTGGCGGCATTGTCTGACACCACCAATCCGACTCGGAGGCCTCTGGGGGTCAGCCATGTCTTCTCCTGCTCCCTCAGGTAGCGGAGCATGTTGGCTGCTGTCAGACTGGTCTTCCCCAGGCTCACCATCTCCAGCAGCACTTGGCAGTGGCGGGCCTTCATGCTGCTGTTGCATTGTGGCTTGGCAGCGGGAGCTGCTGCTTCTCCCCTGACCCAGTGTGGTGGCACCACATAGTGGGTGACTGGTGCCGCTGCTGCTGCGCCCGAGGGTGGACCTGCTGCTTCCACGCTCTGGCTTTCCACCAGGCTGACCCAGTGTGCCGCAAAGGATAGATAGTGTTCTGTCCCAAAACGGCCACTCCATGAATCCATGGTTATGTGGATCCGCGCACTCACAGTGTGATCGAGTGCGCGGCCCACGTTCGCCATGGCAAACCGGTGCAGTGCTGGGATCGCCGTGTGGAAGAAGTAGTGGCGGCTGGGGACTTGCCACTCCGGGATCCCAAAATGCAGCAGCGCTCTCATGTCACTCCCCTCCTGCACGGAGGAATATGGCAGGAGCTGGGAGCACATGGCCCGGGCAAGCAACCCGTTCAGCACCCGGATGCGCCTGTGAGCGGGAGGCAACACCTTGGTCCCACCGGGAAAGCACTCGCTGAGCAGGATCTGGCGGCGTTTGCCTGCGCGGGAGGATGAGGAGGCCACTGTGGAGGGAGCTGATGAGGCAACTGAGGACTGGCTGCCCGGGGGGGAGTAGAGAGTTGCTGCTCCTGTGCTCCTGCTGCTGCTGCTGGGTGGGATGCTGCTGCTGTTGAAATCTGTGCAGTGGCTCTCTGGCTCTGACCACTGCCTGCGCCACTTTGCATCAGCTTCTCATACTCACAAAAATCCTCAAAATGCCTGGTCTGTAAGTGGGTCGACAGGCACGAGGTACTCAGCTTGAGGAGATTGCGACCTCTGCTGAGACTGACCTTGCAACTTTTGCAAATTGCACTGGTCGGGTCCTCTGTGCACTTAGTGAAGAACCGCCAGACTGGGGACTTGTGCCTTTTTTGGTTTGGTTCGAGGTTTGCTGCGGGTGGTGGTAGTGGCTGAAGCTGCAGGCTGTGACTCCTGCCTTCCACGACCTGTGCTTGCCGCCTTGCTGCTGCCATGCCTCTGCGCCAGAGACACCTCCTCCTCCGATGACGAGCTGCCTTCAAGCAAGTGTGCTGGTGGTACTGGTGGTGGCACATAGGAAGGATCCAGCATGTCATCATCATCCCCAAACATGTCCTCTTAGGCTTAGCCCGCCTCAACCACATCCAGTAGCTGCTGCTGTTGCGCCTCTGCTCCCTCCTCCACAACTCTGCGGTCAGTGGCTGGCAGCGGACCAGTCACAGACCTGCTGCTGCTGGCAGTGGCTGCTGCAATGGCGCTGCCTCTCCTGGTGGTGCCTCGTCCTCTACCTCTGCCATTCATTTTGCACTTATATACGAATACAGTAAAAAAAAAAAACACAAATGTGTAGAAAACGACGGGAAAGGGTGTAAACTTTAATAAAGTCTGGGTTGGTGGTGGTGGTGACTGACTGGTGGTAAGTGTCAACAAAAAATGATTTTTGTAGTAGTAGTAGTAGTAGTAGTGGTAGTGGTGGTAGTAGTAGTAGTAGTAGTAACTAGTGTCACAGTGGGTGACAATTACGGTCGGTCACACACGATCAGACGCAATCAATAGGGTGCGCCGGCAAATGACAGACACAGCAGGTGACAACAAGGGATGCTGGCCTGCGAATGTAACAATTTACTACAAAAAGGTAATAAATCACACAGTAACAAATGAAAAAAATTAAATGAAGGGGTGGGTGGTACTGGTAGTAGTAGTGGAAGACTACCACCTACCTAGTAGTAGTACGGTTGTACGCGCAGGTAGTAATTATTAACCGCCTGCTGTACTAAACAGTAAACAATATAACTAACTGCCAGACAGTGGGTGACAAATTACAGTCGGTCGGTCACACACGGTCAGACGCAATCAACCGGGTGCGCCGGCAAATGACAGTCACAGCAGGTGACAACAAGGGATGCTGGCCTGTACACAGTCAATCAGTAACTAACTAGTATTAACTAACAGTACTGAAGCTATAAACTAACAGACTACAGCAAACAGCAGCAGTACAATTTAACTAAACTACTATAGTACACAACTAACTAGAATCCCTAACCTACCTACGCTAGTAGTAGGCTAAGGCTGCCCTAGGCTAGCAGGCCTAGCCTGCACACAGACTAACACTAGCCTAGCACAGTATACAGTACACACTAGCTGACTACAAACAATCAAATTACTATCTATCTATATAACAGTACAATGAATGTGTGTAGGAGGTGTTTAGGAAGCAAGACGCTAGGTTTAGCACAGAATACACTTGATCAGACACGCAGCACAGCACTGGAGATGCTCTCAGTACCAGCTCAGTCACATAAGTGCGTAGCTCCGCAAAATGGCTGCTGCCTTATATAGAGGAGGGGAGGGCCAGGCTCCCCTCCTCTGATTGGTTGCTACCGTTGCCAGGGACTCGACTGGAGGAATTCTGATTGGCCCGCGTCACTCCCGAATCCCGAAGCCGAACCCAACGCGTCATCCGGCCGAATTCAAATGCGCACATTCGCCCGCCTTCGGCTTTGGGTCCGGCGCATTCGGCTTTGACTTCGGGAACGCTGAAATTTACCCGAATAATTCGGGTAAATTCGCATTCGGGAGACCTGGAGAGCAAGCAGCCCCCCTCCCCGGGGATACTTACCTTGGGAGGGCGAAGCCTCTGGATCCAGTGCTGTCTCCCCCGAAAGTACAGCTGACAAGGATGCCACCTGCAATATAGTGGCACCTGCAATATTTACCTACCGCAATCCTGTGCAGGAGAGATAGCGGCTTTCCGATCGGGCTCCAGCGTACATAGCTAAGCCCAATCTAGTCCACTCTACTGTGCAGACGAGAGGCACCTGCGCAGTGGAGCAGACCCGATCGGGCTTGGCTATTTCCGTCAGTACTGCGCCTGTACTGGATCGAGGTAGGTAAATATTTACCATGCTGGTGTTCAGGGGGTGCCACGAGGGTGAAGAGGACAGGGGAAGGATCGTGAAGGATCATGATTCAGAGGCTTCCCTCCCGAGGTAAGTATCCTTCAGGGGGGGAGGGGGGGGGTTATTGTTACAGATTTTCTTTTAGGGAAGGGAAGGTCCGAGGAGCATAAAAATAAAAAATCTACTTACCTGGGCCTTCCTCCAGCCCCTGGCAGCCATCCTGTGCCATCGCTCTGGTGGCTCCCGGTCCCCTCCGGTACAGATGCATCTACTTGCGCTCTAGTGTGCGGCTCACAGAGTCACACTGATGTCATCTGGACTGTACTGCGCAGGCGCATAACTACTGCACCTGTGCAGTACAGTCTGGCCGATGTCAGTGCGACCAGTGAGCCGCACGTTGGAGCGCAAGTAGGCCTCTTTTACCGGAGGGGACCCCGGGGCACCGGCGGAGAGCAGAGCTGCGGTGAGGGCACAGGACGGCTGCCAGGGGATGGAGGAAGCCCCAGGTAAGTGGATTTTTTATTCTTACTGGACGTTTCCGGTAACTATTTTAACTATAATCTGAAGTTGTGAAGGTTCCGTCCGCCATCTTATCTGATGTGGGTTTTTGTTGAAGTGAGATAGAATTTAATAAGAACATAGTTTGGAATATAGAGAATGCAGATTTTTTTTTTTTTTTAATTCATCATACAGCCTTGCTTGTCAATAATCACCTTTTCATAAAAAGTGACAGGACCTGCCAATGTAATATACAAAAAGAAAATAATAGATTTGAATAGGGGCATCTGCCATATCAAGAGACATAAAATGATGCATATCATAGCTATTCCCAGGGAGGACAGTAACCCATTACCGTAATACCAGAACATCATATAGGCTGACAGCTTTCCAATGAGGAGAGGCAGCTGACAACATGGCCCCCTCAGGAGACAGGAAATTCCATCAGCCTTACATTGGGGGCTTGATTTCTGTGATTTCTGGTGCAGCTCGATGCTATGCTTTATTACACAATGTTTATTTTACTGCAGAAGACAAATATGAGATTGACACGACCTCCAGAGACTCCTCGCCTGACATTTATAATATATAGGGTCTGAAGACATATCCCCTTTAGAGGGTGTTTACCCTTCATGGAGGTGACATTACATTTCTACATGTAGTACACAATGTCCTACAAACAGGACTCAGCCCATATTTATAAAGGAACTTTAACTCAGGATTGAACTTCATCCCAATCAGTAGGTGATACCACCTTTCCCATGAGAAATCTTTACCTTTTCTCAAACAGATCATCAGATGGCTCTGTATGGCTGATATTGTGGTAAAACCCCTCCCACAGGGTGATTTCATGACCAAAGCTGGATTTACCATAAGGCACTGTAGGCACGTGCCTATAGGCGCCTGATAATAGAAAGGCGCCTCACTCCCCTCCCTGAGTGCCTCTCTCCCTCCTTCCCTATGCAGAGTCTTGATGAGAGTGTAAATGAGAGGTTACTCACACTGTTCTTAGCATTCCACTTCCAAGATCACCCTTCAGTCAGGGGCACCTTTAGCTACTTTAGCGTCTTTACGGGCCGAACAGCGGAGGATCCAGGCTGCGCAGGGACAGCAAAGGAGCAATCAGCCTGGAGGGGGCGGGAGGAACCCCAGGTATGTATCATTTTGTTTTTATATCCCTCCGTCTCAGGAACACTTTAAAGGGGGGAAGAGCCTATGTCCAGATAGTTTCACAGCAGAATATTATAAGGCCTTTGCTTAGCAACTGACAAACATACATATACAATACATACATACAAATAAGAAGTACGTTTCTTCCAGAGTAAAATGAGCTATAAATTACAACAGGTTTTGGACTAGTTCATCTCTTCATAGGGGAGTCTCAGGGATTTATTTAGTTTCAAAAGCACTTAGTGAGTGGCAGTTGCTCTATCCAAATGCCAAAAAACTGTGTAGGGAGCAGGGAAGCTGGCCAGCATCATTGTTTGAATCCTTTTTAGGGAATATCTTTCTAAAGAATAAAAGCCTTGCTGAGAATCCCCTATGAAGAGATGGACTAGTCCTAAACTTGTCACTTCTGTCAGATTTCTACTACCTACTATAAGTGACAGCAACATAGGAGAAAAGTAATTTATGGCTGATTTTACTCTTGAAGACACATACTTCTTATTTGTATGTCCTTGCATGTATTTTAAATTTTACAATTTTTCGCCATAGTGCCCCTTTAAAACATTTACAAAGTAGGTTGAATGTTTTACTGTCTCTAATCAGTGGCGGCCTATTATGTGTCAAAGAGTTAGAAAATGGTCAATAGTTCATGTACTTTATCTCCCCCTGCTCTCAGAAGTTGTATTCTGCCTGGAAAACTTGTTTGTAATTAGCATATCAGTGATGTTTACTATATTGCCCACAAGACAGAAGCTGTCACTTCCGTGCCTAGAAATTAACTCTTTCATGCAGTAAAATAAAGCAAGTAAAACAGCCTGGTTAGTAATATGTGTTGTACTGTACATAAACGTGTTTATCTCATCATGTCACTATAACAAACTTATCTGGTATTGTCTCTAGAGGCTGTTTGTTTGTTTTATACGGGGGTCCCTCAACAGGCTGGACAGCATGAAAGACACAAAGTTGTATGCAGACCTACTATCCATCTCCTCTTGCTCTTCCTCAGTGACGTCAGGTAAGTCCTCCTCCTCCCCCCAGCCATGAACAATACCACGGGAACATTGAGTAGCACAAGCCCCCTGTGACGCCTGCTGCGGTTGTTCTTCTGCCGCCGCCTCCTCCTCCTCCGAAGAAACACCTTCCTCATCATCCGAGTCTGACTCCTCTTCCCCACACGACTCTTCCTCCTCCTCCCCCCTCTGTGCTGCCGCAGGTGTTGAGTAAACATCTGGTTCTGCTGAAAATTGCTCCCACAACTGTTCCTGCCATAGCTGTTCCTCTTCACGCTCCTCCACAGCTTGATCCACCACATCACGCACGGCACGCTCCAGGAAGTAAGCATACGGGATCAAGTCGCTGATGGTGCCTTCACTGCGACTCACCAGGTTGGTCACCTCCTTAAACGGCCGCATGAGCCTGCATGCATTTCGCATCAGTGTCCAGTTGTTGGGCCACAACATCTCCATCTCCCCAGATGGTGTCCTTCTACTGTAATTGTACAGGTATGGGTGATGGCTTTCTCCTGTTCTAGCAGGCGAGAGAACATAACCAGGGTCGAATTCCAGCGAGTCAGGCTATCACATATCGAGCGTCTCACCGGCAAGTTGTTTCTCCGCTGAATGTCTGCAAAGCATGCCATGGCCGTGTAAGACCGCCTGAAATGCCCACACAACTTCCTGGCCTGCTTCAGGACATCCTCTAAGCCTGGGTACTTGGACACAAATCTTTGAATGACTAGATTCAGCACATGTGCCATGCAGGGTACATGTGTCAGCTATCCCAAATTCAAAGCGGAAAGGAGATTGCTGCCGTTGTCACACACCACGTTGCCGATCTCCAGCTGGTGCGGTGTCAGCCACTGATCCACATGTTTAAGAGCAGCCAGGAGAGCTGGCCCAGTGTGACTCTCTGCTTTGATGCAAGACATGTCTAAGATGGCGTGACACTGTCGTACCTGGCATGCAGCATAGGCCCTGGGGAGCTGGGGCTGTGTAGCTGGAGAGGAGATCGCAGCACCAGTAGACTTGAACTGCCACTCAGCCAAGGAGGAGGAGGAGGACGACAGCGAAGAGGATGTAGCAGGAGGAGAGGAGGTGGCAGGAGGCCTGCCTGAAAGCCGTGGAGGTGTCACAAGTAGGTCCGCTGCACAGCCACGTACTCCTGCTTGCCATCGGTCACCAGGTTGACCCAATGGGCTGTTTAAGTAATGTACCTGCCCTGACCATGCTTGGCAGACCAGGCATCCGTGGTCAGGTGGACCCTTGACCCAACGCTGTGTGCCAGAGATGACACCACTTGCCTCTCAACTTCACGGTTTGGGTATCGCCTTTTTTTTTTTTTAAGAGAATTTTTATTAAATTTTAAACACATAACAAAACAAAAACAACAACATCCAGCAGTAGTAATCACATCAATAGTAGGTCCCTGCTAGTGACAAAATGCGTAATTGTACATATTAAAGAATAAAAGCAGTCATAAATGTGACCCATGAGTACGTTGATAACAAAGAGTAAATAATCAGATCCATTGTAAATCAGCTACCGTGATATCCAGATTGGGGATTGTGGTTTCTGCGGCATTCACCCATTTGTGCCAGATCTTATCAAATTTTTTTAATTGATTGCGTGATTGATATGTTAGTTTGTATAGTGGAAGGGCTGCGTTAACAAGCTTTTTCCAATCTCTGAGTGTGGGAACTGTATGCAATTTCCATCGTAAGGTAATGGCTTTCCTAGCATAATGTAGGAGGATTCTAATTAACGTTATTTTACTTGCACTGCAGGCTATATCTCCCACAATTCCCAACATGCATAACTTTAGATCCATTTGTACCAGCAGCTGTAAAGTGTCTCTTAGGAAATGTATCACTGATTTCCAGTACTCGTTGACTATCCCATACACAATGTATAAAGTCAGCGTTAGGTGCGTTACATTTAAAACACTGACCAGTATATGTTGAACCCAATTTTGCTAGTTTCATAGGGTAAAATATGCTTGATGGAACCATTTTACGTTTATTAGTTTGTCATGGGAAGCAATAATGGCTGTATTAAAGAACTCTACAGTGGTGTGAAAAACTATTTGCCCCCTTCCCGATTTCTTATTCTTTTGCATGTTTGTCACACTTAAATGTTTCTGCTCATCAAAAAACGTTAACTATTAGTCAAAGATAACATAATTGGACACAAAATGCAGTTTTAAATGATGGTTTTTATTATTTAGTGAGAAAAAAAAAATCCAAAACCTACATGGCCCTGTGTGAAAAAGAAATTGCCCCCTAAACCTAATAACTGGTTGGGCCACCTGTAGCAGCAATAACTGCAATCAAGCGTTTGCGATAACTTGCAACAAGTCTTTTACAGCACTCTGGAGGAATTTTGGCCCACTCATCTTTGCAGAATTGTTGTAATTCAGCTTTATTTGAGGGTTTTCTAGCATGAACCGCCTTTTTAAGGTCATGCCACAACATCTCAATAGGATTCAGGTCAGGACTTTGACTAGGCCGCTCCAAAATCTTCATTTTGATTTTCTTCAGCCATTCAGAGGTGGTGTGTTTTGGGTCATTGTCCTGCTGCAGCACCCAAGATCGCTTCAGCTTGAGTTGACGAACAGATGGCCGGACATTCTCCTTCAGGATTTTTTGGTAGACAATAGAATTCATGGTTCCATTTATCACAGCAAGCCTTCCAGGTCCTGAAGCAGCAAAACAACCCCAGACCATCACACTACTACCACCATATTTTACTGTTGGTATGATGTTCTTTTGCTGAAATGCTGTGTTACTTCTACGCCAGATGTAATGGGACACGCACCTTCCAAAAAGTTCAACTTTTGTCTCGTCGGTCCACAAGGTATTTTCCAAAAAGTCTTGGCAATCATTGAGGTGGTTTTTTTAGCAAAATTGAGACGAGTCTTAATGTTCTTTTTGCTTAAAAGTGGTTTGCGCCTTGGATATCTGCCATGCAGGCCATTTTTGCCCAGTCTCTTTCTTATGGTGTAGTCGTGAACACTGACCTTAATTGAGGCAAGTGAGGCCTGCAGCTCTTTAGATGTTGTCCTGGGGTCTTTTGCGGCCTCTCGGATGAGTTTTCTCCGCGCTCTTGGGGTAATTTTGGTCGGCTGGCCACTCCTGGGAAGGTTCTTCACTGTTCCATGTTTTTGTCATTTGTGGATAATGGCTCTCACTTTGGTTCGCTGGAGTCCCAAAGCTTTAGAAATGGCTTTATAACCTTTACCAGACTGATAGCTCTCAATTACAGTACTTTTGTTCTCATTTGTTCCTGAATTTCTTTGGATCTTGGCATGATGTCTAGTTTTTGAGGTGCTTTTGGTCTACTTCTCTGTGTCAGATATCTCCTATTTAAAGGGATACTGTAGGGGTCGGGGGAAAATGAGTTGAAGTTACTCGGGGCTTCTAATGGTCCCCCGCAGGCATCCTGTGCCCGTGCAGACACTCACCGATGCTCTGGCCCCGCCTCCGGCTCACTTCTGGAATTTCAGACTTTAAAGTCTGAAAACAACTGCGCCTGCGTTGCCGTGTCCTCGCTTCCCCTGATGTCACCAGAAGCGCACGGCACAGACCATACTGGGCCTGCGCTGTGTGCTCCTGGTGACATCAGCGGGAGTGAGGACACGGCAACGCAGGCGCAGCGGTTTTCAGACTTTAAAGTCTGAAATTCCAGAAGTGAACCAGAGGCGGGGCTAGAGCATCGGTGAGTGGCTGCGTGGGCACAGGATGTCTGTGGGGGACCATTAGAAGCCCCGGGTAACTTCAACTCATTTTCCCCTGACCCCCCCTACAGTATCCCTTTAAGTGATTTCTTGAGTGAAACAGGTGTGGCAGTAATCAGGCCTGGGGGTGACTACAGAAATTGAACTCAGGTGTGATAAACCACAGTTATTTTTTAATAAGGGGGGCAATCACTTTTTCACACAGGGCCATGTAGGTTTTGAGTTTTTTTTCTTACTAAATAATAAAAACCGTCATTTAAAACTGCATTTTGTGTTCAATTATGTTATCTTTGATTAATAGTTAACGGTTTTTGATGAGCAGAAACATTTAAGTGTGACAAACATGCAAAAGAATAAGAAATCAGGAAGGGGGCAAATAGTTTTTCACACCACTGTATGTATTCAGACCAGTTCTCCTGTGTTATATTTGGATTAATTACCAACCATCTATTCCTAGAAGATTGAATTATCTTAGCCTTACCATGTGTAGCAAGTTATATAGGTTAGAAACTTGTTTGGATTTATCATTTTTAAGAAATATTTTTTCCAATTCTGATGGGGTAAGAGATACGCCTGTCAAGCTTAACTGTGTCTAGAGGGCATGCCGTAATTGAAAATACCTGAAAAGGGCATGCTTAGGTAGACCGAATTCTTATCGTAATGTGGCAAAATCTTTAAATGCTCCATTTACATATAATTGGGACAAATATCAAATGTCGTGGGAGTGCCAAAAGGGTATATCTGGAATCGATTGAAGTTCAGGTAAGTTAGGGTTACCCCAGAGAGGGGAATTCTGAGAAACACATCTGCTAGATTCACCAAGCAGCTTCCTTGCCCTCTTGTATGTTTTAATGATATTATGAATAAGGGTGGTTCCCCTAAGCCCAGAGGCTACTTTGTATCTGTAGATTGCTCCACATAACGATTCATAAGATCCAGCGATATCTGCCTCTGTTGCTAAACTAGAGTTTGATCTGTCACCACTTAACCAGCCTTGTATGGGGGTTAGCTGCGCTGCCAGGTGATAGATAAAAAAAGTTGGGTAGAGCTAGACCACCAAAAGGGGTAGGTAGGTGAAGGGAGGGGTAGGTAGGTGAAGGGAGGATATTGAGATGCAAAGTGATGACCTGACCAAATAAAAGAAATTACCATGGAGTCAATTCATTTAAAAAGGGCTTGCTGAATCCAATTAGGCGACATTTGCATAACATATAACAACTTCGGGGCTATAACCATCTTGATAATGCAAATCCTACCACATGCATTTAAAGGCAAGGAAGACCATTTTTTCAGCTTTATTTCTACCTGTTCCAGTAACGGTACAAGGTTTGCTTCTATGAAGGATTTCACGGGCTGATTTATTCAGATTCCTAGATATTTAAACCTTTCCACAATTTGTAATTGGGAGCGTTTAGTGATTATCTGATGATCAAAGAAATCCACAGGGAACAAAACTGATTTAGTCCAGTTAATAGAGAGGCCTGAGATTTTATAGAAAGTGTTGTATACTGACAGCACAGCCTCAAGTGAGGGGCCCGGATCTGCCAAATAAACCAGCATATCATCCGCGTATAAGGAAATGCGTTCCTCGATCTTGTTTATTTTGAGGCCTTGAATTGTTGGATTAAGGCGGATAGCTTCGGCAAGGGGCTCAATGGCAAATAGAAGGGGTGACAATGGGCAGCCTTGTCGTGTTCCTCTAGCGATAGTAAACAAGGGAGATATTAGAGAGTTAATGCAGATTTTTGTCTTTGGTGCATCATATAGGATTTGGAACCATTTTTTTAAAAACGTGCCCAAATCCGAAGCATTGTAGAACAGTTTTCACATATAGCCACTCTATGGAATCAAATGCTTTATTGGCGTCTAGGGATAGTATTTGTAATGATCTGCGGTCGATCTCCACAGTCAGCGCACACCAAGTGCGCTGAAGCAGATGGAAATCCCCACAATCACAGAAGCAGAGTACCCAGTATATGCAAATGCATTTGTAGAGGGGAATTCCAACCAGCAGGTGGAGCTGTGGAGTACAGAGGAACAAGACCTCTGTACAACCACAGATGCCAGATTGAAATTGCACGGCGTGAAGCAGCACTGGGCAATAGAAACAAGGTAGCAACTTAATAGAGAGCAAGAACAGAGACAGACTATATGAATGTCTACCAACCTAGTAGCCACCCGGCGACGGTAGACATATAACAACCGAACAGACCAAAATGAGAAAGCTAATCGCAAGAGAGGCGAATGTTATCAGAAACACAAGACTGAGCAAAGGCAGAGCATGAATAGAGTAAAGGAAGACTGTAATGGATAGCGGAGATGCCGCTGCGAAGACAAGCGGCATGGCGGCTATCTCCGCGTATCAGCTGGCGGCTTCGGCCACGCAGTTACATGCTGGTGCTCTGCCTGGTCCTTCTATTGCACATAGATTGAGTGCTACGTGCACGCGCACCAGCTGACAGGACCTTTATGCGAATAGAAGGGGAGTCAGCTGATCTGCCAGGTCAGCTGAGTCCAAACGCTATCTCGGATTGGCTGAGGGACTGGGGCGGCCCTGCGGAGCTGCTATGTATATAGTGGTAGTCTGTCAGTTGCTCTGTATCTGCTGTTGCGAATGCTAACGTGTGGGCGCTCAGACCTAGTCAGATCTCAAAGTGTGCTAGAACCAGCTGGAGCTGGGGATCCACACTAAGCCAGATTCTGTTGATAGCTTAAAGTACTAATTTATTGTATTATCTGTTATGACCTTCTGCTTCCATTGACTATTGTCCTGCTTACTGACTTTGTACCTCTGCCCATCTGATTCATGTTGCCGACCCTGCCTGAACCTAACACTGAATCAATCTTCTGTCTTTGTACCTTATCTGTCCGTACGTTGCCTACTCTGCTTGTCTGACCTTTCTTGCCTCACCAGTGGGCCTAGCCACTGGCGAGGTATCTGTGACATTTCACCTGCTCCTCAGGTGAAGCCCAACTGCAGCACTGTCTGTAACACCTGCTCCTCAGGTGTCCCTTGGCTGCAGTGTAGTCTTAATCACCTGCTCCTCAGGTGAATATCCTATGCAGCACTGTCTGTAACACCTGCTCCTCAGGTGTCCACTGGCTGCAGTATAGTCTTAATCACCTGCTCCTCAGGTGGTCATTGCTCGCAGCACAGTATGTAACACCTGCTCCTCTGGTGTCCACTGGCTGCAGTATAGTCTTTATCACCTGCTCCTCAGGTGAATATCCCTTTGCAGCACTGTCTGTAACACCTGCTCCTCAGGTGTCCACTGGCTGCAGTGTTGTCTGAATCACCCGCTCCTCGGGAGACTTCCTATTCCTTATTACTGTTGCACCAAACACTATCTCACATTGGTAGTCCTGTGTCTGGCTATATCAGCATTATTGGTGATTCTGCAGATCACCACATAATCAGGTATAGCATCTGTATTATTGATGATACTGCAGATCACCAATAATCAGAAAATCTGTTTAGCTGACACCAATCGTTACAAAGACACAGCAAATAACTACAATCCGAACACCAAGGAAAATAACAAATGAACTAACTAAACGCAGTCACCGCACATTATGCGCAACAGTGACAAGCGCGTTAATAGCACAGTCACCGCATGAGAAGAGCAACAGTGACAAACGTACCAACTCTGACTAACATATGAACACGGAAAACAAAGACAAACAGATAGCGGGAACACTTGCTAATCGGTTGCCTAACACCAGACAACAGCAAGCGTTCGTTCCAGACAAAACAGACTGATGGAGTAACCAGCAACCGCTGCCAAGGTTATACTCCAAGTCACAGACAAGGGAGATCCACCACCTCTAGAGCTAGGGCGAATGCGATCAAGGAACAGGACTGAACGATTCACTATCAGCCACCACGGGAGATAGTGCAATCGCAAGGACAGGACAAGACAAGACTAGGCAGTACAAATAATACACAAAACTGACTGCACTAGTAGGAGTGCAAAATGCACTCCCCAAGAATTAACTACACTAGGATATTTAGCAACAAGATACAAAGAGGCTGAGGCTCTAAGGTCAGTCTCACAAAACAGAACCTATGACGAGCAAGGAATTCTGGGAGGAAGTGACATTTATACTGAAAACCTTCAAGGGAAACAGAAATGCAAATTGCAAGATAAGTGGATGCAAATCAGTCACCACAGCAGCAAGCCTCCCGAATCTTGAAAGCTGACAAAAAGGCCTCTTTTCCCTGGACTGAACTATGCAGCCTGCATAAGAAACCAACAAACTGTCCAGAGGATAAAGGCCAGCAGAGCGGATTCTGACATTACAAGCCCCCATTAAAGATAGATTCCAGACGTCTTTCAAAACAGAAGACCCTTCTCCCCGCAAAACAATCAAAAAGATGATTCAGAACGGCCGGAGTAGACCAACCAGGCATGCTTCCTGAACTGACTAAACCATGACGGAAACAATCAGCCCCAGAACCCCAAAAGTCATGCTTATCAGTACAACAATTTCCAAAGTGATACCCATGAGCACCGCGACTACCAGAACAATGCCCACCGAAAGCCTTGGCATGATACACCCTGTCCCCCAGGTCAAGTTCAAAAAACCGGAAACCTTCATAGTTGTGACCACTGCAACGGGCTTCTCCAGCATAATACTCATTATCTCCCAGAGAGTCACATGGTGATCCAACAGAACCCCCCACATGACTCAGGGAAATCCCCAAGCCAAAGTCACAAGGACAACTGTCACAAACAGAGTTTTTAGTGTAATGATCAGTTATGCATAAATTGATCAGTAGTAGCTCTATCAGCACAATAGTCAGTACTTTATTCAATTGTAAAACACTCGTGATTGGGTGCACAGTAATATTCAGGAACACACGAGAGTGATGGCCCTAGGGCCTCACTAATAGGGGAGTGGTCGTACAAGCAAGGTCAGCAACAGATCAGATTAACAGTAGTACAGAATCGTTAGGCAAAATCAGAGTGAGTATTCGGGCAGAAGTCAGCAACGGATCAGATTGGCAGAGGTACAGAATCGACAGACAAATAGAGATGGGCCGAACGGTTCGCCGGCGAACGGTTCCAGGCGAACATCGGGTGGTTCGCCTTCGCCGGCGAAGGCGAACTTTCCCTGAAGTTCGATTCGCCCCATAATACTCTATGAGGGTCAACTTTGACCCTCTGCATCACAGTCAGCAGGCGCATTGTAGCCAATCCGGCTATACTAAGCCCTGGAGCCCCACCCCCCCCTCTTATATAAGGCAGGCTCCGGCGGCCATTAGCCTCACTCGTGTGCCTGCTAGAGACAGAATAGGGACAGCTGCTGCAGACTTGTTCTCCTAGGGACAGATTAGTCAGGCTCTTGCCTTCTTAGCTTGCTTATCTGAATCTTATTGCTATAATAGCGCCCCAGAAAAGCTCTTAACAGAGCTCATCCTGCTCGTGTGATCAATTTTTATTTTCTGTGTTTGAAACTGACACTTGTGTTTTTTAGACAGCATTGCTAATTCATACTGTGTGTCCCACTGCCAGCAGCAGCAGCACATTCAGTGACTACTACCTGTGTGTGTGAGACACTTGTGTTGCTTAGACAGCATTGCTAATTCATAATGTGTGTGTCCCACTGCCAGCAGCCCACCAGCATTCAGCAGCACATTCAGTGACACCTGTGTGTGTGACAGGGAGCTGCACATTATACTACCTACCCAGTACTGCATTTACCTACTACTGGTACTTGTTGTGTTTAGTTAACCCACCTCATCACTGCATACACCTACGTTTGTGTTGAGTGAACCCACCTCGCTGCACATAACTACCTTTTGTGTTGAGTGAACTTGCGTTACTGCATATAACTACCTTTTAAGTTGAGTGAACTCACCTCACTGCATATCTACCTTTTCTGTTGAGTGAACTCACCTCACTGCATATAACTACCTTTGTGTTGAGTGAACTCAGCTGACTGCATCTAACTACCTGTTGTGTTCAGTGAACTCACCTCACTGCATATATAACTACCTTTTGGGTTGAGTGAACTCACCTCACTGCATATCTACCTTTTCTGTTGAGTGAACTCACCTCACTGCATATAACTACGTTTGTGTTGAGTGAACACAGCTGACTGCATCTAATTACCTGTTGTGTTCAGTGAACTCACCTCACTGCATATATAACTACCTTTGGGTTGAGTGAACTCACCTCACTGCACATAGCTACCTTTTGTGTTCAGTGAACTTACCTCACTGCATATATAACTACCTTTGGGTTGAGTGAACTCACCTCACTGCACATAGCTACCTGTTGTGTTCAGTGAACTCACCTCACTGCATATATAACTACCTTTGGGTTGAGTGAACTCACCTCACTGCATATCTACCTTTTCTGTTGAGTGAACTCACCTCACTGCATATAACTACGTTTGTGTTGAGTGAACTCAGCTGACTGCATCTAACTACCTGTTGTGTTCAGTGAACTCACCTCACTGCATATATAACTACCTTTGTGTTGAGTGAACTCACCTCACTGCCATAGCTACCTTTTGTGTTCAGTGAACTCACCTCACTGCATATATAACTACCTTTGGGTTGAGTGAACTCACCTCACTGCATATCTACCTTTTCTGTTGAGTGAACTCACCTCACTGCATATAACTACCTTTGTGTTGAGTGAACTCAGCTGACTGCATCTAACTACCTGTTGTGTTCAGTGAACTCACCTCACTGCATATATAACTACCTTTGGGTTGAGTGAACTCACCTCACTGCACATAGCAGTGGAGGACTGGGACCTTTTGGCCAGGGGGGACAACACAAACTAGGAGCCCGTTTCACGGCATCCCCAGCCCAAAGCCATATCTTTCTTGTGTTCAAATTGTGATGACTAACAGCCCCAGACACACACACACACACACACACACACAGTACCTGATGCCTAACCCCATTTCTCCGCACAATCTACCTGTCTGTGTCTGATGCCTAACCTTAAAGGAGTTATCAGGCTTTTTTTTTAATGAAAATAAGTGCTACTTACCCAGGGCTCGTCCAGCCCCGCGCTCCCAGCATGTCCCTTGCCGCAGCTCTGCAGTCAGCTGTTCGCTGCCGCTGCCTCCCAGCCCCCGGCGATGACGTCAGGCCGACTGCGCCTGTGCGAGCGGCGCTGTCAATCACCGCCACGTGGACCAGAGCGTACTGTGCAGACGCAGAACTACTGCGCCTGCGCAGTACACTCCGGTCCACGTGGCGGTGATTAACAGTGCTGCGCGCGCAGGCGCAATACAGGCCGACATCCAGGTCGGACTGGTGCCATCACCGGGCACTGGGAGGCAGCGGAAGCGAATGGCTGACTGCAGAGCTGCGGCAAGGGACATGCTGGGAGAGCGGGGCTGGAGGAAGCCCCGGGTGATTAGCACTTATTTCATTAAAAAGTGCCTGATAACTCCTTTAAACAACCCCTCCCCCCCCACACACACACACACAAACCTACTTACCTGGTGATGCTTAACCCCACTCCTGCCCACCCACCATACAAACTACTTGTCTGACACCTACCCCCCCCCCCCCCCCCCCCCTTCAACTACCTGTTTGACAGTGCCTAACTGCCTGCCTCCCCCCTCCCCTGCCGCCAATCACACCACAAGAAGAAAAACGTTCCCCCTCAGGCCAGGGTCAGAATGGGGATGATTATCACACCAAAAAAAAAAACTCAGAGGGCACTGGCCTGGGCAGAGAATTGAATTTGACAGCAGTAGCAGGCAGGCAGCAAAGTGTGAGTAACTCAGTGACAAGAAGGGAGAAGAAGTACAGAAACAAAATTTATAAAAACCACCTTCTCCTCTGGCGACCTGGACCTGACCTCCTCTATCCTCCTGTCTCCTCAGTCCTACACCTCCTCCTCCTCCACAGCAGCAAGCAGCTATAGGTGGCATCTCCGACTCCCAGCCCCCAGAGTGTCCGACTCCTCCAGCCAGGACAGCCAGCCAGCCACTCGTAGCCGCAGCTCCAGGCCCCCAGCCCCCCCAGCACAGAAAGCTGAAGAGTGAGACAGCTCACTCCGACGACACCTCAGGCACAGCAGCACGGGGAGGACTGTGTCCGACTCCTCCAGCCAGGCCAGCCAGCCACTCGTAGCCACAGCTCCAGGCCCCCAGCCCCCCCAGCACAGAAAGCTGAAGAGTGAGACAGCTCACTCCGATGACACCGCAGGCACAGCAGCACGTTGCGGGCGGCAATGGCTCCAGGCGGGGGGCGGAGTCAAGCAGGGTCAACCCCCCCTCAGCCCCTCCTCTGATTGGATACTTCAACTTTCTGGGAAATATCGCGCGAGGTTGCGATCCCCACTGCGAACCTGTCACCTGTGGTATGTCTGCAGCCGCTGCGTATAGCAGCGGCTGGCCCTAATTACTTAAGATTCGGGCGGCCCGGGGGGCAATTGCCCCCCGTCCCCCTGGGCCAGTCCTCCCCTGGCACATAGCTACCTTTTGTGTTCAGTGAACGTACCTCACTGCATATATAACTACCTTTGGGTTGAGTGAACTCACCTCACTGCACATAGCTACCTGTTGTGTTCAGTGAACTCACCTCACTGCATATATAACTACCTTTGGGTTGAGTGAACTCACCTCACTGCACATAGCTACCTTTTGTGTTCAGTGAACTCACCTCACTGCATATATAACTACCTTTGGGTTGAGTGAACTCACCTCACTGCATATAGCTACCTTTTGTGTTCAGTGAACTCACCTCACTGCATATATAACTACCTTTGGGTTGAGTGAACTCACCTCACTGCATATCTACCTTTTCTGTTGAGTGAACTCACCTCACTGCATATAACTACCTTTGTGTTGAGTGAACTCAGCTGACTGCATCTAACTACCTGTTGTGTTCAGTGAACTCACCTCACTGCAAATATAACTACCTTTGGGTTGAGTGAACTCACCTCACTGCATATCTACCTTTTCTGTTGAGTGAACTCACCTCACTGCATCTAACTACGTTTGTGTTGAGTGAACACAGCTGACTGCATCTAATTACCTGTTGTGTTCAGTGAACTCACCTCACTGCATATATAACTACCTTTGGGTTGAGTGAACTCACCTCACTGCACATAGCTACCTTTTGTGTTCAGTGAACGTACCTCACTGCATATATAACTACCTTTGGGTTGAGTGAACTCACCTCATTGCATATCTACCTTTTCTGTTGAGTAAATTCACCTCACTGCATATAACTACGTTTGTGTTCAGTGAACTCAGCTGACACCTGTGTGAGTGACAGGGAGCTGCACATTGCACTACCTACCCAGTACTGCATTTACCTACTACTAGTACCTGTTGTGTTTAGTTAACCCACCTCATCACTACATACACCTAGGTTTGTGTTGAGTGAACCCACCTTGCTGCACATAACTACCTTTTGTGTTGAGTGAACTTGTGTCACTGCATATAACTACCTTTTAAGTTGAGTGAACTCACCTCACTGCATATCTACCTTTTCTGTTGAGTGAACTCACCTCACTGCATACAACTACCTTTATGTTGAATGAACTCAGCTGACTGCATCTAACTACCTGTTGTGTTCAGTGAACTCACCTTACTGCATATATAACTACCTTTGGGTTGAGTGAACTCACCTCACTGCACATAGCTACCTGTTGTGTTCAGTGAACTCACCTCTCTGCATATATAACTACCTTTGGGTTGAGTGAACTCACCTCACTGCACATAGCTACCTGTTGTGTTCAGTGAACTCACCTCACTGCATATATAACTACCTTTGGGTTGAGTGAACTCACCTCACTGCATATCTACCTTTTCTGTTAAGTGAACACACCTCACTGCATATAACTACGTTTGTGTTGAGTGAACTCAGCTGACTGCATCTAACTACCTGTTGTGTTCAGTGAACTCACCTCACTGCATATATAACTACCTTTGGGTTGAGTGAACTCACCTCACTGCACATAGCTACCTTTTGTGTTCAGTGAACTCACCTCACTGCATATATAACTACCTTTGGGTTGAGTGAACTCACCTCACTGCACATAGCTACCTTTTGTGTTCAGTGAACTCACCTCACTGCATATATAACTACCTTTGGGTTGAGTGAACTCACCTCACTGCATATAGCTACCTGTTGTGTTCAGTGAACTCACCTCACTGCATATATAACTACCTTCGGGTTGAGTGAACTCACCTCACTGCATATAGCTACCTGTTGTGTTCAGTGAACTCACCTCACTGCATATATAGCTACCTTTGGGTTTAGTGAACTCACCTCACTGCATATCTACCTTTTCTGTTGAGTGAACTCACCTCACTGCATATACCTAGCTTCCCCCCCGAGATGGACAAAATGGACAAACCAGGTAGAGGAAGAGGTAGAGGAAGACCCAGAGGAAGGCCACCTGGCACTGGCAGGTCTGTGCGAGGTGGTGTTGTTGTGATTTTGTGCGGACCTGGACCAAAGTACAGTGCTCAGAAGAAGGCACGTGCCATCACTTCCCAAAATTGTGAGGACGTGCTTGAGTATTTAACACAGAAGACCTCATCTCCCGCAGCCAGTGCTACCAGCGCTAGTACAAGCACCACATCCGCTGCATTTGACACTTCGCAGGAGTTATTTGGTGGTGGTGGTGGTGAAATCACTGATTCACAGCCACTACTGCAACAACAAGAAGAAGGCGCAGGTGCACCACCTCATACGTCTGAGTTAGGTGGCAATAGTATGGACGTAATGTGTGAGGAGGGGCATGATGAACCACCTGAAGTTGGTGCAGTTGTGGAGTTGTCTGAGGAAAGCGAAGCTGGGCAGGAGGATTATGATGACAATTATACGGATGCCACGTATGTTCCCAATAGAGGAGATGACCAGGGGGACAGTTCAGAGGGGGAGCCAGAGAGGAGTAGGAGGAGACGACTCCATGATAGAAGCAGAGGGAGCTCGTCCTCAGAAACAGCTGGAGGCAGTGTCCGGCGCCATGTATCGCCAGCCAGCCAGCCAACATGCCCTTCAACGTCAGCTGCTGATGCCACCGTAGCGCCATCACCCCAGGGGGGCTCAGCGGTTTGGAAATTTTTTAACGTGTGTGTCTCAGATCGGAGCAAAGCCATCTGTTGTCTCTGCCAGCAAAATTTGAGCCGTGGAAAGGCCAACTCTCACGTAGGGACAAGTGCCTTACGAAGGCACCTGGAGAGAAGGCACAAACAGCTATGGGAAGAACACCTGAGGAAAAGCAGCACCCCTCAAAAGACAAGCCACCCTCCTTCTCTTCCTCCTTCAGGTGCATCATCTTCATCCGCTTTCTCCCTTGAACCTTCACAGCCACCCTCCTTCACACCGCCTCTGCCCTTGAGCGGTTCCTGCTCCTCTGCCCAAAGCAGTAGCCAGGTGTCCGTGAAGGAAGTCTTTGAGCGGAAGAAGCCAATTTCGGCCAGTCACCCTCTTGCCCGGCGTCTGACAGCTGGTGTGGCGGAACCAGCTATTACCATACAAGCTGGTGGAGTCAGAGGCTTTCCGTAAATTTGTGGCCATTGGGACACCGCAGTGGAAGATACCAGGCCGCACTTATTTTTCACAAAAGGCCATACCCAAACTGTACCGTGCAGTTCAGAGGCAAGTGGTGTCATCTATTGCGAAGAGCCTTGGGTCAAGGGTCCACCTGACCACGGATGCCTGGTCTGCCAAGCACGGGCAGGGCCGCTACATTACGTACACAGCCCATTGGGTCAACCTGGTGACCGATGGCAGCAAGCAGGGAGTACGTGGCTGTTCAGCGGACCGACTTGTCACACCTCCACGGCTTGCAGGCAGGCCTCCTGCCACTTCCTCTCCTTCTCCTCCAGCTACATCCTCTTCGCTGTCAACCTCCTCCTCCTCAGCTGAGTGTCAGTTGAACTCTAGAGGTGCTGTCATCTCCTCTTCCTCTCCAGCTACACAGCCCCATCTCCCCAGGGCCTACGCTGCATGCCAGGTACGACGGTGTCACGCAATTTTAGACATGTCTTGCCTCAAAGCGGAGAGTCACACTGGAGCAGCTCTCCTGGCTGCTCTTAACAAACAGGTGGAGCAATGGCTGACCCCGCACCAGCTGGAGATCTGCAACGTGGTGTGTGACAACGGCAGCAATCTCCTTTCCGCTTTGAATTTGGGAAAGCTGACACATGTACCCTGCATGGCACATGTGCTGAATCTGGTCGTGCAAAGATTTGTCTCAAAGTACCCAGGCTTAGAGGACGTCCTGAAGCAGACCAGGAAGTTGTGTGGGCATTTCAGGCGGTCTTATACGGCCATTGCACGCTTTGCGGACATTCAGCGGAAAAACAACTTGCCGGTGAGACGCTTGATATGCGATAGCCCGACTCGCTGGAATTCCACCCTGCTCATGTTCTCTCGCCTGCTAGACCAGGAGAAAGCCGTCACCCAGTACCTGTACAACTACAGTAGAAGGACACAATCTGGGAAGATGGGGATGTTGTGGCCCAACAGCTGGACACTGATGCGAAATGCATGCAGGACCATGTGGCCGTTTGAGGAGGTGACCAACCTGGTGAGTCGCGCTGAAGGCACCATCAGCGACTTGATCCCCTACGCTTACTTCCTGGAGCGTGCCGTGCGTAGAGTGGTGGATGAAGCTGTGGAGGAGCGGGAACAGGAACAGCTACGGCAGGAGGAGTCGTGGGACCAATTTTCAGCCGAACCACAGGTTTCCTCTACACCTGCGGCACCACAGAGGGGGGAGGAGGAGGAAGAAGAGTAGTCGTGTGGGGAAGGAGAGGAGTCAGACTCGGATGATTATGAGGAAGGTGTTTCTGTGGAGGAGGAAGAGGCGGCAGCAGCAGAAGAACAACCGCAGCAGCCGTCACAGGGGGCTTCTGCTGCTCCACGTTCCCGTGGTATTGTTCGTGGCTGGGGGAAGGAAGAGGAGTTGCGTGACGTCACTGTGGAAGAGCAAGAGGAGATGGAGAGTACGTCTGGATCCGACTTTGTGCAGATGGCCTCTTTCATGTTGTCCAGCCTGTTAAGGGACCCCCGTATCAAAAAACTCAAGGCGAATGACCTGTACTGGGTGGCCACGCTACTAGACCCTCGGTACAGGCACAAAGTGGCAGACCTGTTAGCAACTCAACACAAGGCGGAAAGGATGCAGCACTTGCAGAACAAGCTGCCAATGATGCTTTACAATGCATTTAAGGGTGATGTAACAGTACAACGCAATAAAGGTACCACTGGCAGTATTCCTCCTCCTCCTCACCAGTCCACGCAGGCAAGGACAGGACGCTCCAGCGATCTCAGGGTGATGTCGGACATGCGGACATTCTTTAGTCCAACGCCTCGCAGTAGCCCTTCGGGATCCACCCTCCACTAACGCCTGGACCGGCAGGTAGCCGACTACCTGGCCTTAAGTGTGGATGTACACACTGTGACTGCGAGCAGCGACGATGAACCCTTGCTCTACTGGTTGCGCATGCTTGACCTGTGGCCAGAGCTGTCCCAATTTGCCATACAACTTCTCTCTTGCCCTGCCGCAAGCTTCCTGTCAGAAAGGACCTTCAGTGCAGCTGGAGGCATTGTCACTGAGAAGAGAAGTCGCCTAAAGTCATGACAGTGTTCAGTACCTGACCTTTATCAAAATGAACGAGGCATGGATCCCTGAGGGCTATTGCACGACTGAAGACTAAGTCAGTCCCCACACACAGCATCTCTGCCTGCAGGCCGCTTGACTGCCTTCTCCGCCACCACCAACAGGGTCCAGGACTCTAGGTGGATTCCAGAATTTTTAAGGCTGCTGCTAGCAGCGGCCGCTACACTAATTTTTCTGGGGCGTGCACATGCCTGCCTAATTTTTCTGGCTAAACTGCAGGAGGCTGCAACAAAAAAACAAAAGGCATGTACATGTGCCCATCCCCCTTCGTGATCATTACCTTGCCGCGGTGAAGGGGCTTGCGTATGACAATGAAGCAATGACCGCCGGCTATATGAGTGTCTCGGGTGGGGGTGGCACACCAAAGATAATAAGGTCGTTGTTTCATTGTGGTCAGACCAAATTTGATCAGCTGGACAGTCACTGTTCTGTCATTCAGCTACATCAGCCGGGCAACCATATGGGATGAAAAGCCACCATCACCTGCACTCTCGTCATGGTGCGCACCAGTCCAGCACGCCCGTCACTACACAAACGGCTGTTTGCAGTTCACTGCATCTGTGACTGCACATTATACCTGGCAGTCAGTGCATAACTTGCACTTGAATGGATACAGTTTTAAACAATTGAAAAATACAACCATCTACATTTTCAAACAATTTAAAAATACAACCATCTACATTTTCAAACAATTTAAAAATACAACCATTTACATTTTAAAACAATTTAACAATACAACCATCTACATTTTCAAACAATTTAAAAATACAACCATCTACAGTTTCAAACAATTGAAAAAAAAAGGCAAAAAACTTGCCCTCCGTAAAACATTCTTGGCAAATGCTTTCGACTTGGTTTGTCTTCCGCTGGGTCAAGGGTCCATCTGATCACAGATGCCTGGTCTGCAAAGCACGGTCAGGGCAGCTACAGCATGGGTCTCAGCAGGCTCCCACTTCGGGCCGGAATCCAACCATTGATTCCCCGCCCATTACCCGTGGTGACAATGTCAGACTTGCCCGCCTCCATATGATTCTCGTGAAAGGAATGTGGTGTCATCTTTGCCCGCCATAACTGGTTCTCGTTAAAGGATTTAAAGTACATTCATTTCAAATACAGCAAGCCCTCGATAGTCCTCCTGTATTGTTATTTTTGGTCACTACCTCAGGGCGGGCGTGCATGCCTGCCTGCTGCCCTCCTTGCCTGTGTAGTGGTAGCCGTTGCTCAGGCTCCACGCCGGATTCCTTCCCTCATCCCCGGTCATTATCCGGGGTCACAAATGGCAGACTTGCCCGCCTCCATATGATTCTCGTGAAAGGAATGTGGTGTCATCTTTGCCCGCCATAACTGGTTCTCGTTAAAGGATTTAAAGTACATTCATTTCAAATACAGCAAGCCCTCGATAGTCCTCCTGTATTGTTATTTTTGGTCACTACCTCGGGGCGGGCGTGCATGCCTGACTGCTGCCCTCCTTGGATGTGTAGTGGTAGCCGTTGCTCAGGCTCCACACCGGATTCCATCCCTCATTCCCCGGCCATTACCCGGGGTCACAATGCCAGACTTGCTAATTACAACAGAGAGAAAATGTGTGCATCAACCAAGTGAACCTGACAAATCTGGCTTTGCAAATTTGGCCTATTGGCTAATCACGAGACATTGCTCATGCAAATATGCATTTGCTTTCGCATGCCTAAATATGCAGGGTCAAAAACCAAAAACCGCAAAACAATCGCCCTGCGGGAATTAGTTCATGCTACATAGCACTATCCAGGGGCGCCACGAGGAGGCTTCCCATTGCCCCCATACAGGTTATTTGCGCCTGTCCTCCCCTTATCTGTCGCGCCCAGGTCATGCGCATATAGCAGAACGCAATAGACGTTAAGGTAAGTGCCTGTTTTTAATCTTGGGAGGTGTGTGCGGGCGGCTCTTCCCGGCGCTGGCCACGCTGGGGAGATCACCTGCACCCCCCAGCCTCCACCTCCGGGGTGCCGCTGTGTGGGTTCCAGGTGGTGAGAGAGCCTAGGACCCCCGCGGCCCCCCGGTTGTATGGGGGCAATGGGAAGCCTCCTCGTGGCGCCCCTGGATAGTGCTATGTAGCATGAACTAATTCCCGCAGGGCGATTGTTTTGCGGTTTTTGGTTTTTGACCCTGCATATTTAGGCATGCGAAAGCAAATGCATATTTGCATGAGCAATGTCTCGTGATTAGCCAATAGGCCAAATTTGCAAAGCCAGATTTGTCAGGTTCACTTGGTTGATGCACACATTTTCTCTCTGTTGTAATTAGCAATGCATTTTCTTTTCTTTGGAGGCAAGTGGTGAGTGGCTTGATTTAGGAGGTGAGAGCCCTGGAGCAGGCTATTTGCGCCTGTCCTCCCCTTATGTGTCGCGCCCAGGTCATGCGCATATAGCAAAACGCAATGGACGTTAAGGTAACGTAAGTGCCTGTTTTTAATCTTGGGAGCAGGGACGGATCTAGACCAAGTTGCCCCAAGTTGCGCCTGGGGCAAGGTCAGGTTTTGGTGCCTAAACTGCCATTCCCCATCCACATTTTGCCGCCTTTTTAAGAATTCAACAAACTGCGCCTGGGGCAAGAGACCCGCTTGCCCCCCCCTAGATCCGTCCCTGTTTGGGAGGTGTGTGCGGGCGGCTCTTCCCGGCGCTGGCCACGCTGGGGAGATCGCCTGCACCCCCCAGCCTCCACCTCCGGGGTGCCGCTGTGTGGGTTCCAGGCGGTGAGAGAGCCTGGGAACCCCGCGGCCCCCCGGTTGTATGGGGGCAATGGGAAGCCTCCTCGTGGCGCCCCTGGATAGTGCCATGTAGCATGAACTAATTCCCGCAGGGCGATTGTTTTGCGGTTTTTGGTTTTTGACCTTGCATATTTAGGCATGCGAAAGCAAATGCATATTTGCATGAGCAATGTCTCGTGATTAGCCAATAGGCCAAATTTGCAAAGCCAGATTTGTCAGGTTCACTTGGTTGATGCACACATTTTCTCTCTGTTGTAATTCACAATGCCAGACTTGCCCGCCTCCATAGGATTCTCATTGTAGCGGTACTGAACAAGTACCGTTACAAGTAGAAAATGTAATTTAAAAACATAACCTAAGCTTTTTAACAATGCCATGGAAAGTTGAGAAGGCAGTCACACATTACTTGACATCACTGAGTGAGGAAGAGCAATCTCGCCATGTTGCGCAGTAGTCCAGCATGGCCGTCACTACACAAACAGCTGGTAACTTGCGGTGCGTTACACAGTTAGTTTGGTGCGTCAGTGTGAAGCAGTACTCTAATTACACTACCTGATTGATGTATACACATGCAAGATGTTTGAAAGCACGTTAGGCCTGCAATTTAGCATTCAATGTGATTTCTGCCCTTAAAACGCTGTTTTGCTTCACATCCAGATTTTTCCCCGGGACTTTTGGCGTGTATCCCACTTCGCCATGCCCCCCTCCAGGTGTTAGACCCCTTGAAACATCTTTTCCATCACTTTTGGGGCCAGCATAATTTTTTCTATTTTTCAAAGTTCGCCTCCCCATTGAAGTCTATTGCGGTTCGCGAACTTTTCCGCGAACCGAACCTTTCGCGGAAGTTCGCGAACCTGGTTTGCGAACCTAAAATCGGAGGTTCGGCCCATCACTACAGACAAACAGAGGGTCAGATACAGGCAAAGAGTCACAACAAATAATCAATACAATATAATATAATCCTAATCTAGTGTGAAATCCCCGGGCTCCTGCCAGATCAAAGCACACATGGATCTGACTAAGGTCTGAGAGCTTTCACTGCGAAGTTTCAGCAACAACAGACAACGAGCCACTGACATCCCCATTCTTAAATACAGACAGGTAATTCCAAAGCTCCCGCCCAGAACCGCTTGACCAATCAGCAGTGAGAACAGCGGTCCGATGTCAGCTGACCGGCCGATCAGCTGACCCGTCTCCTAAGTCCATAAAGCTCCTGCCGCTCCGCGCGCGAGCGTGCAGACCTAACCTGATGTGCCACTGAAAGACCTGTCCTGCCGGGAACCTCACAAGACGCCTGAGGAGACGCGACAGCTGCTGCCGTGACGCCAGCCGTAGAAGCGGCGGCCGCGCTGCTTTCCGCCGCTGAGGTAATTGAGCTATACCTGACACAGGCCCAGCACATTCAGTGACTACCTTATAACTGCACCTGTTTGACTGCTGCAGCTGCACATTGTATTCTAATACCAGTCACTGCATACCTGTAATAAATTGCATGGAGATTGTGCATTGCACATTAAGCAATGCACAAACCCGCAACAAGGCAGAAATGTCACTGATAGGAAAGAACTGAAAAAAACAGGAATAAAGAATAATGGAGATTTTATTAGCAATGAAACAAAGTAATATGCTATGCATTAAACTCGTGCACAGCAACAATGAATAATATTTAGCAGGCAAATGTATTCAATAGGCATACATGCACAACCACAATAATCACGTATGAACAGACAAATGTCTTGCAGGCAAATGTATTCAATTGAATACACATGATTCAGGGTATATACAAGGGCCTCCCTGCATAAGGTGATTTATGCAAAGTAAACCCAGTGTATATAATGTGTGCACACTGACCCTGGAATCTGATACATACACAAGAGATATATAAAACATGAAATGCAGGACACAAAAGCGCAAGCAAGCGGATGGTCAACAAGCATAAGTCATAACCAGGAGATTAAACAATACCAGTAATTGCTTAGGCAAAGAATCGTCAATAATACAAGCACAAGGTCATGCACGGGAGGACTACAGAGCATAGGGATACAGGATAACTAGGAACTACTCCAGGAACTCGGAACAGGATGGCTAGAACAAGGCACAATGAGCTAGCAACAGGTGAATGTTCAGTTGTGTCTTATGCTGGGTACACACTATGAGATTTTCTGGTCGATTAAGGGCCCGTTTCCACTGTTGCGACGCGATTTCGCCGGCATCCCGACGCTTGTAAAAACGCATGCGGATGCGTTTCCGCATGCGTTTTTACCCGCGATTTTGCGTGCGATTTCGCATGGCAGGGTGCCATGCGAAATTAACCATGACTCTACCAGGGCAAAATAACATTGAAAAAGGTGCGAAATCGCACGCGAATCGCGGGTAAAAACGCATGCGTTTTTCCTATTAAATACATTCGCGGCGATTCGCATGGATTCCCGACGCAGGCGAATTCTGTGGGTCCCGTCGTGCAGATTTGGCCCGCCGCCAAATCGCTCCCGCACGCCGCACATATGAAAACAGCCCCGGCCACTTCAATGTACCAAGCGAATCTGCATGTCGGCGCCGCATGCGGATTCGCTATGGTGGAAACAAGCCCTTACTGTCAGATAGATTATTTCCAACATGTTCGATTTGCTTTCCGATCGTTTTCAGAGCATTTTCCAATCGGTTTCCTATTAAAGTGCACGGAAATCGATCGGAAAATGCTCGGAAATCGATCGAAAAGCAAATCGGACATGTTAGAAATAATCGATCTGACAGTAAATCGACCAGAAAATCTCATAGTGTGTACCCAGCATTAAATACCATGCAGGGAAATCATGTGACAGTCCAGACATCCTCCTAGCAACAGTCTGTGGAGAAATACCATTCCTGGAGAAGTGAGCCCTCTGCTGGTGAGCAGAGAGAAGTTCATGCTTCCAAATCCCTGAGGAGAATGATGACATCTGCTGGTGAAACAAAGGTAGTTCATTAATGACATCACCAGCAGATGCAGATTGTGACAATACCTTTCACTGCACCTGTATGACAGCACGCTGTTTTATATACTAATCACTGCATACCTTTTCATTGCACCTGTGTGACTGGCTGCTGCACATTGTATTCTAATACCAGTCACTGCATACCTTTCACTGCACTTGTGTGACAGCATGCTGTTTTATATACCAGTCACTGCATACCTTTTCACTGCACCTGTGTGACTGGCTGCTGCACATTGTATTCTAATACCAATTGCTGCATACCTTTTCACTGCACCTGCGTGACTTAACATTGTTATACCAGCAGTCACTGCAACCTTTTCACTGTACCTGTGTGCCCGCACATTGTTATACCAGCAGTGGCTGCATACCTTTCACTGCATCTGTGTGACTGCACATTGTTATGCCAGCAGTCAATGTATACCTTCCACTGCACCTGTGTGACTGCACATTGTTATACCAGTAGTCACTGCAACCTTTTCACTGCACCTGTGTGCCCGCACATTGTTATACCAGCAGTGACTGCATACCTTTCACTGCATCTGTGTGACCGCACGCTGTTTTATATACCAGCAGTCAGTGCATCCATTTTCACTGCACCTGTGTGACTTCACATTGTTATAACAGCAGTCACTGCAACCTTTCCACTGCACCTGTGTGACTGCACATTGTTATACCAGCAGTCACTGCAACCTTCTTACTGCACCTGTGTGACTGCACATTGTTATACCAGCAGTCACTGCATACCTTTCACTGCATCAGTGTGATCGCACGCTGTTTTATATACCAGCAGTCAGTGCATCCATTTTCACTGCACCTATGTGACTGCACATTGTTATACCAGCAGCCACTGCATACATTTTCACTGCACCTGTGTGACTGCACATTGTTATACCAGCAGTCAGTGCATACCTTTTCACTGAACCTGTGTGACTGCTGCACATTGTTATACCAGCAGTCACGGCAACCTTTTCACTACACCTGTGTGACTGCACATTGTTATACCAGCAGTCAGTGCATCCATTTTCACTGCACCTGTGTGACTGCAAACTGTTTTATACGCCAGTCAGTGCATACCTTTCACTGCATCTGTGACTACACATTGTATTATACCAGCAGTCAGTGTATACCTTTCACTGCATCTGTGTGACTGCACATTGTGTTAGTCAAATCAGTGCATACCTTTAACTTCATCCCTCCCATTATGGACAAAACAACAGGCAGAGCCAGAGGCAGGCCACCCCACAGGTCTGTTCAGGGTCGTGCTGACGTGATTTCGTGCGGCCCTGGACCAAAGAACAGTGTTCAGAAGGCACGTGCCATCAACTCCCCAAGATTGTCAGGACGTAGTTGACTATTTAACACAGAACACCTCATCTACCGCAGCCACCAGTGCTACTACTAGCACCACATCAGCTCCATTTGACACTTCACAGGAGTTATTTGGTGGGGAATTACCTGATTCACAGCCATTATTGTCACAACAAGATGAAGGCTATGCAAGTTACACCACCTCATATGTCTGAGTTAGGCGTCACTATGGACGTAAGGCGTGAAGATGATGAAGTACCTGCTGTTGGTGCAGTTTTTGAGGTGTCTGATACAAGCGATGTGGAGGATGATTATGATGATGATGATTATGATGATACTGCCATGGATGTCACGTGGGTTCCCAATAGAGGAGATGAACAGGCGAACAGTTCCGAGGGTGAGTCAGAGAGGAGTAGGAGGAGACGAGTTGCTGAAAGAAGCAGGGGGAGCTCATCGTCAGAAACTGCTCATGGCAGTGTCAGGCGGCATGTATCGCCACCTATGGGCAGCCAGCCAACATGCCCTTCAACATCAGCTGCTGCCGCCACCACCACAGTGCCATCATCCCAGGTCTCAGCGGTGTGGACATTTTTTGTGTGTCTGCCTCAGATGAGAGCGATGCCATCTGTACTCTCTGCCACCAAAAATTGAGCCATGGAAAGACCAATACCCGCGTAGGGACCACTGCCTTACGAAGGCACATGGAGAAAAAGCACAAACTGTAATGGGAAGACCACCTGAGGAAAAGCAGCACACAAAAGCAATGCCGCCCTCCTCCTCTTCCTCCTTCAGGTGCAGCATATTCAGCCGCTTTCTCCCTTGCACCTTCACAGCCATCCTCCTTCACTCCACCTTTCACCTTGAGCGGTTCCTGCTCCTCTGCCCACAGCAGCCAGGTGTCCGTGAAGGAAATCTTTGAGCGGAAGAAGCCAATGTCAGTCACCCCCTTGCCCGGTGTCTGACAGCTGTCTTGGACCTGTTAGCTCGCCAGCTGTTACCATACCAGCTGGTGGACTCTGTGGCCATCCAAAAATTTGTGGTGATTGGGACACCATAGTGGAAGATACCAGGACGCAATTATTTCTCAAAAAAGGCAATACCCAAACTGTACCGTGATGTTGAACGGCAAGTGGTGTCATCTCTGGCACACAGCGTTGGGTCAAGGGTCCATCTGACCACGGATGCCTGGTCTGCAAAGCACGGTCAGGGCAGGTACATTACTTATACAGCCCATTGGGTCAACCTGGTGACCACTGGCAAGCAGGGAGTATGTGGCTGTGCAGCGGACCTAGTTTTGACACCTTCACAGCTTGCAGGCAGGCCTGCTGCCACCTCCTCTCCTTCTCCTCCTACTACATCCTCTTTGCTGTCGTCCTCCTCGGCTGAGCGGCAGTGCTACTCTACTGGTGCTGCAATCTCCCCTCCAACTACACAACCCCAGCTCCCCAGGGCCTCTGCTGCATGCCAGGTGCGACGGTGTCATGCCATCTTGGACATGTCTTGCCTCAAAGCCGAGCGTCACACTGGAGCAGCTCTCCTGGTTGCTCTGAACAAACAGGTGGATCAGTGGCTGACCCCGCACCAACTGGAGATCGGCAACGTGGTGTGTGACAACCGCAGCAATCTCATTTCGGCTTTGAGTTTGGGATAGTTGACACATGTACCCTGCAAGGCACAAGTGCTGAATCTAATAATCAAAAGATATGTGTTTAAGTACCCATGCTTACAGGAGGCCTTGAAACTGTCCAGGAAGGTGTGTGGGCATTTCAGACGTTCCTACACGGCCATGGCGCGCTTGGCCGATATTCAGCAGAGAAACAAGTTGCCGGTGAGGCGCTTGATTTGCGATAGCCAGACTCGCTGTAATTCAAGGCTCCTCATGTTTCGTATCTATTAATTCACAAGCAGGGAATCTTCATGTGCTTATATTAACTTTAATGTAGACCTGCAAAATCTGCTGCAGAAACAGTGGTTTACAAACATTTAAAACATCCTAAAAACAAGATCTGGCACAAGAGCTGCTAATATGTCATGATCCCACTGCCCCTGTGATGGTTTGTACCGCCTCAATCACCCAGCCTCAGCCTATGCAAATTGATCGGTTAACCAATCACTATAAGACATCTGTGAGCCCTCCACCGGCGCACACCACGAGGCCTCCGCATGCAAACTGTCAGTGCACTGTAACTGTCCGCCGGCCGGCTAACTAATAGGATCTTCTTTCACAGTTAATGATCTATGAACGGGCAACACAGACACTTGTGGCTAATCCCTCTGGGGAGAGCAGTTCATGTTGTCATGGCCAACAGCCCTCTCATTTGCTGTATAAACCACCTTGCTCAGTGGCGTAGCTAAGGAGCTCTGGGCCCCGATGCAAGTTTTACAATGGGGCCCCCCAGGCACTCTATATATAACAATTGATACCGCGTACCAAAACCTGCCAAGGGCAACTACAGTGTCAGAGGTGCAATAAGGGGATGGGGAACAGTTTGTTAATGATTACCACTATTCAAAGTGTCTATAGAAGTGATTATTATGAGCACATGACCAGTAGAGAGCTAATACTGTAGTTGAGGGAGGGCCCTTCGGGGCCCCACTGGCCCAAGGGCCCCGATGCGGTCGCTACCTCTGCACCCCCTATTGCTACGCCCCTGACCTTGCTGATGTCCTGTATAGCTACAGTGCCCCGCACTTAATACACTTGTATCTGGCTGGCAGCTTGTCAGTTATTTCTTCCGCCCAGCAGGGCTGCACATGTAACAGATGAGCTTTAAATTTGAGGTTACTCACAACCTTCATGCAGCACTGCTCTCTTCCGAGGGAGCTTCGCTCAGGGCTCCTGTAGTGGCGGATGCCCGACGCTTAAGGCGCATCACCTCACGGAGTCTCTCTACTCCGGCTGCTTTTCATCTCCTCACGTAGGTTCCTGGCGTGGCCCGGCGTCCCGGGATTGTAAGCGCTCACATGTGGCAGTCAAGCCCCGCCTGCTGACGCGTTTCGCCCCGCCCACGGGGCTTTCTCAAAGCAAAATGGGGATGGAGTTCCCTTCAGCAGTGCGGCCTTTTAGACCCGTCCCTTCTAGTTGAGAGGTCATCATGACTCCATAGCAGCCATCTTTGTTCTGGTAACAGAGGGCAAATCAGCGGAGCATTAGAGCATTTAGTCACACATATGTTTTTCTTTATCAGAGGTTGTTAATTAATCATTTTTCATTTTCCACATGCTTCTTCTTACAATGGGCTTCCCCCACTTTAGCTCAAAAAGTAAACCATATTCAGATCAGAGTTCAAGCCTTCTGGGATTCTTGTTCCCAAACATTCTCTATGTCACCTCCTCTATGTGACACTTTTTGTTTAATAATCCCTTTAAAATGTAGCCCAGAGGGATCCTTATTATGGTAGCGCGCAAAATGAGTCCCCAAAGGGCTATCCTTTTCCGCTTTTTCAATATTTTTCACATGCTCCCCTATTCTCGTACCCAGACGTTGTTTTGTTTTGCCAACATACAATAAATTACATGGGCATTTTATACAGTACACCACCCTTTCCAAATTACAATTAATGTTATCTCTGATATCAAATTCTCTCGTACCCTTTGCATTTGTAAACATTTTTGTTCTCTCCACTAGCCCACATACATTGCAATCTCCACAGCTAAACATTCCAAATTTTTGGGGAAATTTCTTCAACCACGTATCTTTTTCTTTGCTCACAAATTCTGATCTCACCAACTCATTTTTTAGATTCCTCGCCTTTCTGGCTGTCATATATGGTCTTTCACCCACCAGATTTTTGATACGTTTATCCATCAATAAAATCCCCCAATGTTTCTGTTACACTTTTTGCAATGCATACCAATGAGCCCCATACGTAGTTACAAATCTAATAGGGTCATTCTTTTCAACTCCTCCTCTCAATTTTTTACGTGGTGATCGTCCTGCTCGTAATTCATCCCTATTTTTTTCCAACATTTTTTCAAATTCCAACTCAACCAACTGTTCAGGATACCCCCTTTCCACTAACCTTTGGCTCAACTCATGGCCTTCTCTCAAAAAGTCCTCATCCAAAGTACAATTTCTTCTGTGTCTATAAAACTGTCCCCTAGGCACTGCTTTTTTCTGTGACACCAAATGATGACTAGAGTAATGTAGCAATGTGTTCCCTGCTGTCGGTTTCCTATACGTAGTAGTTACCAACCTTCCATTATCCTTTCTGATTTTGAAATCAAGGAATGATAAATCCTTATCACTCCAATCATATGTAAATTTAAGATTTCTCTCATTGTGTCCCAACATCTCAATGAACCTACTCAATTGCTCACTGGTGCCTCGCCAGACCAGGAGCACGTCGTCTATGAACCTCAGCCATAAGCTCCTCATATTTGACCGCCTGCTACAACAGGAAAAAGCTGTCAACAAGTATCTGTATAGCTACGGTGCTAGAGCAGGCTCTGGGGAGCTGGGGATTTTCTTGCCGAGGTACTGGACACTCATACGTAATGCCTGAAGGCTCATGCGTCCGTTTGAGGAGGTGACAAACCTGGTGAGTCACAGTGAAGGCGCCATCAGCGACTTCATCCCATATGCTTTCATTCTGGTGCGTGCCACGCGCAGAGTGGTGGATCGAGCTGTGGACGAGCGTGAACAGCAAGAGGTAGAAGAGTGGGAACAATCATTAGCAGAACCAGATGTTTCCTCAACACCTGCGGCAGCACAGAGGAGGGGGGAGGAGGAAGAGTCGTCTGGAGAAGAGGAGTCAGATGAGGAAGGTTTTTTTTTAGGAGGAGGCGGAAGAACAATCGCAGCAGGCGTCGCAGGGGGCTTGTACTGCTCACCTTTCCTGTGGTATTGTTCGTGGCTGGGGGGAGGAGGAGAACTTACCTGACATCACTGAGGAAGAGCAAAAGAAGATGGATAGTAGGTCGGCATCCAACTTTGTGCAGATGGGGTCTTTCATGCTGTCCAGCCTGTTGAGGGACCCCCCATAAAAAAAAATCAAGGGGAATGACCTATACTGGGTGGCAACGCTACTACACCCTCAGTATAAGCGCAAAGTGGCGGAGATGTTACCACATCAACAGAAGGCAGAAAGGATGCAGCACTTGCACAACAAGCTGGCAAGTATGCTTTACAGTGTGTAAGGATGATGTCACAGCACAACGGTATAAAGGTGCCACTGCCAGTAATCTTCCTCCTCCTCCCATGTCCACACAGGCAAGGACAGGAAGCTCTAGCGATCTCGTGGTGATGTCGGACATGCGGACATTCTTTAGTCCAACGTCTCGCCTTAGCCCTTCTGGATCCACCCTCCACCAACGCCTCGACCGGCAGGTAGCCGACAACCTGGCCTTAACTGCAGTTGTAGACACTCTGAGCAGCGATGAACCCTTGGACTACTAGGTGCGCAGGCTTGACCTGTGGCCAGAGCTGTCACAATTTGGCTTTCCCTGCCTCAAGCGTCCTGTCAGAAAGGACCTTCAGCACAGCTGGAGGCATTGTCACTGAGAAGAGAAGTCGCCTAGGTCAAAAAAGTGTTCAGCACCTCACCTTTATCAAAATGAATGCTACTGCCCGCCCAAAGACTAAGTCAGTCCCCAAACACAGCATCTCTGCCTGCACGCCGTGTGACTGCCTGCCCCAAGACTAAGTCGGCCCCCACACAGCATCTCTGCCTGCAGGCCGCTTGACTGCCTTCTCCGCCACCACCAACAGGGTCCAGGACTTCAGATGGATTCCTTAATTATGCTAGCAGCGGCCGCTAACAAAAACATTAATGATTTTTCTGGTGCATTTACTTGCCTGCCTAATTTTTCTGGCTGCACTGCGGCTGCAACAGCAAAACAAAAGCCATGTGCATGTGTCAATTCCCCTTTGTGATCGTTACCTTGTCGCGGTGAAGTGGCTTGCGTATTACAATGAAGCAATGACCGGCTATATGACAGTGTTACGGGGTACACCCAAGATAATAAGGTCGTTGCTTCATTGTGGACAGATCAAATTCGATCAGCTGGACAGTCACTGTTGTTCTGTCATTGAGCTACCTCAGCCAGGCGACCATATGGGCTTGAAGACCGCCATCGCCTGCACTCTCGCCATGGTGCGCACCAGTCCAGCATGGCCATCACTACACAAACAGATGTTTGCGGTGCGTTACACAGTGAGTTTGGTCTGTCAGTGTGAAGCAGTACACTACTTACACTACCTGCTGATCCATGTATACACATGCAAGATGTTTTAACCACTTTGAAACCCTTGCTACTCCCCACAAAACTTCACCTGAAGCTCAGGGGAGTAGATAGGCGTACTTGTGGTTAACAGTGTGCTGTATGCCCAATAAGCTATCTGATTATGTATATAGGGTATCATTTTAACCCAGACAAGTGAGAGAATAGATTTTGTGTTGTTTGACAACTGAGGGCTAAGTCGTGATTTTTTTTTTTACCGGAAAACTGAATGAAAAGCAATAAAACTGTTATTTTCATGTACTCTATACCCCCAAATAAATACTTGTAAAAAAACAAAACAAAAGTGACAGCATTGAAAAGAAAATACATAGTTACCCTAGGGACTTAGCTTTTAAAATATGTATGCCATGAGAGTGTATTACTGTTAATCATGAAGATAAGGGCTTTTAATTACTGATAGAGTACAATGAGAAAACAAAAGACACAAACCAGAAACTAATATATTATTGCCATACATTGTACTAGGAACATTATTTAAATGTTGAGATAACCATGACAAATTAGTAAATACAATGTGTGGGTTTTACCTATGGTAACATTGTTTATTTGAAAACTATAGTGGATGGAAATGGAGAAATAGTGTATTTTTTCTTTTTTTTTTTCTCATTTTTCCCTTTAAAATGCACAGATAATAACATAATTACTAAAAGCAAATATCACCCTCACAAAGCATAATTTGTGGCAAAAAAAACAAGAAATAGATCATTTACATCTGATGAGTAGCAATAAAGTTATTGGTGAATGAATGGGAGGAGCGCTGAAATGTGAAAATTGCTCTGGTTTTTAAGCAAAAAACCCTGTGGTGCTGAAGTGGTTAGTTAAAGCACTTTATGCCTCCAATTTAGCATTGCAATGTGATTTCTGCCCTTAAAACCCTGCATTGCTTAAAATCCGTAATTTTCCCCGGGACTTTTGGCATGTATCCCACTCTGCCATCCCCCCTCCAGGTGTTAGGCCCCTTGAAACATCTTTTCCATCACTTTTGTGGCCAGAAACAGTGTTTTTAGTTTTTAAAGTTCGCCTGCCCATTGAAGTCTATTGCGGTTCGCAAGGTTTGCGCGAACGCGAACCTTTGTGAAAGTTCGCATTCAAGGTTCGCAAACTTGAAATCGGAGGTTTGAGCCATCTCTAATGCCCAGTCGTTTTATACGTCGGAATATACTGCTTCTTATTTGTATATGTTTGCACATATTTTAAATTTTACAATTTTCGCCATAGTGCCCCTTTAAAGCTAATGGCAATCGATAACTAAATAAAAAAAGTCAGATACTCACCTAAAGAGGAAAGGCTCGGGTCTTAATGAGCCTTCCCTCTCCTCTCCCACTGCCCTCGGTGCTGCGCTGGCTCCCTCGTTCAAATCCACCGCAGGGGGGGGACTTTGGAAGTTTGCGGGAGCTGAGTCCTCCCGAAGACAGGTGGCTCCATACTGCGCACATGCAAGTGCGACATAGAGGGCGCTCACGCGCGCGCAGTGTAGAGTGGCCCATCTTCGTGAGCACTCGGGCTCCTGAAGCATTTCCAAAGCCTCCGTTCGGCAGGGAAAAAGCGGTATTTGACCGAAACGGCGGAATACTGCTACGAGCAGGCGCGTAGCTAGGGGGGGGGGGGGGTCGGGGTAGGACAAGGGCGCCCTGCTGAGCTGCAATGTTTTTTTTGTTTTTGTTTTTTGGGGGGGAGGGTAGCAGCGCAGAGAAGAGGGAGAGCTGTGAGCAGCGGTAGGGAAGGGGGCCATCTCCCCCCCTTCCCTCACCTTAGGGTGCTCTCCCTCCCTCGCTGTCCCCTCCATTAATGTCCGGGTGTCTGGCGCAGCGGGCGGAACTCACCTCGGAAGCCGGAAGCAACGTGTGTATCAGCGGCTGTGAGGAGGAGACAGAAGAGGAGACCGGTGGCGATTGGAACCAGGGAGGTGAGTTGCGCTGTGTACACAGCGCTTCACTACAGTCACACTCGGAGGGGGGAGCACGGAGGGCGGCCCGCGGAGAGGAAGGGAGGGAGAAGTCGGGCTGCCCTCCCCGCGGCTGGCTCCCCCCTCCATACTGGGGGGGCAGCTACCTATCTAACCTATACTGGAGGGCACCTACCTAATCTAACCATACTGGGGGGCACCTACCTAATCTAACCACACTGGGGGGGGGGGCACCTACCTAATCTAACCTATACTGGGAGGAACCTACCTAATCTAACCACACTGGGGGGCACCTACCTAATCTAACCACACTGGGGGGCAGCTACCTAATCTAATCTATACTGGGGGACACCTACCTAATCTAACCTATACTGGGGGGCACCTACCTAATCTAACCACACTGGGGGGCACCTACCTAATCTAACCACACTGGGGGGCACCTACCTAATCTAACCACACTGGGGGGCACCTACCTAATCTAACCTATACTGGAGGGCCCCTACCTATCTAACCTGTATTGGGGGCACCTACCTAATCTAACCACACTGGGGGGCACCTACCTAATCTAACCACACTGGGGGGCACCTACCTAATCTAACCACACTGGGGGGCACCCACCTAGTCTAACCACACTGGGGGGCACCTACCTAATCTAACCTATACTGGAGGGCCCCTACCTATTTAACCTGTATTGGGGGCACCTACCTACCTAGCCTATATTGGTGGCAACTATAGTGGCTACCTATATTGGAGGCACCTACCTAACTAACCTATACTGGGGGCACCTACCTATCTAACCTATGCTGGGGGCAACTATTCTGACTCCCTATATTAGAGGCACCCACCTAGCTAACCTGTACTGGGGGCACGTGCCTATCTAACCTATACTGGGGGCAACTATACCGGCTACCTATACTGGAGGCACCTACCTGGCTAACCTATACTGGGGCACCTATGCCTGGCTACCTATACTATGCCTGGCTACCTATACTGGGGTGGACCTATAGCTGGCTACCTATACTGAGTGCAACTAGACCTGGCTAACCTATACTGCGGTCACGTATACTTGGCTCTGTGGGGGGGCGCAATTTTAACACCCGCGCCCTGGGTGCATTTTAGCCTAGAAACTGCCTTGACCCCTGGCTACATATACTGGGACATATACCCCTGGCTACATATACTGGAAAATATACCCCCTGGCTACATATACTGGGCACATATACCGCTGGCTACATATACTGGGCACATATACCCCTGACTACATATACTGGGACATATACCCCTGGCTACATATACTGGGCACATATACCTCTGGCTACATATACTGGGACATATACCCCTGACTGCATATACTGGGCACATAGACACCTGGCTACATATACTGGGCACATATACCCCTGCCTACATATAATGGGACATATACCCCTGGCTACATATACTGGGACATATACCCCTGGCTACATATACTGGGCACATGGGCACATATACACCTGGCTCCATATACTGGACACATATACCCCTAACTACATATACTGGGCACATATACCCCTAACTACATATACTAGGCACATATACCCCTGGCTACATATACTGGGACATATACCCCTGTCTACATATACTGGGCACATATACCCCTGGCTACCTATACTGGGCACATATACCCCTGGCTACATATACTGGGCACATATACCCCTGACTATATATACTGGGCACATATACCCCTGACTATATATACTGGGCACATATTATACCCCTGGCTACATATACTGGGCACATATAACCCTGACTACATATACTAGGCACATATACCCCTAACTACATATACTGGGCACATATACCCCTGGCTACATATACTAGGCACATATATCCCTGGCTACATATACTGGGCACATATACCCCTGACTATATATACTGGGCACATATACCCCTGACTATATATACTGGGCACATATACCCCTGACTATATATACTGGGCACATATTATACCCCTGGCTACATATACCGGGCACATATACTTCTGGCTACATATACTGGGCACATATACCCCTGACTATATATACTGGGCACATATTATACCCCTGGCTACATATACTGGGCACATATACCCCTGACTACATATACTGGGCTCATATACCCCTGGCTACATATACTGGGCACATATACCCCTGCCTTTATATACTGGGCACATATTATACCCCTGGCTACATATACTGGGCATATATACCCCTGGCTACATATACCCCTGGCTACATATACTGGGCACATATAACCCCCTGACTACATATACTGGGCACATATACCCCTGGCTACATTTACTGGGCACATATACACCTGGCTACATATACCGGGCACATATACCCCTGGCTACATATACTGGGCACATATACCCCTGGCTACATATACTGGGGACATATACCCCCACTACTTATACTGGGCACATATACACCTGGCTACATATACTGGGCACATATACCCCGACTACATATACTGGGGATATATACCCCCCACTACATATACTGGGCACATATACACCTGGCTACATATACTGGGCACATATACCCCTGACTATATATACTGGGGACATATACCCCTGACTACATATACTGGGGACATATACCCATGGCTATATATACTGAGAACATATACCCCTGCCTACATATACTGGGCATGTATACCCCTGCCTACATATACTGGGCACATACACCCCTGCCTACATATACTGGGCACATATACCCCTGGCTACATATACTGGGCACATATACCTCTGGCTACATATACTGGGGATACATACCCCTGCCTACATATACTGGGCACATATACCCCTGGCTACCTGTTCTGTGGACATCTCTACCCCTGGCTACCTGTTCTGGGGACATCTATACCGCTGGCCACCTATTCTGGGGACATCTATACTGCTGGCCACCTATTCTGGGGACATCTATACTGCTGGACACCTATTCTGGGGACACCTATAGACCTGGGGCTCCCTATTTTGGGCTAACCACTGCTGTCAGATTGAGTGTATTTTGGGGAACTGCTGCCAGGTGAGAGGTGTCTACCATATTAAGGGGGCATTCTGCCTATTTATGTGAAATGCTGTCTATTTATGTGCCTCATGACTGCTGAATTTGTCTTGTTGGGGGCCTCATGGTTACTGAATTTGTCTTGTTGGGGGCCTCATAAATTTGTTGGGGGCCTCAAGATCGCTGAATTTGTCTTGTTGGGGGCCTCATGATTGCTGAATTTGTCTTGTTGGGGGCCTCATGATTGCTAAATTTGTCTTGTTGGGGGCCTCATGATTACTGAGTTGGTCATGTTGGGGGCCTCATGTTTGCTCATGATTGCTGAATTTGTCTTGATGGGGGGGGCTCATGATTGTTGAATTTGTCTTGGAACATGCTGGAAGGTACATACTGACAGAGGGTGGGTGAGCGTGAGCCTGCTAACCTCCATGTACATTTGGCTCCACCCATAACCACGCCCACATTTATTTGGTCACGCCCCTTGTTTGGCGCGGCGCAACCTTCACCTTGGGGGCGCATTAATAGTCTTTGTCCCTGGGCGCTGAAAACCATAGCTACGCCTCTGGCTACGAGGGAGCCAGCGCAACAACGAGGACCAGGAGAGGAGAGGGAATGCTCTATGGCAGGGGTCCCCAACCACTGGGCTGCGGCCCACAGAGGCGTAGCTAGGGCTTTCAGCGCCCGGGGACAAAGACTATTAATGCGCCCCCTAAGGTGAAGGGTGCGCCGCGCCAAATAAAAGGGCGTGGCCACATATTAAATGTGGGCGTGGTTATGGGTGGAGCCAAATGTACAGGAAGTTAGCAGGCTCACGCTCACCCACTCTCCCTCAGTATGTACCTTCCAGCATGTTCCAAGACAAATTGAGCAATCATGAGCCCCCCCCCCCCCCAATCAAGACAAATTGAGCAATCATGAGGCCCCCAACAAGACAAATTCAGCATTCATGAGGCCCCCAACAAGACAAATTCAGCGATCTTGTGACCCCCAACAAATCATGAGGCCCCCAACAAGACAAATTCAGTGATCTTGTGACCCCCAACAAATCATGAGGCCCCCAACAAGACAAATTCAGTAACCATGAGGCCCCCAACAAGACAAATTCAGCAGTCATGAGGCACATAAATAGACAGCATTTCACATCAATAGGCAGACCCTTAATATGGTAGACACCTCTCACCTGGCAGCAGTTCCCCAAAATACACTCAATCTGACAGCAGTGGTTCCCCAAAAATAGGTAGCACCAGGTCTATAGGTGTCCCCAGAATAGGTGGTCAGCAGTATAGATGTCCCCAGAATAGGTGGCCAGCGGTATAGATGTCCCCAGAATATGTGGCCAGCGGTATAGATGTCCCCAGAATAGGTGGCCAGCGGTATAGATGTCCCCAGAACTGGTAGACAGGGGTAGAGATGTCCACAGAACAGGTAGCCAGGGGTATATGTGCCCAGTATATGTAACCAGGGGTATATGTGCACAGTATATGTAGTCAGGGGGTATATGTGCCCAGTATATGTGTAGCCAGGGGGTATATGTGCCCGGTATATGTGTAGCCAGGGGGTATATGTGCCCGGTATATGGGTAGCCAGGGGGTATATGTGCCCGGTATATGGGTAGCCAGGGGGTATATGTGCCCGGTATATGGGTAGCCAGGGGGTATATGTGCCCGGTATATGGGTAGCCAGGGGGTATATGTGCACGGTATATGGGTAGCCAGGGGGTATATGTGCCCGGTATATGGGTAGCCAGGGGGTATATGTGCCCGGTATATGGGTAGCCAGGCGGTATATGTGCCCGGTATATGGGTAGCCAGGCGGTATATGTGCCCGGTATATGGGTAGCCAGGCGGTATATGTGCCCAGTATATAGGTAGCCAGGGGGTATATGTGCCCGGTATATAGGTAGCCAGGGGGTATATGTGCCCGGTATATAGGTAGCCAGGGGGTATATGTGCCCAGTATATAGGTAGCCAGGGGGTATATGTGCCCAGTATATGTAGCCAGGGGGTATATGTGCCCAGTATATGTAGCCAGGGGGTATATGTGCCCGGTATATGGGTAGCCAGGGGGTATATGTGCCCGGTATATGGGTAGCCAAGGGGTATATGTGCCCGGTATATAGGTAGCCAGGGGGTATATGTGCCCGGTATATAGGTAGCCAGGGGGTATATGTGCCCGGTATATAGGTAGCCAGGGGGTATATGTGCCCGGTATATAGGTAGCCAGGGGGTATATGTGCCCGGTATATAGGTAGCCAGGGGGTATATGTGCCCGGTATATAGGTAGCCAGGGGGTATATGTGCCCGGTATATAGGTAGCCAGGGGGTATATGTGCCCGGTATATAGGTAGCCAGGGGGTATATGTGCCCAGAATAGGTAGTCAGGTGTGCCCCCCAGCAGGAGGGGAGCAGTGCAGTGGAGGGAGAGCTGTGAGCACCTTAGGGGGCTCTCCCTCCCTCGCTCTCCCCTCCAGAAGTAATGTCCGGGTGGCTGGCTCACCTGGGGGCTCCACGCTGTCTGCGGCCTGCCTGGCCCTGTTTAGCCTCCAGAGGGATGGTGCTGGCTGGGCTGGGGCTCAGGGCAGGGGCCGGGCTGCGAGGCTGGGCTGGCTCGCTAGCTGGCGGCGCCTCTTCTTCTGACTTGCCGCTCTGCGCAGCGTTCCACTTCTATATGGACGCTGCGCGGCGGTGCGACAGGCGACCATGACGTGTGACGTCACCCGCTGACGGATGGGGAGATCCCGGGCCGGCTGGCGGTGAGCGCTGCCTAGCAGCGCGTATTGATTAAATCATTGTATATTAAAAAAAAAAACACTGCAGCTGAGCTGGGGGCGCCCTTGGGGACCTAGCGCCCGGGGGCACCCGTCCTACCCCGACCCCCCCTAGCTCCGCGCATGGCGGCCCACTGTAGGTCCGTTGGCAGTTTTCTACCGGGCCTGGCGTGTCTGGCCAGTATAGCTATACTGGGACTATACTAGCTATACTGGGCACTATACTAGCTATACTGGGGCTATACTAGCTATACTGGGCACTATACTAGCTATACTGGGACTATACTAGCGCTATACTAGCTATACTGGGCACTATACTAGCTATACTGGGACTTTACTAGCTATACTGGGCACTATACTATCTATACTGGGGCTATACTAGCTATACTGGGCACTATACTAGCTATACTGGTGCACTACCTACCCATACTGGGAGTCTGGGACTATACTAGCCATACTGGAGCACTATACTAGCTATACTGGGCACTATACTAGCTATACTGGGGCTATACTGGGCACTATACTAGCTATACTGGGGCACTACCTACCCATACTGGGACTATACTAGCTATACTGGGCACTATACTAGCTATACTGGGGCAGTACTTACCCATACTAGGACTATACTAGCTATACTGGGCACTATACTAGCCATACTGGGGCACTATACTAGCTATACTGGGAACTACCTACCCATACTGGGACTATACTAGCTATACTGGGCACTATACTAGCTATACTTGGCACTATACTAGCTATACTCAGGCAACTAAACTCCCAGCCCCCCTCCCCCTGTAACCCGCTGCGCATGACACTGTGCACTAGGTCGCGCATCGTAACCCTCCCACCCGTATTTCCGCTTCCTGTTGTCTTCCTAGTTATTTGCATAAAATGCAATTGAAAAACGCATACAAAACGCATATGCGTTTTGTATATGCGAACCGCAGACGCATTAAAACGCACACAAAACGTTTGAAAAAACAAAAACGCAGTAAAAATGCACCAAAAAAAGCACACAAAAAAAACCTGCGCATGACTTAAAATGTGCGTCCATGCAAAAGGGGCGTCAGGAAAAAGGGCACTGGGTGTAAACGATAATTGGCAATAACGTTTATAAAAAATATTGTGTTGTATTTCGTTTACAATATAGGCCTCAATTCACTAAGCTAATCTCCTGTCTTTAATAACGTTTCTAGAGTTCTCACCATGGTGATGAGGCATGTCGTATTCAGGAAACATTTTACCTCAGGCAAACCTAAAGTTAACTCTTCTGTCTTTTAAGGCAGCCATACACTGGTCGAATGCTACCAGATCAACCAGCACATAGATCCCTCTGTGATCGAATTATTTGAATCTGATCAGAGGGATCTATTGGCTGCCACACTGCAAACAGATTTTGAATCTATTTCACTATGAAACGGATTCACAATCTGTGGTGCTGCCGCCGCCCCCTGCATACATTACCTGATCCGGCCGGTGCGAGTCCCCCAGTCTCCGCTGTCTCTACTCCCCTCTGGGCTTCAGCTTCACTTTACTTCCTGTCGAGGGACATTTAAACAGTAGAGGGCGCTCTACTGTTTAAACTTCCCCTGACAGGAAGTAAGTGAAGCCAGCCAGAGCCCAGCGCGGAGAAGCGATAGCGGGGACACGCGCCGGCGGAACAGGTAATGTATTGCCGCTAGCGTTGGTCATCGGACATTTGAACGCCACTATCGACGCACTCCCAACCTGCCGGTGATCGAGTAAAATTTTCCGCCTGGACAGATCGACGGGATCGATCGATTTCGGGAGGAAATCAGTCAATCGGTCAGAGTTTGCGCATTGATTTCACAGCAGATTCGATCACAGTGATCGAATCTGCTGTCTGTCGGTGGGAAATTGCGTAAGTGTATGGGCACCTTAAGTTAAAGAAAAACTCCGACCAAGAATTGAACTTTATCCCAATCAGTGGCTGATACCCCCTTTTACATGAAAAATCTATTCCTTTTCACAAACAGACCATCAGGGGGCGCTGTATGACTGATATTGTGGCGAAACCCCTCCCACAAGAAACTCTGAGGACCGTGGTACTCTTGGCAGTTTCCTGTCTGTTAACCTTGTTGCATTGTGGAAAATAGCTGTTTACAGATGTTTCCAACTGCCAAAAAAGCATGCAGCAGCTACATCACCTGCCAACAGTAAAAATGTCACCACATAATAAATGTCAGAATGTAAATCAGGGATTTAAAAGATTTTACAATGGGCAAACACTGACTAAATCATTTATACATAATTATTGTAAACATTAAGAACTTTTTTTTTATTACATTATTTTCACTGGAGTTCCTTTTTAACTCTTCAATCCTTAAAATAACTCCAGAATGCTTAAGTTAATTAACTGCGTGTGAAAATAACTACAGAGGAGCTAACTTAACTACAGAGGAGGTAATGAAGAGATAAGATAACTCTCTGACTGTGTGAGGTAAGTTTTCTCTTGCCTTATTATCTCCAGCATGATCTTTGTGAACTGAGGCCAATGTTTTACAAATTAAAAAACATTTAATAATGTCTATGAAATCACAAATTGTGAAAACGATAATCTTCCCTGTTTTGAAAGTGAAACTTATAATTAAGTTTGTTAAAAAACGATAATATATGTATAATCGTTATAATTGTATAATATCGTGTATAACCTTCATTCATCGTTTCTTCATGCAATAAAATCTGAAAATATTGTTTATAACAATGAAAAAAAAATATACGTTTGATCGTAATAACTGTAGTAAAACATTTACAAATATTATAAACATTTTACTACAACTACACCTAACCCTACTATCACACAGAACTCTACCTATCCCTGACCCTTAGACTCCCCTGGTGGTACCTAACCCTAAGACTTCCCTGATGGTGCCTAACCCTAAGACCCCCCTGATGGTGCCTAACCCTAAGACCCGCCTGGTGGTGCCTAAACGTAAGACCCCCCTGGTGGTGTCTAACCCTAAGACCACCCTGGTGGTGTCTAACCCTAAATCTCCCCTGGTGGTGCCTAACCCTAAGATCCCCCCTGGTGGTGTCTAACCCTAAATCTCCCCTGGTGGTGCCTATTCCTAAGACCCCCCTGGTGGTGCTTAACCCTAAATCTCCCCTGGTGGTGCCTAACCCTAAGACCCTTTTGGTGGTGCCTAACCCTAAGACCCCCCTGGTGGTGCCTTACCCTAAGACCCCCCCCCCCCCCCCGGTTGAGCAAACCCTAAATCTCCCCTGGTGGTGCCTAACCCTAAGACCCCCTTAGTGATCACTTTATTGTGTGGATAATAATGTTTTACAAATAGTGACTGTAAAAAATATATTACAGTTTACTTACTGATCACTTTATTATGTGGATAATAATGTTTTACAAACAGTAAGTGATACAATTTTAATAACGTTTTAGTTAAATACGATACATATGTTTAGTATATTTGTAAACGTAATTCATCACGGGCGCATTTTGAAAACTTAAGTTATCACAAGCGCAGTCTGAAAACATTAATAATCTCCGAGGCGCCATTTGAAAACTTTAATAATCTCTGGGCGCCCTTATTTCCTGTTCGGCGCCCGTCAAACAATATTTATTATGGGAGTGAATGGCGGCGCCCTTTTTGTCTACTTGCCTCATGGGCTCAAATTTCCTGCTCCCTAAAAACGCAGCCTTTCATGTTAAGTTATGTTATGTGTGCGCCTACCCTGAGAGTTCTACACACAGATGGAAATACTGGTTGCTTGGCGGTTAGAAACAGCTGTTATTTCCTACAATGCAGCAAGGTTCACAGACCGCAACCATGGTCATGACATCACACTGTGGGCGGGGTTTCACCACAATATCAGCCATACAGACCCCCCCCTGATGATCTATTTTAGAAAAGGTAAAGATTTCTCGTGGGAAAGGGGGTATCAACTACTGATTGGGATACAGTTCAATGCTGGGTTGAAGTTTTGGACCATCTTTATTCTCTTCCTGCTGGCATTGTGGCCACCTGGTTGATAATTATGCCCATACTTGATGGTATCTGGTAATCTCCACTACCCCACAGCACTGCATTAAAACTGCAGTTTACTAATACTTTGCCAATTTGTAGAATTGTAGATGTCCATCATTGCTATGATGAACACTCTATGTACCAGTTTATGCGGACTATAATACAAATAGTTCATGTTCCTGACCATTACAGCAGTACCCAAGGTCGGTCAGAGGCCAAAGTTGTGTCATAACAGCTAAAGTTAATGCGTCACTTCCACCATATGGAGCAACTTCAAAACAATCCCTGCTGGGAACGTAGTACTGATGGTCAGTGCCACCATTTCACAATGCTTTCTGGGCGATGACCCTTACCTCTCCAGAATGACCGATGGTACTAGCAAAGGAGATGCCTTTTGTGTCTCCTAAATTTTTGTCTGTCTCTCTGCACGCAATGCTGCAGCCAGTCTTGTGACATATCTGTGGCAAGAGGTTTCACTGGTAAAGAATGAAATATAGTTGGATAGTGAGATCCTAATAAATAAATCAAATTGATGCAAATTGTATGTTACGTTAATGCAAATTTATCAACTACTGTGTTTGATTGCTTCAATTCCAAACTGCATGAATTTTCATAATCTCAATGTTGTTACATTATTAGTTTGGTTAAAAACAGAAGACATCAGTCCACCAAGTTCAACCAGAAAAAAACACCATCCTGAACCCGCAAATATCCCAGTTGATCCAGGGAAAGTTGAAAAACCTTACAAGGCCTGGGCTAATTTAACCCCTAAAAGGGATAAATTCATTCCTGACTCCAGATGGCAGTCAAATAAATCCCTGGATCAACTCTACTGGGAATTACCTAATAATTATAGCAGTCGATGCCATCAATGCTAGGAAAGCATCCAAGCCCTCTTTATATGCAGATACAGTGTTTGCCATAACTACTTCCTGAGGTGAGATATTCCAGATGTAACCACTCTCACTGTAAAGACCCCCTTTCTAAATAAATGGCAAAAACTTTTTTTCCTCTATACGCATATCATGTCCCCTCGTCTTTGAAGAAGCCTGGAGACAAAAAGCTAATCTGCCGAACTTTTGTATTGCCCTCTAATATATTTCTACATGTTAATCAGGGTAACCTCTCACTCGCCTTTTTTCCAAGCTAAATAGGCCCAGTTTGTCCAACCTTTCTTGGTAAGGGAGACCTTCCATCCCTCTGATTAATTTAGTTGCCCATCTTTGCACCCGCTCTAGAAGATCCATGTAATTTCTATAGTGTGGTGCCTCAAACTGTATCCTATACTCCAGATGCGGCCTCACAAGTGATTTATACAGAGAGAGTAGTATACTATTACTAGCATCTCCAAATTGTATTTCCCATTTTCTGCATCCCAGAATTTTATTTGCTTTAGCTGCTGCTGCTTGGCATGCTATGCTATGGTCACTTAACCACTTGAGGACCGTGGGCTTTACCCCTCTAAAAGGGAACCTTAACTGCCGTGGGAAAATAAATTCACTTACCTGGGGGCTTTCCCAAGCCTCCTGCAGCCGTCCTGTGCCCGCGCCGGTCCTTCGGTGCCCTCTGGTCTCCCTCCGCCGCTAAGTTTCTGCCAGTCGTCCTCGGGCCTCTTCCGCATTCCTCGTCGTAAACTGCAGTAAAGCGCGTCCGCATGACGCGTTTGGCGTCATGCGGACGCGCTTTACTGCAGTTTACGACGAGGAATGCGGAAGAGGCCCGAGGACGACTGGCAGTCGTCCGAAATCGAAACTTAGCGGCGGAGGGAGACCGGAGGGCACCGAAGGACCGGCGCGGGCACAGGACGGCTGCAGGAGGCTTGGGAAAGCCCCCAGGTAAGTGAATTTATTTTCCCACGGCAGTTAAGGTTCCCTTTAAGGACCAGGCACTTTTTTTTCATGCAGACCACTGCAGCTTTCACGGTTTATTGCTCGCTCATACAACCTACCACCTAAATGAATTTTGGCTCCTTTTCTTGTCACTAATAAAGCTTTCTTTTGGTGCTATTTGATTGCTGCTGCGATTTTTACTTTTTATTATATTCATCAAAAAATACATGAATTTTGTCAAAAAAAATGATTTTTTTAACTTTCTGTGCTGAAATTTTTCAAATAAAGTAAAATTTCTGTATACATGCAGCACGAAAAATGTGGACAAACATGTTTTTGATTAAAAAAAAAACCCATTCAGCCTATATTTATTGGTTTGGGTAAAAGTTATAGCGTTTACAAACTATGGTGCAAAAAGTGAATTTTCCCATTTTCCAGCATCTCTGACTTTTCTGAGCACCTGACATGTTTCATGAGGGGCTAGAATTCCAGGATAGTATAAATACCCCCCAAATGACTCCATTTTGGAAAGAAGACATCCCAAAGAATTCACCGAGAGGCATAGTGAGTTCATAGAAGGTATTATTTTTTGTCACAAGTAAGCGGAAAATGACACTTTGTGACAAAAAATAAAATAAAATTTCCATTTATTCTAACCTGCGACAAAAAAAAATTAAATCTGCCACGGACTCACCATGCCCTTCTCTGAATACCTTGAAGTGTCTTCTTTCCAAAATGGTGTCATTTGTGGGGTGTGTTCACTGTCCTGACATTTTGGGGGGTGCTAAATTGTAAGCACCCCTGTAAAGCCTAAAGGTGCTCATTGGACTTTGGGCCCCTTAGCGCAGTTAGGCTGCAGAAAAGTGCCACACATGTGGTATTGCCGTACTCAGGAGAAGTAGTATAATGTGTTTTGGGGTGTAGTTTTACACATAACCGTGCTGGGTGGGAGAAATATCTCTGTAAATGACAATTGTTTGATTTTTTTTTTACACACAATTGTCCATTTACAGGACATTTCTTCCACTCAGCATGGGTATGTGTAAAAATACACCCCAAAACACATTATACTACTTCTCCTGAGTACGGCGATACCACATGTGTGGCACTTTTTTGCACCCTAACTGCGCTAAGGGGCCCAAAGTCCAATGAGTACCTTTAGGATTTCACAGGTCATTTTTGTCTCAAGACTACTCCTCACGGTTTAGGGCCCCTAAAATGCCAGGGCAGTATAGGAACCCCACTAATGACCCCATTTTAGAAAGAAGACACCCCAAGGTATTCCGTTAGGAGTATGGTGAGTTCATAGAAGATTAGTCTTGAAACCAAATGTCGCAAAATGACCTGTGAAATCCTAAAGGTACTCATTGGACTTTGGCCCCCTTAGTGCACTTAGGGTGTAAAAAAGTGCCACACATGTACTCAAGAGAAGTAGTATAATGTGTTTTGGGGTGTATTTTTACACATACCCATGCTGGGTGGGAGAAATATCTCGGTAAATGACAATTGTCCATTTACAGAGAGATACAGGGGTCTGAGGGCATTCTGAGGGTGTGGGTGGGTGATTGAGTGCCCTAGGGGCAGATAGGGGTCTAATCTGATAGGTAGCAGTGACAGGGGGTGATTGATGGGTAATTAGTGGGTGTTTAAGGTAGAGAACAGATGTAAACACTGCACTTGGGAGGTGATCTGATGTCGGATCTGCGGGCGATCTGTTGGTGTGGGTGGGTGTTCAGATTGCCCGCAAGGGGCAGGTTAGGGGCTGATTGATGGGTGGCAGTGACAGGGGATGATTGATGGGTGGCAGTGACAGGGGGTGATTGATAGGTGATTGACAGGTGATTGACAGGTGATCAGTGGGTTATTACAGGGAAGAACAGATGTAAATATTGCACTGGCGAATTGATAAGGGGGGGGTCTGAGGGCAATCTGAGCATGTAGGCGGGTGATTGGGTGCCCACAAGGGGCAGATTAGGGTCTGATCTGATGGGTAACAGTGACAGGTGGTGATAGGGGGTGATTGATGGATGATTGATGGGTAATTAGTGGGTGTTTAGGGTAGAGAACAGATGTAAACACTGCACTTGGGAGGTGATCTGACGTCGGATCTGCGGGCGATCTATTGGTGTAGGTGGGTAATCAGATTGCCCGCAAGGGGCAGGTTAGGGGCTGATTGATGGGTGGCAGTGACAGGGGGTGATTGATGGGTGATTGATGGGTGATTGACAGGTGATCAGGGGGATAGATGCATACAGTACACAGGGGGGGGGGGGTCTGGGGAGAATCTGAGGGGTGGGGGGTGATCAGGAGGGAGCAGGGGGCAGTTTAGGGCATAAAAAAAAATAGCGTTGACAGATAGTGACAGGGAGTGATTGATGGGTGATTAGGGGGGTGATTGGGTGCAAACAGGGGTCTGGGGGGTGGGCAGGGGGGGGGGTCTGAGGGGTGCTGTGGGCGATCAGGGGGCAGGGAGGGGAGATCAGTGTGCTTGGGTGCAGACTAGGGTGGCTGCAGCCTGCCCTGGTGGTCCCTCGGACACTGGGACCACCAGGGCAGGAGGCAGCCAGTATAATAGGCTTTGTATACATTACAAAGTGTATTATACACTTTGTATGCGGCGATCCAGGTGCTAGTAACCCGCCGGCGCTTTCGAACGGCCGGCGGGTTACAGCGCGAGGGGGGCAGAGCCAGGCGCTGTCGGCCGATCGCATCACGAATGACGCGATCGCGCCGCCCATGCCCGTAAAAGGACCGCCGCCATTTGTCTATACGGCGGTCCTTGCGGGGTCCACTTCCCGGCCGCCAATTGTATATACGGCGTTCGGGAAGTGGTTAATGTGTTATCAACCAGTATTCCCAAGTCCTTCTCCAAGCCTGATGTCCCCAGTTGTATGCCATTTATTTTATTCTCTACTTTTGGTACGTCTGGTGCATAACTTTAATTTACTACTTCCTACCCCACTAACTTCCTACCCCACCTCGACGTTGCCCTAACGCTCTCTGCCGAGAACTTCTTGATGCACCTTCCCCCCTCCTTTCGTGTCGCCACCCCTCCCTCTAGATTGTAAGTCTTTGGCAGGGTCCTCTCGCCTTGTGTATGATACTTACTATACACCCTACCCAGAATATGTGAACTTATATTATTATCACTACCACTCCAGTATGATTTGGCAATGTATTACTACCTGTATTGTGTGGTGTATCTTACTGCTTATTGTTGTCTTGCTTTACTATTGTCTATTACCTGTATTGTACTGTCAGTCACCCCTATTATCATTGTCTGTAATATTATGTTTTGTACAGCGCTGCGTAATATGTTGGTGCTATATAAATCCAATAAATAATAATTTATCAGCATTAAATGTAATCTGCATGCCTGCACATATGGCCATGTTGTTGAGAGTCTGTTGTAATATGTCTGTCCTGCTTAGTATTGATGTTTCTGCATAATTCTGTATCATCTGTGAAGATAGCTACATTACTTTGTATTCTATCTACTGAATCATAAATAAATACCTTGGAAAGAATTGGACCTAGTACTGACCCCTGTGGGGCAGCATTGCTAACGTAAATTTTTAATCAATTTGAAATTATTAGGATTTTGCTGACCATCCACAGATTTAAATTGTCATGGTAGGAGAAAGAAGAAAAACATTGAAATAATTTACAAAGAGGTCTCCAGTCAATGGATAGGCTGCATTGCCCGTGTTGTTTCTGGTCTCTGTCACTGATGTCACTAGGCATTAGAGAGGGGGGGGGGATAAGGTTAGGTGGGGGTTGGCAGGGGTTCTGCTAGCTCCAAAAATCAGTAGCACGTGCCACTGATCTATTCTGGGGTGCTTCAGATGCCCTCCAGGCAGAGTAGAGGCACCACATCACCCAGCATGGCGCCACACAGTACCCTGCATGCCCCACAGAGGCACCCAGCATGGCACCACAGCACCCAGCATGGCATTACAGCACCCAGTACGCTCCATAGAGGCACCATAGCACCCAGCATGGCACCACAGCAATAAGGGGCATGGTGGGTGCTATGGTGCCTTCATGTCGGCATATTGGGTGCTGTGATGCCATGCTAAGTGCTGTGATGCCTTTATGCAGAGAGCAGTGGCTCTTCTATAGGGGCATGATGGGAGTATTGGTTACTCAATGGGAGGCCACTAGAAGGTCAGGGAATGCTATAGGGGAACTGCTCGATAATAATAATAATTGCAGTATTTGTATAGCGCCTTTCTCCTGTCGGACTCAAAGCACTTGCGAGGCAGCCACTAGAGCGCACTCAGTAGGCAGTAGCAGTGTTAAGGAGACTTGCACGAAAAACTCCTCCTTACTGAATAGGTGCTTACTTACTGAACAGGCAGAGCCGAGATTTGAACCCTGGTCTCCTGTGTCAGAGGCAGAGCCCTTAACCATTTCACTATCCAGCCACTGCGCAGCAGGCCAGGTCACTCAACAGAAAGCCAGACCAGCCAGCACAGAAGCCAGATAACTCTGCCTAGTAATGCTTAAGTGACACTGATTATTTATGTGATATGCTGCATTCTTTATTATTATTTTTTTTTTTTGTATTAATGAAGAGGGGGTCCTCATCTAACATTTTTCTGGGTAGGCCTACTCAGACCACTGTTAAGTTCATGTAAATTTGGCTCCCCCCATGACCACACCCACATTCCAGTGCATGGCCACACCCATTTTTGACTGGAGGGCCCAAAAGTGCCCCGGATCTCTTAGGATCCTGGCAACGCCCCTGGGGGGAGGTTAAGGTTAGGCAACAGGTAGAGTGTTTGTGCTGGAGGGGACGGTTAGGGATAGGCGTCAGAAAGGGTGTCTGGGCAGTGGGGAAGTAGTTAGGGTTAGGTGTCTGGGGGAGGGTTCTGTGCGAGAGTAGGATTAGATTTTGCTATAGTAAAATATCTGTATTTTATACCGATATTTTACGATGCTTGTTTACACTAGTAAAATATCAATAAATTCACCAATATTCTACTTGTGATGATCCGCTCAGCTGGCTGCACAGGCAGACAGCTTTTTGTCCATTCCTCTAGTCTGTGGGCTGCAGGTCTCTGGAACAGAGACCTGTTTTTCCATTGCAAGTTTCTGTTCTGTTCTCTTGCTGGGGAATTTGCATACATTCGTTATGCAAATCCCCTACCTGCCTTCTTTGATGACTGGCACTATAAGAGCTTTATGTTTCCCAGAATGCTTCGCTGGTCATTTCCCTTCCATGCTCAGTTCCTGATGGACACTGCTGGAGTGTCAGCCATTGCTATCTAGTATAGTTAATTCCTGGGGGTTGCTTTAGGCTCCCCTTCTAGCCCAGTCAGGTTGTATTATCTGTATTGCCTGTTCTGTCTTGTCTTGCCTGTTTGCCATTGTCCTGTCCCTATGGTGGTTGACAGGAAATGGTTCTGATCTATGTTCTTGGAGTATAGCTGGTGCAGAAGTTGCTACCAGCTATCTCTTCTGTTCTGTCTTCTGGGATCGCGCTAGCTACTTTGTGCTAGCGCTGGGGATCCTTCTGTTCTGTCTCCTGGGATCGCGCTAGCTACTTTGTGCGAGCGCTGGGGATCCTTCTGTTCTGTCTTGTCGGTCGTGATTGCGCTGTCACCAGCGGCGGTTGATAGCGAATCGTTCTGTCTTGCTGAGATCGCACTAGCCGCTAGCGTTAGCGGCTGTGGATCTTTCGGTTCTGTGTTCCTGCTTGGATCACACTTGCTCTGGCGGAAGAGCGGTGGATCCTTCCTGCCTAGTTCTTGTTTTTCGTGTGTCTGTCTTGTCCGCTGCGCTTGCTACAGGCTCGGTGAGGTAACCGTTAAGCAAGCGCTCGCGTCCCCTGTTTCATTTGTCTGTTTATGGTTAGTTAGGCGTGCTTGTCTCTATTGTGCTTATCACGTGGGGATCGCGCATAACCGCGTGCACTGTTGTGAATGAGTGCGGTGTTCGCGGTTAGCTAGCGTTGTTATTTTCTATATCTCCTTATTGTATTTGCTGTGCCTTTGCTACCCTCGTATTCTATTCTGTTCTGCCTTGTGTCACGTCTCGCGATCGCACCTCTCGCGATCGCGTTCCTATTTCGTATCTGCTGTTGCGCGGTCGCGGAGTGGCGACTGGATTGGCGCACACACATACAACCTATCCCTTTTGCTCAATCTCATTCGCAATCGCCTCTCTTGGGATTGCGTTCTGCGCTTCGTACAATTCCTGTCTGGCACTTGTGGAGGTACAGAGGATTGGTTCCTCTGCACTCCCCAGCGCCATCTGCCGACAGGAATTTCCCTCTACAGGTGCGTAGCACCTTTTGCTGGGTTCCTGCAAATTATACGCTTGTGGAGGATCTCCGCCGTGTCAGCGCACGCGTTGTGCGCTGATCACGGGGAAAGTTCCACAATCGTGACAGAATGACCAGCCCAACCCAAAACCCCAGTGTAGACGGAATTTCCGATTTGTACGATTTTGTCGAATATGGCTCTTGTACTTTTAAGAGATTTAAAAAACTTGAACCTGAATCAGCAGACGAATTTTTGTCTGAGTGTACGAAACTGTTAGCGAACCCTGAATTCCAATGCACCCCAGTGTCTACCTGGGCCCCCCAAATGGTCTACATTCTGTTGGGGAGCGAAATGTCAATGTGGGGTTATGATGTGTTAAATCATACCACCCTGAGTCAAAGACCCCTGGAATTCTTGGCCTTTTTAATTCACAATTGGCTGAGATTACCTCAATTACCATACCCCCTTAATGAGTTGTTGTCAGCAGCTCAATCAGCTGTTCCATCTACTCTTTCATCCACAAAGCAGCCATCCAAAGCCTCTAAGTCTAAACGTAAAAGATCTAGGAAGGCTTCCCAGCGGAAAGATCCGTTGCCCCTAGCAACCACAAATAAAGAGGTTATTTCTGTCAAGTCTGAAATGGGCAAAACCATGCAGTATGATAATGATGTTTATAATGCATCTGCTGATCAGTTTCCAGGTTTTTTGCCCCAATCCAAAGCTTATGTGGATCCTGCTATAGGTAGGATCGCACACTACATTAAAGCAGTTAAAAAATCTGTTCTTGTTCCTGAACTCCACCCCTATGGAGATTATTTGGATACTGGCCTGTTTGAACCCCCATTTGCTTCCTGGGATATTGGGGCCTTGCTGGAAGAATTCGATTTTGATTGGAAAGCCTTTTGCGATTTTTACATCGCAAAAAGCGAAGATGTCTTGAATGCTTGTCTCGATTCTATGTACCTTCTGATTGATTCCGATGAATGTGACAAGGATGATGTGGATCTGGTGATCTATGTATGGCAAACGATTTTGCATGAGTTGCACACACACCAACCAATTGATTCCAATAAAGAGACATCGTTGTCGGATGATTGTTCCTGCCTTTCTGGGGTAAAGCATGAGAGTCTTGACTTTGTGCAATCTGAAATGAATGACAGTGTGCAGTTTGAATCTGTGCGATCTGATGCCTGTTTCTCGGATGTTCCTGCAGATTGTGATCGGCATGAGTCTGCCGGTTTCCTCAAGGATGTGTGGGATCCTTTGTCATTTAGAAACAGATCTTTGAGATCTTCCGTCTGTGACCCTGCTATGGGGAAAATTTCTCGACTATGCAGCGTCAAAAGTAAAATTATTATGCCTAATAAAGTTTATCCTGTTGATGTCGCCATTTCTTCTGCAAATGAGTTTCTGTCTCACCCTGTTCACACCTGTGCAGGCCTGTTGCCTGATGACAGTTGCTCCAGTGTTTCTGTCCTAGATGCCTTGCAGTCTGCTCCGCAGATCGCGGAAGTTTGCGATATGGAAGCGTCAGTTTCGCAACCTAAAGCGATCTTGGATCCGCAAATTTTGCGCTCTGACTCCTCGGATTCGACATTGTTAGCCGAATCTAAGAATGAGACAGCGCTTCGGTTTTGCGAATCTGATGCTGAAGCTTCTTTGCCTTGTCCAGAGAAGCTTTCTCTGAACCTGCCCTGTACCATGAATGAAGGCATGATGTCCACTTGCATTGACATTTGCGAGTCTGATTCTGAAGAAAGTATTGACTCTCCACCCAGTACTCTGGATGAGTCAATATTGCCTTGTACAATATCTCCTGCCCTGCCCCTAGAGGCTCGCCTAGGTATTGCTGCTATTTTTACCTGTCTTTCTGCAGTTTTGGAATTGCAAGCTAGTTTGACTACTACGCAGAGTTCTGGGTGCAGTGAGATTAAAGTTAGGGAGTCAGTGTGTGGTCCAGTGAATATTCCTGTACGTTCCACTCATGATGATGAAATTCAGTCTCAGTTTATGGTGGAACCTTCCCTGGGACATCTGCCCTGTTCTCAAAATAAAGTTCCAGTTTTGCCCTGTAACATGGATAGTACAGAATCCTTCTTAGACAACTTGAAAAATGATGTTCCTGAGGGTTAGTTCGATGATCTAAAGGTCTCCGAGTTCCTCCCAAGGGGTGCAGAACTTGTGGGAGATGTCTCCTGCCCCCCAGGTCCTTCTGAGGTGTTGCCCACTTCAATAGGCATTGCTGCCTTGCTGACTACTTTTGCAGCTCTTGTGGAGCTTCATTCATGTGTAGTCAATGATGATATTACAGTTACAGAAAATTCTGAATTTGAATCCGAGTCTTCTTTTGAAAGACCAGTACCTGTGATCTTTACTCGTGATGATTTTCTGCCCGGTACTGGTTTTGGTCTTGTCGTGTCGGACTCTGAGGTTGGCAGTTCCCCGACATGTCCTGAGGTTTCTCTTGTACTAGTGTACCCCGATGTGCTCTGTGACCCAGAAAGCCCAAGTGTGCCTCGGTTACCAGCGTACTCAGATGCTTCCTCTGTGGAGACATGTTCTGATATAGCCTGCCTGCTTGCATGCCCAGAAGTGGTCCCTGAAAGTCCTGATCTTGATGGGTGTCCTGCTAATTTTGAGTCTGGAATGATCATAGGTTCCATAGGGGTTCTTGGTGGTTCTCCATGTGAGCCTGGTGAGCGTTCTGGCTTCTTGGGATCTCTGCGGAGCTTCAAGGCGTTCTGGGAGATTCCGGGAAAAGTTTTGCTTGGTGCCCTGAATGCGATCAGCAATGGCTTTGGTGTTGTAAGGGACACTTCGAACAGGTATTGCGGCAGGTTTGGTATTCTTGGACGCTCCTTGGAAGGTGGTGGGTATTGTCTGGAGGGTGTCGATGGCTTCTTCTCTGGTGTCCACAGTCCTGATGGGTGTTGCGCTGAGACTTGCAGTGCTGATGGGCATGTTTCGGTGGCTTCTGCTTCTGATGAGGTCGGTTTCGGATGGACTGACTCTGGAATTGGGCCTTGTCGGGCTGTCCTGACCTTCATGAGTCTTCAGTTAGAGTTTTGTGATGTTACCAGTCTTGAGGGATGTCTGGAATCCATCCCTAGAAGGGGGGGTACTGTGATGATCCGCTCAGCTGGCTGCACAGGCAGACAGCTTTTTGTCCATTCCTCTAGTCTGTGGGCTGCAGGTCTCTGGAACAGAGACCTGTTTTTCCATTGCAAGTTTCTGTTCTGTTCTCTTGCTGGGGAATTTGCATACATTCGTTATGCAAATCCCCTACCTGCCTTCTTTGATGACTGGCACTATAAGAGCTTTATGTTTCCCAGAATGCTTCGCTGGTCATTTCCCTTCCATGCTCAGTTCCTGATGGACACTGCTGGAGTGTCAGCCATTGCTATCTAGTATAGTTAATTCCTGGGGGTTGCTTTAGGCTCCCCTTCTAGCCCAGTCAGGTTGTATTATCTGTATTGCCTGTTCTGTCTTGTCTTGCCTGTTTGCCATTGTCCTGTCCCTATGGTGGTTGACAGGAAATGGTTCTGATCTATGTTCTTGGAGTATAGCTGGTGCAGAAGTTGCTACCAGCTATCTCTTCTGTTCTGTCTTCTGGGATCGCGCTAGCTACTTTGTGCTAGCGCTGGGGATCCTTCTGTTCTGTCTCCTGGGATCGCGCTAGCTACTTTGTGCGAGCGCTGGGGATCCTTCTGTTCTGTCTTGTCGGTCGTGATTGCGCTGTCACCAGCGGCGGTTGATAGCGAATCGTTCTGTCTTGCTGAGATCGCACTAGCCGCTAGCGTTAGCGGCTGTGGATCTTTCGGTTCTGTGTTCCTGCTTGGATCACACTTGCTCTGGCGGAAGAGCGGTGGATCCTTCCTGCCTAGTTCTTGTTTTTCGTGTGTCTGTCTTGTCCGCTGCGCTTGCTACAGGCTCGGTGAGGTAACCGTTAAGCAAGCGCTCGCGTCCCCTGTTTCATTTGTCTGTTTATGGTTAGTTAGGCGTGCTTGTCTCTATTGTGCTTATCACGTGGGGATCGCGCATAACCGCGTGCACTGTTGCGAATGAGTGCGGTGTTCGCGGTTAGCTAGCGTTGTTATTTTCTATATCTCCTTATTGTATTTGCTGTGCCTTTGCTACCCTCGTATTCTATTCTGTTCTGCCTTGTGTCACGTCTCGCGATCGCACCTCTCGCGATCGCGTTCCTATTTCGTATCTGCTGTTGCGCGGTCGCGGAGTGGCGACTGGATTGGCGCACACACATACAACCTATCCCTTTTGCTCAATCTCATTCGCAATCGCCTCTCTTGCGATTGCGTTCTGCGCTTCGTACAATTCCTGTCTGGCACTTGTGGAGGTACAGAGGATTGGTTCCTCTGCACTCCCCAGCGCCATCTGCCGACAGGAATTTCCCTCTACAGGTGCGTAGCACCTTTTGCTGGGTTCCTGCAAATTATACGCTTGTGGAGGATCTCCGCCGTGTCAGCGCACGCGTTGTGCGCTGATCACGGGGAAAGTTCCACAATCGTGACACTACTATCGGCTTTCCCGGGCGCTCACATTTCCAGACGCCTTTTTATTACGTGCAGAGCGGTGGCGTAGTGCTTAGCACTCTCGCCTTGCAGCGCTGGGTCCCTGGTCCGAATCCCAGCCAGGTCAAGGCGTTTGTATGCCCTTCCTGTGTCTGGGTGAATTTCCTCCAGGCACTTCGGTTTCCTCCCACATGACAAGAACATATAGATAAGTTAATTGGCTTTCCCCTAAATTGTCTCTAGACTACGATACATACATACACATGTGATAATGGTAGGGATTAAATTGTGAGCCCCTCTGAAGGACAGTTAGTGACAAGACAATATATTCTGTACAGTGCTGCACAATATGTTGGTGCTATATAAATACTTAAATAAATAAATATTATGTGCGCACCTAGGTATTCCTTTGTCTCAGAGATGTCATTGGTCTATGTTAATTGGATAGGCTGCGCTCTCAGTCAGTGTTGTAACTGCCCTCCATGCCCCACCCCCCCAACAACACTTCTATAGGCCCATCTCACAAGAGTCATAAAACAAGTGTGGTCATCACTACCTTCACGCCCGTGTAGCCACAAAAACACCTGGTCTGATGGTTCCCTGGATAGATGGGATGGAAGGTTGGTGGCAGGAAATTTGGTGCTAGCGGCAAAAGTTTGGGCCCGCCATAGGCGCCCATAGTTTGGCCCGAGCTATTGAGGGGACATTTGGGCTCCTGTGGCACACGATAAATAGCAAGCACCAGGTCCGGCACCTGATGTGTATCAAGTGCCGTGGGCGACCAAATTACCCCTCAAAGCCACCATTTCAATGGTTGCCTATGACGGTGCCTGAAAAATTACGTTTTTGGAATTATTTTTTTTTTTTGCGGTGATTGGCAGTGGGGGGTGGTTAAAGTAGGGTAGGGTTGTAGGGTGCAGTTTAAGGTCAGGCGTCAGGTAGGGGGTTTTTGCAGGGGGGAGGGGGGTTAGGGTTAGACATCAGAAAGGGTGTTTGTGTGGGGGAGGGGTTTAGGGTTAAGCATCTGGGCAGAGGGTCCTGCGTGAGAGTAAGGTTAGCTTTAGCTATAGTAAAATATCAGTGTTTAATTTCGATATTTTACGTTCCTTTACACTTTAATAGTAGAATGGCGATAAACGTACCAATATGCTATTATTGTCTTTCCTGGGCACCCAGATCTCCAGGCCCTCTTTTATGACGTACGCGGGAAGGTTAGTAGTATGGGGCCCCCCAAAGCTCTAGGCCACCCTGTGGTCGCATGGTCTGCTGCCCTATAGTTCTGCCCCTGTACGGGCGCAGCTAAGCTTTTGGTGGCCCCAAGCAGTCCATAACTTGAGGCCCCCATCCATGAAACAAGCGGCGTGCAAAACCACGGTGAAAAAATGGGCAGCCCCACCACAAAACAAATGGTAAAAATTGGTGTGGCCAATACATGGGGTGGGAGGGGCCAAATACTAGCAGTTTCTAGGCTAAATTTCACCCCTGGCGAGGGCATAAAATGCACCTCTCCCTCCACGTGGAGACAGGTATAGGTGCCCCCACTATAGCTAGCCCGTATAGTTGCCTCCAGTATAGGTTAGATAGGTAGGTGCACGCAGTATAAGTTAAATAGGTAGGTACCCCTCAGTATAGGTTAGATAAGTAGATGCCCCGAGTATAGTTTAGGTAAATAGGTGCATGCACGCAGTATAGGTTAGATAGGTAGATGCCCCCAGTATAGATTAGATAAGTAGGTACCCCTCAGTATAGGTTAGATAGGTAGATGCCCCCAGTATAGATTAGATAGGTAGGTACCACTCAGTCTAGGTTAGATAGATAAGTGCACGCAGTGTAGGTTAGATAGGTAGGTACCCCTCAGTATAGGTTAGATAGGTAGATGCCCCCAGTATAGTTTAGATAGGTAGATACCCCTCAGTCTAGGTTAGATAGTAGGTAGGTTTCTACAGGCAGCATAGGGCCGGGGGGAGCGGGCAAAGAGAAGTTTCCACTCACCTGGCTTCCTGCGCACACAGCCTCTACCTTCTTCCTGTCCCAGCGTGCGGCGTCTGTCGCATCGGTAAGAGCTCCCCCTGTTATGATATGCGGTTACGTCATCACAGGGGGCGAGGCCCCCCTTCTTGTGAGGCCCCAAGCGGGGGCGGGGCTCGTCTGCATGCTGGCGGCACCCCTGCGGCCCCTGCTCTCAGTGATGTCACTAGATGGGTTGTGCTCTCAGTGATGTCACTGCATGGGTTGTGCTCTCAGTGATGGTACTGCTCTGTAATAATGAGGCTGTACACAATGAACCCAGCTACTGCACAGCTGCACCCACGGTGGATTACTGCAATCAGGAAAAAGCTTCTGCTGTTTGTTTATACAGTTGAAGGGAGTGCAGTACATTAGTGTAGGCTTTATCTGCTTGCGAAAACACGATTAACCACATGGTGACCTTGCACATTTGTTTATGGGATAAAGATTAGCTGACGATTTTGGTTTTACAATCGGGTGAGGAGTTCAAGAGAAAGTTTATTTTTATTTTTTTTTTCTTCATCTGTTGCTGATAATGCAGGGAAAATAGAAAGTTTACACATAGGTGATAGATAACAGCGAGTTCACTTTCACTGACCGTCATCCAAGCCATAAACATCACCGCAGTGACCTTCAGGGGCGGAAGGTTCAGCTTGCAGCAGTAACTACTAGATTTAATTTCTTAAAGAGAACCCGAGGTGTGTTTAAAGAATGTCATCTGCATACAGAGGCTGGATCTGCCTATACAGCCCAGCCTCTGTTTGCTATCCCAAACCCCCCTAAGGTCCCCCTGCACTCTGCAATCCCTCATAAATCACAGCCACGCTGCTGACAAACAGCTTGTCAGAGCTGGCTGTGTTTATCTCTATAATATCAGTCTGCTGCTCTCCCCGCCTCCTGCAGAACTCCAGTCACCGCCTGCATCCCTTCCCTCCCTGCTGATTGGAGGGAAGGGATGGGGGCAGGGACCGGAGCTATGCAGGAGGCGGGGGAGCAGCTGAGACTGACACTACAGATGTAAACACAGCCTCAGAGCATGGCTGTGATTTATGAGGGATTGCAGAGTGCAGGGGGACCTTAGTGGGGTTTGGGATAGCAACAGAGGCTGGGCTGGATAGGCAGATCCAGCCTCTGTATGCAGATAATATTCTTCAAACCCACCTCGGGTTCTCTTTTTAACACGTACCTGTAACTTAAAAAGTTAGATACTTACCTCAGCAGGGCTGGCCTTAGGCATGTGCCATCTGTGCCTGTGCATAGGGCCACTGTTGTGTCTGATTGCACTGCCTGTTAATTTGCGCTGCCCCGCATGCGCAGTAGGAGACTGTGCGGCCACATTTCCTATTTAATTATGCTGCTGGTGGTAAAATACTAAATATCTCCGCTTCCACATATCCTACACTCCCCAAATTTTCAGGGTAGGGAGGAGACCCCCTGAACGACCTCTATACCAAATTGCAGCCCCCGAGTCCCGCTGGTCCTGAGATAGGTTTCTGTAATCTATCTCCTGAACCAGCGGGGCTCGGGGGCTGCAATTTGGCACATAGGTCGTTCGGGAGGTCTCCTCCCTACCCTGAAAATTTGGGGAGAGTAGGATGTGTGGAAGCAGAGATATTTAGTATTATACCACCAGCAGCATCATTAACTTCACACTGAGCATGCGTGTTACTCAGTGTGGAAGGGATCTTCCGGGCAGCACAATCAGACTTTACACCACCATTCTTGGTCGAGGGGGAACCACATGCACTCACCGAGGGACGACCAGGTCACTATGGCTGCATACGCCACTGCCAGTGCCTCAAGCCACTGCAGCACAGTAGGTGACAGTGACACCGCGTCCGTGTGCTGTGCCAGCACCTGCATGCGTCATTGTCTGCAGCCTAGTTGTGGGAGGTTCTGCCCATCAGCCCCTCCCCCGGCAGCATGGAGAATGGAAGCCACAGGCTGAGGCAGTGGGGCGGAGGCAAAACGCAGTGGCAAATTTCTGCAAAAGTTAAACGTTTGTGTCATGAGCACGAGGCATTGTCCAGCGACGGATGTGGCCACTTACTGTACATAAGACACCATATTGACATTGGTGGGCGAAGGGGCCACTGATTCTTTCTCTGCCCAGGACCACCATGAGCCTAGAGCCACCCCTGATGGCCCAGAGGCTTCCATGGTTCTCTTACATCCCTCTTGCGCTGCGCTGGGAACCCCCAAAAAATCTTCAACATTATAGCCGAAGATTGTTCATGGCCACGCTCCCCTCTAGAAATGAGCGTGGCCACAGGGCACAGGTGCAAAGTACAGCCCACGCCTGCGCAGTAGCTCAGGGCTACTCCTGACTTTTTCCTCCAAGTACGAGCATCTCTTTGCTACTGCGCAGGTGCTAATCCCCTGGTGTATGCATCGGGCTTATATACGGAGGGCTCGCAAAGGATTGGGGAAGCAGAGGCTGGAGGTGGATCCAGAGGCTTACTCCTACTGAGATAAGTATCTATCCTTTTTTGTTTTAAACAATACAGGTGTACTTTAAAGTGGACCTGTCACTAGAGAGAAATGAAGGCTGCCATCAGGAATACATTCTAAACAGTTACCTTAGGGACTCAACTTTTTTATTTGTCTGTCATGAAGGTATATTACTGTTCTGTTTACAAAAAAAAGGCTTGTAATTAGTGATATGGTATAAACAAACAGAAAACGGAAAAATACACCATTATGTCTAAATATAAAATTGTCACCATACATTGTATTAAGGACATAATTTAAATGTTGCAATAACTAGGACAAATGGGCAAATAAAATATGTGGGTTTTAGCACTTTTTATTTCTAAACTATAATGTCTGAAAACTGAAAAGTAATTACTTTTTCCTATTGTTTTCTTATTCCCTTTAACCACCTTACGACCGCCTAACGCCGATTGGCGGCCGCAAGGTGGCTCCCCCAGGAACGCCTAACGCCAACTGGCATCAAGTCCTGGGTGAGTATATTGCAGGGGATCACGCCCGGATGCGCACGCATCCCCGCTTGTGTAATTGCTGGCAGACTGTTAGATGGTGAAACCGCCGTTTATTTACATTGTACAGCACTGCGATCTCCTGCAGTGCTGTACGGGGACAGCTCTTCCACTGTGGCTCAAAAGATGATCGCCTCTCATAGGCTGATGCCTATGAGGGCCGATCACACCGATTGGCTCTCAGGGCAGAGGGAAACAGTGTTAAAAGAAAAAAAATAGACAATTTTTTTTTTTTAAAGGAACAATAACATTACTTAAAAAAAAAAAATTCAGCAGCAATCAGATGGCCAACAGAAAGCTCTGTTGGTGGCAAGAAAAGGGACAAAAGTAATTTGTGTGTTAAGTTGTACGTCCATGCAGCGAGCTGTTAAAGCTGCAGTGGCCTGAAGCCTGTGGTCCTCAACTGGTTAAAATGCATAGGAAATGAAATAATTCGTAGCAAAAAGTATCACCAAAAGAAAGCCTAGTTTGCCTCCTAAAAAATAATATATAGATCATTAGGGTGTGATAAGTAGCTATAAAGTTATTGGTGATTGGCGAATAAATGGGAAGAGCATGAAATGTGAAAAATGCTGTGGTTGGGGAAATAACCTGTGGTAGAGAAGTGATTTTAAAACACTACGTGCATTGTTTTTGCACTGGCACTTTGGTACGGAGCAGTGCTTTTCAGCGCTGCTAGATTTGGGCACAGCTGGCGCCTCCATAGACTACAATAGGAATCACTCCTATTGCAGCGCTCAGTGAGTAGCGTCGGGTCCGTCAGAAGACGGAGCCGAGGTTGCTTAAAAAACACAATAATTCGGCCTCCAGCAATCGCTGGAAGCCGAATTATTTCATTCCCCCATTATCCATGGCGGCCTGGAGGAGGAATAGTAATTAAAACGGCCCGGACTTGTGCAGAAGCAGGATCAGCCATATACCGGCTGTATCCTGCGCCCAAGTCTACCAGAGCCGATTTCAAATGTACTCCTTTGGTATGGTCCAGTTTATTGTTATCCCACATTTACTGAACTTGGGTTCATTCACTAAGGGGCTCAGTCTTGAACTCCTAGTTGTCAGGAACCGGCCCGCGGCACGCCTGCGTATACGATTCCCGACTGCGGGTTTGACCAGATCAAGCGGGGAGCAGCCTTATTCGAGCTAAAACAAGGCTGGGACCCCTCAAACACTTCCCACTGCCACCACTAGCGTTGCTAGACACGTCCCCTCCGCTGTCGAGGGCTAAACACGCAATCTGCGTTTTCGTATTTGGGTCAGCTTTGCGCTTAGGCTGAATATGAGAACGCCACGCACCCACACACACAGTACAGTTGTACAGTAACACAGCACAATCAGACAATGATTTGTAATGCAAGTTACACTGTCGTGCAGCAAACCCACTAACAGTCGTTCCGAACGATACTGTTAGACTTCCCACTCGGCTGTCGAGCGCAGAAGTGCCCCATACACACAATGCAATTACAATTTCATATGGTAGTGTTGCTCAAACATACAATTAGGCACGGACTTATACACAGCTACACTGCAGTCTCCTCTAGGCTATGAGGGTTAGTTTAGTATAGCAGAAGTCAAGCTTATTAAATAATAATTTAATATTCCAGGAAAAAGTGGAACAATGCAGAACAGACTATATACAGAAGATGTACAAAAATAAAAAAAAAGTTACAAAGATAAAAGTTACAAAAAGAAGAGGTTACAAAGATAAAAGTTACAAAAATAAGAGGTTACAAAGATACACACAAAGCGATTTTGCTTACCAAAATAAACGGGGAAATAAACGTACCAGCGTATCAATCTGGCATTGTTGCGGGGGGTACGCACTTCTGGTCAGGAACCAGGTTAGTTCTAGCCGTGTGAGCTACCTCCAAGAACTACGATTTGTGACGATCCCAGGCTGGGATTATATAGTCCCCTGGATGGCCTGAGGCCACTCACATGTCCATATCCAGGAATAATTCAATTTCCTACATAACGCGCGTCATATCCTTTCCTGTCTCAGTTCTCAGATCATCAAAAAGGACTTCCCCCACGGCAGGTGACAATTGATTAACGCTTCCTCAACATTCCCGCAGGTAAAAAGTCTATACATCAAAAGATTGTAGTGAGGCTTTTCAACATTGCATCAGGCTGTGCTATGTAAATTACCGAGTTTCCTGATAGCCAATGAAGTTGGCAGATTAAATAGGTAAGATTGTATCCTACCAGACATCAAAAGGCTTCCTCAACATTATTTCCTAGGTTAAAGTGTATTTTAGCACATACATGAAAGATTGCATTTTGGTTACAGGTCAGGTAGCAGTTTGCCTGTAATTGCCTGTAGACAGACGCAGACAATCACACCTGGGACAGCAGATCAAAAGTGACTGCTAGTGGCCTAATGAGCCGCTTCCTTGCCTATTGAAGGTGACTGGTCTTATTCACTGAAGACCTCTTTAGATGCAAATGTAGGTCTAGTGACCCACCCACACAAATACATGAACAGTCCATGAATCTAGCCTGCATATCTACACCTTTGACATACCACAGCAGATATAAAAATGGGAAAATGAAAATATATTACTGTATTATCCTTAACAGCATCAGCACCCCAATATATTCCTGACACTAGTGACTATAATTATTAATTCTACACATTGCTGGGCATATGAATTGATATTTCTGGTTATAGGAATCAAGGCAGAGTGAGAGTTTTAATGTGAAGAATTGAATAATCATGGAGGTATTATCATTGTATATCATGCTTTACTAAAGATTGTACTTCTATATTTTTTCAAACCTATACATTGAGTGGGGCTGCTTTTATGGGCTTCTTTTCCTTCACTACTGGCCCAGTATGGGTTAATATTAATCTGCATAATTGGGGCGGGACACTTATGTGCTATATAAGTTCACTGAGGCTTTCATTCTCTAGAGTCTAGACACTTGATGAAGGGGTAAGACCCTTCAATGTGAAGTGTGCATGTCTATTGATTGCTTCCTCTATATTCAGCAAGTAGTCTTTGGGTGGCCCTCTGAGCGAACAGTGTACCTGAGACGAATGCAGCAAATGGATTTATACTTACCTGGGGCTTCTTCCAGCCCCCTGCAGTCCATTTTCTCCCTCGATGTCCTGCTTGTCCCCTCCTTTGTGTCCGCCCTGTAAAGTCAAAGCAGTATTATCAACCAACCTAGGCAAGTGCTTGAGGCCTAGTCGGAGTCAAGGGGCCCACCTGCCACCTTCTTTGACCCCCAAAGGGGCCCCCAAATCTACTACCTTGCCTAGAGCCCCATTACATCTTAAAGAAGAGCTGTCAGCCATACTATCTCAGAAAAAAACACATATATAAGTATATAAATACTTGCTCTGCATACATAACATATGTATTGCACTGTCCACATTTTGATTTTAGTGATTTTTCTGTAGTAAAAAAAAAAAAAAGAGAAAATCCTTCTTAGGATTCTCCATTTTAACTGTGTTTATCTTGAAGCCAATCTTGATGCCGTTTCCTCCCTCACTCTCAGAGTTAGGATGGGTATTTTTGTAATCCCCTGAAGAGGCCTTTGTCCACCAGGGGGCAGCAGAGTCAGACAGCACTGATTTGCAAATGATGATTCTGTTAATTGGGTATAAGTATGGGTGGATTCCATTTCCTCTTGTTTACAGTGCCCGCTGGAGCAGGGACTGTGTGTACATCAGATTCACCTTTTCCCTAGAACCAATTAATTGCTCCTCCCTGAATTATGTGGCCCGGGGTGCTTTGTACGCCTGTTATATAGCACAATAATAACATGTCTAGCCTGGGATGCGGAGTGTGTATAATAACCAGGGATGAAGCTGACATTGCTTCACATGCTCTGCTCAGCTGCCACAGTGTAGTAGGCAGCAATAATAAATGCACAGGAGAAATGCTTCCATAATCCAAGCAGAGATGCTCCTATCCCTTATCTGTTGTAGCAGCAGCAAATAGAATACATTCATAATGTAAAGCCAGGGACACATGGACACACGTACAAGAACTGTCACCCAGGGTGGATCAGGATTCAAATCCTTGGACTACAGTTCAGGGACGAGGCTGTACAGATGTGTCGCTAGGCTACAGACTAGCCACATGCTATGGAGGGGGAAGGAGGGCCAATGGAAATGCAGAGCAGCACAGAGGGGGCCTAGCCACGTGTTCTGTTGCTATGGAGAGGGGAGGAAGGCCAGTGGAAATGCGGGGCAGCACAGAGAGAGCCTAGTCACGTGTTCTGTTGCTATGGAGGAGGGCCAATGGAAATGCAGGGCAGCACAGAAAGAGCCTAGCCACATGTTCTGTTGCTATGGAGGGGGGAAGAGGGCCAATGGAAATGAGGAGCAGTACAGAGGTGGCCTAGCTACGTGTTCTGTAGCTATGCAGGGGGGAGGAGGGCCAATGGAAATGGTGGGCAGTACAGAAAGAGCCTAGGCATGTGTCCTGTTGCTATGGAAGGGGCCAATGGAAATGTGGAGCAGCACAGAGGGGGCCCAGCCACAGGTTCTGTAGCTATGGAGAGGGGGGGGGGCAATGCAAATGAGGAGCAGCACAGAGGGGACCTAGCCACGTGTTCTGTTGCTATGGAGGGAGGAGGAGGGCCAATGGGAATGCTGACTGAGCAGCACAGAGACAGCCTAGCTACGTGTTCAGTTGTTATTGAGGGGGAGGAGGGCCAATGGAAATTTGGGGAAGCACAGAAAGAGCCTAGCCACACGTTCTGTTGCTATGGAGGGGGAGAAGGATCAATGGAAATGTAGCGCAGGGCAGAGGGGGTGAGGGAACAATGCTCTCGGCCAGTTCTTAGGTGAGTTTGTAAACTAAATCACCACTTGCTGCAGTGCAAAGCTTAAAGTCTTATGAAAAGCAGCACTTCTTATTTGCTCTAAAAGATTCTCTACAGCAAAAAAGGTACTACCAGAAACATCACTGGTAGCAGAACAGCATTCAAGCAGTTAACACAGCATTCTGGCCTTATCCGCAGATAACATTATCTTTTGTTTACCTTCCTTTGTCATCTTCAATTAGTAAACATTAGCAAAGTGCTGAAATGGAGCTCTCTCTGCTTCTAGTATGTGTGCAGCTGAGAAGTGATCAGTAGATATAAATTCAGCAGCTATGCAAGTAAATGCAATGGCAGCTTTCAGAGACAGTAAACTGTGCTTTTGGAACTTGTAATTTGTAAACAGACAATTTAACTTGCACACAAAAGCCCTGTATGGGTAATAAAAAGAGGAAAACACATGTTATTGAATGTAATTTTGGATTTTTATCCCACTTTAAGGGGTTTCACACACGGTGAACTCTGGCAAAAACCCAGCTTGTGTAGAAGTGTCAAATTTAGAGATTTAAATAAAATTCATAATTAAAAAAGTGCATTATTTTATTGTTAATGTGGAACTGTAGATAGGATTAAAATAAACTGTTTCATTTACCTGGGGCTTCTGCAAGCCCTCAGAAGCTGTCCTGTCACGCGCCGGTCCTCCATGAGCCTCCATTCTCTCGCCCCCGCTTCTTTCCGATCCTCGACTAGTCGAGGCCAGCGCAGCCCTGCCAAGCGTATCCTTTCCATGCAGTTTCTGTCTGCAATTGCGCTATTGTGGACTGGAATGCGAAGAAAGGATATGCGTGGCCAGAGATGCGCAGGCGCAGTGGCCCGGCCGCGAAACCGGATACAGCTGGCGGTGGGAGAACGGAGGCTCGTGGAGGACCGGCGCTCGACCGGAGGCTGCTGGGGCCCCAGGTAAGTGAAACAGTTTATTTTAATCCTATCTACAGTTTCACTTTAATTACCACATTTTTGTTATCTCCTGTAAGTACCTGCCATTATTTTTACATCACATACAATCACATGTAGTGTACATGTAGTTGTAGTTTAGTTTGAGAGGCGTTTGCAGGCATTTGGAATTTTTCTGCAAAAAGCAGTATTTTACGCACTTATTCCGCATTTTTAACGCAATGTTACCACACTCTTTTGCCAATCATTACTCACACTCTGTAAAATTTTTGTGAATTTGGAAAATAATAAATGGTAAAAACCAATGGTAGTCATTTTCAGAAATACATTTTGTTATTGCACATGGTATTTTAGAGGCCAATGTACTAGAAGGCGGGGCTGTGTGAACTCGGGAAACCCAGCAAGTAGTTTTAACTATATTTGCACCGGACACAAAAGGCAAAAAATAAATAAAACACAAATCAGAAGCGCTGTACAATCGCTGGCAGTATTGTAACGATTGGTGTAGCAAAACAGGAGTCTGGTTATTGTGTGATCTGCAGTATCACCAATAATCCAGACACTATACCTGATTATGTGGTGATCTGCAGAATCACCAATAATACAAGTATAGCAAACAAGGTAATTGCAAAAGTGTATAGTGCTTGGGGCAACTGTAATACTGATCAGTTTGGTAAAACCTCACCAGAGGAGCTGGTGGGTACTATCAGTAATGAACCTCACCAGTGACAAGAGCTCACTGGTGAGTGGAGAGGTCAGACAGATCGGATCGGCAACAGACAGGCAGATACAGTACAAAATCGGCAGGCAAGAGGATAGAGATATTCAGGCAGAGTCAGCAACAGAATCAGATGGGCTAAAGTACAGAATCGATAAGCGAAAGCAAAGTCAGAAGCGAGCCTGAGTCAAACACAGAATATCAAGCAATATAACAACAATGTTAGTAATAAATCCTAGTCTTGTGTGAAATCCCCGGTTTTCTCCCGGATCAAAGCACACCGGATCTATCTAAGGTCTGAGTGCTCACACGAAGCATTCGCAACAGCAGACAGATTGCAAGTGACTCCAGAAGGCTTAAGAAGCGGAGGAGACCCCTCGGCCACACCCAAACCCATCAGCCAATCGGAAACGCCGAGAGTCTCCTCTGAAGTCAGCCGACCGGCAAGTCAGCTGACGCGCCTCCTCCCCGCATAAAGGTCCTGTCTGTGCGCGCGCGCGTGACAAAGCCACCCTATGAGCCACTGACAATCCCATCCTCGGCGTTTTAGATGCCGGAGGAACGGGAGAAACGCCCGACAGAGAAACCGAAGCAGCTGCGGGGGTATCCTGACTGCCCGCAGCTGCATCTCCAGAGAATGTTACAAGTATATTGTACAGTGCTTTCAAGCGCCGGAAATCGATGTAGCAAATGCTAGCAAAAACTCTGAGCGTCTTTGCCAATCTGTGGTGGGCCCATGGCCTGGAGATTGAGGTTTATGGTTACAGGTGACACTGATTGTGTGTGTTTGTGCACCTTAAAGAGACTCAGAGCTAAGATATAAAAATAGATTTATACATACCTGGGGCTTCCTCCAGCCCCATCCGCTCAGATCGCTTCCACGCCGCTGTATGCAGCTTCAGGAACCGGGTGTAATGATGATCCGCTCAGCTGCCTGCGCAGGCAGGCAGCTTTTTGACCACTGTTCAGGTCTGCATTCTGCAGGTCTCTGGAAGAGAGACCTTTTGTCAGTTTTGCAGCTTGCTGCTGCTGAGGAATTTGCATACGTTTGTCATGCATTTTGCCTAGCCACATCCTTTGTAGGCTTGCTCTATATATACCATGTGATTCCACAGTACTTCCCTGGTCATAAGGGTTTGTCCTGTGAAACACTCCTGGAGTGTCAGCCATGCTTATTGTTTGAAGATTAGCTTAGAGTAATTCCGGGGACTGCACTAGGCATCCTTGCTAGAGCAGTCAGGATTGTATTATTTGTATTGCCTGTTCTGTCTCTCTTGCTGTACTTGGATCGCACTTGCTCTGGCGGAAAGAGCAGTGGATTCAGCTCGCTCTGTTTCTATACTTGGATCACACTTGCTCTGGCGGAAAGAGCAGGGGATCCTGCAAGCTCTGTTGCCTTACTTGGATCGCACTCGCTCTGGCGGAAAGAGCAGTGGATCGTATCTCTCACTTATTCCAGTTTTCGTGTATCTGTCTTGTCTGATACGAACGCTTGCTGGAGGCTCGGTGAGGTAACCGTTAAGCAAGCGCTCGCGTCCTATGTTTCATGTTTGTCTGTCGGTGGTTAGTTAGGCGTGCTTGTCTCTGTTGTGCTTAACACGCGGAGACCGCGCATAAACGCGTGCACTGTTGCGAATGAGCACGGTGTTCGCGTTTAGTTAGCGTTTGTTATTTTCATTATCTTCTCATTGTATGATTACTGTGCCTTTGCTACTTTCATGCCCTGTCTTGCTTAAGCCTTGTGTCACCTCTGGCAATCGCCTCTCTCGCGATTGCGTTCCTACTTCGTTTCTGCAGTTGTACGTGCACCGTCGCGGGTTGGCGACTAGATTGGGGCACATACATACATTCTGTCCCTGTGCTCATTCTCTTTCACAATCGCTCCTCTTGCGATTGCGTTCTCACTCGGTTTCCTTTGTTGTGTGTCCGCCGTCGCAGGTTGGCGGCTAGATTGGTGGACATACATACATTCCTCATCTGTGCTTATTCGGTCTTGTGTCGCTGTTAGCAATAGCCATCTCTGGCGATTGCCTTCTCACTTTATCTTCATGGTTGTGTGTTCATCGTCGCAGGGTGGCGACTAGATTGGTGGACACACATACCCTCTGTCGCTTTGATCTCTGTCTTTCAGGGCTATCTTGCCCTGCGTTTCTTCCCTTCGTACAATTCCTGTCTGAGGTCTGTGGCAGGGCAGAGGAGCTGTTCCTCTGCACTCCACAGCTCCACCTGCTGACAGGAATTTCCCTCTACAGGTGCGTTGCACCTTTTGCTGGGTTCCCTCAAATTATACGCTTGTGGAGGATTTCCGCAGTGTCAGCGCATGTCCTGTGTGCTGATCACGGAGAGAATTCCACAATCTTTACACCGGGTCCTTTCACTGCCGTCAGTCGGCTCCAGTCTATGCATGCGAAGTGCGCATTCTACTTATGTCTCCAGTGGCTGCCGGAGAGATACGCAAAGGGCGCACTTCTCGTGCACAGACTGGAGCCAACTGACGGCAGTGGTGGGTCCCGGTTCCCGAAGCTGCAGACAGCGGCTTGAGAGCGATCCGAGCGGATGGGGCTGGAGGAAGCCCCAGGTATGTATAAATCTTTTTTCATATCTCAGCTCTGGTACACTTTAAAGCGGAACGGAACTCAGAACTTCCTCTCTGCTCTAAAAGATAAGCAACAGCATATCCTTTCAAGAAAAACTTTTCTTTGTTACAGCTGATACAAATACTGCAATAAATCTGCTGTGTATCTACTTCCTGCTTTCATGGATGTTATTTTTTAACACCCTGTGCTTTCAAATTAGCCTCTCTGCCGGGGCAGCCAGCTGACACAGCTGAGGGATCAAATTACGACTTGTTACAACACAGATGAGGGTGGAATTAGACAGGCTAAACTCTCTAAATACCTACAGGGTGCATTTCTCTGTTTTCCTTCTGTCGTGTGGAAGAGGTCAGGTCCACTTTAACATCTGATCTATTAAGAAACTACAATGTTTGGCTAACTTTATTGCTGCGTACAAAGTGCTTTGAGTTCAAATTACTTTCTAACCTCACCCTGAGGTCCAACTAAATAATAAAGACATAGGGAAAATAGACTTCAAATGGCAGCTGCCCTGAAGTCAAAGGTCCGTGTACCCTAGCCTTAGTCCGCTGCTGACCCCTGAATCAGATAGCGGCAGGTACTGCACAGGCTAAACTCTCTGAACCCATCTTATTTGTGTTTGTGCAAGGAAAGCACAGAGAAGCCTAAGATGTGAATCATATTATATGAGTGTGACAGCTCATTTGTCAGAACAGGCTGTAGAGTTCATACATAGTTATACTCTGCTGTGTTTCCCACACATTGCACTGCTCCCCTTCCAAACCAAAGAATTCTATAAACATCACACAGCGTTCTCTAACCGCATAGCGGGTCAAGTGCCAGGTGTAATACTCTTTTGTATTTGCAAAAACAGTCTTTTATTAAAGGATTAGCTTTCTAGGGTACAACGTCCCTTTTGTCAGATCCATGGCTATGCTAACCTTCAAACCTTTCCATAACAACATACTGTGCCATTTAAAGTATTCCTGTACTCATGTTTATAGACCTGCAAAAAACAAAAAGCACCACCGCACAACTCACCTACTCCTGGATCCCTTTGCTGTATTTTCTGCCTCGTCGGCTCTCCCGTTCCGCTGCCTGTGCACGCTCCTGTCGCTGCCGTTAACCCACAGATCAATTAATGGGAATATAATTCCCATTCATCTATCTAAGTCCCCCGCAGAAACACAGACTTCCTCTTATCAGAGGCCGCATTAAAAAAAAAAGTTTCCTTCTTCTTTCTAGTTCCTGGAAGAGAGATCGATCACTTCCAGGACTTTTTGACTGGGGCCATCTTGTGGCCAAATAATAAAACTACACCCGCATCCATTTTTTATTAAATAAATACATTATTTTACATTTAAAATTAGCTGTTTACCTCCCAAATAACATTTTTAATTAAAAAAACAAAACCTAAATAGTTACCTAAGGGTCTGAACTTTTTAAATATGCATGTCAAAGGAGTATATTAATATATTTTTTTAATTATAGGCTTGTAAATAGTGATGGACGCAAATTGAAAAAATGCACCTTTATACTGTAACATTCTCTGGAGATGCAGCTGCGGGCAGTGGCGTAGCTAAGGAGCTGTGGGCCCCGATGCAAGTTTTACAATGGGGCCCCCCCCAAGCACTCTATATATAACAATTGATACGGCGCACCAAAACCTGCCAATGGCAACTACAGTGTCAGAGGTGCAAGAAGGGGATGGGGAGCAGTCTGTTAATGATAACCACTATTCAATGTATCTATAGAAGTGATTGTTATGAGCACAGGACCAATAGAGAGCTAATACTGTAGTTGAGGGAGGGCTTTTGGGACCCCTCTTGCCCAAGGGCACCGCTGCGGTCGCAACCTCTGCAACCCCTATTGCTACGCCCCTGGCTGCGGGCAGTCAAGATACCCCTGCAGCTGCTTCGGTTTCTCTGTCGGGCATTTCTCCCGTTCCTCCGGCGTCTAACATGCCGAGGATGGGATTGTCAGTGGCTCATAGGGTGGCTTTGTCACGCGCGCGTGCGCACAGACAGGACCTTTATGCAGGGAGGAGGTTTGTCAGCTGACCTGCCGGTCGGCTGACGTCAGAGCAGACTCTCGGCGTTTCCGATTGGCTGATGGGTATGGCGTGGCCGAGGGGTCTCCTCCGCTTCTTAAGCCTTCTGGAGTCACTTGCAATCTGTCTGCTGTTGCGAATGCTTCGTGTTGGCACTCAGACCTTAGATAGATCCGGTGTGCTTTGATCCAGGAGAAAACCGGGGATTTCACACAAGACTAGGATTTATTACTATACTGTTATATTGCTTGATATTCTGTGTTTGACTCAGGCTCGCTTCTGACTTCGCTTTCGCTTATCGATTCTGTACTTTAGCCCATCTGATTCTGTTGCTGACTCTGCCTGAATATCTCTATCCTCTTGCCTGCCGATTTTTTACTATATCTGCCTGTCTGTTGCCGATTCGATCTGTCTGACTTCTCCACTCACCAGTGAGCCCTTGTCACTGGTGAGGTTCATTACTGATAGTACCCACCAGCTCCTCTGGTGAGGTTTTACCAAACTGATCAGTATTACAGTTGCACCAAGCGCTATACACTTTTGCAATTACCTTGTTTGCTATACTTTTATTATTGGTTATTCTGCAGATCACCACAAAATTAGGTATAGTGTCTGGGTTATTGGTGATACTGCAGATCACGCAATAACCAGATTCCTGTTTTGCTACACCAATCACTACATATTCCCAAATAAAATATTGGCGCCATACATTGTGATAGGGGCATCATTTAAATGGTGTAATAAGCGGGACAAATGGGAAAATAAAATACATGAGTTTTAATTACGTTAGCATGTATTAATTTCAAACTATAATATCCAAAAACTGAGAAATAATGTTTTTTTTCCATTTCTTTCTTAATTTTTCTGTTAAAATGGATTTAGAATAAAATAATTCTTAGCAAAATGTACCACCCAAAGAAAGCCTAAATGGTGGCGGAAAAAGCAAGATATAGATCATTCAGTGTGATAAGTAGTGATAAAGGTATTGGCGAATGAATGGGATGTGAAAGTTGCTCGGATGCATAAAGTTAACAACACTGTAGGCTGAAGTGGTTAAACTGGTGCTTCCATGCCCTGCAGCTCAACATGTAAGTGCATCCTTCTTTTTATACTTATTAATTGGTTTATATAAATACTACACTATTGGCTCGTCTCATTTTTTGTTTTTGTTTGTTTTCCGGACCCCAGTGTTCTTGGAAGATCATCTGGTCTCTATCTCTCAATCAATCATTACATGGTACTCACAAAGATTGATCACCGTCACATCATTGCTTTTATTTAGCACTACTTTTTTTACCTGTTTTTTTAATATTCACCTGCTTAAGCGTCTCTAAAAATTTCCTTCAGCTGTATTGATTGTTCAGCGATTTGCTAATCTCAATTAACAATTTGCTAGTTTTAAAACACATAAGGGGCTTGATTCACAAAGCGGTGCTAACCTACTTAGCACGTCTAAAGTCTTTAGACGCACTAACTAGGGTGCTAAGTAGGTTAGCACCGGATTTCTCAATCAGATCGCGCACTAACTTTGCGCGCGCAAAGTTTTATGCGCGCAAAGTTTTATGCGCGCTAAGTCCCATAGGCTTTAATGGGCACTTCGCACGGAGCGCCCTGCGCGAAAAGCTTGTTTAGACGTGCTAAGGGGGTTTTCACAGGCGTGCTAACAGTTAGCACCGCTTTGTGAATCAAGCCCAAGATGTACATTGATGTACATTTCTTCCTGAGAAAATAACAATATCATTTCTACAGCGCTTTTCGGACTCAAAGCACTTCGGCTCACTCACATTCAGTAATTGGTAGTAGGATGAAGTACTAACACAGAGGATAAAAATTATATTTATGCAAATGCCAAACTGAACAGGTGGGTTTTCAGTCTGGATTTAAACACGTCCAGAGATGGAGCTGTCCTGATATGCTGAGGTAGTGGCTGGATGGTGTAATGGTTAAGGGCTCTGCCTCTGACACAGGAGACCTGGGTTCGAATCTCGGCACTGCCTGTTCAGTAAGCCAGCACCTATTCAGTAGGAGACCTTTAGGAAGTCTCCCTAACACTGCTACTGCCTATAGAGCGTGCCCTAGTGGCTGCTGCTCTGCTCTGGCGCTTTGAGTCCGCCAGGAGAAAAGCGCGATATAAAGGTTATTTGTCTTGTCTTGTCTAAGGAGTTCCATAACGTAGGAGCAGCATGACAGAAGGCTCTGGGACCAAACGTTTTCAGGTGGACTCTAATTATGACTAGATTATTAAAACCTTTGGATCTGAGAATGCGGGGATTGCTACGCAGCTGCAACATTTCTTTCATGTATCCAGGGCCCAGATTATGTAGTGATTTAAATGTCAGTATGCACTATCAATTATCATTTTCCTATGTTGCCCTCACTTGCAGTGAGCAGCAAAAAGCGGACATGTTTTGGACTAGTCCATCTCCTCATAAGGAATTCTCAGCATTTATTTTATTCTTTACAAATGAACTCCATATACCAGCCAGTCTCCTTACTCATTTGCACACTGTTTTAGCCATTGGATTGAGCAACTGCCATTTAGCAAGTGTTTTAAAAAAATAAATAAATAAAACATAGGACATAGGAGAGAATCTCCTATGAAGAGATTGTCTACTCTAAAACCTGTCAGATTTATCCGATTTTAACTGCCTACTGTAACCGACAGTGACAAAGGAAAAAAATGCATTTATGGTGCATTTTATTCTGGATCAAAAGTACATTTTTAATCTATGAATTTAAAATTGTTATAATTTTTCATGACAGTGGCCCTTTAAGCTCTGAAGCTTTCCCGGAAGGTTTACGTAACAAAAAGTTTTGGAAATCCTACAACTCTGAGAGAAATCTATCTTTGGACTGCCTGGAATGCTCTCAAAACTTTTTTGTTGTGTTGGGAGGTTAACTTGCATTGTCCATCTGAGGTGACAGCCACATATCAGTGCAGGCTAGTGGGTGCCATTCTGTACACATTACACCTGTCAGCTCTGTGTGTAATCTGAGACTTAGCTGAGAAAGTGAATGTAAAAAGAGAGAGCTTTGCACAGAAAGTTAGCCCGGCCTCTGAGAGGTGACTAATCACAGGAGTTTTCTGTGGAACGCCTTTATCTGAGTATTTGGCTTTGGTCTGACGTTCCCAAGCCAGGAAAACAGCCCTTTAATGAACTCAAAGTACTACAAAAACCTACTGACGAAGCTGATCCATCATCTAATTGGACCTTTGTGATTGGCTGAGGATTATTGTGCAGGACAACTTTCTGACTCCCTGGCCATATATATATACCATAGCAACATGCTGCCCTGTACAAGAGCAGTAGAGTTTTGTCTATCAGTACCATGGCAGCCAAGATCAAAGCAGAGAAACTGTGGATGATGCTGAAGTCCAGATACATCAGCCTGCACCACACCATGCCCCCTGCCACAGTGTGCGACCTGAAGACCCAGGGGAGTCCTATGCCAGCGCAGTGCCCACATGCCCTGTCCACCCTGCCTGGACCCACCAACTGGCCCGTGCTGGGCAGCCTTGTGGACATTTTGAGGAAAGGAGGGCTGAAGAGGCAGCATCAAACCCTGGTAAATATTGATTTCAAGTCAAATTTCCTGTATACAACAGCTTTTTTTTTTGCATTTATTTAATTTGTTTTTAGTTTTGGTTTTCTATTTATGGTTTATTTTAGCTTTCTAAAACTACATTTCATGTAATATTTAAAATGTAACCTTTTTTTTCTTTTTTTTTTTTTTTTGCATTACCATTTTGAATTTAGATGTACAATATTTTTGAATGTGTGTGCATGAGTCTGCCCGCACAGTTCTTCTTAGTTTGATTTCATTTTTATTTTAAATGCATTTTATGTTTCTTTTTCATGTTTTCCAGTAATTTTGTTTTGTTATAAATATTTAGTTTATATGCTTCAATTTTGTGTATATTTTATTACTCATCTTGTGTTAGCTTTTAGGTTATATTTTTTTTCTATATTTATGAAGTATTTGATCTTATTTATTATTATCACTTTTTTGTCTAGCTTTTCCCTTTTGTATATTAATTACACTTATTTGTTTTGTTTATTGTTTTATTTATATATATTTTAAGTTGTGTATTATGTTATTTTTTCTTTACCGTGGTTATTTGACTCTGTAAAGAATAACAACATCATCTGGCAATAAGAGTGATGCTCTCATTGTTAAACAAATTAGTTCTCTGTACATGGGGAATAGAGATGATTAGGTCTATGACACCTACATTTTGACAACATAAAGATCTCTATCTAAAACAGGTTTTCTTAGATAAAATAGTGCAAAGTGTAATAGAAGTGTCATAAATACCTGAAGCTAAAATCTGGTTGGTTGAAGTAGGATGCTGTAGTATTTTTCATATCAGCATTACCCAGTTCTTCCTCTCAGGGGATGAGACTCATCTCTTCCTGTTTACTAGTGGCACGTGCATGCAGCGCCGCGTGGCAGTGCACACATTGGTGATTGGGAACACGTGTTCCCACAGCCAAAGTGTCTAATGAGTGAGCAATCACTGTTCCAGCAAGCATTCATTGTAAACAAAAGAAAACTTTCACTTCCTGCTGTTAAAACACTGTGATTCAGCATTCTAATTAAACAGGAGGCTGTGTACAGAGATCTAGTGGTCAAGAAAAAAAATGACATTAAAAAAATATTACAAAGTAATTTTTTCTATACCTATAATATGCCCATTAACCCTTTTCCCCCCCACCCCTGCCCCCATATAACACACTTGTGAGGGAGTATTACTGTTATTTTTGCTTTTATTTACTGATAGGGTGCAAAGAAAAAAACAAAACACAAAATGGAAAAAATACATTTTGTTCCAAAACAAAACAGAGTTATTGCCGAATGAATGGAAGCAGCGCTGAAATATGAAGATTGCTCTGGATTTTAAGAGAAAAACCCCTTAGCTGTGAAGTGGTTTAGAATTGCAGGACCTAACCGGTAGTAAAACAATGCACTAAGTAAAGCTTGAAGGTAGTGACCTTGAAGTAGGTAATTTGGGTACCAGCATCGCTTTGGTAAAATGGTCACTGCACAATCAGCAATGTGAATTGCGGCTATGGGGGCATCCAGGGGATAATTTTTGTTTTCAGCAACGTTGATATTGGAGGAGGGGGTTTTAGAGGTAGCCTGGAAGGAGGAGGCATGGCAGCACAGGACACTGATAGGTGCAGGCTGGAAGGAGGAGGCATGGCAGCACAGGACACTGATAGGTGCAGGCTGGAAGGAGGAGGCATGGCAGCACAGGGACACTGATAGGTGCAGGCTGGAAGGAGGAGGCATGGCAGCACAGGGACACTGATAGGTGCAGGCTGGAAGGAGGAGGCATGGCAGCACAGGGACACTGATAGGTGCAGACTGGAAGGAGGAGGCATGGCAGCACAGGGACACTGATAGGTACAGGCTGGGAGGAGGAGGCATGGCAGCACAGGACACTGATAGGTGCAGACTGGAAGGAGGAGGCGTGGCAGCACAAAACACTGATAGGTGCAGGCTGGCAGGAGGAGGCGAGGCAACACAGGGCCACTGATAGGCGAAGGCCATATGTCAGTACAGGTAAACTAGATTAACCTCCTTGGCGGTAAACCCGTGTGTGACACGGGGTAAGCCGCCGGAGGGTGCCGCTCAGGCCCTGCTGGGCCGATTTACATAATTTTTTTCTCAAACACGCTGCTAGCACTTTGCTAGCTGCGTGTTTGGTCTGATCGCCGCCGCCCGCCGCCGATGCGCCGCTACCCGCCGCGGATACAGGCCTCCCCCCCCCGCATACCCCTTGCGCAGCCTGGCCAATCGCCACCAGGCTGCGCTATGGGGTGGATCGGGACTCCCTGTGACGTCACAACGTCCGTGACATCGATGACGTCACTCCATTCGTCGCCATGGCGACGGGGGAAGCTCTCAAGGAAATCCTGTTCAGAATGGGATTTCCTTATGGGCAAGCGGCGCCGGCGGCGATCGGAGGGGACGGGCGGACGCCGCGGGGAGGGGGGAAGCATGTAGCTAGCGCTAGGCTAGCTACATGCTAAAAAAAAAAAAAAAAGGTGAAAAAAACCCTCCCGTGGCTGCGCAGCCGCACATATCATACCGCCAGGGGGGTTAAAGGCCAAAGTGGCAACTCTGCTAACTATGGAAGTTGGTCATTTTCCAGGTATGGAGTACCCCTCTACCCTCAAAGTTGCTTGTGGACCCCTGTGATGGGACTTCCTGGAAAAAGCTGTAGCAGGTGGCGCCAGACCTTTGGTTTCGAATGCTCAGGGTTCTTGAGATATAGAACTACTAGTTGCATCAAAAATACACTGTTATCAAAATACAGAGGATCCCTTTCAACACTTTCAATACCTAAACTACACTTTTGTCCTTATTTGAGCTTTAGGGTTAAAACGAAGACCTTCTCTCTTTTTGTCAATCGATGAATTTATATACAGGTCTTTGTCCATCTACTACAAGAATTCCACATTTTCTCCCCCCAGGCAGCCTACCACAAGCAGTTTGGAAAGATTTTCCGCATGAAGCTGGGATCTTTTGACTCCGTCCACATCGGAGCTCCATGTCTCCTGGAAGCTTTATTCCGTGAGGAGAGCAATTTCCCGAAAAGATTAGAGATCAAACCTTGGAAAGCTTACAGAGACTACCGCAACGAAGCCTATGGTCTCCTCATATCGTAAGTACCTCTTGAAGCCCTTCCTCTGTAAGCAGGATTTTCAGTTTGGGATGGTTAGTGGCAAGGTGATTTGTACGCAAACTTCTGATATCTATTATAGATTGCAACCACTGGAAACCATGAATGATGGATGGGATCTTGCCACAGCTGATCTTTCAATATTATTATTCTTACATGTTTGTGCATATGGCGCTCGGCATCCCACCACACACACGCATGTCCAGTCCACTCCACGGCCAATTGCAGCAGCCGATCACAGCAGGGCAGGAGGGGGCGTGTGCAGGGTGGACGGACACACATGCATACAGTGGCCAGCTTGAAAATAAATATCATAGATACTGTATTTTTCAGAATATAAGACACACTTTTTCTTCCCCAAAACTGAAGGGGGGAGTGGGTGTGTCTTATATTCTGAAGATACTGCAAATATTGGTACAGACATCCAGCGCCGCGCTCCTCTCCCCTCGCTCCAGTCCTTTTCATGTAGATACACTTCCCTTCTCTTCTTGCAACAGCAGCGATATATCGGTACACTGCGACTATCTGCCACTTTTCAGCTCCTCCATCCTCCCTGTTTCCTTACTTCCACATGAGTGGTCTGTTACAGTAACCCCAGTGGTGTAAATGCCATGCAGAAATCAACCACTTTCTGCTATGTGCGTTTTTTGTGTTTTTTTCCTGCACTTGCAGTTTTTTATGCGTTTCTGTTTGCGTTTTTTTAATTAATATTCATATTTAACCCATTCGTGTTCCGTCGTTTTAACTTGAGAAATGTTCACCTCCCATTCATTAGCCTATAACTTTATCACTACTTATACAATGAACTGATCTTGTTTTTTCCGCCACCAATTAGGCTTTCTTTGGGGGGTACATTTTGCTAAGAACCACTTTACTGTAAATGCATTTTAACAGGAAGAATAAGAAAAAAACGGAAAAAATCATTATTTCTCAGTTTTCAGCCATTATAGTTTTAAAATAATACATGCCTCCATAATTAAAACTCACGTATTGTATTTGCCCATATGTCCCGGTTATTACACAGTTAAAATTATGTCCCTATCACAATGTATGGCGACAATATTTTATTTGGAAATAAAGGTGCATTTTTTTCCGTTTTGCATCTATCACTATTTACAAGTTTAAAATATAAAAAAATAGAAATATATCATCTTTACATTGATATTTAAAAAGTTTAGACCCTTAGGTAAATATTTACATGTTTTTTTTTATTGTAATGTTTTTTTTTTTATATTAAACATTTTATTTGGGTAGTTTTGGGAGGGTGGGATGTAAACTATAGGTTTATAATGTAAATGTGTGTTGATTTTTATTTTTTTTTACTTTTAGTTGTAGTTTTACTTTTTGGCCACAAGATGGTGGCCATGAGTTTGTTTACATGACGTCACTCTAAGCGTAACATATGCTTAGAGCGACGTATGGGGGAGGTAACAGCCAGAAAAGGCGCAGCTTCCGAGAGAAGCTGTCGCTTTTTCAGCGGGGGAGAGGAATCAGTGATCGGGCACCATAGCCCGATTCACTGATTGCCTGGCTAACAAACCGCGGGCCGGGAGCACGCGTGCATGCGCGCGATCGGCCGCAGGAGCGCGCATGGTTCCTGGACGTAGAAACTACGTCCAGGAACCAAAATAGGTTAAAGAGGAACCATCGCGAAAATCTTAAAATTTAAAACACATACAAATAAAAAGTATATTTCTTCCAGAGTAAAATGAGCCATAAATTTACTTTTCTCCTATGTTGCTGTCACTTACAGTAGGTAGTAGGAATCTTACTACCGACAGATTTTGGGCTAGTCTATCTCTCTAAAGGGGATTCTCAGCATGGCCTGTATTCTTTATAAAGACATTCCTTGAAAAAGATTTCTACAAAGATGCTGGCCAGCCTCCCTGCTCACTGTACACTTTTTTGGCAGTTGGACGGAGAAACTGCCATTCACTAAGTGCTTTTAAAGGGGAACTGAAGAGAGAGGTATATGGAGGCTGTCATGTTTATTTCCTTTTAGACAATACCAGTTGCCTGGCAGCCCTGCTGATCCTCAGCCTCTATTACTATTAGCCATAGCCCCCGAACAAGCATGCAGCAGATCAGGTGTTTCAGTGGTTCAGACTTATAAGTCTGATCTGACAAGACTAGCTGCATGCTTGTTTCTGGTTTTAATCAGCTACTACTGCAGAGAAATAGACCAGCAGGGCTGCCAGGCAACTGGTATTGATTAAAAGGAAATAAACATGACAACCTCCATATACCTCTCTCTTCAGTTCCCCTTTAAAAATAAAGAAAACCCTGAGAACCTCCTATGTCGGTAATGTCAGATTTCTACTACTGTACTTACTGTAAGTGATATAGGAGAAAAGTAATTTATGGCTCATTTTACTGTAGGAGAAATGTACTTCTTATTTGTATGTGTTTTATACTTTAAGATTTTCGCGACCGTTTCTCTTTAACAAGTAAAAAAATAATAATTTTCACCACAGGAAAGCAGTATGCAGAAGGATTGAACTAGTTGAGAAGTTTTGAAAACGCATCTAAAATGCATTGAAAAACACATACTAATGCGTTTTTTGTGCTGCCCATAGATTATCATTATGTGCGTTTTTGCATGCGTTTTCAAAAACACATGCGATTCAAATAAGTGTGACCCTAGCCTTACTGTAAGGAGAGCTAATACACGAGATAAACAAATAAGGGCCCATATGCAATTAACGTTTTGTCCCGTGTTTTCCGGTAGGTGATGTTTTCACCTTGACAGTAAAATGCCTTTTAAACCACCAGCAAGCTAGAAAATACTCAAAATAATTTTGATAGTACTTTTTCAACTGCAAAGTGCTGAAAAGTTATTTTAAAAAGAATCTAAAAAAAGTTATCCCCTAGGAGAACTCTAGGAGAAAACTCAAATGGAAAAACTAATTGCACATGGGACAAGGAGAGATAATTAGTGAGTTAAATCGAAACTGAAGATTGACCTAAAACAAAGAATCTCACTTAACTGAGGCTTCTGCCAGCCCCTTGCAGCTGTCCTGTGCTGCGCCGATCCTCAACGGTCCTCTGTACTCTGATACTGATGCAGTTTTGTTAGCGCCTATTGCGAAGGACGCTATTGGGACGGGAACACGAAGGATACGCGTGGCCAGGACTGCACAGGCGCAGTTGCCGTCGACTTACAAGTAGATCGTAACAAAAATGCACTGCGGCGGGAGAACAGAGGATCATGGAGGACTGGCACGGGACAGGACAGCTGCAAGAGGCTTGCAGAAACCCCAGGTAAGTTATACTCTTTGTTTTAGGCCAATCTTCAGTTCTACTTTAACCACTTGAGGACCCACCCTTTACCCCCCCCTTAAGGACCAGCAGTGAATTATGTGATCTGTGCTGGGTGGGCTCTACAGCCCCCAGCACAGATCAGGGTGCAGGCAGAGAGATCAGATCACCCCCCTTTTTTCCCCACTAGGTGGATGATGTGCTGGGGGGGGTCCGATCTCTCCTGCCTGCGTGTGGCTGGCGGGGGGGGGGCACCTCAAAGCCCCCCTCCGCGGCGACATTCACCCCCCTCCCTCTCCTACCTGTCCCCCCGGTGATCGGGGCTGCACAGGACGCTATCCGTCCTGTGCAGCCTGTGACAGGACGTCCCCTGTCACATGGCGGCGATCCCCGGCCGCTGATTGGCCCGGGGATCGCCGATCTGCCTTACGGCGCCGCTGCGCAGCAGCGCCGTACAATGTAAACAAAGCGGATTATTTCCGCTTGTGTTTACATTTAGCCTGCAAGCCGCCATCGGCGGCCCGCAGGCTATTCACGGAGCCCCCCGCCGTGATTTGACAGGAAGCAGCCGCTCGCGCGAGCGGCTGCTTTCTGATTAATCATCCTGCAGCTGGCGACGCAATACTGCGTCGCTGGTCCTGCAGCTGCCACTTTGCCGACGCACGGTATAAGCGTGCGGTCGGCAAGTGGTTAAAGGGAAGGTCCTAGGAATTTAAAAATAAAAAATCCACTTACCTGTGGCTTCTTCCTGCCCCCTGCATCCGTCCTGTGCCCTCGCCGCAGCTCTGGTAGCTCCCGGTCCCCTCCGGTGGAAAAGCCGTCGTCGCCAGGTCGGCTTCCGCGTCTGCTTCCTCTGCACTCCAGTGCGCGGTTCTTTGGCTGCACTGACGTCATCTAGACTGTACGGCGCAGTAGTTCTGCAGTAGGAATCCTGCGCCGGAGGGGACTCAGAACCACCCGCTGTGAGCGAAGCTGCGGCGTGGGCACAGGTCGGCTGCTAGGGGCTGGAGGAAGCCCCAGGTCGGTGGATATTTTTATTTTTAAATTGCTTGGATGTGTCCTTTAAGTCAAATAAGGAGCTAAGTCAGTTAAGGAGAGAGAAATCATGAGATGAGGGATATAAAAACATCTCATGAGTTCTCTCTTCCGGGGCTTGCTCTAACCCCCTCCAGTGCTTCCTCAGCGTCTTCCTGCGCCATGTGGATCCTACGCAAAATCGCCTGTAAAGTCTTGTCCTGTCGGGGTCATCGGAGAATGCGCAACCCGGCTACGTGCTCTCTCCCCCTTATTGTGCACCCTGTCACCAGGAGTGTTCTGCGCCTGCGCTGTAGTACTACACAGGTGCAGAACGCTCCCAGCGACCGGATGGGCGCCCCAGACCAATAGACTTTATGCTCGATTGCAAAGTATCCAGGCATCGGAGGAGGGCGGCAAGGAAGTGATCAGCCTGGAGGGGGCTGGAGGAAGCTCCAGGTATGTATAATGTTTTTATATCCCTCTATCTCAGGTTCACTTTAAGTTAGATAAGGAGAGATACATCATGAGCTAAGTAATCTAAGGAGAGATAAATTGTGTGTTAATACGTAAGGTAAGATAATTCTACAGAAAAGCTTTGTGAATCAACCCCATAGTTGAGCGGTGTGCAGAGGCGTTCCCATCATTGGGCGCAGGGGGGGGGGGCGTCCAATGATAGGTCAACTATGCTGGCTACACTGGGGGCAACTATGCTAATGGGGGCAACTACGCTGGCTACACTGGGGGAAACTACGCTGGCTACACTGGGGGCAGCTATACTGGGGGAAACTATACTATCTATACTGGGGCAACTATACTAGCTACACTGGGGGCAACTATACTAGGGCAACTATCAGAGCTGGGACAAGGTCCTCCAGCACCCAAGGCTGAGACACCAAAGTGCGCCCCCCATCCCTCCACCCCAGCCATCACACACTGATTGCTATTAGACTAAGAGGTGCCACAGGGTCCACAACCTCACCAACACCTTAATATCTAGTTATCTGGCTTGCAGTCACTGCTATGTATCCCCTTTACTTATTTCTTTCTGCTTCAAACACACTTAGGAATGACAGCTGAATGAATTATGCGCCCCCTCCTACACTGCGCCCTTAGGCTGGAGCCTCTCCAGCCTATGCCTCGGCCCGGCCCTGGCAACTATACAGTATTACCTATACTGGGGCCGACTATACTACGGACAACTATATTACCTATACTGGGGTGGGGGCAACTATAATGGTTACTTATACTGGGGCAGCTATACTGGGGGCAACCATACTAGCTGTCTATACTGGGGCAACTTTACTAGATATACTGGGGCAACTATTTTACCTATACTGGGGTCACCTATACCTGGCATTACCTGCCGTGGCATGCGTAGTTTGCCGCACTTGCTCCTTTTTTGGGGGGGGGGTGACTTATAATAGAGAGGAAACAAAACACCTCAAAAAGCTGGGGAAGTGATCAGAAAAAAATAGTTATTGATACTTAGCTCAAAGTAGCTTACATCATTCATTAATGAGTTTTTTTCTTATGCATCGTGCCAACATGGAATATAGAAACAACAGCAAAAAAGAGGATTGGCTCTTGGGTGCATAAGAAACTACAAAAAAATCTTTATTTTAAATTACACATTCACATAACAAATACATTACTGAATACTAATGACACTATTAAAGCGGTATCGTCACCATAAAAATCAAATTTCAACAGCAACTGTTCTGAGTGTTTAGTGAAATAGAGATCCTTATCCTGTATTCAAAATTAAAAATCAGTTAGGATTTTTGATATTGCAGCATAATGCTGCACTAGACCTTTATATCACCGGTGTTGTGTCTGATTACGCTGCCTGTGGATTTGCGCTGCCCCGCATGCGCAGTAGGAGACTGTGCGGCCACATTTCCTATAGAATGATGCTGCTGGAGGTAAAATACTAAATATCTCCGCTCCCACACCTCTTACACTCCCCAAATTTTCAGGGTAGGGAGGGGACCCCCCGAACGACCTCTATGCTAAATTGCAGCCCCCGAGACCAGCTGGTTCCCGAGATAGATTTCTCTAATCTATCTCCTGAACCAGTGGGTCTCGGGGGCTGCAATTTGGCATAAAGGTCGTTCGGGGGGCCCACTCCCTACCCTGAAAATGTGGGGAGTGTAAGAGGTGTGGGAGCGGAGATATTTAGTATTTTACCTCCAGCAGCATCATTACCTTCACACTGAGCATGCATGCTACTCAGTGTGGAAGGGAGCTTCCGGGCAGCGCAATCAGACATTACATCGGCGCCTAGCACGCTGTGGGCTCTCCTGTCTCTAATTTATTCACTACTTCCTCCTCTTTCTAACCCGCCCACCCCTCCCCTGCATCCCCACCCACCCCTCCCCTGCATCCCCACCCACATCTCTCCACATCTCTCCTCTTCCCTGGTTGGCTATATGTGTCACACACCCGCATCATAAAGGGGTATGTTACCAAAGTGTGACAGGCATGGAGATTGTATGCATCCCTCCAGCTGAATCATGCAGATCCCATGTGTATGGATGGTGGCAAGGCAATTGATAGATAAAGTTGAACGTGGATGTGGAGTAGCCCAGTGATGGATGTCCAGGGGAGACCAAGAGCTGCCTAAAAGCCTAACATGTTTCGCCACACTAGCGGCCTTATCAAAGGCAGGCGGCGGCAACTTTGTTACCTATGATCGCCATACTGGCGTTTTTGAAGTGTATCGCGGCCGCGTCCGACACGCCCCCCGCCGTCCACGTCAGTGCGCACGTTCAACTACCTGGATTCCTTCCACCTAAGAAAGGATGGTAACTATGATCTACCGCATGGCTTGCATGGCTTGCTGACAATGTGCTGACCTACAAAAACTGCACCAGTGGCATTTCTAGCATATCTCTTGCTTTGAGCTTTCGGTCCATGGTCTCACAGCCCTGCGATTGGGGGTTCATGAAGAGTTAATACTGGACAAACTTTCTTCATTGATGCAATTGCTGACCTTTGCTTTATCTATCAATTGCCTTGCCACCATCCATACACATGGAATCTGCATGATTCAGCTGGAGGGATGCATACAATCTCCATGCCTGTCACACTTTGGTAACATACCCCTTTATGATGCGGTTGTGTGACACATATATTTAACATCAAGTTCTTTGCCATATGACACCATCCATCAAGTTTGTTTTGCACCTTGTTAGTGGATTGTCATCCATTGTCTCTGCTGTAGGGGACTAATGCATCGCGCTTCCTTGGCGATTTTTTGCCGGTTGATGAAATAGTGGAGTATGATTTTTAGCGTTACAAGGGTTTTATGAGGACTGCAGCCTCAATTCCCTATGCTTTCATCCTGGGGAGACCAACCTATTGATTTTAAGGGGTATCTTTAATAGTGTCATTAGTATTCAGTAATGTATTTGTTATGTGAATGTGTAATTTAAAATAAAGATTTTTTGTAGTTTCTTTTGCACCCAAGAGCCAATCCTCTTTTTTTGCTGTTGTTTCGGTGACTTATAATACCCAGCACCGGGTGTCAAATGCCCTAGATATGCCACTGGCGGTGCGATTACTTAGTTCAATGTATCCTCTGTAAATATGGTGCAATAAAAATGGGCCTGTACTAAATGAAATAATACCAATACTTATAACGTTTTTCTCTGTGTTCCACCTTAAAAGTCCAGTTATTTGCAGCTGAATATTTTATGTTTTCCTTCAGTCCTTAAACACAGTGATATCTTCTGGTTTCTCAGTCTGTTGTGTAACGATTCTCCTTCTTCATCTCTGAAACATGTGAAGATTATTGTTCCACATTCTCTCCCTGTTTGTTGGGCGTTCAGATAAACTTCAAACCACATCAAAGTTTGGCTCAAAACACCCGTCTGTTGAAATCCTCCAAGGCAGGAATGTTTATTTGGCAGTCGCAGGATTTTATTTTATTTTTTTTAAATGTGTGTTTGTGATGTTCACAACATTTCCATGAGATCTAATAAAAAGGGGGGATTATATGCAAATCAATCATCCCCAGACTCTTCAAAGAGTCTTTTAAAGAGAACTAGTCGCAACGGGGTTCCTGGAAAAATGCGTAGAGGAATTTGGCTTGTTGAAGTATTAGATTTTGCTGGCTGTCCGAACTACAGGAGCGAGCAAGCAAAACATACACAGGTGCAGTGTAAAAACATAGTGGATGGCTAATAGGTGCTAATTTTATTTTTTTTAAAGACAATTTTATTGATTTTTCAACAAAAGTTACAAATAACAGAAAAACACAACCCAAAACTGGTCTCCTCCCTAATCCGCCGCCCCCCACCCCAATCTAGCGCAGTAGATAACATTAGCAGTGATACTGCCAGATCGTGCACAGCATAGGATGCACAATTAGATTTCAAATATCGATGTGAAATGCAGATAGGTTAATAGAAACTTAATAGGTGCAAATTTAGTATTACTGTATATACATTATAAGTGAATCTTAATGCGGACCCAATCCAAACTTTTTTTTAATTTAAAATATTTAGTTACACCACTCTGACACATGCAAAGATAAATAAACACTCCTTCAAGCCTATGAGCATTTCAGTGCATGCTTGTCACCCTTCTCTTTTCATCATAACTAGGGTTATGCAGGTGGCAGCCATTACTTCTGAGCTTAGTAGGAGGTTTTAGATCGTGGATGTGTTTGTCATCAGCTACCCTCTTGCACAGGGGCGTCGTCTATGTGAAATCTCACACAAGCTGAGATCACCTCCACTGTGACATCATCAGTAGCAGCCTGTGTTTTGTTTTTGTTTTTTATCTCCTTCACCAGTCTGCCGGATTCTGTCCCGGCAATATGAAAGGAAGGGAGGGGTTCCTCCAATAAATGTAAAATATTTTATATTTGTCATCGTGCAGCTGAAAAAAGGCTGCTATTTATTATTATAAGTTAGGAAATAGATTTTATTTCTAAATTCTTGTATTTTTTAATTTGAGTCCACTTTAAGCAAAACACCCCACCCCAAATAAACAGATACTGACCTATGGACAGGGAAGGCTCTGGGTCCAGTGCGGTCACCGCAGTTAGCATCATCTGACTGATCGGTAGTACTGTCCCTGTGCTCTCTTTCTCGCTCACGTATGCGTTGTACGGAGCCACCGTCTTTGGATAGCGCTCCCGAAGACTTCTGATTCCAAAGCCTCCCGCGGCGACACAGAGCAGCATTTGAGCCAGAAGGGCCCTGACTGTATAACCGTTGCTAACTGAACGAGAATATCGGTAATATTATGTTACCGATATTCTAATTTTTGGCGCCCTACACAGCAAAAAAATCATATCATCATTACAATACATACCCTGCTGGTCCATCTATATCAACAGTGAACAAGTTGTGCTATTCAACTTTTTACTGTCTGTACTGCCATCGGCTGTCAATTATTTGTTAGCATTATTCGCTGTTTATTTATAAAGCATCCCAGCAGAGATGCTGGCATTCTACTAATCAACAATGGCAACAATAACGTTAAAGCAAACCTGAAGGGAAAATAAACGTATGAGATAATGATTTGTATGTGTAGTACAGCTGAGAAATAGAACATTAGTAGCAAAGACAAGAGTCTTGTATTGTTTTCCAGTACAGGAAGAGTTAAGAAACTTCAGTTGTTATCTATGCAAAAGAGCTTCTCTGAGCTCTTCGCCAACTTAGGTTGAAGACAGTCCTGATTTCTGAAGCACTTGTACATCAAAGAAACAGTGAGAGACAGCTTCCGACACGGTTTTACTGCAGGGGAGTTTAAAGCGTAATTAGCTCTGCTCTGTTTTATAGTTTAAAGTGAAACTGAAGCGAAAACATTTTTATGATATAATGAATGGATAGCGTAATACAGATAATTACTAGAACATTAGTAGCAAAGAAAATAGTCTCATATTTTTATTTTCAGTGATATAGGCTTTTTTTATAACATTGCATCATTCTCTAACATTTGCAGTTTACACACTACTCAGTATTATAAATTATTTTACAGAGAAGGCTAGTGAACTTTTGAACTGCCCTCTGCAGAAAAACAAACAAACAAAATACAGTGACAGACAGTTGAGATAACAAGCTTCAGAAGACAGAGCTCTCTGCAACTTTGAAAAGTCGTGGAGCTCAGTGGCTCTTTTGCATAGATAACTGGAGTTTCTTAACTCTTCCTGTACTGGAACCAATGAGACTCATATCTGTGCTAATAATGTTTTATTTCTTAGCTGTACTACACATACAAATCATTATATCATAAGTTTATTTTCACTTCAGATTCCCTTTAAGTAGAGAGTATGGTTTGTAAACTGCAAATATGACAGAATGATCCAATGTTATAAAAAGAAAGCTATATAACTGAACATAAAATTATGAGACTCTTTTCTTTGCTACTAATATTCTATTCATTATCTGTACTATACAATTCCTTATATCATGTTTGTTTGTTTTGTTTTTTGTTTTTTTTTGCTTTGGTGTCCCGTTAAAATGTTTCCACTTTGCCAGCAAATAGTGGTGGTTAGAGGGAATCCAGGGTGGGGGCACTGGAACCGCCAGACTCCACCTGCTCTGTATGACGGGCTATATTTGGGCTCGGGCGAGGGTCTCACGTACACAGGGGAGAAGTGACACACAGGACTGAGCGAACCACCAATACAAATGCCACTTGTATTTATTCACAGGGGTTTTAGTAGCTTTGCCAAAATAAATCAAACACACGTCACAGCTGGAACTGTCTTGATGTGCTGCTATTTTAGGAATTTAATTTCCGTGATTCATTTCATAGCGGTGAGACTGTTTTCTCGACGGTCTAGTAGCTGGTGGCACCCTGTGGTGTGGCTGGGAGGGGCGGATGGAGAAGTCGATAGCGTCCCTTGTTCCCTTTTACCTGACAATATCAGCCTTGTAGCATCAAAGAAATGAGCATAAAAAAGTAATTTCTATTTAAAGTGTGTCTCGAAATAATGTTACTGGTAAAGCAGTCAGCTGTTTTCTTATTATTATTATTTTTTTGGTTTAAAATACAGTAGATGTATGTAATGTTACCATCATGTGCTAAAATATACCACCCTTGTTTCTTTCTCAAATTCCTAATAATACAGGTTGTGGTGGTATATCTTCCCACAGCACAGAGTACATATAATCAGTCACATCAAAAAACATACCACTAGGAAGTGGCATAGTTATAGGGGATGCAGAGGTTTGGACTGCATCAGGGCCTCTGGACCAGATACGTCTACCAGGAGCCCTTCTTCATCCACTGCATTTGTTCCTCTCTTCTATCTGGCACTATGACTATGCCCTCCCCTGCATACATCTCTGACATTGTGTCCGTCTCCTCCCCTGCTTACACCTCTTTGACACAGCTTCTGTCCTCTTCCCTGCTTACACCTGACACTGCGGCTGTCCCCTTTCCTACTTACATCTCTCATCTCTCGGACATGCAGCTGTCCCCTTCCCTGTTTACACCTCTCTAATGCTGCAGCTGTCTCCTCCCCTGCTTACACCGCTCTAACACTGCGGCTGTCCCTTCCCCTGCTTACACCTCTCTGACACTGCAGCTGTCCCCTCCCCTGCTTACACCTATCTGACACTGTGGTTGTCCCCTCCCTGCTTACATCTCTCTGATGCTGCAGCTGTCCCCTCCTCTCCTTACACCTCTCTGACTGCAGTTGCCCCCTCCCCTGCTTACACCGCTCTAACACTGCAGCTGTCCCCTCCCCTGCTTACACCTATCTGACACTGTGGTTGTCCCCTCCCTGCTTACATCTCTCTTATGCTGCAGCTGTCCCCTCCTCTCCTTACACCTCTCTGACTGCAGCTGCCCCCTCCCTGCCTACACCTCTGACACTGTGGTTGTCCCCTCCCTGCTTACATCTCTCTGATGCTGCAGCTGTCCCCTCCTCTCCTTACACCTCTCTGACTGCAGCTGCCCCCTCCCCTGCTTACACCTCTCTGACACTGCAGCTGTCCCCTCCCCTGCTTACACCTCTCTGACACTGCAGCTGTCCCCTCCCCCTCTCTGACACTACAGCTGCCCCCTCCCCTGCTTACACCTCTCTGACAATGCAGCTGTCCCCTCCCCTGCTTACACCTCTCTGACACTACAGCTGCCCCCTCACCTGCTTACACCTCTCTGACACTGCAGCTGTCCCCTCCCCTGCGTACACCTCTCTGACACTACAGCTGCCCCCTCACCTGCTTACACCTCTCTGACACTGCAGCTGTCCCCTCCCCTGCTTACACCTCTCTTACACAGTACCTGTCCCTCACCTGCTTACATCTCTCTGATACTACAGCTGTCCCCTCCCCTGCTTACACTTCTCTTACACAGTACCTGTCCCTCACCTGCTTACATCTCTCTGACACTGCAGCTGTCCCCTCCCCTGCTTACATCTCTCTTACACAGTACCTGTCCTTCCCCTGCTTACATCTCTCTGACACTACAGCTGTCCCCTCCCTTCCTTACATCTCTCTGACACTACAGCTGCCCCCTCCCCTGCTTACACCTCTCTTACACAGTACCTGTCCTTCTCCTGCTTACATCTCTCTGACACTACAGCTGTCCCCTCCCCTGCTTACACCTCTCTGACACTGAGGACGTCCCCTCCCTTGCTTACACATCTCTGACACTACAGCTGTCCCCTCCCCTGCTTACACCTCTCTGACTCTACCGCTGTCCCCTCCCTTCCTTACATTTCTCTGACTCTGTGGCTGTCCCCTTCCCTGCTCACAGCTCTCTGACACTTCAGCTGTCCCCTCCAATGCTTATACCTGACACTACAGTTTTACCTCCCCTGCTTACACCTCTCTGACACTTCAGCTTTCCCTCCCCTGTGTACACCTCTCTGAGACTGGCTGCCCCACCCCCTCTATGGCACTGAATGTGTACAGCAGCCCCCATACCCCTTGATATAACCGTGAAGTAGCCAACTGTTGCATTATCTTGTCCTGTCAGTTTTGTATCAGTTTTCCACACATAAAAAGTGTACAGTTCCAATCCTGTCAGGCAAAAGGGATAGAAAGCTGATGCAAAACTGACAGGGCAGGACTGCACCGGACTGGAAATATACAGATTTATGTGTGATCCAAGCCTTACTGCTGTGTTTTCCCCACTCCATACAGGACTCTTTAGAATAATTTTCCACCATCTAGACAGGTGGAAACTTTAGGAGTAATATTAGGAGTGTTAATAGTCCATATAGAAATGCTCTCTGAGCCTCGGAGATGGTGCTGCTGGCTGGATTGTCAGTACAGACCCCTGGCTGCGCCCTTCAGTGCAGATATCAGCACAATGTGAGGAATAGAAAGCTGTCATTAGTTTAATGCTTCAGATTAAGTGTCACACTAACTGTTTTGTCTTGTTATTTTTTTTGTTGCTCACGCAGGGAAGGGAAGGACTGGCAGCGTGTCAGGAGCGCGTTTCAACAAAAATTAATGAAGCCTACGGAAGTGGGGAAACTAGACACCAAAATCAATGAGGTACTAACATTGGGGGAACAGTATCTGCCGTATCTCTAAAACTGAGAGAGAGAGAGAGAGAATAAAGGAGGAGGGAGAGCAAGAGAGAGATAGAGGAGAGGAGGGAGAGCAAGGCATGGAGGAGGAGAGAGAGAGAGAAGGGAGCGACAGCGAGACATGGAGGGAAGAGTTAGAGAGAGAGAGAGAGAGGAGCGAGAGAGAGAAATGAAGGTAAGAGTTAGAAAGAGAGAGGAGGGAGAGCGAAACATGGAGGGAAGAGAGAGGAGGGAGAGCAAGACATGGAGGGTAGAGAGAGAGGAGTGAAAGTAAGACATGGAGGGAAGAGAGAGAGGAGGGAGAGCAAAACATGGAGGGTAGAGAGAGAGGAGGGAGAGTAAGACATGGAGGGGAAAGAGAGAGAAGAGGGAGAGCGAGACATGTAGGGTAGAGAGAGGAGGGAGAGTAAGACATGGAGGGGAAAGAGAGAGAGGAGGGAGAGCGAGACATGTAGGGTAGAGAGAGGAAGGAGAGTAAGACATGGAGGGGAAAGAGAGAGAGGAGGGAGAACGAGACATGTAGGGTAGAGAGAGGAGGGAGTGCGAGACATGGAGGGAAGAGAGAGGAGGGAGAACGAGACATGTAGGGGAGAGAGAGGAGCGAGAGAGAGACATGGAAGGAAGAGAGTGAGAGAGGAGGGAGTGCGAGACATGGAGGGAAGAGAGAGGAGGGAGAGCGAGACATGGAGGGAAGGGAAGAGGGAGAGCAAGACTGGAGGGAAGAGAGAGAGAGAGGAGGGAGAGCGAGACATGGAGGGAAGGGAAGAGGGAGAGCAAGACTGGAGGGAAGAAAGCGAGAGGAGGGAGAGCAAGACATGGAGAGGAGAGAGAGGAGGCAAAGCGAGACATAGATCTAAGAGAGAGAGAGAGAGAGAGGAGGGAGAGCGAGACATGGAGAGGAGAGAGAGGAGGCAAAGCGAGACATGGATGGAAGAGAGAGAGAGGGAGAGCGAGACATGGAGGTAAGGGAAATAGAAAGGAGGAAGAGCAAAACATGGAGGGAAGAGAGAGAGGAGGGAGAGCGATACTGGAGGGAAGAGAGCGAGAGGAGGGAAAGCAAGACATGGAGAGGAGAGAGAGGAGGCAAAGCGAGACATGGATGGAAGAGAGAGAGAGGAGGGAGAGCGAGACATGGAGGTAAGGGAAATAGAAAGGAGGGAAAGCAAGACAATGGAGAGGAGAGAGAGGAGGCAGAGCGAGACATGGAGGGAAGAGAGAGAGAGATGAGGGATACCGAGACATGTAGGGAAGAGAGAGAGAGGAGGGATAGCGAAACATGGAAGGAAGAGAGAGAGGAGGGAGAGCAAAACATAGAAGGAAGAGAGAGAGAGAGAGAGAGAGGAGGAAGAGCAAAACATGTAAGGAAGAGAGAGGAGGGAGAGCGAAACATGGAGGGAAGAGAGAGAGAGGAGGGAGAGCGATACATGAAGGGTAGAGAGAGGAGGATTGAGAGTGAGAAAGGAGGAGAAAGGGATATGGAGACAAGAGAGAGAGAAAGGAGGGAGAGAGAGAGAGAGAGAGGAGGGAGAGCAAAACATGGAAGGAAGAGAGAGAGAGGAGGGAGAGCTAAACATGGAAGGAAGAGAGAGAGAGGAGGGAGAGCTAAACATGGAAGGAAGAGAGAGAGGAGGGAGAGCGAAAGATGGAAGAGAGAGAGAGAGGAGGGAGAGCGAAACATGGAAGGAAGAGAGAGAGGAGGGAGAGTGAAACATGGAGGGAAGAGAGAGAGAGGAGGAATGAGAGTGAGAGAGGAGGAGAAAGGGATATGGAGGCAAGAGAGAGAGAAAGGAGGGAGATAGAGAGAGAGAGGAGGGAGGGCCAAACCGAGTCAGGCTGGGTGCACACATGGCTGTGTATGAAAGGTCAAGTTTTCTTTCATTTGCGTTTTTTTTTGTGTGTGCGGTTTTTGTGCGTTTTTTCCGCATATGCGGTTTTATAGCGTTTTGCATGTGTTTTTACACGTTTGCGGTACGCATATACAAAACTCAAATGCGTTTTGTATACGTTTTCCATGCGTTTTCCAATTGCGTTTTATGCAAATCACTAGGAAGACAACAGGAAGCGGAAATACATCAGAAAACATGTATTTTTTTAGAACGCATGAAAAATGCATACAAAACGCATTACATTGTGTTACCATTGACTTTCATTATGTGCGTTTTTGATGCATTTTTGAAAATCATGCAACAAAAACAGCGTTTTTAAAAGCGCATGTTTGAACATGCATAAAAAATTTTTAAATTTGTTTTTTGATGTGGCCCATTGACTTCCATTAGCAGCAAAAACGCTGTGTTTTTTGCAACGCTAGCGTTTCTGCTAAGTGTGTTCCTAGCCTTATAATGTGAAAGCGAATTGATTGGGCTCATCCTCCATCCAATCCACCCAGCTCTCTCGTCTGCCAATATTGATGGTCATGTCTAAGGCAACTCATGGAGAAGCATGTGATTTGTTTGATCAGCTGATAGATTTACAAAGCTCTGATTTGCTGTGATCACATCCTGCTTTTAGCACGTGATCATGACTAGCAAATCAGAGGCTTACATATCTATCACATGACCCAACTGATCACATGGTCCTGTATGAGTTCCCTTAGACATGACCTTCACTAGTCCACCAATATTCCATCAGGGCTGCAAGGGGTGTGAGAAGGGATCAGTATTTATTCACAACAGTAATTCTAACACCAGAGAGCTATCAGAACACCATTTAATGTCCCATTTCTTTGCTTACTTTAAGGTAATGGCGGATTTTATGCAGAGAATGGACACAGTGCGTAACAAGGAGGGGAAAGTCCTGGACTTGTATTGTGAGCTGAAAAAGTGGTCTCTGGAAAGTAAGTGTCCTCCTGTTCTCTGATGAGTAGAAAGATAAATGTAGTAACTGAAGACGGTCCATGAGACAAGACACAGAACCTTTATATTGCGCTTTTCCCCAAAGCTGCATCCACTAGGGAGCCTTGCCCAAAGACTCCTTACTGCTTAACGTACTGGCTTGAGAAAGGGGTCGAACCCCTGTCAAAGAGCTCAAATCCCACGTGTAAATCATTCAGGCTTCATTCACAGTGGGACGTTGCGCGGCTATGTTATAAAGTCTTATAACGCAGCTTACCGCACTGCAATGCTAATCCTATGGGACGTTCACAGTGCACGTTAGCATCGCATTGTAACTTTAGCAGTATGGTAACACACACGTTCCCAGGTACAGGAAAGCATACTTTTCATTGCCTGGATGCTTTCCTGTACCTACTGTATGCCACGGTAACGCAGCGTTAATGTGCGTTACCACCTTTTTTTGCACTGCGTTGTCCACTTCAGCCTTCAGTGTTGTTTCACCTTATGCATCCAAGCAACTTTCACCTCCCATTAATTCGCCAATAACTTTATAACTACTTATCACAATTAATTGATCTAAATCTTGTTTTTTTCCGCCACCAATTAGGCTTTCTTTGGGTGGTACATTTTGCTAAGAATTATTTTTTTCTAAATCCATTTTAACAGGAAAATTAAGAAAAAAATGGAAAAAAAAATCATTATTTCTCAGTTTTTGGCCATTATAGTTTGAAATTAATACATGCTACCGTAATTAAAACTCATGTATTTTATTTGCCCATTTGTCCCGGTTATTACACCATTTAAATTATGTCCCTATCACAATGTATGGCGCCAATATTTTATTTGGAAATAAAGGTGCATTTTTTCAATTTGCGTCCATCACTATTTACAAGCTTATAATTAAAAAAAAAATAGTAATATACTCTCTTGACATGCAGTTTCAAAAAGTTCAGACCCTTAGGTAACTATTTATGTTGTTTGTTTGTTTTTAATTGTAATTTTTTTTTTTAATTAAAAATTCTATTTGGGTAATTTTTGATGTGGGAGGTAAACAGTAATATTGTGGGTTTGTTTAATAAAAAATGCATGTGGGTGTAGTTTTACTATTTGACCACAAGATGGCCACAGTCAAAAAGTCCTGGAAGCGAATGATCTCGCTTCCAGGAACTACAAGAAGGACGGGCAGCTTTTTTGTTGTGCAGAAAGACCGCGGCCTTTGATAAGAGACCGTAGTTTTTTCTGCCGGGGACTTAGATCGATGAATGGGAACTATGTTCCCATTAATTGATCTGGGGGCTATTGGGAGGCGCAGGAGCGCGCCCGGCGCCGTGGCGGCAGCACAGTCTATCTGGACGGATATATCCGTCCAGATAGACTTAAGTGGTTAATGTCGCATTATAACTCAATGTCGCACTGTGAATGCGGCCTCAAGCTATGCCTGCAAATTAACTGAAATTGCACGCTGCTTAAGTAGGGACATTCAGAGGCACATCTTGGCCATTTTGACTGGCCCAATTACATTCTGCATACAGTTTGCATTAAATATGCATGTAAGCTGGAATTACTAGCATCTCACTAAACACCTGTTATAGAATGACGTTCAGGGCTTGTATACATGGGGAAAAGACCACCAGGACTGCAGAAAAGGATTAAAGCGGACCTGAACTCAGAATTTCCTCTCTGCTCTAAAAGATTCGCAACAGCATAATAAACTTCAAGAAAAACATTTCTTTGCTACAGCTAATGCAACTCCTGCAATAAATCTGCAGTGTGTCTGCTTACTGCTTTCATTTAAGCAGACTTAGGGTTAACATCCTTTACCTATTAGCTCTCAGCTGTGGCAGCCAGCTGACACAGCTGAGAGATCAAATTACAGTTGTGATTAGACACAGAAGAGGGGGAATTAGACGGGCTAAACTCTCTAAATACATACAGGGTGCATTTCTCTCCGTTTTCCTTCTGTTCTGTGCAAAAGTCCAGCTCCATTTTAAGATGAAATTGGGCCCAAGGCGAAGTAGTAGCATTCGCTCTCTTGACAGACTTATTGGTAAGCTGAAGTGAGAGAGGCGTCAAAGAAGATGGCAGCCGTGCCCTTTGACACTCACTGGGCCCCAGGCCCCTGACTAGCTTACCTTGTGGATGACCTTGTTCTACAAATCTGCCCTGAATTCCAATCCAGAATAGTAAATGCGATATTTTCATCTCTACTCATTATAATTATATTGTGCCTTGCTTTGACCTTTCAGGTATCTGCCTGGTCCTATACGAGAAGCGATTTGGCTTTTTACAGCCTAACTTAGGGGAAGAAGCTCTGGACTTCATCACTGCTATCAAGACGGTAGGTACTCTGTTATTCGAGTGGATTCAATGTTCTAGGCAGAAGATCTGCCATAGTAAAGGGATGTGTTTTTATTAGGGACGTTTAATGTCCTTACCCCCGGACTCCTACTCCAGTGACGGATCTCCACCATGGAGAGCTAGTGTGGTTTAGGTGACCCAGTGAAAAAGTCCATAGGGATCAGTTCTCCAAACACAGCAATGTCTACAATTTGAAACGTTGTAATCGGCTGAGTTGTGTGGGTGTCCCCCCAGTATAGGTAGGCTAGATGGCCCCCCAGTATAGATGATAGCCATCCCCAGTATAGATAGCCAAAGTGTGTGTCCCCCACCTTATAGGTCATTGGTGTCAGTGGTGGTATGTAGCTCCTTGCTGCCTCCACATCCTCAACACTCATAAACCTGCAAATTAGCAGCAACCCGAAAGAGAGGAGAGCAACTCACAGTAACCATGTGGCACAGGTCTAATGCAGGAAATGAGCAATGGCCTCACTTCCTCATCTGAGGTGTACTCCATGGTCACCATGCCGCTCTCCCCTCGTACGCAACCACTGATGTGAGCTCTGTGTGTGAGTGACGGGAAGGTTCAGGACCTTGTATGGCTTTAGATTCAAAAATAATTTGGAGAGTCCACTAAAAGTTTATGCCAAAGACACATCTGTGCAGCCACTCTGATACCAAAGCTGACCATTTCTTCTTCTCCTTGCAGATGATGAGCACGTTTGGCCTGATGATGGTGACACCAGTTGAATTGCACAAACGACTGAACACCAAAATCTGGAAAGATCACACGCAGGCCTGGGACAGCATCTTCAGAACAGGTACCCGGTCACGCTCTGGTACTCATCATCCATCTTCTTCAGGGTTGTAGGAGCCAATGCTCTCCCCCTCATGCTGCGACCCCTCCTGCCCCCCAAAACGGCCCTGAGCAGACCCCCCCTACGCGGGTGCAGGGGCTGTAGCCTCCATTGTTATGCCACTGAATGTCAAAGATGCAATGTGGGTCGGCACCACCTAAGTGGTATAAAGCTCTTTATTCCATGTAAGCAGTGACAGACGCTGTTTCAGGCTAAATAGCCTTTTCTCAAACTGCTACAGTCTGTAGCAGTTTGAGAAAAGGCTATTTAGCCTGAAACAGCGTCTGTCACTGCTTACATGGAATAAAGAGCTTTATACCACTTAGGTGGTGCCGACGCACATTGCATCTTTGACTACAGAGGACCCCAAGAGGCACTGGGGTTGGGGTCTGGGCACACCGCTTTGATACATTGGTGCTCCTACTACTTGACTAATTGGATGCCACTGAATGTGGCATTGCCACGGAATACTGATATCCGTTCTCCAATTACCGCTGCGGTAACTCTGAAATCGGTATTCTGCGGAATTTTCCGACCATCCCTTGTCACCATGAGCTATCTGGGTACTCCGTCATGCTGTTCTGCACAGTGTGTGTCATACGGTCATCTGTCTCTCCATACAGCGAAGTGTCACATAGACAGAAGACTGATGAACCTCTCCAACAAGGAGAATGAAGACTTCCTCTGCACCATCTACAAAGACAGCAAGCTGTCCAGGAAGGAGATGTACGCCACCATCACCGAGATGCTGATAGGCGCTGTGGAAACGGTAAGAAAATGATTAAATATAGCGGCGTACCTGTGGGACAGCAGGGCTGTGGGGACCCCAGTTACTTACCCTATATCCAATATTATTCTCTGGAATAAATATTGTTGTGCCAACCTTCTTACTGCACAGTACTCTGCCTATGACACAAGAGACCTGGGTTTGAATCTTGGTTCTTCCTGTTCAGTAAGCCAGCACCTATACAGTGAGGAGACCTTGGGCAAGACTCCCTAACACGGTTACTGCCCGTAGAGAATGCCCTAGTGGCTGCGGCTAGTTTGGAAAGTGCAATACAAATATTCTTTGTCTTGTCTTGTTGTAAGTGGGGAGATCCTAGTGGCCACCCGTGGCGTAGCAATAGGGGTTGCAGAGGTCTCGACTGCACCGGGGCCTTTGGGCCAGAGGGGCCCTGTAGGGCCCTCCCTCAACCGCAATATTAGCTCTTTTATTGGTCCTTTGCCGGTAATAATCACTTCTATAGATGTTTTAAATAGCAGTAATCATTAACAAACTGTTCCCCATCTCCTTCTTGCACCTCAGACACTGTGGTTGTCCTTGCCAGGTTTTGGTGCACCGTATCAGTTGTTTTGTATAGAATGCTTGGGGGGCCCCAATGTGAAACTCGCACTGGTGTCCATAGCTTCTTAGCCACACCAGTGGTGGCCACACTTGCTAAATGTCACTAGGCAGATAAGTCTGTATACTGTGGGAGTCACCACAGGGAGCAAGGGCGGGGAAGGGGGGATTGTGGAGGCGTTAAATCGACGTGATTTATAAAACGCCAACATATAGCGTTGTGCCGCGCAAAGTAAGAAACAAACATGGGGTACATAATGATACATACAATGGAGTACACCGAAAATAGACACTGGTACAAAATACAGCATTGGTAGACATAGTATGTCATAGTATGAAAAATGTAACATGATGAATAAAATGTATAGAAGACACAAAATTTATAACAAATTCCAAGACACAAGGGTTAGAGAGCCTCATGAGCTTACAATCTAATAGGGAGGAAAGTAGAGGTGAGGTGCTATACAATATAATAATATCCAGAGGTGGTGTGTTTTAGGTTATATTTAGTACTAAAGAGTACAGCTTGGCCAAAAGTTGAAGGAATGGCCTAAGTTACAGCTTATGCTTGTTGTAAAAAGTGAGTTTTGAGCTTATTTCAAAGGTTGGAGAATGCCAGATGTGTTTTGGATGGAGATTCCAGCTGAGGGGTGAGGCACGTAAGAAATCTTGCAAACATGAATGCAAAGAGGTGATTCTAGATAAGGACAGAGGAGGTTGTGTGCATATCTGAGACATAGTTAAAGGACAACTGTAGTGAGAACAATATGGATGCTGCCATATTTCTTTCCTTTTAAACAATACCAGTTGCCTGGCAGCCCTGCTGGTCTATTTGGCTGCAGTAGTGACTGAATAACACCAGAAACAAGCATGCAGCTAATCTTGTCATATATGGCAATAATGCTAGGCACTTCTGATCTGCTGCATGGTTATTCAGGGTCTATGGCTAAAAGTATTAGAGGCAGAGGTTTAGCAGGGCTGCCATCCAACTGCTATTGCTTAAAATGAAATCAATATGACACCCTCAATATCCCTTCCACTACAGTTGTCCTTTGAACCTCTAAAAACGGTAAAATGAGGGTATTTCAAAGTCTAAAGACTTCTATTATTTCATTTAGGTTATTAAGCCTTGGCTTTCCTTTCCCTTAGACCACCTGTAGTGAAAAAAGTGCACCTAGGGGGTATTAACCTTGGCAGGGGGAAGACTTTGGATACTAACGATGCTCCTTAGCATCCCCTGATCCAGGGGAGGACTGGCCCAGGGGGACGGGGGGCAATTGCCCCCCGGGCCGCCCGAATCTTAAGTAATTAGGGCCGGCAGACATACCACAGGTGACAGGTTCGCAGTGGGGATCGCATTCTCGCGCGATATTTCCCGGCAAGTTGAAGTATCCAATCAGAGAAGGGGCTGAGGCGGCCGGCCGTGGTGTGCCCTTGTGCGTGGCTGCGCCTGCGGTGGATGTGAGCGGCACAAGGACACAAATAGCTTAGGTCCTCTCCGGCCCGGTGGGTTGACCCTGCTTGACTCCGCCCCCCGCCTGGAGCCATTGCCGCCCGCAACGTGCTGCTGTGCCTGCGGTGTCGTCGGAGTGAGCTGTCTCACTCTTCAGCTTTCTGTGCTGGGGGGCTGGGGGCCTGGAGCTGCGGCTACGAGTGGCTGGCTGGCCTGGCTGAAGGAGTCAGACACAGTCCTCCCCTGTGCTGCTGTGCCTGCGGTGTCATCGGAGTGAGCTGTCTCACTCTTCAGCTTTCTGTGCTGGGGGGGGCTGGGGGCCTGGAGCTGTGGCTACGAGTGGCTGGCTGGATTGGCTGGAGGAGTCGGACAAAGCCCTCCCCTGTGCTGCTGTGCCTGAGGTGTCGTCGGAGTGAGCTGTCTCACTCTTCAGCTTTCTGTGCTGGGGGGGGCTGGGGCCCTGGAGCTGCGGCTACGAGTGGCTGGCTGGCTGTCCTGGCTGGAGGAGTCGGACACTCTGGGGGCTGGGAGTCGGAGATGCCACCTATAGCTGCTTGCTGCTGTCCTGTGGAGGAGGAGGAGGTGTAGGACTGAGGAGACAGGAGGATAGAGGAGGTCGGGTCCAGGTTGCCAGAGGAGAAGGTGGTTTTTATAAATGTTGTTTCTGTATTTCTTCTCCCTTGTCACTGAGTTACTCACACTTTGCTGCCTGCCTGCTACTGCTGTCAAATTCAATTCTCTGCCCAGGCCAGTGCCCTCTGAGTTTTTTTTTGTGTGATAATCATCCCCATTCTGACCCTGGCCTGAGGGGGAACGTTTTTACTTCTTGTGGTGTGATTGGCGGCAGGGGAGGGGGGAGGCAGGAAGTTAGGCACTGTCAAACAGGTAGTTGGAGGGGGGGGGGTAGGTGTCAGACAAGTAGTTTGTATGGTGGGTGGGCAGGAGTGGGGTTAGGCATCACCAGGTAGGTAGGTTTGTGTGTGTGTGTGTGTGTGTGGGGGGGGGGGGGTTGTTTAAAGGAGTTATCAGGCATTTTTAATGAAATAAGTGCTACTTACCCGGGGCTTCCTCCAGCCCCACGCTCCCAGCATGTCCCTCGCCGCAGCTCTGCAGTCAGCCATTCGCTGCCGCTGCCTCCCAGTCCCCGGCGATGGCACCAGTCCGACCTGGATGTCGGCCTGTACTGCGCCTGTGCGAGCAGCACTGTCAATCACCGCCACGTGGACCGGAGTGTACTGCGCAGGCGCAGTAGTTCTGCGTCTGCACAGTACGCTCTGGTCCATGTGGCGGTGATTGACAGCGTCGCTCGCACAGGCGCAGTCGGCCTGACGTCATCGCCGGGGGCTGGGAGGCAGCGGCAGCGAACAACTGACTGCAGAGCTGCGGCAAGGGACATGCTGGGAGCTTGGGGCTGGACGAGCCCTGGGTAAGTAGCACTTATTTTCATAAAAAAAAAAAGCTTGATAACTCCTTTAAGGTTAGGCATCAGACACAGACAGGTAGATTGTGCGGAGAAATGGGGTTACGCATCAGGTACATAGTGTGTGTGTGTGGCTGGGGCTGTTAGTCATCACAATTTGAGGATTTGCACACAAGAAAGATATGGCTTTAGGCTGGGGATGCCGTGAAACGGGCCTCTAGTTTGTGTTGTCCCCCCAGGCCAAAAGGTCCCAGTCCTCCCCTGCCCTGATCCATCGCGGCAAGAGCACCACCAACCAACCTCCCCCTCCCCCCGACAACAAGGGTTTCAGCCAGCAATGGTCTTTACCGCTGGGTCCCCCAAACAGTGTGCACACCGCTCAGGCTCCGGCGGAAATAGCCGAGGCAAGCAGCTACTGCGTGAATCGCACAGATGTCAATATTGTGGTGGCCTCTCTCTGGGGAAACCAGCAATGGATCAAGGCTGCTGCAAAGAATGGGGGAAGCCTCATCAGGATCCAGGGGCTTCCCCCTCCTGAGGTAAGTACCCCCCCGGGGTAGTTTTTCCCCCTACAGGTTTCCTTTAAGTTATTCCATCATTCCACCTGTTGTTCTTTTCTTCTTGTCTCCACACACCATCAATAACATAAAGAACAATACGTAATACAGGATAGGAGATGGTATCTCTATCCATACATCTGCTATGTTTTTGCATCATACTTCTGTAACCCTGTGTGGGGTTCTTCTTTAACCTTGAGACACTATACTTTTCTTGAATATGGCAATAAAGAAAAGGCCAGGCATCAGAGCGTTAACTCATTGTATGTACATTAAATGTGTAACAGGTTTAATGAAGTTGAGCTGTGAAGGCAGAAAATATTTTTTCTAGAGGAAGATCTTGTCTTTAATTAATGTAAAGTGAGAGAACACACTTCTCTGTCCACTATAGGGCAATGTCTCACAATCTCATAGTAAGCAATGTGTTAACCTCTTTCGGTGACTGAACAAAGTTACAGCAGTAGAACACTTTCACTTTGCAGTACAACACTGTCTCTTTAAGGATCCTTCATGAACAGAACATTCACCAGAACTGAGCGTCATTTATCAGTAGGATACCATCTCTTGGCAATAAGGTCTCTCTCAGGAGCTACACAGCACAGATTGTCTGGATGGCACAACTCCTATGCATATAATATATCAGTCTGTGTGGAGAGTGAGTGGGAGACTTATCTTGAGAGCTGCAGCCATATGCAGCTTGGCAGACTGGAGTCCTGTCTGTGGGTGCTGCTGGGGTGTCTGGCTCACTGCTTTCTCTAATGTTAGATAGTCCTCTCCTGAGGTATGCTCTTCCCTGCAGACAGCTGTACTTGGGGGTCCCCACTAGAACGTTCTTCTCCTTCAGGACAAGCTATATCCTTTTCACAGGCCCTCTCTTCCTTCAGCACTCACTCTCTGCCCACCATGTGACCAACCTCTCTCCTCTAGCACAACAGCCCTCCCCCCTGCTCAAAACCAACTTTATTGTCCTAGAACAAAATAGAGATGGGAAGTTCGGATCTTTTCAATGATCCGGATGATTCGAATCGGATCATTGAAGAGATCCGGATCTTTGATCCGAATCTCGGATCATTTTACTACCGGAAGCATTCGGGGGTGAAATGAACAGCAGGACAGGTCTGTGGACAGGAGAAGGGGAGGGGGGTGGACACACAGAGAAGGGGAGAAGATGGACAGAGGGCAGGGAGTGGACAGAGAAGGGAGGAGGGACGAGCAGAGAGCAGAAATGTTTGCACGTAATACCCACATGCTGAAGTCATATGCTTTACATGTATTTCACCTATATGTCCATCTGTACACTTTGAAAGAAAAGGTCGCACAGTGAAAGAAAGCATTCCCAGAAAATAAGTGCAGCTGTTTAGTGCCGAGTGCAGGAGGATTATATTGCCTTTCAATCACACTGTCTGCAAAGTTACTGAGCTGTGCTGAGCTGAGCCAAAAGCTTCCAATGTGATCACTGTGCAGCACTACGGAACAGCCAGCCTATAATGGGCAGCACATTGCAGCCAGTATGTGTGCTCTACACATATCTGGCAGTGGCACCCATGTCCCCTCTCTCTCATCTACCTGTCTCCCTGCAAGGCTGGCTCCCCTCCAACAAAGCGATCCCTGCTTCCAGGACCCCGCTGCCCGCTGAGAGGGGGCGTGTCGCTCCTGGCCCCGCCCCTTTTGCGATCCGAATCGTTCATTTTGATGATTCGGATGATCGACTCATAAAAAAGATTCGGATCAAAGATCCGAATCGTTCATGATCCGGACAACACTAGAACAAAACAGACAGACATGTTCTGAGAGCACACACCCTCTCTGTACAAAAAGTTGTAGCATGCAGCAGTAAATCATTATTTGACTTGTTCAGTGGCGGCTCCAGGAAATTTTTTTAGGGGGTGCTATGCAGGTGCTGGACCAATTTCCGGGGGAGCTGCTGACCGGATGAGGGCGGGGCTAACTGTAATTTAAAGTGAACCCAGGGTGAGAGTGATATGGTGGCTGCCATATTTATTTCCTTTTAAACAATACTAGTTGCCTGGCAGCCCTGCTGATCTATTTGGCTGTAGTAGTGAACTGAATTACACCAGAAACAAGCCATGCAGCTAATCTTGTCAGTTCTGACAATATTGTCAGAAACCCCTGACCTGCTGCATGCTTGTTCAGGGTCTATGGTTGAAAGAATAAGAGGCAGAGGACCAGCACGGCAGCCAGGCAACTGGTATTGCTTAAAGGGAGATAAATATGGCAGCCTCAATATTATTCTCACCTCGGGTTCCCTTTAAAAGTGCAACGCAAAGACAGAGGGCCCAAGTTTTGGTGACCCTTTTCCCAGAAAATTCACATAATTGTGCAGGTTTTCTCAAGAAAATACACGTAATGTGAGCAGATTTTAACAAAAAACACGTCCAATGACCCCAATATGCACAATCGTTATCAGATATGGCCCCAATATGCACAATCGTTATCAGATATGGCCCCAATATGCACAATCGGTAGCAGATATGACCCCAATATGCACAATCGGTAGCAGATATGACCCCAATATGCACAATCGGTAGCAGATATGACCCCAATATGCACAATCGGTAGCAGATATGACTCCAATATGCACAATCCGTAGCAGATATGACCCCAATATGCACAATCGGTAGCAGAAATGACCCCAATATGCACAATCGGTAGCAGAAATGACCCCAATATGCACAATCGGTAGCAGAAATGACCCCAATATGCACAATCGGTAGCAGAAATGACCCCAATATGCACAATCGGTAGCAGAAATGACCCCAATATGCACAATCGGTAGCAGAAATGACCCCAATATGCACAATCGGTAGCAGAAATGACCCCAATATGCACAATCCGTAGCAGATATGACCCCAATATGCACAATCCGTAGCAGATATGACCCCAATATGCACAATCCGTAGCAGATATGACCCCAATATGCACAATCCGTAGCAGATATGACCCCAATATGCACAATCCGTAGCAGATATGACCCCAATATGCACAATCAGCATCACCTGAAAAAGAAAAGAAAAACCCATTTACTCACCTACAGCCAGAAGACCTTCTTTCCCGACCTCCTGGCCCGAGTCCCGACCTCATTGTGGCGCGCAGCGCCCGCGCGCCCACGATCCTCTTCCTTCCCGACGTCACGACGAGACTTCCTGCCTGCATGCAGAGAGCAGGGCTACGGGAAAATGGCCGCCCGAAGCCATGCACTGCAGACTCGAAGTCTGCAGAACAGGGCTCCGGGCGGCCATCTTACCGTAGCCCTGCCTGCTGCTCCGTGCTGCCGCTGTGTGAACTGACTTGGCGTCTTTTAGACGCCTGAAGTCAGTTCACTCCAGGGGGTGCTTTGGGGGTGCTTGGACAATTCTAGGGGGTGCTCAAGCACCCCCTTGCACCCCCCTGGCGCCGCCCCTGGACTTGTTGTCTCACACACATATGCATTTAAGAACCATTAGTATGCACTGTCATTATTGAGGGGGTTACACTTCCATTCATTGATATCTTCTTTACATATTCCAGACAGCCAACAGCTTACTCTGGGTCATATTCAACATTTCCCGAAACCCAGACATACAAAGGAAACTTTACGAAGAGATCCAAAGCGTATTGTCTCCCGGGCAGGCGCCAACCGCAGAAGACATAAGGAATATGCCATACCTAAAGGCCTGCTTAAAGGAATCAATGAGGTAGGCTACTGAGTAAGAGCTTCATACCTTGCAGATTAGCAACATGCAGGGAAGAGGTCATCATTGTCTTCTGCTGGAGTTAACTTGATTTTACTTTGCTTTCCAAGGCCACCGTCAGAAATGTCTTGGCCTTATACTGGGTAAACCTAACCCCCCTTCCCCCAATACATAATGCCCTTTGGTCTGCAGCCCAGCTTAATAGTGTAAGCCCTGGTAGTTTAGCCTCACCCCCCTCCTTCCCATGTAGCTATCCCTGGTTGTCTAGAGCCTAGGTTCTCAACATGTGGTACGCGTACCCCAGGGGGTACTTCTGATTGTTTTAGGGGGTACTCGGGCTTGATATACTGAACCAAGCATAACAAATTTAGAGTTTTAGAAAATGACAAATCTTATTTAAACAACACAAAATTAGTGTTTTAGCTAATTAAAAGCAATTGTAAATGTTTGGAAATTGTTTAGAACCAATTATCATGTACTATGATTAAATATATATTTATCAAGGGGTACTTGTGATAATGTTTACTATGCTAGGGGGTACTTGGTGAGTACAGGGTTTTAAAAGGGGTACATAACAATAAAATGTTGAGAAACCTTCCCCTCCCTCCCCATGTGGCTTCCCCCAAGGGCTAGAAAAATAAAACATACATTAGCCACATCAAGATCCCCAATGTATCAAAAACTGCGCCCATCAGTCTTCAATCAAAAGACCATATACACAAGAAGAAAAAGAGAAGCCTTTCTGGGCTATTAATACTAATATCAGGAACCAATCAAATCTCTGATGAAAAAAGTATTCTTTATTGAAGCAAGCATTTCATAAAAACAATTAAAAACATACAGATCTCTCGGATCGTGCCAATTATAATCGGCACTACCTTCCCACTGTTTAAAGTGTAACTGTCAGGCATAAAATAAAAAATCAATTCTTTATTTTTATCTGGTAAACAAGTAATACGGATGCTAACCAGGCAATCCAAAAGTTTCTTGTTTATAAATGATCATTCCCCAGTTTACCTGACTCTTATTTGGTACGTTGCCGCAAAAAGGAAGTTGCAAGGCATGCTGGGTTGTCTTTTTTTGCTTCTTTATTTCCCCTCAGACTTAACTAATGCACTAATGCAAGATCGCCTCCCTATTGAAGTCTATTGCGGTTCGCGGAAGTTCGCGCAAACCCGGACATTTTGCGGAAGTTTGCGAACCCGTTTCACAAACCGAAAATCGGAGGTTGGGGCCATCTCTAGTGTTTAGAAGTCCCTTCCTCCATATAGCTTCCCTGGTGGTGGGGTTTAGTGGCCCCTCCCCCGTATAGCTTCCCTGGTGGTGTTTAATTACCCCTCCCCAATATGGCTTTCCTGACGGTGTTTAATAGCCCCCCCCCCCACCAATTTAGCTTTCCTGGTGGTGTTTAATAGCCCCTCCCCAATATAGCTTTCCTGGTGGTGTTTACTAGCCCCTCCCCCAATATAGCTTTCACCACAACACAATATCAGCCAATATAAGGGAGGGGGGGTGTATCAGTCATACCTCCCCCTCCCTAGAGATTGATTTGAGAAAAGGTAAAAGATTTCTCATGGGAAAGGGGGTATCAGTTACTGATTGGATGAAGTTCAGTCTTTGGTTAAAGTTCCTCTTTAATGGCCACTGGATCCTTGCACTGTCAAATGATCATTAATAATACTAATAATAATGTGTGGATGTCTTTACTTCTCGCTGACAATGTGCTGTATGGAATGTTATAAATTGGTAACCCAGCTCTGGAAGGCTGGAGAGATTAGTGCTAATCATGGGATTACAGATTACACAGGAGGAGAGAGATCAGTACAGATTCCTCTAATACGGATGCTTCATTTGCAGGATAAACCCCTCTGTTCCATTCACCACTCGCACTCTGGATAAGGAGACGGTGCTGGGAGAATATCTACTGCCTAAAGGAGTGAGTATAATGAGCTAATGTATTCCCACCCAGCTAAGAGATAATACTCATCTGTAATCCACATAGCTATCCTACAATGATGTATACTGCTGAGCTCTGGACCTATCCTCCAGTACTGTACACAATACAGCATTTACATCAAGCCCTGCACCACAGGAGCTTACACTCTATACTGCTGAGCTCTGGACTATCCTCCAGTATTGTACACAATACAATACAGCATTCACATCAAGCTCTACACCACAGGAGTTTACACTTTTGTGGCCAAAAGTAAAAATACACCCACATACACTATTATATATAAAATAAATACATTTTTATTTGTTTTTACCCCTTTTACCCCTAATAAAATACTTAAAATTACATAATTCAAAAAAAAATACATACACAGTTACTTTAGGGACTTTTTTTTTTTAAATATGTACCGTATTTTTCGGAATATAAGACGCTCCGGCATATAAGACGCACCTAGGTTTAGGGGGCAAAAATCAGAGAAAAAAAAAAAACTAATCCTAGGTGCGTCTATGGTGCAGGGGCGTCTTATGGACCTTTTCTCCCTAAACTACACTGCCCATCTACACCACACTGGCCTAAGCTACACTGCCCATCTATACCACACTTCACTTACCCCTGCTGCCCCCACTACACTACACTTCACTAACTAACCCCTGCTGCTGTAACCACCTACTACACTACACTAACCAACCCCTTCTGCCACCACCAAATATACTACACTAGCTAAACCCTGATGAAACATCTCACCTGATCCTGTCGCCACGATCCTCTCCTCCCCCATCTGGCTTTCTTCATCAGAGGGCGCCCATCATTCAGGATGCAGGTCTTCAGGGTCCAAGCTGCGGCACTCCTCTTCAGCTGCAGTCTCCTCTCTTCATCCCAGGACGTCTTGTCATGCAATGTGAACGTCTTCAGAGCCCCAGCTGCCCGCGGTCCTCTTCGCTGCAGTCTTAGCATAGACTGCAGCCTTGCGATATGCATGTGCTGCCGCCGCCATCTTTCCTAGTTACGGCGTCCTCACCCGACGTCCTCCCTAGTTACAGCGTCCTTCCCCGACGTCCTCGATAGTTACAGCGTCCTTCCCCGACGTCCTCCCTAGTTACAGTGCCCTCTGCTGCTTGATCTGCGGCGCATATGTGCGCGTGACGTCAGAGGCACTGTAACTAGGAAGGACGTCAGGGGAGGACGCTGTAACTAGGGAGGACGTCGGGGAGGACGCTGTAACTAGGGAGGACATCGGGGGAGGACGCCGTAACTAGGAAGGATGGCGGCGATACGAAGACTGCAGTGAAGAGGAGCGCGGGCAGCTGGGGCTCTGAAAACGTTCACAATGAAGGACAAGACGTCCTGGGATGAAGAGAGCCAGACGAGGAGGAGAGGATCGCGGCAACAGGATCCGGTAAGTATATTCCGGGGCCACAATTACCGCATCTTTGGAATATAAGACGCACCCACATTTCCCCCTCATTTTTGGGGAAGAAAAAGTGCGTCTTATATTCCGAAAAATACGGTATGTCATAAGGGTGTATTACAGTTATTTTTTCAATTAATTGGCTTGTAATTATGTATATAGTATAAAAAAAACAAACAACAAAAAAAAAAAAACACCAAACAGAAAAAATACACGCTTTTTTTTTTCCAAAATAAAATATTGCCATACATTGTACTAGGGACATAATTTAAACGTTGTAATAACCGGGACAAATGGGCAAATAAAATGTTTTTTTTTTTAAATTCTTAGAAAAAAGTATCACACAAAGAAAGCCTAATTTGTTGGGAAAAAAACCCCAAAACAATTTAAAGATTATTTTGGTGTGATAAGTAACGATAAAGTTATTGGCGAATGAATGGGAGGAGTGTGATGTGAAAATTGCTCTGGTTTTTAATGGGAAAAAACTGTGGCTGAGAAGTGGTTAATGTAATGTACTGTCAAATGAATATAAAACAAAAGTCTATGAAGAGTCCTTATTACTGCAACGTGTGGCTTTATGGCTGCTGCAGATCCACTAAGCGCTGGAAGGTGATGCTGTGGCAAGTCTTGAGGGGGCGTGCCTCACCTCCCGCATGCCCTTCATTGTGGAAATCCCTTGACAGGCACCCCTCATTATGTAACATTGCTGCTGTGTATGGGGTTATGCGTGGAGTATTGGCACATTCCAGGGTCATGATATTCCCTGGCTCCCTAATCTGGCAGTGCTCTCGGGTGACCCGGCCAACAACAGCAACGCTGAGGAATGGCAGACTATGATTTATGTGTGACCTACAGAGGGAATAAATATTACATCTCCGCCATGCCGGGGAGTGAACCCCCCCCCCCCCCCCCTGCAGGAGTAAACATTACAATCTCTCTGCATAATATGTTGTGTTTCTTTTGCTGCCTTTCAGTAGTTCAAGGTCCAGAGCACTTAAAGCGGACCCGAACTCCAGTCACCAGATACAGTTCACACTGGAAGGCTGCGAGTTACAGACCGATTTCCCTCAGTAGATTGCAGTGTTTACCAGCAACAGTCTGTGGTGCAGTAGACACAGTACCCTATGTCTTTAAAAATGAATTTGTGGAACCCACGAAAATCAAGTTGTTTCTACCAAGTAGTAGCAGTAGGGTATTGTACCGTGTTAGCCATCAGTAAAAGCAAGAAGTTTTAAACCAGGATGATACCATTTATTGGCTAACTAAAAATGAATAAAAATAAGCAAGCTTTCGGCCTTGCAGCCTTCGTCTGGCTTATATCCTGTTAGTTTGCAAACTGGTGGTACAGACAGCCTATATACATGCAACATCAAAAGGGAAAACAGATATTTTTTCAAGCATAAATACATGTCATAAGCTCATTCTCTTCCACTGATTTCTTACACAGGAGGACTAGGGATATATTTGTGCCTGGGAAAGGGTTTTAAAATAATGCCTGACAACTACTTTTCAGGCTGTTAACCTAGTTGGTTGCATTCTTTATATTTGGGCAAGGTGGACCATCACTACCTGAGTATCGAACAGATGAGGTAATGCGGCTTCTCTCTTCTTCTTCACAGACAGTACTGACCATAAACAGCCACGTCTTTGGCTCCAGTGAAGAAAGCTTTGATGATTGGTCTCGATTCCGACCTGAACGATGGCTGGAGGACAAGAACACCATCAATCCCTTTGCTCATGTTCCCTTTGGCATTGGGAAACGCATGTGTATCGGGCGACGTCTGGCCGAGCTCCAGCTGCAGCTCAGTTTATGCTGGGTGAGCTTTCTGAACCAAAGATACGCCTAGCTGTCCTCATTCTGTGCCCAACCACTCACTCTGTCTTGGTGGCCTATGCATGGTGCCTTCTGCTCAGATGATACTACAGACTGTGGTGTCTCTCTGTCCATAAGTTAGGTGCAGGGCAGATTCTAGGCTAAACAGCTCCCAGAGCGAGGGTGTAAAAATGTCATCTACCACATCCCCCCTCCCCTGGCCTGATTACGATGTTTGTGATGTGATAGCCAGAAAAACCCTGTATTAGGTATCATGTTGGATCTTTATACTCGACGTCCAGCACTGCACGACGCCATTGTTTTTACCGCTCCCATGCCCGCCAGAAGTTGATCGTGTATGTACAACATGTGGCTGCTCTGTTTGCCAACAGGGATCGATATCCAATCCCTTGGGTGACAGAACTCTGAAGAACATCGCTACTCGCTAGGTGAATATTTAGCTTAAAGGGATACTGTAGGGGGGTCAGGGGAAAATGAGTTGAACTTACCCGGGGCTTCTAACAGTCCCCCGCAGACATCCTGTGTTGGCGCAGCCACTCACCGATGCTCCGGCCCCGCCTCCGGTTCACTTCTGGAATTTCTGACTTTAAAGTCTAAAAACCACTGTGCCTGCGTTGCTGTGTCCTCGATCCTGCTGATGTCACCAAGAGCGCACAGCGCAGGCCGAGTATGGTCTGTGTCTGCGCAGTACACTCCTGGTGACATCAGCGCGAGTGAGGACATGGCAACGCAGGCGCAGTGGTTTTCTGACTTTAAAGTCAGAAATTCCAGAAGTGAACTGGAGGCGGGGCCGGAGCATTGGTGAGTGGCTGCGCCAACACAGGATGTCTGCGGGGGACCATTAGAAGCCCCGGGTAAGTTCAACTCATTTTCCCCTGACCCCCCCTACAGTATCCCTTTAAAGAAGGGCTAATTGGGTGCATTTATACTTACCTTGGGCTTTCTCCAGCTCCATGAGGTGCATGGGCTCCTTCGTCATGCTCTCTGGCTACTCCATTCATTGGCTATCCCTCCTGGAAATCTAACCAGTTGCGGGCAGTCGCATGCCTATCGCATGCGCTGGCCGGCTGTGCATGCTGCCATGCTCCTTTGACTGGGAGCATTCTGGGAACACAACAGGGGCGTGCCCGCGCAACCGAGCCGCGCATGCAAAAAAGAGCGTGGTCACCCAGATTACTGAAGGGGATAATAAGAGAACGGAGCTGTCAGAGAGGATGGCGAGGGAGCCCACGCACCTCACGGGGCTGGAGGAAGCCCCAGGTAAGCATAAATACACCAAGGAAACCCATCTCAGGCTTCCTTTAAAGGAGTAACAAGATAGACATGGAGGCTGCCATCTTTTTTTCCATTCAAACAATACCAGTTGCCTGGCTATCCTGTTGATCCTCTGCCTTTTGATACTTTTAGCCATAGCATGAACAAGCATGCAGCAGATCAGGTGCTCTGACTGAAGTGTGACAATATTAGCTGCATGCTTGTTGCTGGTGTTATTCAGACGCTGCTGCAGCCAAATAGATAAGCAGAATAGCCAAGTAACTGGTATAGTTTAAAAGGAAGTACATATGGCAGCCTCCATATACCTCTCCTTACAGTTGTCCATTAAGAAAGCATTTTTGCCTATAGTGAGGCCTTGAGTCAGGAAACACATGTTCTGGAGGAGTTTTCTTTGTATGCTCCACTCGTTTATATTGTTGTGTTCTTGTTGCAGTTGGTCAGGGGATATAACATTGTGGCCACTGATAAGGATCCTGTGGACACCATCCATTCGGGAACCCTGATGCCCGGCAGGGAGCTTCCTGTGGCCTTTCTGAGCAGGTAGAATAAGGTGAGTTACAGCCTGGTGGAACTGCAAATGACAATAATAATTATCGTAATTATTGAGGTAATTAAATACTGATATTTTACTATAAAAACTTAAAATATCTATATTAAAGACGAACCCCATTGAAAATAATGTAATAAAAATTGCTTAATTTTTACAATAATTATGTATAAATGATTTAGTCAGTGTTTGCTCATTGTAAAATCTTTCCTCTCCCTGATTTACATTCAGACATTTATCACATGGTGACATTTTTACTGCTGGCAGGTGATGTCACTGGAAGGAGATGCTGCTTTTTTTTTTGGGGGGGGGGAGACAGTTGGAAACAGTTGTTATTTCCCACAATGCACCAAGGCTCCCACAGTGTGATGTCAGGACCTCAGAGCTGTGAGGCGCTGACATCATACAGTGGGAGGGGTTTCACCACAAAATCAGCCATACAGAGCCCCCTGGTGATCCGTTTGAGAAAAGGAATAGATTTCTCATGGGAAAGGGGGTATCAGCTACTGATTGGGATGAAGTTCAATTCTTGGTTACGGGTTCTCTATAACCCCCTCCCGACCGCCTAACGCCGGCGGGGGAGGGTGGAAGCCCCAGGACCGCCTAATGCCGATCTGCGTCAAGTCCTGGGGGTGGAGATTAGTAGGGAGTGATCACACATGTGGAGTTCGTGATCAGCCTGCCAGCCCACGATCGCGGCTGTAAAAGTGAAAAAAAGCCGTTATTTGTATGTACAGCGCTGCGATCGCCTGCGGCATTGTACGGAGGACAACTCTGTCACTGAGCTGTCCCCTTGAGTGGCTCAAAAACTGATCGCTCTCACAGGCTGATACCTATGAGAGGCGATCACACAAAACACTTAAATTAATAATAATAAAAACATTGCAGCAGCAATCAGATGTCACCAATAGAAAGCTCTGTTGGTTGGAAGAAAAGGAGGCAAGATTCATTTGTGTGCTAAGTTGTATGGCCGTGCAGTGAACTGTTAAAGCTGCAGTGTGCTGAATTGTAAAAAATGACCTGGTCACTAGGGGGTGTAGGCCTGTGGTCCACAAGCGGTTAAATACCGATATTTTACTATGGCCAAACCTAACCCTACTCTCACACAGAACCTGACCCCTAACCCTTCCTCCCTGCCAGAGTCCTGAGCTGCTCCCGGGATATTCAGGGCAGAGTATGGAGCCTGGCTGTGGATCCCTCCACAGAACTCCCCCGTACCTGATGATATCGGCATTGTGGCCCATGTAGAACTCCTGCTTGTGCTCCCGGTTGTTGTAGACTACCCCGATCCCCGCCACAAAGTAGATGATCTCCTTGCTGCCGTGTAGAAGAAGTTGTTATGGCCCTGGTAGCCGTACACCCTGCCCAGGTGGGGGTGGCTATTGGGGGCAGTGCGTTCGCTCATCTCCCCGTCTATCCGGAGCAGGTCGGGGAGAAGCTGCTGCAGCGCAAGCGGCAAGTGTGTGCACCGCCACAGGCGCCAATACAAAATAGCGGCATTTGGGCGCCACGATGCCCGATACACAGCAGGACGCCTACATTTCCGCTCTTGTGCAAAAACACCGCTATCTTGTATTGGCGCCTATGGCGGCGCCCAATTAGTCCACTTGCCAAGTGCGCCCTTTTTTCCTGCTCTGGGGGAAACCTACCAAGAGCGTAACCTCCATTATATCAGGCTGAGCCCATGAGGGCCGACCAGAGCCAGATCATGCACAAGGCAAACCTAGGCAGTTGCCTAGGGCCTGGAGAAGGTCTAGGGTCCTAGTGAATGCTAGCCCCCACTGACTGTGAACTGCAATGGAAACTGGCCATAGACTTTAATACAAAGCCTGCATGCAGCAAGTTATAATAATAAAAGAATGATTGGTTACAACGCAGTACAGGGCCATAGAACTGTATGGGCAGTGAGTTGACATGCAGAATTATTCTGCAACGTAACTGAGCACTGTGAAAGGACCCATAGGCTAGGTTCACAGTGGGTGTTGGGTTCCTTGTAGCAGCAATGGATTGGGGAAGTTGTGACGCTGCTGACGCACACAGTGCAGCATGCAGCCAATGAAGAGTATGCTTCACTGTTAATGCGTTGTGTGGTAATGAACTGCATACAGTGTATTCCCATACCACAAGCTGTTGTACTGCAACACACCCGCCACACTGTGAATGTCACATAGATGATGCCTTGCAGTGCGGTAATCCACGTCACTAAGCGCCCATTACACCGCAATGCACTGCTGTGAACATAGGCTGAGGCATTCAGCTGGTGCCATACTATGCAGAATCGCTAGGGCCGCATGTAAAAACGCATATATGTGCTTGCTGTAATATTCTCACAAATCCATGTAAACCGCACGTAATGTAATGTAACATTGGAGAGGCAGGAGATGTGCATTTTTGTATGCATTTTTTTTGTTTGTTTTATTATTATTATTATTGATTTATAAAGAGCGCCATTGATGCAATATAAGGCCTCTTTTTCACGAGCAGTTGAGCTGTTTGCTCAGCAAGCAGTTGCCAGGCAGCAGTGAGCAGATGCCAGGCAGCAGCGAGCAGTTACCAGGCAACAGTGAGCAGTTATCAGGCAGCAGTGAGCAGTTGCCAGGCAGCAATGAGCAGTTGCCAGGCAGCAATGAGCAGTTATCAGGCAGCAGCGAGCAGTTACCAGGCAGCAGTGAGCAGTTACCAGGCAGCAGTGAGCAGTTGCCAAGCAGCAGTGAGCAGTTGCCAAGCAGCAGTGAGCAGTTGCCAAGCAGCAGTGAGCAGTTGCCAAGCAGCAGTGAGCAGTTGCCAAGCAGCAGTGAGCAGTTGCCAAGCAGCAGTGAGCAGTTGCCAAGCAGCAGTGAGCAGTTGCCAAGCAGCAGTGAGCAGTTGCCAAGCAGCAGTGAGCAGTTGCCAGGCAGCAGTGAGCAGTTGCCAGGCAGCAGTGAGCAGTTATCAGGCAGCAGCGAGCAGTTACCAGGCAGCAGTGAGCAGTTGCCAGTTAGCAGTTACCAGGCAGCAGTGAGCAGTTGCCAGGCAGCGGTGAGCAGTTGCCAGGCAGCGGTGAGCAGTTGCCAGGCAGCAGCAACAGTTGTGAGAGTTTGAGAGTCATTTTACTGTCTGTAGAAAAGAGGCCTAATGCTGGGAATACATGGCTCGATCCTGAGTCATTTAGATGGCTCGATAGATGATTTCCGACACATCCGATCTCGCGCCCGATCGTTTCGCCGCTCGATTCTGCATTGAAGACAATGGAAAAGATAAGAGAAACGAGAGGAAGATAAGAGAATTGCCTGCGGAATCGAGCGGGAATCGATCGAGCGGAAGAATCAAGTGGCATAATCAAGCCGTGTATGCCCAGCATTAATCAACAGCATGCATCAATTTGCATTGGATTTGCATGCAAGCTGAAATGATTAGCATTTTATTGCCCATCACCACTTAAATGTGAGGCCCTGTCACACTGGGTCATTTTCATTTTTTTAAAAACACTTCCATTAACTTGCAATTAAAATCAGTGATTGACCGTGTGTATCAGGCTTTAGGCCTCTTTTTCATGGGCAGTTGATTTTTTTTAAGCTCTTGTGCAATGATTCTCTATGGGAGGCCTAGTGCACACCGGAGCGTTTCCACTGCGGTTTGCGATCTGCTTGCGGGTGCGGATCCGCTAGGGTAATGTATTTCAATGGGCTCTTGCACACCAGAGCGGGAGGCGTTTTGCAGAAACGCATACTCCCGGGCTGCTGCAGATTTTGGATTGCAGATGCGTTTCTGCCTCAATGTTAAGTATAGGAAAACCGCAAACCGCTCTGAAAAACGGCACTTCAGAGCGGTTTGCCAGGCGTTTTTTGTTACAGTAGCTGTTCAGTAACAGCTTTACTTTAACAATACATGAAATCTACTATACCAAAACCGCTACACAAAACCGCAAAACGCTAGCTGAAACGCTGCAGAAAAATAAGAAAAAGCGTTTCAAAATCTGCTAGCATTTTGCGGATCTGCTAGCGGTTTTTGGTGTGCACTAGGCCAAAGAGTTCACATCTGAGCCATTCATTTCCGATCCACTCAGAGAAGCGGTGCCTGTACCATTTTAGAGGCGATTGTGCCTCAATGGAAGGTATTGGAAAATCACTTTGTGCAGAGATTGTGTTCGCTTTTTCAAGAATAAATACATTGTATTTACTCTTTTCCGGGTGAAAGAGTTTACTTCCTGACTTGCGTCAGGGAGTGAATTAAAAAAAAAAACGCTCGGAAAAGTACTTAGAAAAGTGCCTTTCACAAAAACGGAACACCCACCCAAGTGCCAGGAATAAAAAAAAAAAAAGCCCAACGCTAACGTGAGCGGAACGCAATGTGAATGAGGCCTAAGGAAGACTCAAGGAGCTGCAACTAATAGGGCTGGTTCACACTACAAGAGCTTTTTAATTGCCAGTGGTTTTAAAAAGCTCTTGCTAAGGCAATGCTATGGTTTTTTTATAAAATCAGATCGCTCCAGTGAGAACACACACATAGCATTACATTAGCAAGAGCTTTTCAAATCACAAAGGGCTCTATTCATAAAACATTTGCGGCATTAAAAAAAATGGAGGGAAAACACTGCATAGTATTTTAGACTTTTGTGTGCTAATTCATATAAATGTTAACACTTGAGATGAAAGGTCTGGGAATTCCCGCACTAAACTAAGGCCACATACAGACATCAGACCATAGTCTTTGGAAAATGAAAGATCACAGACCAATCTTACCACCCTTCCTGTAGTATAAGAGCCATACTCTACACAGTCTTTTCTATGGAGCTGAACTCCACATCAGGAAAAAATCTTTGCAAGATGCTGCACACACAGATGCTGTACAGACACAAAAGATCAGTATCTGCAAAAGATCTGTTCCTGCCAAAAATCCATTCCTGCAAATTGCAATGATAGTCTATGAGATCTGCAGATCATCATACACACATGATTTAACTGACATTCATCTGCAGATCAGACAATCATCTGCAGATCTGAAAATCCATCCTGGTGGATCTGATCTGCAGATGAATGTCAGTTAAATCATGTGTGTATGATGATCTGCAGATCTCATAGACTATCATTGCAATTTGCAGGAATGGATTTTTGGCAGGAACAGATCTTTTGCAGATACTGATCTTTTGTGTCTGTACAGAATCTGTGTGTGCAGCATCTTGCAAAGATTTTTTCCTGATGTGGAGTTCAGCTCCATAGAAAAGACTGTGTAGAGTATGGCTCTTATACTACAGGAAGGGTGGTAAGATTGGTCTGTGATCTTTCATTTTCCAAAGACTATGGTCTGATGTCTGTATGTGGCCTAACGGTACTAGCTGAGGTGATACATTTTCCCTGTGCAAAGACAGTTACTATAGAAGAGGCAGCCCCAGCATCCCTTTAGATGTGCATTCTTTTTAAAACTGCCTCTCCTTGCCCTGAATCTTCTCTGAATCTGTCTATTAGTCTTTCTAAACAATCTAATTGCCACAGCTTAGAAGAACTTCAAGAAATGTTACACATGCAGGCTTTGTGATGTGAAATAAATCTGAAAACAGGTACCCAAGGGGTTAAAAAACATAGCCTGGATATTCTGGGATGCCTTTTCTGTTCTGCTCTCACTGCTGCTGCCTGGGAGGTCTGTCCCCATTAGCTTGCCTGATATCGCTGGCTTATCTCCTTTTCTAAACAGTCGGTATTCTCCGTTCCCATTCCGCTTGCTCTAATCTGTATGAATTAACATTTAGGCCTCCTTTCCATGGACTGTTGGTAGGCAGTGAAATGCCTCTCAAACTCTCACAAAGGCTCACTGCTGCCTGGTAACTGCTCACTGCAGCCTGGCAACTGCTTGCTGAGCACACAGCTCAACAGTCCGTGGAAAGTAGGCCTGAGGGCTCGTTTCCACTAGTGCGGCGTGCGTCTCGTAGACGCACGCCGGCACTGAGCGGGTGGGCGGGATCGCAGGCGATTCCCATCAGCCGTGCCATGCACGGCTATGGGAATCGCAGCCTCCGCCGCGAATTCTGTGGGGGTTTCCGGCCGAATCGCTACTGCAAGCGATTCGGCCGGCGGCGCCGTTGTCCCCTATGGCAGAGTTTCCCCGCGCGATTTGCCTGCGGAGAAACTCTGCGGATTCGCGGCCGTTTCCGCGAGAGTGGAAACGGGCCCTTAGTGACTTGTTGAGATAATCACCGCATAAGGTAGTAATTTTCCGCACTGCTCAGGAATTGTAGCTTTTCATGCGGAAACAGCTTTTATGAATGGACACTTTGCCATGGACTCTTTTCCATGAACTGTTGACAGGCAGTGAAATGCCTCTCAAACTCTCACAACTGCTGACTGCTGCTTGGTAACTGCTTGTTGCTGCCTGGTAACTGCTGACTGCTGCCTGATAACTGCTTTCTGAGCACACAGCTCAACAGTTCGTGAAAAAGAGGCCTTAATGGTCGGAAAAGTCAGCGGTTTTGAGCATTACCGCATGCGGGAATGCTTTATGAATAGAAGCCAAAGCGCTTAGGCCTCTTTTCCATGGACTGTTGAGCTGGGTGCTCAGCAAGCAGTTATCAGGCTGCAGTGAGCAGTTACCAGGCAGCAGTGAGCAGTTACCAGGCAGTACCAGGCAGTAGTGAGCAGATGAGAGAGTCTGAGAGGCATTTCACTGCCTATGAACAGTCCGTGGCAAAGAAGCCTAAGGCCTCTTTTCCACGAACTGTTGAGCTGTGTGCTCACTCAGCAAGCAGTTACCAGGCAGCAGTGAGCAGTTATTAGGCAGCAACAAGCAGTTATCAGGCAGCAGTGAGAGTTTGATAGGCATTTCACTGCCTAGAAACAGTTCGTGGAAAAGAGGCCTTAGAAAAGCCCTTGTAGTGTGAACAAGCCCTATTTCTGAGTTGAGGCTCAATTATGCAAATACATGCAGTTTAAAATGTGCTTATACAATTTACATAATTCTACATCAACTCAGAATTATTTGCATCTCATTGACCATTTCTATGAGGTAGGGCACACTCCTGTCTATATAGGGAACCCCAGTGGTCAGTGAGTCTCTTCTAGGCTCGGTGCACACTTGTCTGTACAGAAAAGCATGTGGTTTCAGGAATGTGTGTTTCTGCGGTTTTGGATTTGTATTTTTGCCTTTTCATCAAGAGATTAAAGATACATTACTGGATCTATTTTTACAAAAATGCATTCATTTGCAGCTCCATAAGAAAGCATTGTATGCATATTGTATGGAGGGAATTGCTGTGCGATTTTAAAGCCCACATAAAATTGCTTCTCACCCGTGCAATTTTTTTGCACCCCATAGCTTTACATTCTTTGTGATTTCGCATGTGGTTTTCCATAATGTGGCCAAGCACATGCAATTTTAGTCCACAGAGCTTAGGAACACTTTAGGAAGAAAACCGACAGCAATTTGGCTGAAGGGGGGCGGCGGAGATCAGTACTGTAAAGATTTATGGGCGGTGGTCTTACACATCATAAAATAAGTACTCTTTAACCACTTGAGGACCCACCCTTTACCCCCCCTTAAGGACCAGCATTGAATTATGTGATCTGTGCTGGGTGGGCTCTACAGCCCCCAGCACAGATCAAACACCAGGCAGAGAGATCAGATCACCCCCCTTTTTTCCCCACTAGGGGGATGATGTGCTGGGGGGGTCCGATCTCTCCTGCCTGCGTGTGGCTGGCGGGGGGGGGCACCTCAAAGCCCCCCTCCGCGGCGAAATTCCGCTTCCCCCCTCTCCTACCTGGCCCCCTGGTGATCGGGGCTGCACAGGACGCTATCCGTCCTGTGCAGCCTGTGACAGGACGTCCCCTGTCACATGGCGGCGATCCCAGCAGCAGCGCCGTACAATGTAAACAAAGCGGATTATTTCTGCTTGTGTTTACATGTAGCCTGCGAGCCGCCATCGGCGGCCCGCAGGCTATTCACGGAGCCCCCCGCCGTGATTTGACAAGAAGCAGCCGCTCGCGCGAGCGGCTGCTTCCTGATTAATTAGCCTGCAGCCGGCGACGCAGAACTGCGTCGCTGGTCCTGCAGCTGCCACTTTGCCGACGCGCGGTATGAGTGCGCGGTCGGCAAGTGGTTAAAGGAAACCTGTAATGTCCCCCTTAAAAAAAGGTGTTTAACTTACCTGGGTCTTCTGCCAGCGCCCTGCAGCCTCCCTGTTCCCGCGCTATCTCTAAACGATCCTCTGGTCCCCTGTCGTGGCTCAGTTTAGTTACTGCTGACTTGAGTCCTGTGCAGGGAGTACATTTGAAATCGGCGCCGGTAGACTTGGGCGCAGGATACAGCGCTATATGGCTGATCCTGCTTCTGCACAAGTCCGGGCCGATTTAATTACTATTCACCCTCCAGGCCGTCATGGATAGTGGGGGAATTAAATAATTTGGCTTCGAGCGATTGCTGGAGGCCGAATTATTGTGTTTTTAAGCAACTTCGGTTCCGTCTTCTGACGGAACCAACGTTACTCACTGAGCGCCGCTATAGACTGATTCCCATTACAGTCTATGGCGGCGCTGGCTGCGCCCAAATCTAGCAGCGCTGAAAAGCACTGCTCCGTGTGCAGGTATAGTAGGAGAAAACTTTGTACTGCCAGGGCAGCGTACAGCCAGGGTGGTCCGGGTTACAGTGCAGTGGCCTTCAACTTCTGGTAGCAAAACTGAGCCACGGTGGGTGATTGGAGACCCGTTCAAAGATGGTGCAGGCACAGGAAGGCTGCAGGGGGCTGATAGAAGCCCCACGTATGAGAAACAGTTTTTTTGGGGGGGAGAGGGGCTTGGGGGGGTTGCACAATACAGGTTTCCTTAAGGCTACTTTCCCATCAGGACGTTGCGTTTGCACAACGTGCCCCTAACGCAACGCATTGTGCACTATAACTTGGACGTTATATAGTGCTTTCTATAGCCTTGCATTTGGTGCGCCGTTTTCGTCGCACAGTGATGGAATGGAAACGGCGCATGCGTTACATATAAAAAAATACATTACTGAGCATGTGCAACAGAAGTAACGCAGCAGATTCATTGCTAAACGCACAGCATGCAGCACTTTCTAATAACGCCTTACATTACACACAAACTCAACGTGTGCAACGTGTAGCAGGTAAAAACAGCAATTTTTGTTCGCTTCAGTCTCTCTTTAAAAGGTAATAAATAGTGCAGCCTCCACATACCTCTCACTACAGTTGTCCTTTTAATACGGAAGACCTTCCAGTGCAAGCAGCTGACAGATTGCCGGTGCTGTATGTGAAGGTCGTGGCAGTGAAGGGGTTACATTAATCACGCCTCACATACAAAATTCTGGGTAATTTACTCTGAGTTCCAGAATCCTTTGGGGGAACTTTTCACTGCTGACTCACTGACTGGGCTACAGTATTTAATCTGTGAGCTCACGCTCTTCCTGTAAGATCTGTTTGTAAGAAAGGCCTCATTGAACTGCCAGGAGAAATATTCTCAATGCACTTTACACTGCAGAGCTGGGTGGGAGTGTCTGAAGACTGGGAGGGGGCGGGCAATGATACACAGACAGAGTAAGGGAGGAAATGATGTCAGGATTGGCTTCAAGATAGACACAGACAAAATACAAGGATTTTCTCAAATTTTTATACTATAGAAAAATCACTAAAATCAAAATGTGGGCAGTGCAAAACATAGGTTATGTAAGCAGAGCAAGTATTTATTTACTTATATATGTGGGTATTTTTCTGAGATAGTATAACTGACCACTCCACTTAAGGCTGGGTTCGCGCAATGGGTTTTGCATTGTGCAATAATTCAGCTGTGAACTCAAAGATTTAGGCAAATACCACACCCCTGCCACCCATCCAGTTATGAAGACCACAAAGAAAGTACCGTGAATACTCATGGATAGGGATGGCAATGCTTAGGAGAAATCAGAGAGAAGCATGTGATCAGCTTGATCAGCTGATAAGGTTTGTAAGGCTCTGACTTGCTGCTCATAATCATGTGCTAAAGCAGGAAGTCATAACAGCAAATCAAAAGCTTACAAATCTATCAGCTGATCAAACTGATCACATGCTTCTCTAGAAGTTCTCCTAAAGCACTGCCACCCCTATTCATGGATATCCCAACCCCATCACTTTTGGCCTAATAAATAAGCCAAATGCAGTGACTGCCTCCCCAATGTGCTTCCCTAGTCCCCCATGCAGAGGAGTGAGCTGCAAAGCACAGCTACGTCTCCTCACTCCAGCTTGTGCCCTCATGTCTCCCCAGGAGTATCATAACTCACCACTATTCACTGTCATGTGACCACAGTGCCCCTGGTGCTCTGGTGGAGAGTTACAAAGCTGCAGGGGAGACACAAGCAGGGCCGATTCTAGTTACAATGACACCCCTGGGCAAAATTTTACCTGAAGTGACCCCCTTCGTCAGGCCAGTACAAGTGCCAAAGTATCAGTAGCCAGCAGCATTGAGTGCCTCCTCCTGTGCTAAATAAATAAGATTGTCTTTATTGAGGTCAGCCACCTCATATTTTACGTTTTTAGTGTTTTTAACCTAATTGTATACATTCCTGGGCACCTTTATACCTGCACTGACCATATAGTGACTGGTTAAGGGCATCGCCTATAACATGGGAGACCAGGGTTTGCATCTGGTTAGTGTTAGTACCTATTCATGGCAAGACCTCCTAACACTGCAGGGTGGCCCCTTGAGTGTGTCCCAGTGGCTGCTGTAGCTCTTGAGCGCTTTGAGTCCTTCAGGAGAAAAGCGCTTAACAAATGTTAGCATTATATAGGGGGACACAGGAAGAGCCATTGGCTGTTGCTGTGCCACCCCTCCCACTCTCCATGTGGTCAGTGTAATGATTGGCTATTCCCACATCACCTGCCTGTTTTCCCCCTTTGTGGTCAGTGTACTAATTGATTTTTCCTCTGTCCCCCATGTGGTCAGTGTACTTTACCCCTTTTATGTCCGCTATAAGGGCTTACAAGTGTTACATGCTCATACCTCCCAACATTTGGTCATCAGACAGCAGGACACTTAGGCCACACCTCTAACCACACCCCCTAATCCTCTCTCTCCCCAGTGTCCGGGACACAAGGGGGGGCAGCGCGGGATAACGAGAGGGCCCCCTCAAATCGGGACAGTCCCGACGAAAACGGGACGGTTGGGGGGCCTGCATGCTTTGTATAGGTAGTCACTCCTTCCAATGCCCCATGGTGACTCTTGTCTCTCTGTCCTCAGTGACCCTTGAAAGTGACTCAGAAGTGACGGCATCCAGCACTCCGGCTCCAGGCATTTATTGACTCCACACATTCCGGGCCTTGGACCCAGCAAGATAAGAGGAGCGGCCGAGTTCCCAGCCTGGAGTGGTGATGCTGAGCATGGCAAAGTCCGGGCCTGTGACGAGAGCGTACAGAGGCCTGCCAGCCCTTCTCAGCAGCAGTGTGAACAGTGTGCATGTAACACCTGGACTGTTTGTTTTCCTATATGTAGGTCAGAGGTGCTACAGAGATACTGGAGATAATGGCCGATGGGTACTGATAAGACCGGGCAAAATAGCATTGCAAAAGTCACCAGGGATTCCAGTAATCATCCCAACAACTGAAGTGCCCTTTGCACTGTAAAATCAATAACTTTCTCAAAGTACAAGCGCAACTCTTTCTTAAAGGGAACCGAGCACCTGTGTGTCCCGAGCTTACACAACCGATCATCATCAGTTTTATTTTAAAAAATGGAAAATCGATTGGTTTGATTGTATCGTGTATGGCCACCTTAAAAGGAACTCAAGGTGAGAGCGATATGGAGTCTGACATGTTTATTTCCTTTTAAAGAGGGATTGTCCGCCATAAAATCAAATTCCATTTACCCACTGGACTGTGTTTATTATGCAGCCTGGAACCCCACCCTGCATTGCAAGCACTCCAATCTAATCAGAAATGTTTCGGCTGTAATAAACCTTATATCAGTCAGACTGGCTCTGTTTGGTACATTGCCCATATGCGGCTTCCGGTATTTAGTGGCACTTGATTTGGCCTGAGGAAGTGTGCATGGTCCCACGAAACATGTTGCCTGTGCTATGCACTAATAAACAGTTCATTTTATGTGAACGTGTCATCTGTCGAGGTAAGCCAACTCAAGCTTTCTTATTTTATTTGTTTTTAGAGCATTTTATACCTATTGGGCGTCTCTTTTCCTTGTTCCAGGAGAGGGAAGCTAGTCACCTCCCCTCCCACATTCCTGCTCCTCACTGACTGGCTGAGGGCAGTTCATTGTGAGATAAGGCTTACATCTGCCCTTGCTGTGCTCACATGTTTACAAAGCAAGCTAGCTATGACAGAGCAGATTCTATGAGAAAAAAATGTAAGGGAGGAAATGACATCAGTATTGGCTTCAGTCAGAGGAAACCAATGCAAATGCCAGGAACAGAATTCTCTTTATTTACTATATAAAATTCACTGAAATAAAGACGTGGACAATACAATACATCTGTAAGTAGTGCAAGTGCTTATCTACTTATAAATGTTTTTTTCCCCTGGCATAATATGGCTGACCCTGCTGCTTTAAACAATGCACATTGCCTGGCTGTCCTGCTGATCCTCTGCCTCTAATACATTTAGCCATAGACCCTGAACAAGCATGCAGCAGATCAGGTGTTTCTGACATCATTGTCAGATCTGACAAGATTAGCTGCTTGCCTCCTTTCTGGTGTTATTCAGACACTACTGCAGCCAAATAGATCAGCAGAGCTATTGTTATTAAAAGGAAATAAATATGGCAGCTTCCATGGGTCTCACACCTCAGGTTCCTTTTAACATACTTTGCCATATGCAATACTCTTTTTCTCCAGAGTTTTTTCCTTAGTGATGTTTTCACATCTTACCAATAAAATGCATTTTAAAAAACCAACAAGCAAAAAAATTACTAACAATTATTTTGAGAGTTTATTGAGTAAAGGGGCCATCATTTAATGAAAAAGGAGAAATCTATAATGAAGCATTTTATATTTTGCACATATGTACATTGTATATTGTGTACGCATAAATATGTATCAGTGTTCCTATTAACATTGTATGATAAACATTTGTGTAATAAAGTTGTTAAATGGCCACCCAACTTATGTTTTTAACAAGATGTTTTTTAATTTTTTTAAATAAATAATAATAATAAAAAAGATATCACATCTCAGTTTAATTATTGCATCCATTCAAATACTTTAAGTTAGCGCTAGCGTTTTGAAAAGTGCTCAGAATCGCTCTAGGTGTGCACCAGCCCTAAGGGCCGGGTTTCCATTACAAAGAGATGCGAATGCGGCTACCTAGCCGCATCGCATCACTTCCGCATCACTTCCCGATGCGGAAGTCGATGGAGGACATGGGACGCGGCTGCGGGCGGATGCGGCTGTGCGAAAATCTGCAGCATGCTGCAGATTCTCGGATTGCTCCGCACCGCTCCACACAACATGCACGCAGTGGAAACTCTTCCATTGACGTGCCTGTGTTTGCGGAAACGGGCCCTTAGACATACAGGTCAAACTCCAGCCTGCCGGCCAAATTTGGCCCACAGAGCTATTCAATTTGGCCCACAAGTGGTTTCCCCACTTTGCATTATGTTTGGCCCACTCTAGACCACCAGGGAAGCTATATTGGAGGTGAAGCCCTAGAACACCAGGGAAGCCATATGAGGGAGGTAGGAGGGAAGCACTAAACACTAGGGAACACTGCATACCGCCCAACTTTTGGAGATGAGATAAAGGGACACTTAACCCACGCCCATGCCACACCCCTGGCCACGCCCTCAGCACGCCTCTAGTCACGCATACCATAAAGATTTCATAAGAAACATGTTGTTTTATAATTCAAACCACACTGGTCCTTTCTATCCTGGTTCGTTTTCCTTCATAGTAACATTTTAAAATTAGTAATATATCAATTTATAGATTGGGAATAAAGTTTATAGTCAATCAAACACATTTTTAGTATAGAAATATATATATTTGCATAGAAAGAGGGACAAAGTCCTGAAAGAGGGACAAATGAGGGTGAAAGGGGGACAGAGGGACAGGGCTCCCAAAAAGGGACTGTCCCTCCGAAAAAGGGACAGTTGGGAGCTATGGAACAGTATAGGGGAGGGAGGGGGCCACAAGACACCAGGGGAATGTATCAGGGAGGGAGGGGGCCATTAGACACCAGAGAACTGTATAGGGAAGGGCAGACCACTAAAACAAAGAAATAATAGGGAACTATATAGCGGAGGGAGAATCATTAGACACCAGGAGACTGTATAGGAGAGGGAGGGCCACTAGACACCAGGAAACTGTATAGTGGTTGGAGGGGGGCCACTAGACACTAGGGAAATGTATGGCGGGGGCTACCTAGTACAATTGAACACAAAGAGGTATATCCATGGGCCTCAGTGAATGGCCAGTGTATACAGGGGAGCCACAGACTATGGTAAGAGGTCCATCAAGCCTCTAAAAGGGCATGCAAGCTATACAACCCACAAATCTAATCTGGTCTCAACCCTTTCTCTGGGATTTTTTCCCCAAATCTTTAGTTTTTAATGGAATAACAGTGATACAGCATGATAGTGAGCACATTTCGGGTACATGCCCTTTGTCAAGTGCTTCACAGCACTTGAGCCCAAAACTTTGTGCTCGCTATCATGCTGTATCACCATTCTTCCAATAAAAACTAAAGATTTGGATAAGAATCCCAGAGAAAGGGCTGTGGAGTGGGTACAAAAATAATCCGACTCCTTTATGGAAACGCAGACTCCAGCTCCACGTACCCAAAATTGCTCTGACTCCGACTCCTCGACTCCAACTGGACAGCCCTTGCAAGGCTGTGGAGTCGATGCAAAAATTATCCAACTCCGACTCCTCAGTTTATGAAACCACCGACTCCAGGTACCCAAAATTGGTCCGACTCTACAGCCCTGTGGACAACATTGTTCTTTTTTGTATATACTGTGCCGCACCCCGCCATTCACCAATATTCTACTATAAAAGTGTAAAGAAGGATTGTAAAATACTGGTATTAGATGCCAATAATTTACTACAGCTAAACTTAACCCTGCTACCCGACGCCTACCCACTCCCCTCCCCCGCACTCACACAAATGCCCTATCTGACCCCTAATCGTCCCCCCTCCCCCCACTGCACAAACACTCAACCTGACACCTAACCCTAACTGCACCCCCCCCACACACACACACACACACACACAGAACCTACCTGAGGCATAATTTATCGGGCGCTGCCATAGGCACCCATTGAAATAGCTTAATTGAGGGGTAATTTGGGTGAGGCAGGGCATGGCATCTAAATAGGGCCTCGCTATAGCCACAATGCTATAGTGAGCTACCCAAGCAGACGAACCCCGAATTACATCTCCCTTCAAGTTGCTACAACTTGGATAAGGAATAGTAATTAACGCTGCCAGGAATTTTACCACTTTTCACTCAGCTCACTCTGTGCCTTTTTTTTCTGCAACTTTAATATCGCAGGCCACTGCGCCTGTGTGGCCCTGGCCTTGCGAGTCCTCACTCCCGCTCATATCGTCGGGTCCATCCTGCGCAGGCGCAGTACGTAGTGCAGTGGCCCGTGACATTAAAGTAGCAGAAAACGGAAGTGATCCACGGCGGGGGACCGGAGGATCATATTTTTCCCAGCGTGGGCACGGGATGTCTGCAGGAGGCTGGTAGAAGCAGGTAAGGTAAGTTCAACTTTTTTTTTAACACTTACAGTTGTTCTTTAGGGCTTGTTCACACCTAGGGCGTTTTGTGTTTTTTTTTTGTTTTTTTTTGAGGGCTGGTGATTTTTAAAAACGCCCTGAAATCACTAGTGCAATGAATCCCTATGGGATAGGTCATACCAGCGCGTTTTGTCCACTTTTTCCTCTCAGCAAAGCACCGCATGTCGCATTTTCAGGGCGATTTTGCTACTATGGAAGGTATGGGAAATGCGCAAAATGCTCACAAATCGCTTTATACGGCGATTATCCAGTGATTGCGTCCACACTTTTAAGAGTAAATACATTGTATATATTCTTTTCAGGGTCAAAGAGTTCACTTCCTGAGTCCTGACTTGCGTCAGGAAGTGAAAAAGCGCTTAACACAAAATCATAGCATGCAGTGGAGCTCCAGGGGGGGGGGGGGGTGTGGGCACGCAAAAAAAACGAAAACTCTAGTGGGAACACAGCCTGAGGAAGGGTGGAAATATGCTGGGCTGCACTCAGCAGGACTGAGGAAGGAAGAGATATGCTAGGCAGGAGTGAGGCAGGAGAAGATATGCTGGGCAGCAGCCAGCAGGACTGATGCAGGAGGAGATATGCTGGGCAGCAGCCTGCAGGAGTGAGGCAAGAGGAGATATGCTGGACAACAGCCAGCAGGACTGAGGCAGGAGGAGATGTGCTGCTGGTCAGCAGCCAGCAGGAGTGAGGCAGGACTAGATACTGGACAGCAGGCAGGAGGTGATACTGGACAGCAGCCGGCAGGCAGGAGGCAGGAAGTGATACTGGACAGCAACCCCGGCAGGAGTAAGGCAAGAGGAGATATGCTGGGCAGCAGCTGGCAGGAATGAGGCAGGAGAAGATATGCTGGATAGCAACCCCTGCAGGAGTGAGGCAAGAGGAGGTACTAGGCAGCAGCTGGCTGGACTGAGGCAGGAGGAGATATGCTGGACAGTAGCCTGCAGGAGTGAGGAAGGAAGAGATACTGGGCAGCTGCCAGCAGGAGTGAGGCAGAAGGAGATACTGGACAGCAACTGGCTGGACTGAGGCAGGAGGAGATACTGGACAGCAACCGGCAGGGCTGAGGCAGGAGTAGATATTGGACAGCAGCCTGCAGGAGTGAGGCAGGAGGAGATACTGGGCAGCAGCCGGCAGGACTGAGGCAGGAGGAGATACGGAGATACTGGACAGAAGCCTGCAGCAGTGAGGCAGGAGGAGATACTGGACAGCAACCGACAGGACTGAGACAGGAGGAGGTATGCTGGGCAGCAGCCAGCAGGAGTGAGGTAGGAGGAGATATGCTGGACAGCAACCGGCAGGAGGAGATACTGGGCAGCACCCGGCTGGACTGAGGCAGGAGGAGATACTGGACAGCAACCGGCAGGGCCCGGCTGAGGCAGGAGGAAAAAATGGACAGCAGTCTCCAGGAGTGAGGCAGGAGGAGATACTGGGCAGCAGCCAGCAGGACTGAGGCAAAAGGAGATACTGGGTGGGCAGCAGCCGGCAGGACTGAGGCTGTGGCAAGAGGAGATAATGGGCAGCAGCCGGCTGGACTGAAGATATACTTGGCCACAGTTAGAGCAGCATTGAAAGGGTTGAGCAGTGGCTGCAACTGCTGCTGGAATGTTAGGAGGAGAACACACAGGCCACAAGGAGCAGGAGCCAGAGGTCATCCCTAGGGTCGGCCAGCTTGTTGTGGTGTGAAAACACTGCAGCATTCAGCTAGAGCGGGGGTCAAACTTTTTCGGTCAAGGGACAGGTCACCATACTTCAAAGTAATGGGGGGCCGGAGTCAGTGCAGTTTCTAGGCTAAAATGCACCCAGGGCGAGGGTGTAAAAATTGCCCCCCCCCCCCCCCCGAAGCAAGGTATGGGTGCCCGCAGTGTAGGTTAGCCAGGTCTAGTTGCACTCAGTATAGATTCCCCCAGAATAGGTACCCCAGTATAGGTAGCCAGCTATAGGTCCCCCCAGTATAGGTAGCCAGCCATAGGTGAGCCAATATAGTTGTCTCTGGTATAGGTTAGCCAGGTAGGTGCCTCCAGTATAGGTAGCCAGTATAGTTGCCCACAGTATAGGTTAGATAGGCAGGCGTCCCCGGTAGATAGTTAGGTGCCCCCAGTACAGGTTAGCTAGGTGGGTGCCTCTAATATAGGTAGCCAGAATAGTTGCCCCCAGCATAGGTTAGATAGGTAGATGCCCCCTGTATAGGTTAGTTAGGTAGGTGCCTCCAATATAGGTAGCCAGTATAGTTGTCACCTGTATAGACTAGCTAGGTAGGTAGGTGCCCCCAATACAGGTTGGATAAGTTAATGCTCCCACTATAGGTTAGATAGGTAGCTGCCCCCCAGTATAGGTTAGGAAGGTGCCCCCCAGTATAGGTTAGATAGGTAGGTTCCCCCCAGTATAGGTTAGATAGGTAGGTGCCCCCCAGTATAGGTTAGATAGGTAGCTGCCCCCCAGTATAGGTTAGATTAGGTAGCTGCCCCCTCAGTATAGGTTAGATTAGGTAGCTGCCCCCCAGTTTAGATAGGTAGGTGCCCCCCAGTATAGGTTAGAAAGGTAGGTGCCCCCCAGTATAGGTTAGATAGGTAGCTGCCCCCCAGTATAGGTTAGATTAGGTAGCTGCCCCCTCAGTATAGGTTAGATAGGTAGCTGCCCCAGTATAGATTAGGTAGGTGCCCCCCAGTATAGGTTAGATTAGGTAGGTGCCCCCCAGTATAGGTTAGATTAGGTAGGTGCCCCCAGTATAGGTTAGATAGGTAGGTGCCCCCAGTATAGGTTAGATAGGTAGGTGCCCTTGGTATAGGTTAGATTAGGTAGCTGCCCCCCAGGTTAGATAGGTAGGTGCCCCCCAGTATAGGTTAGATAGGTAGCTGCCCCAGTATAGGTTAGATTAGGTAGGTGCCCCCCAGTATAGGTTAGATTAGGTTGGTGCCCCCCAGTATAGGTTAGATTAGGTAGGTGCCCCCAGTATAGGTTAGATAGGTAGGTGCCCCCAGTATAGGTTAGATAGGTAGGTGCCCCCAGTATAGGTTAGATAGGTAGGTGCCCCCCAGTATAGGTTAGATTAGGTAGGTGCCCCCAGTATAGGTTAGATAGGTAGGTGCCCCCAGTATAGGTTAGATAGGTAGGTGCCCCCCACGATAGGTTAGATAGGTAGGTGCCCTCGGTATAGGTTAGATTAGGTAGCTGCCCCCTCAGTATAGGTTAGATTAGGTAGCTTCCCCCCAGGTTAGATAGGTAGGTGCCCCCCAGTATAGGTTAGATAGGTAGCTGCCCCAGTATAGATTAGGTAGGTGCCCCCCAGTATAGGTTAGATTAGGTAGGTGCCCCCCAGTATAGGTTAGATTAGGTAGATGCCCCCAGTATAGGTTAGATAGGTAGGTGCCCCCAGTATAGGTTAGATAGGTAGTTGCCAACCAGTTTAGGTTAGATAGGTAGGTGCCCCCCAGTATAGGTTAGATAGGTAGGTGCCCCCCAGTATAGGTAAGATAGGTAGGTGCCCCCTCAGTATAGGTTAGACTAGGTAGTTGCCCCCCAGGTTAGATAGGTAGGTGCCCCCCCAGTATAGGTTAGATTAGGTAGGTGCCCCCCAGTATAGGTTAGATTAGGTAGGTGCCCCCCAGGATAGGTTAGATAGGTAGGTGCCCCCAGTATAGGTTAGATTAGGTTGGTGCCCCCCAGGATAGGTTAGATAGGTAAGTGCCTCCCAGGATAGGTTAGATAGGTAGGTTCCCCCCAGGACAGGTTAGATAGGTAGCTGCCCCAGTATAGGTTAGGTAGGTGCCTCCCATGATGGAGGGGGGAGCCGCAGCCGCGGGGAGGGCAGCCCGACCTCTCCCTCCCACTCCCCGGGCCGCCCTCCGTGCGATCCCCTCTCGGACTGCAGAGTAATGCGCAGGGAAGCGCTGTGCATAACTACTCACCTCGCTGGCTACAAACGCTGCTCTCTCGCTGCCAGTCTCATCTCTCCATACACGCTGATACACACACATGCTGCTTCCTGTTTAGCAGCGTGTGTGTATCAGCGTGTAGGCAGAGAGGAGACTGGCGGCGAGAGAGCAGCGCTTGGAGCCAGCGAGCATATGTTGAAATTCATGAGGCTCTCTTAGATTTAGAGCAAAATCTTGATGACCCCACTCTTGCTTCAGAAGCAAGATCTCTTTCTGTAATGATGGAAGACTTCAGCTTCATTGTCACTCTCATCATATGGTACGATCTTCTGTTTCAGGTACACATTGTGAGTAAATCCATGCAGTCCAGAGACATGGAGATTACACGATGCAATAATTTGTTAAAAAAATTACACTGAATTTGTTAAGAAATTTCGGGATTCTGGATACGAATCTGCAAAGATTGCTGCCAAAGAAATAGCCTTGGCCTTGGACATTGAAGCACAATTTACAAGGAGAAAAAGGCCTAGGAAGAAAAAAAGGTTGTTATGAGAGTCAAGATGAACCTATTACGGATGCAGAAGAGCTTTTCAAAATATCCGTTTTCTATCCCTTGGTTGACAACATGACTGCTTCACTGGAAAGGCGCTTCGCTCAGCTATCTAACCACAATGAACTGTGGGGCTTTCTGTACAATATTATGTGTTTGCCGGAAAATGATAAACTTCAAAATATGTGCAAGACATTAGAAGCCATTTTAACCCAGCCTGCAGTGGTAGACCTTGAAGGGAAACAGAGTGACATTGACGGTAAAGAGTTGTTTGAAGAGCTCAAACATATTCAGCCAATGATTTCCCAATCTTCAATTACACCGCTTGAAGTTTTGAAACTCATAAATGACACACAGTCACATGACCTTTTCAGAAATATATGGATTGCAATGAGGATTCTGCTGACTATTCCCATTACAGTTGCAAGTAGTGAAAGGAGCTTCAGCAAACTTAAATTGATAAAAACCTATCTACGTACCACGATGACGGATGAAAGGTTATCATCCCTTGCAATTCTTTCCATCGAAAGTGACTTAGTTGAAAAACTGGACTATTCAGCAGCTATAGATGCTTTTGCAGCTGCAAAATCTAGAAAGGTGGATTTCTCCTAAAACCTTGTCCATCACATTTGTTGAACAGTTTCCAGAAATCAGAATATGCTCTCTCTCAATCCAATTATTTTGCCCATATGCCATTGTCACATGTCCTTAGATCACAATATTCGACCATTCCACCTATCCTTTCAGAGTCTGTCATATTCAATATCCTCACTGGTCTTTCCCCTAAAAAAATGATCTCGTTATTATGTTCTGCTATTATGTTGCCAGGTGCTACCTGCAGAGCCTATATTAAAAAATGTACTTGGGAGGAGGAAGTTGCAACTCCTCATCATCCAGCAGACCAACCTTCTTCTCCCAAGTACATTTTTTTAATATAGGCTCTGCAGGTAGCGTCTGGCAACATAATAGCAGAACATAATACTGGGATGATGAGGAGTTAGAGAGTGCCCTCTCTGCTGTGGTCCAGGTCTCACAACACTTGCCTGATGGACTTCTTGCACTTTACACACTCCATATAGCCCATCTAACTCTGGTAGCTCTGCCTAAATACCACCAAAGCTACTCAGAACTTTGCCCTTAAAGTGACTACATGGGTTCAACTGTTGGACCCTTTGAAAAAGACTTGATCTGGTTGGTTAATGCTATTCTCCTGTATACAAAGCACTTTATCAGGCAAGAGATGTGCATTATTATTTTTTCAAAATTCTGTTGTTTTGGAAGCATCCCCTGCATACTTCCATATGAGCACCACCATCTATGCGTTAAATATTACTTTTTTTTTGTACATTTACTTGCATGTGCTAGTTATTGACTGTTAACGTGACATTTTTTTTTGTTGGTTTTGCACATGATGGATAATTGTATTTTATGACACTATGGGCCATATGCAATTCTCTTTTTCCCCTGAGTTTTCTCCTAGGAGAAAAATGTTTAACTTTGATTTAAAATAACTTATTAGCACTTTGCAATGGAAAAAAGTATCAAAAAGTAGGTAAAAAGTACTATCAAAATTATTTTGAGTATTTTTTTGCTTGCTGGTGGTATAAAAGGGATTTTATTGACAAGTTTTAAAATATCACCTAAGAAAAAACTCAGGTGAAAACGTGAATTGCATATGGCCCCTTGAGCTTGTTGGTTAGTCTGTAGGACTACTTTTTTTAAGTGTATTGCCTACCTTTATACTACAGTTCTCCAGTATCACCCTGCCTGCACCTTTTAGTGAAGTGTTGTAATTTATTAAAAAAAAATAAAAATGGTAAGTTGGTTTCAAGAAGCCTTTTGACATGATTTCACTTAGCAGCTCTGATTTTGGGGAAGGAGGGTGGGGGGGAGGTTGGGGGGGGGGGGGCATATTTTTGGACTCTCGAACTGGGTGAAATTTAGCCTAGAAACTGCCCTGGTTAGAGGCTAGTGATGCGTCACTCTAGGCATCAAGTCCCCTTCCCTATCAGATGCCTGTCCTTGTATGTGTGTACAAGGCTTAAAGTGAACCAGAGACGAAGCACCCTCATGAATTTTACCATATATATCAGTGGGAACTTTAGAGAAAACACCTACCCTGCTCTCTGTTTCATCCTTCTCTGCTCAGCCTGTTTGTTATCAGCCCTGATAAAATCCCCCACTGAGCATTCAGTCTGGCTTTGCTCAGGAATCATTATAGCTGAGTCATTATAGCAGAGCCAGAAGGGGGCAGGCTTGGGCTTGAAAAGGCATCAGTGAAGACAGACTCAGCTATAATGATTCCTGAGCAGAGCCAGACTGAATGTTCAGTCGGGGATTTTATCAGGGCTGATAACAAGCAGGCTGAGCAGTGAAGGATGAAACAGAAAGCAGGGTAGGTGTTTTCTCTAATGTTCCCACTGATATATATGGTAAAATACATGACGGTGCTTCGTCTATGGTTCACTTTAAGAAAAAGTCTCTTGTGTTAGAAGATAGCGCTAAACAGTGTAAAAACCTTTTTTTAGATAAACTTTCAAAATGCAGAGGAAAGTTGGATCGCTTCTCTCTCAGCTCACCTCAAATATCTAGTTCTAGAAGGCAGTGTTACACAACGTAGTAATTTCCAGATTACTCTGGCCTACCCCCCCCACACACACACACACACACACACACACACACAAGTGATTTCAACCCGCAGCTGAACTAAGGTCCCCTACCTTTTGTGTCCCCACCTCTCCCTCTAGATTGTAAGCCTTTGGGTAGGCTCCTGCTCCTCCTCCTTATGTCTCCTATCTGTTCACGCTCCTCCATTACTGTACACCCATCCTATGGATCTGACTGAACTCGGCTTGCCTAATCTCCATGCTCCCATCTAGTGACTGACTAAGCATTACCTTGTACTCATGCTGTGCTGCGTGATCTGGTTTCCATATATTCCTGTATTATTGCTGTATGTCACCCCTAAATATTGTCTGTAACCTTAACTAATGTCCAGCGCTGCGTAATATGTTGGTGCTTTATAAATACAATAAATAAATAAAATCACACATCATCATAAAAATGTGTACTTAAAATTCAGGATATTCCCATAAGCAGCTGCTTAGGATCTTCATATAATGGCACAGATGATCCACCACCACACCGGATGGGAATGGACTCACCAAATCAAAGGACCTAGGTCGGCATACACCTTAAAACACTAGGCAGTTTCCCATCACACTGGCTTAGCCAGTAACAAACCGGTAGACTTCAGCTAGAGCAGGGGTCTCAAACTCGCGGCCCGCGGGCCATTTGCGGCCTTCGATACAATATTTTGTGGCCCTCGCCGGCAAAAGCTTCCTTATAGTTCGCTTCAGTGCTCCCAAGAGATCCGCCACATCCCCGCCGCTAAACGAGGGCTGCAGAGCCCCCAAATCGCCCAGGGGGCAATCCGCCGGCATTTCCTGGAAGGGGCAGAGCTTTCAGCTTCAGCTCTGCCCCTCCTGACATCAATCGCCGCACGGATCGCCGCCTCTCCCCGCCCCTCTCTGTGAAGGAAGAGTGAGAGGGGGGGCAGAGGCGGCGATGCGCCGCGATTGTGAAATTCCTTATGCGGCCCAGCCTCTTTCTGACTTTGCCTCCTGCGGCCCCCCAGGTAAATTGAGTTTGAGACCCCTGAGCTAGAGTATCCTCATTATATCGTAAAACTAGATATCCTTGCAACTATAGCCTTGAAGTAAAAAGCCTTGACTAGTATAAATCCATACAATTTGTTTTATCTCTTAAACAGTTGTACACTTACAAGCTTTGTGGAGATAAATCCACATAGAGTTTTAGGAATGGGCCCTGTATGTTGGGCACTGGCCGGCTCTGCTGAAGTTCCTTAAGTAGCCGGTGTGCTACAACCTCTGGGACACCACTTGGACAAATCTACTCCCTTCTCCTGGAGTAGCAGTAGGATATTGTACCGTGTTAGCCATCAGTAAAAGCAAGAAGTTTTAAATCAGGATGATACCATGTATTGGCTAACTGAAAATAATAAGAATAAGCGAGCTTTCAGCTTTGTAGCCTTCGTTGGGCTTTGTCGGGCTTTAACAGGATTTAAAGGGAACCAGAGAGGATAAAAAAAAAGGTTTTATACATACCTGGGGCTTCCTCCAACCCCATACGTACGGATCGCTCCCACGCTGCCGTCCTCTGCTGCCTGGATCCGCCGGTACCGGCTCCCATCATTGCCGCGAGTCGGCCAGTCGGCCGGCGGACGCGGCCGATTCTCCGCATCACACGGAGCTCCCTCTATAGAAGTACGCATGAGGCTGCCTACTGCGCAGCTGCATGCGTACGGGTATGGAGAGAGCGCCTGTGATGCGGACAATTGGCTGCGTCCGCCGGAAGTGATGGGCCCAGTACCGGCGGTTCCAGGAAGCGGAGGATAAAGGCGTGGGAGCGATCCAGGCTTATGGGGCTGGAAGAAGCCCCAGGTATGTATAAAAGGATCCATCTGAAAATGGCGCCTGCGAATAATGGTGCACGGTGTTGCCGCTAATCCGTTTGCCACTTATCGCTATTTAACGTTAAAGCCTTATTGTTATTTAACGTTAAAGCCTTATTGTTATTTAGCGTTAACACACAGAACCCTCTCTGTACCTATCCCTAACCCCTAAACCCCCCCTGGTGGTGCCTAACCCTAACCACCCCCCTGATGGTGCCTAACCCTAAGACCCCCCTAATGGTGCCTAACCCTAAGACCCCCCCTGGTGGTGCCTAACCCTAAGACCCCCCTGGTGGTGCCTAACCCTAAGACCCCCCTGGTGGTGCCTAACCCTAAGACCCCCTGATGGAGCCTAACCCTAAGACCCCCTGGTGGTGCCTAACCCTAACCACCCCCCTGGTGGTGCCTTACCCAAAGACCCCCCTGGTGGTGCCTAACCCTAACCACCCCCCTGATGGTGCCTAACCCTAAGACTCCCTCCCCCCCAAGTGGTGCCTAACCTTGACAGTGTTACATTAAATCCATTCACCGTTTTGCAGTTAAATAACTTCTGCAGTTTGGCTTATGTAGGGCACTATTGATAAATAACGTTACTGTGGGCAATAATGTCTGCTGTTTGGCAAATGAACGTCACTATTGATAAATAACGTTAGTGTGTGCCACTATTGATAAATAACGTTAGTGTGTGCCGTTTTCCTTCTTTTTTCCCTGTGCACCATTATTATGCAGTACTAACGATAAATAGCGATAAGCTTATCTTTTTAATGCGGCGCCATTTTTATGCATAGGCACTGTGCGCCATTATTCACTGATCCGGTATAAAAGCTTTTTCTATTTTAACAAGCCATTCCTCTCTGGTTCCCTTTAAGCACGACGAAGGTTGCAAAGCCGAAAGCTCGCTTATTCTTATTCTTTTTAGTTAGCCCATAAATGGTATCATCCTGATTTAAAACTTCTTGCTTCTCCCTGAGTTACAAGCTCCCACTTCTGCATCCAGACCCACTGAAGTCTACTGCTATTGTTACCGGCTAAGCCAGTGTGGTGGGGGACAGTGTTCCAAGGTGTATGCTGACCTGCATATAGGTCCTTTGATCTGGTGAGTCCATTCACATCGGTTGTTGGGGAGGATCATTATTATTATTATTGATTTATAAATCGCCAACATATTCTGTGGCACTGTACAAAGTAAGAAACAAACATGGGGTATAAAATAATACAAATAATAGTATACACCAATATACAAAATACAGAATCGGTACAAAGTACAGAATTGGTAGGAACAGTGACAAAATTAATATGAATAAACATGTAACAAAATCCAAGACACAAAATGGTGAGAGAGCGAGCTTGCAATTTAGAGGAATGGGGAGGGGGAAGGAACAAGAGGTGGGGTAGTATAAAATATTCATACCTAGGCTAGAGGCAGTGTTAGGTTAGGTTATCTAGTAGGATTAGTATGCTTGACGGAAAAAGTGATTTTTGAGGGCATATTTAAAGATAAAAAAGATTGGAGAGTGACGGATGTGTTGTGACAGAGGATTCAAGAGGAAGGGTGAAGCATGTAAGAAATCTTGTATACATGAGTGCAAGGAGGTGATTCTAGAGGACGACAAAAGAAGGTCATGTGCAGATCTGAGATTGAGGTTGGGTTGGTATCTGGAAACTAGCACACCTGCAACAATTAGGGCTCTTTCACACTTGGACGTTGCGTTAGAGGGGACGTTAAGGTGGCATAACTTCCCCTAACGCAACGCATGATGGTGGTGGTAGAGGACGCTACATAGAGCCACGTTAAGCAGCTCTTGATGTGTCTGTGATGCGTACTTTTTGACGCATGCGCCGGTGGAGACCACGTGAGCGGAACACTTCGCATCACGCGGTCCCGCCAGCCAATCGCTGCACAGAGCGGCCGCTCCAGGAAGTAAACACTGCACGTCACACAGTGCAGTGAATATTAATTAGCCATGTGGCTAGGGGCACTAGCGGACTCTCCCCTCCACCTCCAACATAACTGAGCATGTGCAAGCAGTCTAACGCGGCTAAAACAGCGTATAACGCACAGCATGCTGCACTTTCACAGAACGTGCAGCTTGTTACAATGTAACGCAACGTGGGCACTGTGAACAGCCCATTGATTTTTCATTACTGCTGCGTTACAGGCTACTCTAACGTGCGCCTGTAACGTCCCACTGTGAAAGCAGCCTTAAACTTCATTTGAATTACGAGTAATCACTCGTGATTACTCGTAACAGCCTCCGGTGATCATCACTGGTTGTGTAACACTACCTTCTAATACTAGATATTTAACCACTTGAGGACTGCGTTGTTAACCAGGCCATTTTTCATAAATTGGGCCACTGCAGCTTTAAGGGCTCACTGCAGGGCCACAGAACTCAGCACTCCCCCCCCCCCCTTTCTGATTGTCTGATCGCTCCCCCAATTTTCTTATTTTTTTACTAATAAAAATGCCCATTTTTTCCCCCTCCCTCCCCCTGTCAGCCTATCACAGCGATCGGCTGTGATAGGCTTTAGCCTATCACCGCCGATCGCTTCTCTGTCCCCCGGGGGGTGGACAATCGCTGCTGGGAGACTGAAGGCGGAGCTTCACCTCCCAAGTGGAGATGCGCATCAGCGTTCGCACTCTCCTCCTAGCCCCATAGGAGGCCGTTCACGCCAATCTGCGCGTGGAGCGGTCCTGGGGTTGCCGTCGCATTCATGCCAATTGGCGGGGAGCGATCGCAAGAAGTTAAGAAAAAAATCTGACGGCGAAATGTTTATCTGGGCAATCTGCCAAAATCACTTTGTTTTTGATTGTCCTCTTCACTCAAGTTCAGTTTGACAGAACTCTCAGTACAACCGAAGATAGGAAACAATATTAACACCATTTTAATTAATATATATCCGAGAAGGACAGTATATTTACTGGAGCGCGAAATAACTTCTTCATTAATGAGCGCTCGCGCTGCACCAGGGGTCAGAAGATCACCTCGATGAGAAGGTATTAATGGAAAGCTCTGAAGAATGCGGACAGCCTGTTTAGTTATTCCGTGGGTTCAGTTAGACCGCTGCTAAAAATAGATGGATCGTGACGCACAGCGGCGGTTAAAAAATAAAGAGAGGTTACGGTTTCCAAAATCCGCCGGACCAAAACATTGAATGGGCATTTTAGCCTGGATAATGAATAATTCATTTGGGTTGGGAGCTTATTTTAATTCAAGCCTCTGTTGACCTGATTGAACCGCAGTTCTACCAAGTACAGATTTATCTTACGAGAATCTTTTTACGAGCGAGGTCAGCTGGTGCGTGGGATACGGGCACAATAAGGAAGGGGAACCACAATCGCCTGTGCAGAGGGAAAGGGAATGTTTTCACCATTACTCACACTAGCTGTGCAGTGCACTTGTTCACCTTTCCCCTGATACTCCAAATGCCAAAAGTGCTTTCAGTTCTGAGGCTCCATGGTGATTCAGCAGGCCTGGATTTACCTCATATTTGCCTATAGGAACAGATGTCCTGCCACTCTAGACTTCGTCCTCCATGAACCGGCAAACCCCTGCCGAACCGCACCGCAAGTGTGCTGGCTGGCCCAGCTGTCACTTCTCACTTGCTTCCTTTACCCGTCATAGGTAGCACAGGTGCCCCTTAGTATTAGGTATCCAGAAGTACCCTCAAATATTAATTAGGTAGAGGTGCCTCCAAGTATTAGGTAGCTAGTGATGCCCCTGAATGAAATGAGATCTCGTCAGTGGAATGCAGAGTAACCTCTCATTTGCACTCATCAGCACTCTGCACAGGGAAGGAGGGAGGGAGGCGCCAGGGGAGGGGAGGGAGCCGCCTTTCCATCATCAGGCACCTGTAGGCACGTGCCTACAGAGCCTTATGGTAATTCTGGCCCTGTGAGTCAGTCCTGAGTCTATGCATACCTGTGATCATCATTTATATGTAAATATGGTAGGAGACTTTACAGCACACCTGTACAGAAAATATTGAATGATATTAACTATATAAGTAAATTGTGAGCAGTGGAAAATTTTAATCAGATTTTGAGAAAATTGAATTTAATTGTGCAGAATAGATGATCAGTTTCTTGATTTAACCGCTTGAGGACTGTAGGATTACACCCCCCCAGTGATCAGGCTATATTTTACAACTCAGGGCTCTGCAGCTTTAAAAGCTCGCTGCAGGGCCATACCACTCAGCACACAACTGGATTTTGTCCCTTTTTCTTGCCACCAACAGAGCTTTCCATTGGTGGCATCTGATCATTGCTGCTATATCTTTTTGTTTTTTTATTTATTTATTTTAATTATTATTATATTTTAATAAAGGCGCCTATTTACTTTAAATGTAACTACCCGTCATCCCTCCCTCTCCCCCCCCCCCCCCCACCCGAGAGCCAATCAGTGTGATCGGCTCTCATAGGTATTAGTAGCCAATGGAGGGGAGAGCTCAGAGTTAGATAAACAATTTTTTTTTGTTTAGCTCCGTCATTCAAGTGAGTATGCGCATAAGCGCGCGCGATCCCCTGCAATCTCTGGGGGAGCTGTTATCAAATTCCTTTCACACTTTACTGACGCCAACAGACCAGTGAACCATGAAGAGAGGGGGGATTCCCTCACACTATGTCTGTTGACCCTGTGTGTGAGAAAGCTCTCACTGGCAGCTGCCTGTGTCTCTGACTGATCTGCCTGTAGAGAGCAGAGGAGGAAATGTAAAACTTATGTGCAACATAAACATCTGTAATTGTGTGTGAAACCTGACACCAGAGGCTTTTCATATGCAGTAGTCTGACATGCAAAAACAGTATAATATTGAAACAGAGATTCAACTTTGCAAATGAAACATTCCAAAATCTACACACAATAAATTAAAGCTTTTGCCTCTGATATTTAACATTAAAAGTAGTAAAATGTTTACACAGCTACTTAGACATTATTTGCACATTGTCATTTTACAACACTTGGTTTGATAGTGTTCCTTTAACTTCCCTGGTGGTATGATTATTTCCGGATTTTAGGGTCTTTTCAGCACGTTTCAGACCCTAAAATCAGGCAAAAAAATCATGCCGCCAGAATGACTGCAGCAGCCCCTGCACTCACTCACCTCCCTGAGCACCAGCGCTGCAATTTTCTCTCTGTCCTCTGGGTGGCACTGTAACTCTGTAGTGAGATCACTGACAGTGACCTCACCAGAGTGATTCAGAACCTCAGAGGACAGGAAGGGGAACAACCACTGATGTCTGGATCCCCCGGGAGGGGAGTAAAAACACCCGCTGTGTGCTATACTCGGCATTGAGTTCCCAGCAGCTAGCCTGAGGGTAGCTCAGGATTACCGCCAGGGAGGTTATAGGGAGTCTGAAGCTAATATGAAAAAAAAACCCAGATACTCACCTAAAGAGAAGGAAGGCTCTGGTTCCTATAGAGCCGGGGTGTCGTTCTCAAGTACAAAGAGTGCCAAAATTGAACACTGGGACCAAGTCGCGGGCCGACCTCAATGTCTAGTGGCCACCTCCCTCCCTTATAAAGTTCCCTGGTGTCTAATAGCCCTCCCCTCCATCCCCTATACAGTTCCCTGATGTTTATTTGTCCTCCCTCCCTCATCTATACAATTCCCTGATGTTTGGTGGCCCTCCCTCCCCTATACTGTTTCCTGGTGTCTAGTGCCACCCCTCCTTCCCCTATACAGTTTCCTGGTGTCTAGTGCCACCCCTCCTTCCCCTATACAGTTCCCTGGTGTCTAGTGGCCCCCTTCCCTCTCCTATATAGTTCCATGGTATCTAGTGCTGTCCCCCTCCCCATATGGCTTCCCTGGTGATCTAGGGCGTAACCTCCAATATAGCTTCTCTGGTGGTCTAGAGTGGGCCAAGCATAATGCAAAGTGTGGAAACCACCTGAAGGCCAAATCTGAAGCCTCCGAGGGCCAAATTTGGCCCACGGGCCGGAGTTTGACATGTATGTTTTAGAGCATTCCCATTCCTCTTGCAGTCCCCTTATTCCTGCGCTGGAGCCCCAATACCAGTCTCCAACCTAACTAGGGATCCAGCGCTGGAACGCGGGGACCATAGGTGGAATAGGAAGACTCTATAGAACCCAGAGCCTTCCCTCTCCTTAGGTGAGTATCTGTTTTGTTTTCTGTTTTTTTTGATACTCGCTAGGCTTCAGGCTCACTTTCAGTGGTAGAAATCTATTATGACCGCTCATTAGAGGGAGTAGTCACTGGTGGTTGTTGACATGTAACAGCAGATGTGAAAGAAATGTTGAAAATCCTCAGGAGACCATAGCCTCTGGATATGAGCTTCTCCATTTGCTGAAATACTTGTCAGATTCTCATCCCAAAAAAATAAACAACTGTTGTTTACTTTGGAGATAATAAGATTCCACCCCAAACCCTAACATCTTCATCTGGCATCAATATCAATTATCTGAGCTGAAAGAAAGCTCAATAATAGATGATTTAGATTCTCAAGAGAGCTATTTGCTGGATCTTGGATGCATCAGATTTTGGGCAGAGACAAACTGCCAAGTGCTTTTTTGATCCGTCTTTTGTTAAAAAAAAAAAAAAAAACTCTCATTGACTTGCATTAAAATCTCGGTAAAATCATGGCAAAATATCCAGGGTCACAGTTTTACATATTTTAAAGAAAATCTGTAATCAAAAAAGTAGATCTGAGCCCAATTGGGACCGCTCTACCGCACAGGTGTGTACCGTCTTCGCAATAGAGCAGACCTGATCGGGCTCAGCTATTTCCACCGGAGCTCGAGCGGGTAGCCACAAGTGTGCATGTGCGCACGCAGCATGCCAACAAGGAGATTGTCGGGGGTCCCAGGGCTCGATCCCCTCTGCTTGGAGGATGTGGGAAGCCTCTTTAGGATCCAAAAGTTACTCCCACCCAAGGTATGCGTCCCCCAGGGGCACTTTTCTTTTTCTTACAGGTACACTTTATGCTGATCCTTTGCCTCTAATACTTTTAGCCATAAACCCTGAACAAGCATGCAGCAGATCAGGTGTTTCTGACATGGATCCTTCACAAGGTGGCCTGGTAATTCAGCCAGTCGGAGGCCAGTCGGCACAGGCGCAGTCTGGCTGCGCTCAGATCATCGGGTGCGTTCTGCGCCCTCGCAGTTGTACAGTGCAGGTGCAGAACGCTCCCGGCAACAGAAGCGCAATGGGGGCGCACAGGTGGGAAAGCTGCGCATGCACAGTTCCCCCTGATTGGCTGAATTACCGGGCCGCCTAGCGGAAGTGGACGGCGTGGGACCAATGGCCTGAAGGGGGCTGGAGGAAGCCCCAGGTATGTATATATTTTAGTCTGTTTTTTTAATTTTTTTAATCTCAGGTTTACTTTAAGGGAATTAGAAATCATTATGGTCAGAGTTCTTTACCAGGAGGGGGTCAGAGACTGCAGCTTCCGCATTAAGGCCTCATTCACCGCTTGTCAGCTGCTCCCGTTCACCGGGCCAGGTGCGGGGTGTTTCAGACGATGCCATTTAAATTGCACTCGATTGGCCTTCACAGCCGGCCGGCTGCCAACGAGCTACACTGCCCGTCAAGCACACAGTTCAGCCTCCCATTTAAAAGAGGCCTAACACATTTTCATTAACCTCCTCCTCTCTCGATCGGTTAGCAAAAACCTGTGTTATTTCTTATGAATGCTTTGCTGCTTTTAGACCAGGGTGATGCTTGTATTGGAGGACAGAGACTTCGGGCAAATACTGACGTCAGGTGGTGACATCGGCCATCCTGGCCAGACTGCAAAATAATCAGGGCGTTAAAGCACACCTGTCATGTCTCGGCATCTCCCAACAGGTACATAATGATTGCTGTTACACCGTGACTCCCAGCCTTGCCAAACTAGCTTTTATAGTAAATGTTGACCTGAATGGCAGCACGAAACTCTCTCCATGGGCTGGTGGTGACCGAGTCATCGCACAGAGTGACCCAGTCCGCCTGGGGATTATGGAGGGTATGTTTATGTCTGGGGAGGAAGGAAATTCTCTGGCTGGCTTGTTCAAACCAGAATTCTACACAAATGAAAGTTCACAGGCTTCATTACATGTTGTCGGAGTGTCAGACCACATGGGCAGCTTGAAGTCCTGCCACTGAGTCATCCAAGCGCTCGCTGGCAGCCACTTCATACGCAGCGGTAACACTGGCCGCACTGTGCTGCACACCAGACAGCTGCCAGGGAGGGTAAATCACTCATAAGCACAAAATTAAACTCGCCCACGTAGCTCACGCCTAACACTTTCTGCTTTCCCTGGTCACATAGTACAGCCGAGAACAATCCTTAGTGCCTTTACTGGTGAGATCACGTCATAGTCAAAGCGGACCTGAACTCAGAACTTCCTCTCTGCTCTAAAAGATAAGCAACAGCGTAATAGCGTTTAAAGAAAAAACATTTCTTTGTTACAGCTCATGCAAATCCTGTAATAAATCTGCAGTGTGTCTACCTCCTGCTTTCATGGAATCAGACCTAGGGTTAACATCCTGTGTTTACAAATTAGCTGCTATGCCGAGGCAGTCACAGCTCCTGAGCTGACACAGCCGAGAGATCAAATTACAGTTGTGATTAGTCACAGATGACGGGGGACATGCTAAACTCTCTAAATACATACAGGGTGCATTTCTTTCTGTTTTCCTTCTGTCTTGTGCAAGAGGTCAGGTCCACTTTAAAGAGGCACTGTAGTCACATATTGTAGAATAGAGAAAATGATTCAGAATACCCACTTTTACAATGAATATCCTGGTATTAGCTGTACTGCTGTATATTGGTATGGAGCTCCGCCCTCACACTGAGTCCTTAGTGCTTTTACTGGTGAGATCATGTCATGGTCTTCACCTCCCTGGCGGTGCATTTCTGTCTGGATTTATGGGTCTGAAAGTGGCCACATCTATTCCCTAACATAGTCATGTCCTACCATATTATTATTACCGTACATACTGGCATATAAGCCGACCCGCGTATAAGCCGAGGTACCCACTTTTCCCTTACCAACCAGGAAAAAGTAATTGAGGACAATATAAGCCCCCTAGTATAGTCCACTCCACAGTAGCCATATGTGCCCCCAGTACAAGTCAGCCCCCCTCCCCATAGCCAGATGCGCCACAAGGATGATAGTTATGTCTCAAGACACCACTAGATGGGGTCATAGAGATGAGACAGCAAATGCCACACAGGAAGAATCCCCGATCATTGCAACACTAACACGCTGCTTGCACACTCTGCTCCACAAGCCAGGGAACACAGGTAGTCTTGAGCAGCGCACTCTGTACACCATGTTGCAGGGGTTGGGGGGCACAGACACAGCAGGGAGGCAGCAGGCAAGAGCAGAATCACTAGCACACGACCCTTGCACTCCTCTGCCAGTAACAAAACCTGCTCCACCATCCGTTCTGCTCTACTGACTTGCATATAAGCCGAGGGGGTAACTTTTCAACACATTTTGCTGAAAAATTGGTGACTCTAATTCTGGGACTGCCCCGGGTAAACTGGGATTTCTGGTCACTGTGTGTTATGTGGGAGGGAGGACGGAGGAAATGTTAAAACTTGTACAGACTGTTACTTTCCCCGTATAGGAGAACAATATGCCTTTTATTGCATTTTGCCCGGTAGTTTCACTTTAAGATATAAAGTTAATTGCATTCTGGGAAGTTGGAATCTAGGTTGGCATCACAGATTCATGGAAAGTCTCGGCACACGATGTGCTTCCTCCCACGTGTACCGTGTGCTTATTCTACACAAACAAGAGTGTATTTCCCAATCCCAACATGGGTGAGCTCCCTGGGCCTGCCTGGCCATGCAGCACAGCTTCACCATGACTCAGGCTGCTAATAGCATGGAAATGGGACTCCTGGAGACGTGCTTTATCATCATGAGAATAGGTGCCCTGCAGGGGAGGCGTGATTCACACCTAAATCGCACCTTGCTCTACGCTGAGCGTGGATAAAGTGCACCTGCAACTCAGCCACAAACAGAGCTGGGACGAGGTCCCCCACCCCTCCAACCCCAGCCATCACACACTGATTGATATTAGACTAAGAGGCGCTCCAGGGCCCCCAACCCCATCCCCCCCCCCCCCACAGCACCTTAATCTCTAGTTATCTGGCTTGCAGTCACTGCTATTTTGTTATTTCTCTCTGCTTCAAACACAATAGGGCAATGGTAGCTGAGGGAGTTGTGCGCCCCCTCCTACACTGCGCCCTGAGGCTGGAGCCTCTCTCGCCTGTGCCTCGGCCCGGCCCTGGCCACAAAGTGTACTTCTGGTCACAGAACTAGGAGAGTATGGCTTTCCAAGTTGCTTGGCTGAAAACAGCCTATTATTCATAAAGATTGTGTTCTTTAACCTCCGTAGCGGTAGCCCGAGTCATGCTCGGTCTAAAAATCCGCAGCTCAGGGCGGTAACCCCAAGCCTGATTTGTGGTAGCTGCCGGGAGGTATGTGCAGAGCCTGTGCACAGCGGGTGTTTGTAACTCACCTCCCCCGGGATCCAGACATTGGCAGCCATTCTTCTTCCGATCCTTAGAGGCTTTTGATATTTCTAGTGAGATTGCCGTCTGTCGTCATGATGATAGGCGGTGAACTCTCTATAGGGGTAGAGTGCCACCCGGAGGACAGAATGAGAATTGCAGCGCTGGATCGAGGGGAGGTGAGTCAGTGCTGGGGCTGCTACAGGTCCATCCAGTGGTATTTTTTATTGCCTGCTTTTAGGGTCTAAAAGCTTGTGAAAAAATTGCACTGTTTTTAGACCCTACAATCAGGAAGTAATCATACTGCTAGGGAGGTTAAAGTGTACCTGTAGGGAAAAAAAGTGCCCCTACGGGGTACTCACCTTGGAAGGGGAAATCCTCTGGATCCTTCTCTGGCCCGTTCCAGAGCTGGGACCCCTGAAAAACCACTTTTCGACCTTTGTCGACAGCTTGTGCATGCGCAATAGCTCGTCTTTCTTCATTTTAAGCTGAGCCTGATCGGGCCATGTCACTGTGCATGCACGAGCCGTCTGCACCTGCACAGCAGCACAGAACCAATCGGACTTGGCTTTTTCTGCTGGAGCCCGAACAGGTCCATGCTACTGTGCAGGCACTGTGCTGTTTCGGAGGTCCCAGTGCTGGTGGTGGAGGACTGAGAAGGCCTCTAGACGAGGGGCATTGCAAACCTAAAGCCTGAAATACATGAGTATTCTCCTTCTCCTAATTGAACCTGATTCTTTAGGGACACACAACTCTCTCAGTTAGTCCAAAACACTCCCTCTTTTGTCACATGGGTATGCAAATAAGTGCCCCGTCAATAGAAGCCACGCCTCCCTGCTGATAGCCAGCCTATCATGGCTGCCTGTCAGTCTTTTGTAGGATGGCTTTGGCACAATTGAGGAGTGAGCAATAAGCATGAGGCTGTTGAGGACATAAGGGGCCCACCTGGCTCAGCACTTGGTTAGTGGGGTTGAGGATGACGAGGAAAAATCAGGACTATCAAGAGGCTTTCCTCTTCTGAAGAATGTATCTCATTTTAATTTACATTTTCACTTCAGCAATAACTAAAAATAAAAAAAGTACTTTGCTCTTAAAGGACCACTCCAGTGAAAAGAAGTAAGCAGTTAAAATCTGACATCTCCTCATGGGGGAATCTCAGGTTTTTTTTTTTTTTTTTTCAAAAGCATTTCCTGAACAGCAGTTTAAAGAGGAAAAGAGTAAAATATTTTTAATCCCTGATTTATATTCTGACATTTATCACATGGTGACATTTTTACTGTTGGCAGGTGATGTAGCTGCTGCTTGCTGTTTTGGCAGTTGGAAACAGCTGTAAACAGCTATTTCCCACAATGCAACAGGGTTCAAAGACAAGAAACTGCCAAGAGTACGTACTCAGAATTTCTTTGTGGGAGGGGTTTCACCACAATATCAGCCATACAGCGCCCCCTGATGGTCTGTTTGTGAAAAGGAATAGGTTTCTCATGTAAAAGGGGGTATCAGCTACTGATTGGGATAAAGTTAAATTCTTGGTCGCAGTTTCTCTTTAAATGCCAAAATTGTAAGATACCAGCCGGCCTTCCTACATGTTTGCATACTGACAGCTAGACTAAGCCACTGCCATTCAGTAAGTGGTTTTGAGAACAAAGAAAACCCTGAGAATCCCCCATGACAATATGGGCTAGTCCAAAACCTGTCAGCTCGGACAGATTTTAACTGTTTACTTTTTTCGCTGGAGTGGTTCTTTAAGTTTTGAATAAGACTCAAGGGCTTATTTTCACTAGATCTGCATCAGTTTTTCTGCATCCAGATTTCTGGATGTGCCTATTTAGCGCCTGTTTCCACTCCACGCTGATTCTGGATGCAGAAAAACTGACTTCAATGGATGCGATTTGCAGATTTCTTCATCATGCATCGTTTCCCATACAATGAACATGTTAGTGGAAACAGGCCCATAGGCATTCATTGGAGTCCGTTTTTCTGCATCCAGAATTTGCATATAGTGGAAACAGGCCCTAATAGTTGTTGAGTGTTGGAGGGAGTCCAGAATAGAGAACAGATTAGAAATCTTTATTGTCATTGTAACAACCGAAATTGTACAACGAAATTGTAAAGTGCAATTTTCCAGCATGTCTTGGAGAGTGGTGCAATATTTCGTAAAGGGGATCCACAGTTTCATGTTTGCTAATAACCGATTTTTCTGATCAGTTTATGTAAGATTCGATCACTTGGATAGAATCTGCCAGTAATCTATTGCTCTCAGTCAATGTTGTGCAGGTATGCTTGGACATGTTACAAAATCTCTGAGCAATGGGGGTGGGGCAGGAACAGTAGGGGATCAATAGCCTATAGCCAGTGCCCTAACTGCAATTCATGGGGCCCCCCAACAAAACTTTGATGTGGCCCAACAATGCTCACACCCTTCCCTTGCGTCTCCTTGGTGCCCTTCCTGGCCCTGCGGCCCATCTCACAAGGGTCATAAAACAAGTGTGGCCATCAGGATCTTCACACCCATAACAAGTGTAGCCACAAAAACACCTGATCTGAAGTATAATAGTCCCCTGTATGAGAGGAAGGGAAGGTTAGTAGTTGGGCCCACCCTCACAGCTCTACCCCCCCCCCCCCCACTATTGCAGGGTCTGCTCCCCCCCCCCCCCCCATAGTGGGCTGCTCCCCTCTTGTTACACCCCAGCCTACAGCGTTGTGTGACATCAAGCTGTCCAATGTTTGCAGCTCAAACAATACTTGGAACATTTCTGCTGCAATCTACCAAAATTGGGTTGGCCGTGTTTTGAAGGCACCGATCCCCCAGTAACATTCTAATGGAATGGGGATTTATTGACTTGGCATATCAGGCCATAATTAACCGGTGAGGCCGAATCCTAACCAAAGGACTCTACAAAAGATAATGGATTCAGCTGCATAGCTTCTGTCTAGTCACAGCTATTGCGGTGGCCACTAATGATCCAATGTTTCTATCCAATCTTACCATTTCTATGTAATAGAATAGACTGCTTAAAGAGAACCCGAGGTGTGTTTAAAGAATGTTATCTGCATACAGAGGCTGGATCTGATTATACAGCCCAGCCTCTGTTGCTATCCCAAACCCCACTAAGGTCCCCCTGCACTCTGCAATCCCACATAAATCACAGCCGTGCTGTGAGGCTGTGTTTACATCTGTAGTGTCAGTCTCAGCTGCTCCCCCGCCTCCTGCATAGCTCCGGTCCCTGCCCCCCGTCCCTTCCCTCCAATCAGCAGGGAGGGAAGGGATGCAGGCGGGGACTGGAGTTCTGCAGGAGGCGGGGAGAGCAGCAGACTGACACTATAGAGATAAACACAGCCAGCTCTGACAAGCTGTTTGTCAGCAGCATGGCTGTGATTTATGAGGGATTGCAGAGTGCAGAGGGGACCTTAGGGGGGTTTGGGATAGCAACAGAGGCTGGGCTGTATAGGCAGATCCAGCCTCTGTATGCAGATAATATTCTTCAAACCCACCTCGGGTTCTCTTTAAAGTATCCATTCAATACATTCATTCAGTGTACCCTTCTACTCAGAGCAGGATCATCCACCAGGCAACCTAGGCAGATGCTTGGGGCATAGTGGGTGGCAAGGGGCCCATCTGAAACCTTCTTTGATCTCTCTTCACTTCAGCTTAGAAAAGGCCATAAGGGGGCCCCAAATCTACTACCTTGCCTAGGGCCCCATTACATCTTAGTCCATCATTCTACTACATCGATTTGGTAAGATTGAACAAAAAAGATTGTATCATTAGTGGTCCCCATAAGACCTCTTACACTTATGACAGCTGACATTGAGCCAACAGGTGACCAGAGTAAACAGCCAAGTTATAAGGCACAGTCAAAGTTACCAAAGACATGAGTTAGGTCAAGGGACAAACAAGTATAGGTCAAGCAGAAGATGAGGACAGGTAATGGTCTATAGACCTGTTTGAATATACATATGCATGCAACAGCTTTCATGCTTTGACTGTATGCACAGTGCTGTCCACTGCATACCCCTGGCAAATTTTGACTTAAAGTTACTTTTATTCAACCAGCAAGTCATTTTTTGACAGGAAGTGACATAGGTGTCTCCCAAAAGATTATAAGACGATGCACAAGAGGCATTATTTTGGGAAAAAAACATTTCTCAGCTTTTATTTACACTTGAGCAAAAAGTATCCAGTCCAAAATTATTCATACCCTTTTCAATAATCAATGGGAAATCCTTTATTGGCTATTACAGCAAATAAACGCTTCCTATAATTGCAGACCAGCTTTTTGCATGTCTCCCCAGGTATTTTTGCCCATTCATCTTTAGCAATGAGCTCCAAATCTTTCAGGTTGGAGGGTCTCCTTGCCATCACCCTGATCTTTAGCTCCCTCCACAGATTCTCAATTGGATTCAAGTCAGGACTCTGCTTTGCCACTTCAAAACGTTAATGTTGTTGTCTGCTAACCATTTCTTCACCCCCTTTGCTGTGTGTCTTTGGTCATTGTCATGCTGAAATGTCCACTGGTGCCCAAGGCAAAGTTTCTCTGCAGACTGTCTGACTGCCTGATGTTGTCGTTGAGAATCCTCATGCATTGCTCCTTTTTCATGGTGCCGTTTACTCTGATTCGTTTCCCTGGTCAATTGGCTGAAAAACACCCCCAAAGCATTAGGTTCCCATCACGGGCGTAACTAAGCCCCACCGGGCCCCCCTGCAGAATTTCAGAGCGCCCCCCCCCCCCCCCCGGGGCCCGCTCGTGGCCGGTTTTTGGGTGCTGGAGGGGTGGCAGCATGAGGGGAAAGCCTTGCCCACAGTCGGCGGGGAGAGGGGAAGTTCCCCCCTCTCCCTCACCTCGGGGCTCTCCCCTCTGCGCTCCCCTCCAGCTAGTGAACGTGTGTGGGCAGCGAGCAGCAGCGGCGGCAGGATACATACCTTCTTCCTTGCGTTCCATCGCCGCCTTCTCGCTCTAGCAGCTGACGTCACTTCCGGAAGAGGAAGTGACGTCAGCGGCTAGAGCGAGAAGGCGGCGATGGAACGCAAGGAAGAAGGTATGTATCCTGCCGCCGCTGCTGCTCGCTGCCCACACACTTTCACTAGCTGGAGGGGAGCGCAGAGGGGAGAGCCCCGAGGTGAGGGAGAGGGGGGAACTTCCCCTCTCCCCGCTGACTGTGGGCAAGGCTTTCCCCTCATGCTGCCACCCCTCCAGCCCCCAAAAAACGGCCCCGAGCGGGCCCCGGGGGGGGGGGGGGGGGCGGGCCCCCCCGCGGGCGCAGGCGCTGCAGGGCCTATTGTTACGCCCCTGGTTCCCATCAACATGTTTGACAGTGGGGATGGTGTTCTTTGGGTTTAAGGCTTCTCCTATTTTCTCCAAATGAAGGAAACATCATTGTGACCAACCAATTCAATTTTTGTTTCATCTGACCATAACACAGGAGACCAGAAGTCTTCTTCTTTGTCCAGATGAGCATTTGCAAAGGCCAAGCAAGCTTTTGTGTGCCTTATCTGGAGAAGTGGCGTCCTCCTTGGTCTGCATCCGTGGAACCCAGCAGTGTGCAGTGTCCATTTGATTGCCTGCCTTAAGACATTGCCGCCAGCAGAGCCCAGATTCATCAGGATGGCCTTGGTGGTGATCCGTGGATTCTTTTTCACCTCTCTCACTATCCTACTGGCTTCTGAGTCCGACCACGTCCTCTGAGATTTTCCACAGTGCGGAACAGCTTACATTTTTTAAACATACTTTGCACTGTAGTCACTGGAACTTGAAAACATTTAGAAATGGCCTTGTAGCCCTTTCCTGACTTGTGAGCAGCCACAATGCACAGCCGCAGGTCCTCACTGAGCTCCTTTGTCTTAGCCATGACTGTCCACAAACCAACTGCAGAGAGCTGCTGTTTTTCACCTGTTTTCCCAATTAATTAGGATAATTAGGATGCTTTAGAACAGCTTGGACTATTTGGAATGGTATAGAACTTTGGATTTTTCCACAGACTGTGACAGTTTGTAAAGGGTATATTTTGGACTGGACACTTTTTGCTCATATGTAAATAAAAGCTGAGAAACGTTTTTTTTTTCCACAATAATGCCTCTTGTACATCGTCATATTATCTTTTGGGAGACACCTATGTCATTTCCCATAAAAAAATTACTTGCTGCTTGAATAAAAGTAAGTTTAACTCAAAATTTGCAAGGGGTATGAATAATTATGGGCAGCACTGTATGCTAAATGCCACAAGGTGTTACTGTGAATTTTGGTAAAGGACTTATATAAGTGTTATATGCTGCTGCACCACTCTACTCTATTGTAGTTTCTGTTTGCTTTCTTTCCACTGTGGGAGATGAACTTGCTGTGTTGCTGTTACCCTGTGGAGATGCACAAGTAACGTCTTTCCTTACTGGCTGCCACTGAGATGAGTGCTCCCTGAGGGCCGGTTAACACTAGGCCTAAGAACACTATACTTCAGGGGACAGAAGCACATGTGTAAACTGATCCTAGGTTAAGCTTACGATCCATTCATACTTAAAACAGACTGAAACGGGAGCCGGAGGGTAATCAGAGCGCATGATCCCAACAGGCACAATTAAACACCACAGACCCTGCAAATGCCCAGGTAATGGACAGTATCCATTCTGACTATGCTGTTTTTTTAGGCTCTGCTGCTTGCCTTATGTGTCTTCCATTGCTATTCGAGTCCTCTACCACTGTTGACACCGCCGCAGGGGGACAAAGTCTGGTATATAACTTTCAGGATAATGACATAGATCAGAGTCCTGGCAGAAGAAGGCTCCCATTGAATTTCTAGAGAATGCTCCCTAGCAACAGGGAGGACTCTCATTGGTCCACCTTTCAGTGAACCAATGAAAATCCTTGCTGGTGTTGCTAGGGAGCATCCCCATAGGTATTTTGCAATCCAATGGAAGCCCTATGCTTTTGCCAGGACTCTGATGTATGTCTTGTCCCCCAAGCCCAGCAGCAGTGCTAGCAGTGGTGGAGGTCCCAAATGGCACACCAGATGCACAACGGTGAGTAGTGTGAAAATCCACCAGACTGTGTTGGGGCACAGCGTAGGTACTCAGGATGCGCTGTGAAAGCATGGTTGCACATCCAGCATAGTGTGATTCTAGCTTGAGTGACCCTCACACAGATTACAACTGCCTACAGGTAGCTGTTTCCTACTTGGAATGCCAGAAGTGGGTGGGTTCCTGGCCATGGTAGAAGGACACATTCCGCTGACCTCACAGTGCTCTTCCTCTGGTGAACTATGATGTGCTGAGCTGAGTGTAGACAGTCTGTTTACATAAAGCTCATCAAGGTTGATTACACATCCTCCTTGTTGCCATTCAGTCATTCACATAGTAAATGAGGCCTGTTAATCCATGTTTGTGGTTTCAACTTATGTCATCCACCACTGTCCCAAGATGACCTTGTGCATTCCGTTAAGATGTATGTGTTGAACATACTGGAATTGATGTGGATATGTGCAGCCCCGTTTCTAGAGGCGGATGAGGTGGGTGTCTTCCTGGGGTTCAGTGTAGGAGAGGATGCAGTGCAAGAGGGAGGAGCAGCGGGCACATCAACACAGCCTGACTCCTGCCTCCCTCTCATCGGCCTTCCCTTCTGTGCTTCCCCTCCTATTGCAGAGTTTCAGCAGCAGGCTTGGGTGACTTGGAACACATACTTACCTCTTCCAGACTCCGCGCAATAGATCTCCATGTGCCGCATGTTAGTGTGCCGGCTGCTTCCCCCCTCCTGCACTGTAATGCCAGCCTGGGGGGACATATACATGGCTACATATACTGGGGACACCTATACCTGGCTACCTATATTGAGGGCACCTATACCGGGCTACCTATTCTGGGGGCACCTATTCCTGGCTACCTACACTGGGGGCACCTATACTTGGCTATCTATTCTGGGGCACCTATTACTGGCTACCTATACTGGGGGCACCTATACCTGGCTACCTATACTGGGGGCACCTATACCTGTCTACCTATACACGGGGCACCAATACCTGGCTTCCTAGACTGGGGGCAACTATACCTGGCTACCTATATTTTGGCACCTATACTGGAGGCACCTATACCTGGACTGGGGGCTACATCTGGCTACCTAATACTGGGGGCCACCTCTGGCTAACCCATACTGGGGGCTGCAAATAGCATACTCAAGCCTACGGGGGCAACATAGCCTAGAAACTGGCCTGGACATGTTGCATGACCAACTGCTCGACTCCTGCATCACCAGTGGGGAGTGGATTCACAAAAGACCCTCCCCCCCCCAACTCCATGTATGGCCGCCATTACTTAGGTATGGAAAATCGTGGCAGAGACAGGATCATATGAAGGCTAGTTTAGTTAATGTTTGCTTTAGAAAGGAAGTTTTACCTAAATATACAGTAGTTGCGGTCTAAAGATGGCAGTACACCTATTGATGTTTCTTGTCGATATCCAACGGATTTGCCCGCTTTCATCAAATCTGCTAGTAACTGGTATTGCAGACAATGCTCAATCAATTGATATCTGTACAAAATCAGATTAGTCGATTATGCCAGAAGATATCAGTTGATGAGCAGTGGGTCGGGAGCTTGCCGGTAGTGGCATACGATTACGGGACTAACCTGCAGTGTTGGCAGCATAGCTTATGCTGTCTCTTCTCTCCTGGAGTGTCTAGGTCACATGACAAGAGCTAGAAGGTGAACACTGGAGCCCTCTAGTGATCATGTAAAGTATGTGCCCTGGAACCTCCAGTGTTTGGCATCTAGTGTTTGTCATGGGACTCAGGCACCTCGGGAGAGAAGACACAAGGAGAAGCACCGTGCAGTGGAGAGATGTCTTGCACCTGTGGATTAGTGACTGTAAGCTCTGCTGCCTACATTCTGCAGGGCCTTGGGGGACACATACATGGGGGAGACCCAGGGGGACACGGCAGGCAGTGTGCAGCTCCTAGATATACAATAGATTTAATGCTGAAATCTACAGTTGGGAACTGTGTATTGCCTGTTCCTGCCTGCTGGTGGCAGTATTGGCATGGAATGCCTGGAACTTTCATTGTGTCACCAGCAGAGGGCTCGATGGACTTTTGAACAGACCTGCAGTTCTACAATCCAACAGCAGGTGGCTGTTCACTCACAAAGACTTGCAGTTCCTGATCTGGCCTGTGGGTGGTTCAGTTGTTTGTTGCAATTACTCACCACCAGCTGCATCCTGTGTTCACTTTCTCATGGACTATTTCCCCTGCTAATGGCCAGAACTTTGAGCTCCCAGGTCTGAATTTCTGGGCACTCTGGTTCCTGTTCCTTGCCCTGATTCCTGTGTATGCCTTCCTGTTGCCAAACCTATTTATTCTGTCTGAGACCTTGCTTTTGTCTAATCCCTGGTACCATGCTTGTCTGATAACCTGCTGCTGACATTGCTCTCCTGCTGACTCTGATATTCTGCCTGATCCCTTTTGGGTATTATATATATTTACCACTGCTTTCCTGGGTTTTTGTATATATTGTGTGCTGTGCATGGGTTTGCATGATATTGCATTACGTTTGCATGTATGCCTGCATTTGCAATAAAACATATTTGCACCATATTCCTTGGTTCAGTGTCTGCATACTGCAAACTGTTGTCAAAACCCTGTTTCTCCATTCAGGCTTGTGACATCTACTCAAAATCTGTGTCTGGAGTGTGGAAGGATTTAACCCCTCTCAGGTTAGATTTTATCTGTGAGGGATCTATCTGATGGTCAGATCTGTTTGCCATCTATTGTATGACCAAAGTTAACTAAGTACTGTAGTGATAATATGTTGGTATATATTTTATACTAGCTGAGGACCCAGCATTGCCCAGGTATGTATTTGGTTGTTGGCTCCGCCCACTTTTCCCAACCTTGACACACGGCCATTCAATGACCAGGTTTGTGAGCTTCAGGGTCCTTGGCATCGATACTTTAACCACTTTTTCCTCTGCTACGGTATTTCTACGTCATCTGTGGCATCCTCCAAGCGACCATGACGTAGATATACTGACTTGCTTGCAGCCCTGCTGTGCACGATTGGCTGCACTTCAGAGTCCACCCCCCGGCACTGTCAGCTGCATTACTAATTGGTGAAAGGGAACATGTTCCCTTGTGGCCAATTAGTGACAATACAATAACATTTCTATAGCGCTTTTCTCCCATAGGACTCAAAGCGCTTAGGCTCTCTTAGATTCAGTAATTGGTAGTCGGATGAAGTATTCGCACAACAAAAGTTATATTTCTGCAAATGCCAAACAGAACAGGTGGGTTTTCAGTCTGGATTTAAACACGTCCAGGGATGGAGCTGTCCTGATCTGTTGAGGTAAGGAGTTCCAAAATGTAGGGGCAGCATGACAGAAGGCTCTGGGACCAAAAGCTTCCGAGTAGACTCTGGGTATGACTAGATTATTAGAACCTGTGGATTTGATAATGTGGGGATTGCTACGCAGCTGCAACATATCTTTCATGTATCCAGGGCCCAGATTATTCAGGGATTTAAATGTCAGTAGGCCTATCTTGAATAGGACCCTCCATTCTATAGGTAGCCAGTGAAGGGAGTGCAGGACTGGCGTTATGTGGCAGTGACGGGGCTGGTTGGTTAGCAGTCTGGCAGCAGTATTCTGTATCAGCTGTAGGCGGTATAAGAGCTTTTTTGGAAGGCCAGTGTAGAGAGCATTGCAGTAGTCCAGTCGGGAGGTAATGAAGGCATGAACTAAAGTTGGTAGATCTTCTGGGGGGATGAGGTGCTTGATTTTTGCGATGTTCTTAAGGTGAAAATAGGATGATTTCACCACAGCAGAGATGTGAGTTCTGAAGTTTAAATCCCCATCAATTAGAACTCCCAGGCTACGCACATGATCAGAGCTGCGTAGATCCATGCCTCCTATTCCCAGTGGTGAAGACTGCAAGTTAAGTTGTTTTGTTATCATGCTCTGTCCTCCAATCAGAAGGACTTCAGTTTTGTCTGCATTCAGTTTCAGCCAGTTGTCATTCATCCATTGCTGTAGTTCACGTAAGCAGGCGTTTATAGTTAGAGTTGGGTCTGTGACACCAGGCTTGAAGGAAATATATAGTTGGGTGTCTTCCGCATAGCAGTGGTATGTCAGGCCATGTCTTTGGATTAGTTTTCCAAGCGGTAACATGGAAATTGTGAAAAGCAGGGGAGAGAGGATTAAGCCCTGGGGCACCCCATACTTAAGTAGTACAGGGGTGGACAGGAAGGGCCCCATAGACACTTTTTGGGTTCTGCCACTCAAGAAGGATTGGAACCACTGAAGAACTATGCCATCAATGCTGCAGTATTCCTGTAGCCTGTTTATCAAGATGTCATGGTCAACTGTATCAAAGGCTGCAGAAAGGTCTAGCAGTATGAGGATCGAGCACTCTCCTCTGTCTCTTTCCATGAGCAGGTGGTTGCATATTTGGATGAGGGCAGTTTCAGTGCTGTGGTGTTTCCTGAAGCCAGACTGGAATGGGTCATAACTGTTGTTTTGTAGGATTTTGGCTTCTAGCTGGAGGTATATGGCTTTTTCAATTAGCTTACCCAGAAAGGGAAGGTTAGAGACAGGTCTGTAGCTCGTCATTGCATCTGGGTCCAGGGAGCGTTTTTTGAGGAGGGGCCTGATCATTGCTTCCTTCAGTAAAGTAGGAAATATCCGTGATTGTAACGAACAGTTAACAATTTCAAGGAATACCGGCACAAACAGGTCGTGGCAGTTCAGCATGAACTGTGTTGGGCCAGGATCTAGGTCACAGGTAGTTAGGCGGAGGTGAAGGTGTTCCCTTGTGGCCAATTAGTGACCCCCCCCTGCGGATGAGCGATCACCGCTGTAGCAAACAGCGGTGATCCTTCATCGCTCCGCCTCTGTGTCCAGATCTATTAAAAAATGCCCCTGCAAGGATAATATCTCACCTTACCTGGTTCCTGCAATCATCCTTCAGCCCAAGCTTCCACTCACCGCGGTGCACGCAGCCCTGTGATGCCGAATATCCGGGTCCCGGTGAATGGAAGCTGGGGCTGAAGGATGATCGCAGGAACCAGGTAAGGTGAGATATTCTGCTTGGAGGGGCATTTTTTTTATCGATCTGGCCACGGGCTAACAGGAAGCAGCGTGTGTATCATCGTATAGGCGGCAGAGAGGAAGAGACCGGCGGCGAGAGAGCAGCGCTTGGAACGCAGGGAGGTATGTTGTATACAGCGATCCCAGCGCATTACTCTGCAGTCTGGAGGGGGGAGCAGGAGGGCGGCCCGGGAGAGGAGAGGAAGGGAGAGGTCGGGCTGCCCTCCCCGTGGCTCCGGCTCCCCCCTCCATTATAGGGGGGCAGCTACCTATCTAACCTACACTGGGGGGCAGCTACCTATCTAACCTACGCTGGGGGGCAGCTACCTATCTAACCTATACTGGGGGGCATCTACCTAATCTAACCTACGCTGGGGGGCAGCTACCTATCTAACCTATACTGAGGGGCACCTACCTAATCTAACCTATACTGAGGGGCACCTACCTAATCTAACCTACACTGGGGGGCACCTACCTAATCTAACCTACACTGGGGGGCAGCTACCTATCTAACCTACACTGGGGGGCAGCTACCTATCTAACTTACACTGGGGGGCAGCTACCTACTCTAACCTACACTGGGGGGCAGCTACCTATCTAACCAACACTGGGGGGCAGCTACCTATCTAATCTATACTGGGGGGGGCAGCTACCTAATTTAACTTACGCTGGGGGGAAGCTACCTATCTAACCTATACTGAGGGGCACCTACCTAATCTAACCTATACTGAGGGGCACCTACCTAATCTAACCTACACTGGGGGGCACCTACCTAATCTAACCTACACTGGGGGGCAGCTACCTATCTAACCTACACTGGGGGGCAGCTACCTATCTAACTTACACTGGGGGGCAGCTACCTATCTAACCTACGCTGGGGGGCAGCTACCTATCTAACCTATACTGGGGGGCATCTACCTAATCTAACCTACGCTGGGGGGCAGCTACCTATCTAACCTATACTGAGGGGCACCTACCTAATCTAACCTATACTGAGGGGCACCTACCTAATCTAACCTACACTGGGGGGCACCTACCTAATCTAACCTACACTGGGGGGCAGCTACCTATCTAACCTACACTGGGGGGCAGCTACTTATCTTACCTATACTGGGGGGCACCTACCTAATCTAACATACACTGGGGGCAGCTACCTATCTAACCTATACTGGGGGCACTTATCTAACCTGTATTAGGGGCACCTACCTAGCTAGCCTATACAGGTGTCAACTATACTGGCTACCTATATTGCAGGCACCTACCTAAATAACCTATACTGGGGGCACCTACCTATCTAACCTATGCTGGGGGCAACTATTCTGGCTACCTATATTAGAGGCACCCACCTAGCTAACCTGTACTGGAGCACCTACCTATCTAACTTATACCGGGGGCGCCTGCCTATCTAACCTATACTGGGGGCAACTATACTGGCTACCTATACTGGAGGCACCTACCTGGCTAACCTATAGCGGGGGCAACTATACTGGCTCACCTATGCCTGGCTTCCTATACTGGGGTACCTATTCTTGGCTACCTATACTGGGGGGACCTATACTAAGTGCAACTAGACCTGGCTAACCTATACTGCGGGCACCCATACCTTGCTCGGGGGGGGGGGGGGGGGCGCAATTTTTACACCCTCACCCTGGGTGCATTTTAACCTAGAAACTGCACTGGTGGTAAGGGGGGGCTCATCTGACTACCCATAATGGAGGGTGGGGGTAGAGTTCTGAAAGGGGGGGTTGAAATGTATTTTGGGGCACATATAGGTAACTGGGGGTGGGGAATTAATAATGGGGGGCACATCTGATTGTCCTGGGGGCCATAACCTAACACTGAGGGCACATTTGGCTATAATGGGGAGGGGGCGCTAATCCTGGGGGCACATCTGGCTATAATGATGGGCCCTATTCCGGGCGGCGCATCTGTCTATCTATATGAGGGCTAGCAAATACGGGGGACAGATCAGGCTATACTGGGGGCTGATATTGGAGGACACATCTGGCTATACTTGGGTGGCTGATACTGGGGACACACCTGGCTATCTATCCTTCGGGGACGTAATACTGGTGGCATTTTTGTTATCTATTGTAGCATTTTTTTATTTTTTTACTAGAATTGATGAAACCTGAGGATTAATGCAATTTTTCATTTTCCAGTATTCTAGTATGTCCTGAAAAAAACGATACCTAGATAATTTAGGTGTCGTGAGTAGGGATAAAGTTATGGCTGTTTAAATAGGGACATGGCTAAAGCATCAAAATTGCTCTGGTCCATAAGGGGAAAAGAAGGTCTGGATGCAAAGTGGTTAAATTTTCCCACTGCCATGAAACAAATCTGATTGGCTGTTGGTGGCTCTGCCTCCTTTTGCAAATTTGAACCCCAGTCACCCAATGGCCTACTGTACCAGGGTTGGAGCCTTTGCCATTAAGAGTGTAAGAATGGTAGCAATTGAAATATTCTCTTTGAAAATCAATAGGGGATGATTTGCTGTTGCAGGCTCCACTCCCTTTCCTGAATTTTAATCTCATTCACCCAGTGACCAAGTGTGCCAAGTTTGAGAACTTTGTGATTAACAGTCTAAGAATGGCAGCAGTGTACATTTTCAGATGTAAAACGAAATTTGATTGGCTATTTCATGCTCCGCCCACTTACCCTGAATTTGAAACCTAGGCGATCTTAGGCTCTATTACTGCGAGAATAGCAGCCTTTTCCATTTTTACATTGACATGAATGGGTGAAACCTGACTGGCTGTTTGTATTTTTGCCCAGGTGTGCAGGGGGGACGTATCATCCCAGGTAGTAAGGGAGCTGTATGCCAAGTTTTGTAGATACAGGCGGACCCCATTTACAAACAGGTTATGTTCAGGAGATTGTTTGTTTGTAAGTTGATTTTGTTTGAAAGTTGAATCCTGTGTTACACATGGTGAAGCATGGATAAATTGTTTATTTTGGTTAGGGCATAGAGCATAAGCAATGTTTTTTGGTTGTTTTTAGTGTACTTGTAATGTTTTTTTAAACTATTTACAACAGTTTATATAATATTGTAAAGTAAAAACTAAGATAAGTAATAACAAAAACAGCACTGAATACGTTGTTTAACCCCCTCCAACGGTATTCCCGACTGGGTTTCACTTACCCAGAGCGGTAACCCTGATTCGCGAGCTCAGTTCGGGCTGGCCCAAATCCACCGTGCGCTGCTGTTTCCTGGGTCCCACACGCGATCGGCGCTGCCAGTGGGACCCAGGCATCTCCTCCAACTGCCAATCAGGACGGCCGAGCGGCGGTTTGTGGTGGTGGTCGGGCGGCGTGACGTCATCGGGGGGGGGGGGGGTTTGGGTGGTGGAGAAAAAATTTAAGTGATGCTCTTTTTTACTATGATCGCCCACATGTATGTGTGTATGTATGTATGTATGTATGTATGTATGTATGTATGTATGTACAGGATATTCTCAAAAAATTTGCATATTGTGATAAAGTTAATTATTTTCTGTAATGTACTGATAAACATTAGACTTTCATATATTTTAGATTCAAATACACACAACTGAAGTAGTTCAAGCCCTTTATTGTTTTTCTTATTGATGATTTTGGCATACAGCTCATGAAAACCCAAATTTCCTATCTCAAAAAAATAGCATATTTCATCCGACCAATAAAAGAAAAGTGTTTTTAAAACAAAAAAAGTCAACCTTCAAATAATTATGTTCAGTTATGCACTCAATACTTGGTCGGGAATCCTTTTGCAGAAATTACTGCTTCAATGTGGCGTGGCATGGAGGTAATCAGCCTGTGGCACTGATCAGGTGTTATGGAGGCCCAGGATGCTTCAATAGCGGCCTTAAGCTCATCCAGAGTGTTGGGTCTTGCATCTCTCAACTTTCTCTTCATAATATCCCACAGATTCTCTATGGGGCTCAGGTCAGGAGAGTTGGCAGGCCAATTGAGTCCAGTAATACCATGGTCAGTAAACCATTTACTAGTGGTGTTGGCACTGTGAGCAGGTGCCAGGTCGTGCTGAAAAATGAAATCTTCATCTCCATAAAGCTTTTCAGCAGATGGAAGCATGAAGTGCTCCAAAATCTCCTGATAGCTAGATGCATTGACCCTGCCCTTGATAAAACACAGTGGACCAACACCAGCAGCTGACATGGCACCCCAGACCATCACTGACTGTGGGTACTTGACACTGGACTTCAGGCATTTTGGCATTTCCCTCTCCCCAGTCTTCATCCAGACTCTGGCACCTTGATTTCCGAATGACATGTAAAAGTTGCTTTCATCCGAAAAAGTACTTTGGACCACTGAGCAACAGTCCAGTGCTGCTTCTCTGTAGCCCAGGTCAGGCGCTTCTGCCGCTGTGTCTGGTTCAGAAGTGGGTTCATGCTTCCATCTGCTGAAAAGCTTTATGGAGATGAAGATTTCATTTTTCAGCACGACCTGTCACCTGCTCACAGTGCCAAAACCACTGGTAAATGGTTTACTGACCATAGTATTACTGTGCTCAATTGGCCTGCCAACTCTCCTGACCAGAACCCCATAGAGAATCTGTGGGATATTGTGAACAGAAAGTTGAGAGACGCAAGACCCAACACTCTGGATGAGCTTAAAGAGAGTCTGAAGCGAGAATAGATCTCGCTTCAGACCTCATATATAGCAGGGGCACGTGTGCCCCTGCTAAAACGCAGCTATCCCGCGGCTTAACGGGGGTCCCTGTCCCCCCAAATCCCCTCCGTAATGCGGGGGAGGGCTTCCGCATTGGGGCAGGGCTAACCGCCGCAGCCCTGCCCCACGCGCGTCTGTCAGCGCGTATCTCCGCCTCTCCCCGCCCCTCTCAGTCTTCCTTCACTGAGAGGGGCGGGGGAGAGGCGGCGATGCGCGTCTGATAGACGCGACTGGAGGCAGGGCTGCAGCCGTTAGCCCTGCCTCCAGGAAGACAAATCCTACGACCAACTTTCCGACCAACTTTTGCGGGGGGTGGGTTGGGGGTGAAGGGACCCTCGTGCAGCCGCGGGATAGCGCCGTTTTAGCAGGGGCACACGTGCCCCTGCTATATATGAGAGCTGAAGCGAGATTTAGTCTCGCTTCAGTGTCTCTTTAAGGCTGCTATCGAAGCATCCTGGGCCTCCATAACGCCTGAGCATTGCCACAGGCTGATTGCCTTCATGCCACGCCGCATTGAAGCAGTAACTTCTGTAAAAGGATTCCGGACCAAGTATTGAGTGCATACCTGAACATAATTATTTGAAGGTTGACTTTTCTTTTATTGGTCGGATGAAATATGCTAATTTTTTGAGATAGGAAATTTGGGTTTTCATGAGCTGTATGCCAAAATCATCAATATTAAAACAATAAAAGGCTTAAACTACTTCAGTTGTGTGTATTTGAATCTAAAATATATGAAAGTCTAATGTTTATCAGTACATTACAGAAAATAATGAACTTTATCACAATATGCTAATTTTTTGAGAAGATCTTGTATGTGTGTACCAACCGATGTCTGCTTGGATTTTGACTACTCTCTGCCTGCTGCCTGCACCGATGTCTGTCTGGATTTTGACTACTCTCTGCCTACGTTATTTGTACAGTTTCACTATTTTTTAAGTTTATTCATAAATTCATTAATTCAGCAATTTTGTGTTCCAGTCTTTTATTTATATGCAGAATGTCTACCAGGCTTTTATTCTCATATATTTTGGTGAGTTATCACTTAAGAATCGGAGGCCTAAAATTCTTGAAAAAAATGTACCGCTGTTCATTTTCCATAATTCCAGACAGAAATGCGCCACCAGGGAGGTTAAGGAGAAAACTTTGTTTGTATGTAATATGTTTTATTCTATCCATGTGTCACGTAGACATGAATGTTCTACTAATTTTCTGATGACATCTAATGATATACAGATAGTATCCTTCCCAAGAGATGCCCATATATTAACTTAATTTGATACCTTCTAAACTGATAACGTTTAATTACCTTTAATTATATCTCACACAGTGTTTGTGTGTCCTATTTCTGTCATTGTAGAGAAGCATTCTTTATAACCTCCTAAAAAGCTAAAGAGAAACTGTAACTAAGGATTTGAACCTTTTACGTACCAATGGTAGATCATGCTGCATACAGCTGGGAACATCAGACTTGGAGAAGGACTTATGCTCGGTACACACCATACAATTTTCTGTTACATTTACCTGCTACTTTTAGGTAATCTCGTCTCTGGTTTCCTTTAATGTATAGGATGCCTCTTGATTCTCTAGAGGGTTATTCATAAAGAAGTTGTGATCTGGTATCAAATAGTAATTTCTATTTTTTCATCCTGTGTAAAAACCGGATTGCCAGATTTATAGTGCCCTGTTGACACTTGTTGCGTTGAGTTGCGTTACGTTGCATCCCATACGCCAAGTTGTGACGCAACCCAACGCAACGCACAGGGGCGTAACTAGGCCCCACCGGGCCCCCCTGCAGAATTTCAGAGCGGGCCCCCCCCCTCCCTTGGGCCCGCTTGTGGCCGGTTTGTGGGGGCTGGAGGGGTGGCAGCATGAGGGGAAAGCCTTGGCCACAGTCGGCGGGGAGAGGGGAAGTCCCCCCCCCCTCTCCCTCATCTCGGGGCTCTTCCCTCTGCGCTCCCCTCCAGCTAGTTACAGTGTGGGCAGCGGCGGGCAGATATATACCTTCCGTGCGCTCCACAGCATACTCCTAGCTCTAGCGGCTGACGTCACTTCCGGAAGTGACGTCACTTCCGGAAGTGACGTCAGCCGCTAGAGCGAGGAGTCTGCGGTGGATCGCACAGAAGAAGGTATGTATCTGCCCGCCGCTGCCCACTGCCCACTGCCCACACTGTATCTAGCTGGAGGGGAGCGCAGAGGGGAGAGCCCCGAGGTGAGGGAGAGGGAGGGAACTTCCCCTCTCCCCGCCGACTGTGGCCAAGGCTTTCCCCTCATGCTGCCACCCCTCCAGCCCCCACAAAACGTCCACGAGCGGGCCCCGGGCCCTCCCGTGGTAGCATGGGCTGCAGGGCCTATTGTTACGCCACTGGCAACGCATTAAGTGTAGGGCCTCAGGGCTTGTTCTCAGTGCTTATTTGCATTGCAGATAATTCTGCATTACAACTCACTGCCCATACAAGTCTATGGGGCTGTTCACAGTACTGTGTTGCACAAACAGAATGAAAAGGCGCCCAGAGAATGATAAAATGAATTAAAAACAATAAAATAAATTTTGAGGTGGCTTTCCTCAATGGAGACAAATTCATATAAAATGAACTGTAACAGCGCTGGCAACGTGTTTTGTGGGTCCCTGCCCACTTCCTCAGGCTGAATCAAGTGCCTAACATCTTTTACACAAAACTTGATTTGGCCTGAGGAAGTGGGCAGGGACTCATGAAATGCGTTGCCAGTGCTATTTAAAGTGGACCTGAACTCTTGCACAGTACACAAGGAAAACATAACAGAAATGCACCCTGTATGTATTTAAAGAGTTTAACCTGTGTAATTCCCCCTCATTTGTGTCTACTCCCAAGGTGTAATTTGATCCTCCCCTGTGTCACATGACTGCCTACTGGCAGATAAGCTCATTTGAAAGCACAGGCTGTAAACAATATGTCTGCTTCCATGTATCAGGAAGTAGAAACTGCAAATTTATTTTAGGATTTGTATCAGCTGTAACAAGAAAATATTTTTGGTTAAAGGTTATTATGTTGTTGTGTATCTTTTAGAGCAGAGAGGACGTTCTGAGTTCAGGTCCACTTTAAGTTTATTTTTATATGAATTTGTCTCCATTGAGGTAATTAAGGTCTTGCCTATGTGTGTTTTCTGTCTGGTGGGGATGAAATAAATAGTGGAAGTTTGCAACACAGCTGGTGCCCGGACCTTCCTTTTCAATCTCACTGCACAATAATCAAGTATATGCTGTATCTGGAGGCACAGTGAGTTGTCTACTTAGACCCTGCCATAGGCTGCCAGTCAGCGTCTAGTGCCGATCATATCCCTCTGTACCTTTTATTTCTTTTATTGTTTTTAATTCATTTTTATCATTTTCTGGGCGCCTTTACATCCTGTTGTGCATTGTATACCCCCCTTCCCCCCCGCCTCGGGGTAGGGGATACCCTTGGACCCCATTTACAGGACCCTAGGGCATTTTCCTCAAAAGTGTGACCGCCCCCGGCTAGCCTGGACCCCTGAGTGGTTTATTGATCTCCACTAGTGTTGGGCGAACAGTGTTCGCCACTGTTCGGGTTCTGCAGAACATCACCCTGTTCGGGTGATATTCGAGTTCGGCCAAACATCTGATGGTGTTCGGCCAAACTGTTCGGCCATATGGCCGAACTAAGAGCGCATGGCCGAACGTTCCCCGAACGTTCGGCTAGCGCTGTGATTGGCCGAACGGGTCATCGGGTTCGGGCCGAACATGGTCGCGATGTTCGGGTGTTCGAGCCGAACTCCGAACATAATGGAAGTCAATGGGGACCCGAACTTTCGTGCTTTGTAAAGCCTCCTTACATGCTACATACCCCAAATTTACAAGGTATGTGCACCTTGGGAGTGGGTACAAGAGGAAATTTTTTTTTAGCAAAAAGAGCTTATAGTTTTTGAGAAAATCGATTTTAACGTTTCAAAGGGAAAACTGTCTTTTAAATGCGGGAAATGTCTGTTTTCTTTGCACAGGTAACATGCTTTTTGTCGACATGCAGTCATAAATGTAATACATATAAGAGGTTCCAGGAAAAGGGACCGGTAACGCTAACCCAGCAGCAGCACACGTGATGGGACAGGAGGAGGGCGGCGCAGGAGGAGAAGGCCACGCTTTGAGACACAACAACCCAGGCCTTGCATGAGGACAAGAAGCGTGCGGATAGCAATTTGCATTTTGTCGCCATGCAGTCATAAATGTAATACAGATGAGAGGTTCAATAAACAATAAACAGTAATTGGCAGAGCCGGGACAAGGTCCTCCAGCACCCAAGGCTGAGACACCAAAGTGCGCCCCTCCATCCCTCCACCCCAGCCGTCACACACAGATTGCTATTAGACTAAGAGGCGCCACAGGGCCCACAACACCTTAATCTCTAGTTATCTGGCTTGCAGTCACTGCCAGGAATCTTCTTTTCTTATTTCTTTCTGCTTCAAACACAATTAGGAATGACAGCTGAATGAATTGTGCGCCCCCTCCTACACTGCGCCCTGAGGCTGGAGCCTCTCCAGCCTATGCCTCGGCCCGGCCCTGGTAATTGGTGTTGTCCAGAATGCGCACAATGTGTGGGTCACGTTCAATGCAGTCCTAGGCCGAAGAGGTCATAGCCTAGGGTCACAAAAACCTGTTTATTTGGGCAATTTCAATGGTGGCGAGTCTGACGTACATAAATCGCAGCAATGGCCGTTAGCAACGTCTGAATCTCACGAAATGTCTCATGCAGGTAGAAGACATATTGTTAGACTTGGGCTCCAAAGATGGGTTCCCTACATCTCTGCAGACCAGAGTTACAGGGCTCCAAATTTGGTAAAATCCCCCATAGGCTTTTATTGGGCCTCCTATTTACAGTTCCAAAATCTCACATCTTTTCAAAGGGCAATTGCTCAGCAGTGGCAAATTTTCTAGCATTGTAGGGACCCTTAGGGGGAACATGACTGGTGATTTTCGGGCCCCTAGGCCAAAGAGGTTATAGCCTAGGGTCACAAAAACCTGTTTATTTGGGCAATTTCAATGGTAGTTATGCTGACGTACATAAATCTCAGCCATGGCCGTTAGCAACGTCTGAATTTCACGAAATGTCTCATGCAGGTAGAAGACATATTGTTAGACTTGGATTCCAAAGATGGGGTCCCTACATCTCTGCAAACCAGAGTTACAGGGGTCCAAAATTGTTAAATTCCCCTATAGGCTTTCATTGCCTCCCTATTTCACTTTCCAAAATCTCACATCTTTTCAAAGGGCAATTGCTCAGCAGTGGCAAATTTTCTAGCATTGTAGGGACCCTTAGGGGGAACATGACTGGTGAGTTTCGGGCCCCTAGGCCAAAGAGGTCATAGCCTAGGGTCACAAAAACCTGTTTATTTGGGCAATTTCAATGGTAGTTATGCTGACGTACATAAATCTCAGCCATGGCCGTTAGCAACGTCTGAATTTCACGAAATGTCTCATGCAGGTAGAAGACATATTGTTAGACTTGGATTCCAAAGATGGGGTCCCTACATCTCTGCAAACCAGAGTTACAGGGGTCCAAAATTGGTAAAATCCCCCATAGGCTTTCATTGCCTCCCTATTTCACTTTCCAAAATCTCACATCTTTTCAAAGGGCAATTGCTCAGCAGTGGCAAATTTTCTAGCATCGTAGGGACTCTTAGGGGGAACATGACTGGTGAGTTTCGGGCCCCTAGGCCAAAGAGGTCATAGCCTAGGGTCACAAAAACCTGTTTATTTGGGTTATTTCAATGGTGGCGAGTCTGACGTAAATAAATCGCAGCAATGGCCGTTAGCAACGTCTGAATCTCACAAAATGTCTCATGCAGGTAGAAGACATATTGTTAGACTTGGATTCCAAAGATGGGGTCTCTACATCTCTGCAAACCAGAGTTACAGGGCTCCAAAATTGGTAAAATCCCCCATAGGCTTTCATTGGGCCTACTATTTACCGTTCCAAAATCTCACACCATTTTAAAGGGCAATGGCTCAGCAGTGGCAAAACTCACCAGTCATGATCCCCCTAAGAGTCCCTACAATGCTAGAAAATTTGGTACTGCTGAGCCATTGCCCTTTGAAAAGATGTGAGATTTTGGAAAGTGAAATAGGGAGGCAATGAAAGCCTATGGGGGATTTTACCAATTTTGCACCCCTGTAACTCTGGTTTGCAGAGATGTAGAGACCCCATCTTTGGAATCCAATTCTAACAATATGTCTTCTACCTGCATGAGACATTTCGTGAGATTCAGACGTTGCTAACGGCCATTGCTGCGATTTATGTACGTCAGACTCGCCACCATTGAAATAACCCAATAAACAGGTTTTTGTGACCCTAGGCTATGACCTCTTTGGCCTAGGGGCCCGAAACTCACCAGTCATGTTCCCCCTAAGGGTCCCTACAATGCTAGAAAATTTGCCACTGCTGAGCAATTGCCCTTTGAAAAGATGTGAGATTTTGGAAAGTGAAATAGGGAGGCAATGAAAGCCTATGGGGGATTTTACCAATTTTGGACCCCTGTAACTCTGGTTTGCAGAGATGTAGGGACCCCATCTTTGGAATCCAAGTCTAACAATATGTCTTCTACCTGCATGAGACATTTCGTGAAATTCAGACGTTGCTAACGGCCATGGCTGAGATTTATGTACGTCAGCATAACTACCATTGAAATTGCCCAAATAAACAGGTTTTTGTGACCCTAGGCTATGACCTCTTTGGCCTAGGGGCCCGAAACTCACCAGTCATGTTCCCCCTAAGGGTCCCTACAATGCTAGAAAATTTGCCACTGCTGAGCAATTGCCCTTTGAAAAGATGTGAGATTTTGGAACTGTAAATAGGAGGCCCAATGAAAGCCTATGGGGGATTTTACCAAATTTGGAGCCCTGTAACTCTGGTTTGCAAAGATGTAGGGAACCCATCTTTGGAGCCCAAGTCTAACAATATGTCTTCTACCTGCATGAGACATTTCGTGAAATTCAGACGTTGCTAACGGCCATGGCTGAGATTTATGTACGTCAGCATAACTACCATTGAAATTGCCCAAATAAACAGGTTTTTGTGACCCTAGGCTATGACCTCTTCGGCCTAGGACTGCATTGAACGCGACCCACGCATTGTGCGCATTCTGGACAACACCAATTACTGTTTATTGTTTATTGAACCTCTCATCTGTATTACATTTATGACTGCATGGCGGCAAAATGCAAATTGCTATCCGCACGCTTCTTGTCCTCATGCAAGGCCTGGGTTGTTGTGTCTCAAAGCGTGGCCTTCTCCTCCTGCGCCGCCCTCCTCCTGTTCCATCACGTGTGCTGCTGCTGGGTTAGCGTTACCGGTCCCTTTTCCTGGAACCTCTTATCTGTATTACATTTATGACTGCATGCCGACAAAAAGCATGTTACCTGTGCAAAGAAAACAGACATTTCCCGCATTTAAAAGACAGTTTTCCCTTTGAAACTTTAAAATCGATTTTCTCAAAAACTATAAGCTCTTTTTGCTAATTTTTTTTCCCTCTTGTACCCACTCCCAAGTTGCACATACCCTGTAAATTTGGGGTATGTAGCATGTAAGGAGGCTTTACAAAGAACGAAAGTTCGGGTCCCCATTGACTTCCATTATGTTCGGAGTTCGGCTCGAACACCCGAACATCGCGGCCATGTTCGGCCTGTTCGGCCCGAACCCGAACATCTAGATGTTCGCCCAACACTAATCTCCACCTGCCTGCAGTGGTTGGTTGCCCTTTTGGAATGTCCCTTTGTGTGTACCCTTTGTTTATATTATTTTGCTTCTTCTATCATTTGTGACATACTGCACCATTTGGGCTCGCGGTGTCTCTGTGTTTTTTCGTTCCAGGGTGACTGTTCACCCTCTACTTTGTCTACAGTACTGCGTTGTAACTGATTGCGTTATTTAACTCATTGCATGCAGGCTTTGTATTACTGGCTATGTCCAGTCTCCATTACAGTTCACACTGTTCATTATAACATGTATGTTATGCAACAACTGACAACTGTGAATCCAGCCTCAAGATACATTTATGAAAAGGTATCGGTTTGAGAAGAGCAAATCTGTGGCTTGGTGATTCATCCCAGTTCCTATGCAGATGAAATGTAATAATTGTGTTTATGTCTCAGCCTGATCTCTCATATAATAACTAGTTGGGATGGGAGGGACGCTGGATTAAGGAAGGTAGATGGATTATTCTGGAATCCTGCAATATCAAGATTCAGCCTGAAGACGGGTGTAGTGCTCATTCCTGTCTCCCTGGACCTCTGCCACATACAACGTTGCCACCAGCATGTCTGAAGACACTTTTAGGAGCTTTGAAGATTCAAAAGGCCAGATTCTCCTCTTTCCATCTTCATTAAAGGCCATCTCTAGAAAAAAAAACAATGTGTACTTAATAGTGTGGACAAGAAAAGTTGGCTAGGGCTGTTTCTAGACTTTTTGGCACCTGAAGCAATACATTGTGAGGACTACCGCACCGCCCCAACCCCCCCCCCCCCCCCGCTTCCTTCTGCAAGGTGTGCAAAGCTAGACCGGAAAGGAGAGACACATGGGGCTGTGCATTGCAGGCACTGGCACTACACTCACCGACCCAGGGCCGGTTTAAGGGGCCCTGTGGCCCTGGGGCAAACTGTAGTGTTGCCCCCCTCCCGCCATTACCGCTCTGCTCCCCGGGCCCTGCAATTATAATAGCAATTACCTATTAGTCCCGGGGTGTGAGCAGATGGGCAGCGGCTGCACTCGGACGCGCTGTCTCCCTCCCACTCTTTGACCCAGCGCATCATGTATAAACACGCGCCAGGTCATAGAGTGGGAGAGAGGCAGCGTGTCTCAGAGTGCAGCCGCTGCCCATCTGCTCACACCCCGGGACTAATAGGTAATTATGGCTGCTATTATACTTGCAGGGCCCGGTTAGTAGTGCGAGTGGGGGGAGCAGGCAGAATGTAGCAGGGTCTGTGCTGCGGGGGGCTCAGCAGAGGTCGGGCCCCGGGGCAATTGCCCCCTTTGCCTCTATGGTAGCGCTGGCCCTGCACCTCCCTCTGCTTCCTCCAAGTCAGCATCTCCTCCCTGCTGGGCTATAGCATCTGGTCCCCAGGATGCCAGGTATGTACTGCACCACTCACCCACCCCCTCTCAGCAGATAAGTGATGGGATCACTAGCCACATGTGAAGTCCTGCTTCCTCTGTGACTAGAGCGGCACCTCATGTGACTCCGGCAGCATGTAACAGGCCATATGAGGCACCACTGTAGCCATGGATACAGGACGCTGGATGGGCAGATGCCGATGCCATTGCTGGAATGCCCGGAGCAGGTGAGTGAAGCGTCGCTGTGTATCTAGGGAGAGGGAGATGGAGAGTGTGAGGAGGGGGACATTTGGGGAGGGGAGCAGCCTCTTGCCGCCCTCTAATTGTTGTCGCCCTGAAATGCATTATTCACGTTGCTTCATGGAACAACCGCCCGGCCCTGGCACACGCGGTCAAGATATTCATTGTTGTTCTCAGTTTCTTGTTTGGATATCATATGGCATATCAGTCTGTGGCACAGGCAGAATACAGTACATACCGGTAATCACCATATTTCAGGTGCCGGGAATAGCTGCACCCCGTATTAAGAGGCCCCGGTTAAAATTAGGTAATCAGTAGTGGAATATATTTTGTTATGATCTCTGAGATTACATAGCACAGAGAGAGCCATGTTTCGCCTTCTCTCTGTGCCCAAATTACCATGCAGACGGAACATATGTACTCCATTCACATTACATCTGTGCATTGCGTTATTTTGTAACACAAAACACAATTCCGGTGCAGCAGAGCTGCCATTCATACCTCCGCATGCCGAACGTACGCACTGTCTGGGAAAGTGCCTGCAGCAGTGAGCTGCAAAGGAGAAGGTGTGAAAGGACTCATTTACAACAGTTACAACGAAAAAAGACAAGGGACACCAAGAGCCCGATATGGTGTAGTATGTATTGGTAACAAGGTGAGAATTAAGGGTAAGTATGATTATACTCACAAACACGGGTTACCGTTCAGGCAACCACTATAAAGGCAGGTGGAAAGAATAAACCTGCAGGTCTAAGAAAAAGAGGAGCGCTCCATAGTGTATTACAGTAAAATCTCGCTTTATTGCGCAAAAAAAGTAATGTACTTACAATGTTTACAAAGAATTACGCTTGTAAGCGGGCAGGTGCCTCCGCTTTGCCCCTCCGTGCGGACGGATCATTCGTCTCTGTGGCCAGCAGTGCGCGCTCCGGTGGAAGGGATGCATCTGCGCCCAAACACGTAATGACGCTACAGGCACGCCAGGATTAGGCCCCGCCCATCCCCTAGCGAGACGAGCATTCCTTCCACCGGAGCGCGCACTGCTGGCCACAGAGGCGAACGATCCGTCCCCACGGAGGGGCAACGCGGAGGCACCTGCCCACTTACAAGCGTAATTCTTTGTAAACATTGTAAGTACATTACTTTTTTGCGCAATAAAGTGAGATTTTACTGTAATACACTATGGAGCGCTCCTCTTTTTCTTAGACCTGCACATTTTCCCAATCCAAGGAGCTGAGCCGTGTATTCATCTGATTAGACTACAGAGGGATCTGCAACCTGTGCACTTAGTGTGCTAGCGCAAGGAACTTTTTCTACTGCTGGAAAGAATAAACCTGTTCCCACTCAGGGTTAAGAAGTCGCTCCCTGTAGATCGGAAGGAAGAAAAAGGGGTAAAACACTATCACGGACCTGCATGCGTACAGTTATTTGCTCCCTATTTATTGCCTGATGAAGCGGGGTTACGCCTTCGAAAGGCGTTGCAAGCTTTTTTGTGGAGTATCGAAATAAATTACCTTGTTTAACATGCCACCACGTGTGGTTGGTATCCTTGGGAGTAGGTAAGTCCACCACTGCCTCTCCTGTTTTTAACAATTGTACGTAATTTTATTCTGTTGGTGCCTCTGTATTCCTGTCATTTAAAACAGTGGATGCTAAGTTGCAGTGAGTGCTAAATAGTACTGAGTGCCATAAGGCAGCCAGTGGCATAGCAATAGGGGGTGCAGAGGTAGCAACCGCACTGGGGCCCCTGGTCCAGAGGGGCACATTAGGGGCCTTCCTTCATTGTTCTTGTTAGCTTTTTATTGGTGCTTAGAGTTGGGCCGAACGGTTCGCCTGCGAACGGTTCCATGCGAACTTCAGTGGTTCGCGTCCCGCAGGCGAACTTTTGCGGAAGTTCGGTTCGCCCCATAATGCACCATGAGGGTCAACTTTGACCCTCTACATCACAGTCAGCAGGCCCAGTGTAGCCAATTAGGCTACACTAGCCCCTGGAGCCACTCCCCCCCTAATAAAAGGCAGGCAGCGGCGGCCATTAGGCTCACTCGTGTGCCTGCGTTAGTGAGAGTAGGGCGAGCTGCTGCAGACTGTCTCTCATAGGGAAAGATTAGTTAGGCTTAGCTTGTTCCTGGCTGCATACCTGTTCTGTTGCATACCTGTACTGTGAACTCACCACTGCATACCTGTACTGTGAACCCACCACTGCATACCTGTTCAGTGAACCCACCACTGCATACCTGTTCAGTGAACCCACCACTGCATACCTGTACTGTGAACCTGCCACTGCATACCTGTTCTGTGAACCCACCACTGCATACCTGTACTGTGAACCCACCACTGCATACCTGTTCTGTGAACCCACCACTGCATACCTGTTCTGTGAACCCACCACTGCATACCTGTTCTGTGAACCCACCACTGCATACCTGTACTGTGAACCCACCACTGCATACCTGTTCAGTGAACCCGCCACTGCATACCTGTTCTGTGAACCCACCACTGCATACCTGTTCTGTGAACCCACCACTGCATACCTGTTCTGTGAACCCACCACTGCATACCTGTACTGTGAACCCACCACTGCATACCTGTTCAGTGAACCCGCCACTGCATACCTGTTCAGTGAACCTGCCACTGCATACCTGTTCTGTGAACCCACCACTGCATACCTGTACTGTGAACCCACCACTGCATACCTGTTCAGTGAACCCACCACTGTATACCTGTTCAGTGAACCTGCCACTGCATACCTGTACTGTTCAGTGAACCCGCCACTGCATACCTGTTCTGTTCAGTGAACCCGCCACTGTATTCCTGTTCAGTGAACCCGCCACTGTATTCCTGTTCAGTGAACCCGCCACTGCATACCTGTTGTGTTCAGTGAACCCGCCACTGTATACCTGTTCAGTGAACCAGCCACTGCATACCTGTTCTGTGAACCCGCCACTGTATACCTGTTCTGTTCAGTGAACCCGCCACTGCATACCTGTTCTGTTCAGTGAACCCGCCACTGCATACCTGTTCTGTTCAGTGAACCCGCCACTGCATACCTGTTCTCGCCATGGTGCGCACCAGTCCAGCATGGCCGTCACTACACAAACAGCTGTTTGCGGTGCGTTACACGGTGAGTTTGGTGTGTCAGTGTGAAGCAGTACCTTAATTACACTACCTGATTGATGTATACACATGCAACATGTTTTAAAGCACTTTAGGCCTGTCATTTAGCATTCAATGTGATTTCTGCCCTTAAAACGCTGCTTTGCGTCAAATCCAGATTTTTCCCGGGGACTTTTGGCATGTATCCCACTCCTCCACCTGGGGGTCCAGGTGTTAGACCCCTTGAAACATCTTTTCCATCACTTTTGTGGCCAGCATAATTTTTTTTTTTTCAAAGTTCGCATTCCCATTGAAGTCTATTGCGGTTCGCGAACTTTTACGCGGACCGAACCTTACGCGGAAGTTCGCGAACCCGGTTCGCGAACCTAAAATCGGAGGTTCGGCCCAACTCTATTGGTGCTATACTGGTAATAAAGACCTCTATATGTGCATTGAACAGTAGTAATCCTTAACTAACTGTTTCCTTGCTCTGATTACACCTCTCTGACACTGAAACTATCCTTGGTAGGTTTTGAGGCTCCATATCAATAGAGTGCTTGGGGCCCTATGTACAACTCAAACTGGGGCCCCAATCTCCTTAACTACGCCTCTGGAGACAGCGGATGCCAAGCTGCAGTGAGTGCTGAATAGTGCTGGGTGCTAAGTATCACAAGTTGCAGCGGTTGCTAGACAATTTTGAATCCCAATTGCAATGGGTGCCAAATTGTAGTCAGTGTATTAAATTCCAAGTTAAAGTGGGTGCTAAGGGATATTGGAAGCCAAGTTGTAGTGCGTGATAAGGTGTATTTGGTTCCAAGTTGTAGTGGGTGCTAAGGAGTATTGTTGCCAGGTTGCAGTGGGTGCTATGGAATATTGGGTGCCAAGTTGCAGTGGATGCTAAGGAGTATTGGGTGCCAAGTTGCAGTAGGTGCTAAGGAGTATTGGGTGCCAAGGTACAGTGGGTAATATAGAGTACTGGGTGCAAAGTTGCAGTGGGTGCTAAGGAGTATTGGGTGCCAAGCGGCAGTGGGTGCTAAGGATTAAGTATTGGGTGCCAAGTTGCAGTGGGTGCTAAGGAATATTGGGTGCCAAGTTGCAGTGGTTACTAAGGAATATTGGGTGCCAAGTTGCAGGTGGTGCTAAGGAATATTGGGTGCCAAGTTGCAGGTTGTGCTAAGGAGTATTGGGTGCCAAGTTGCAGTGGGTGCTAAGGAGTATTAGGTGCCAGGTTGCAGTGGGTGCTAAGGAGTATTAGGTGCCAGGTTGCAGTGGGTGCTGGGGAGTATTGGGTGGCAAGTTGCAGTGGGTGCTAAGGAGTATTGAGTGCTAAGCTGCACTGGGTGCTAAAGAGTATTGGATGACAAGTAGCAGTAGGTGCTAAGAAGTATTTGGTGCTGAGGAGTATTGGTTGCTAAGTTGCAGTAGGTGCTAAGGAGTTTTGGGTGTAAAGCTGCAGGCAGTGCTAAAGAGTACGTGGTACCATGAGATGATGGGCGTGGCCTATGTCTGTGCTAGTTACCATGTGGGTGCTGGATGCAGGCTATGGAATATACTGGGTATCATGTGGATGCTTGGGGTAGGTTTTGTGGGTTTGGGTGCCATGTGGATGCTGGGTGTGGGCTATGGGGGGTGCTGGGTACCATGTGAGTGTTGTGTATATGGATGAAAGCTATGGGGGGAGAGTGGAGGATACCGGATCAATGCATATGCTGGAGAAGGTTCTCAATATTTTTAACTTGCTGCAAGAGGGAAAAACAATAGCAAAAGAATGGAAAAATTTAATGAGAGGTGACCTGAAGTTCACCTGATTTACAGAGAATGCTACAGAGAGACAGGTAGGTGTATAAATATTGTATTCTGTGGCAATGTGTACTCAGAGGTGACAGAAGGGACAAGGAAAGCCGCCCTCTTTGGGTTACACCTCTGTTGTTACTTGGAAGGCCTCAAGCTGCACCACCCTCTACACTCTGTAACATACAACTGTAATATAGGCCTCTCTACAGGAACTCTCTTCAGGAATTCTGCTTATACGCTCAGTCAGGGCTAGATTTCCGGGAAGGCCACCAAGGCCCAGGCCTGCAGTTGTTCAATATGGCTGCCTCCTAGCCTGTAATAGACAGGTACACTTTCAAGGCCTCTCCCTGGCTTCCTGTGTTATTTATCTCTTTTGCTTCAGGATTGCAATACACAGATTCAGGGACGGATCGGGGGGGGGGGGGCAAGCGGGTATCTTGCCCCAGGCGCAGTTTGTTGAATTCTTAAAAAGGCGGCAAAATGAATAACAGTTTAGGCGCCAAAACCTGACCTTGCCCCAGGCGCAACTTGGTCTTGATCCGTCCCTGCACAGATTAAAAGAAAAAACGTATAGGCGTCATAGAGGATTAATGTCATTCACTTGAAGGATCATAATGTAGAGAAAGTTAGGAAGAGAATTAAGAATTAATTCACCGATTTCCCAGTTTACTAGCCTCATTGTTGCATAGATTGCATAGATATATCTTCACATAGACGAGTCCTACACACTAAATGCAGAAACACATATGCTAAATAAGAGTCCATGAAAAAAGGGCGCCAGGAAAAAAGGGCCTGGCTAGATAATGAAATGGCGCCGGTGGATAACAAAATCTCAATAATGATAAACACCGTTAACATCGAGACATCTAAGCGTCCTCCAAGCTGTAGGTGAGGCCTGGGTCAGATTCATCCAGCAGATCCCTGGTTTACTGCCCTCATCACTGGGAGATAACAACAATCTGCATGCATGGAACCATTTGCTTCTTTTATCTGGAAGCATGTGACTATTTAATTTTAAGGCACATGGCTACTAAAGGGGCTTCTTCCAGCCCCTAGCAGCCATCTCAGTCCCTCGCCGCAGCCCCAGTCCTCCTCGTTGTCCCGCTGGCCGCCGGTAAAGATCTCAGTAGTTGTGTGCAGACGCAGTACAAGCCAGATGATGTGGACTCACGGGCATGCCGCACAGGCACAGAAGAGCCGACCCGCTGGCGGGCTGGTGATCTTTATGGGCGGCCAGCGGGATAACGCGGAGGACTGGGACTGGGGCGAGGGACGGTGGGCTGGAACCCACTAGAGCACTTTTTTTTTTAGCATTTAGGGAGTGTTTTAAATCGCTAGCGATTTCCCTAAACACTCTGCCAATGTAAATAAGTGTAACAAATTCCACAGTAGCGATGGCGTTTAGCAAAATCGCAATCGCAGGACATGCAGGATTTTGCAAGCGTTTGCATTTCAATGTAAAGTATATAAGTGCTGGCAAATTGCTCATGAATCGCTACACATAGAGATTTGAGTGCGGTTTTAAACTGCAAACTGTAAAAAAATTATGATACATTGAAAGGACCAATCAGAATTGAAATCACTAATTGCAAATCGCTATCACAATGGCTAGCAAAAAGCGTACACTCGCTCCCAAAAGTGCTGGAAAACGCTCATGAAATCGCTTACAAAACGCTAATTAAAAAGCTATCTATTGCGCAAGTGATTTGGAAGAAGCCCCAGGTGAGTTAGGCCTGGAACCTACTATAAATCGCAATCGCTAGTGTTTTGTATGAGCATTTTGTAAGCGATTTCATTAGTGTTTTCTGGCATTTTGGATAGCGATTTTAAAAAGTTTAAGTGTTTTGCCAGCGATTGTGATAGCGATTATCGTTTTTAATTCTGATTGGTCCTTTTAATTAATTTTAATTTGTTTACAGTGTGCAGTAATTTCAAAACTCTAGCAAAATCGCTCTGTGCCGGTTTTGATGAACGATTATGCCAGAGTTTATATACTTTACATTGCAGAAACGCTAACCGCTAACGCTAAACACAAAAAATGCTGCATGTCCTGCATTTTGCGATTTGGTAATCGCAATTGCTCCAGTGGAATTTGTTCCATCCATCAAAGAGACTCCGTAACAAAAATTTCATCCTGTTTTTTATCATCCTACAAGTTCCAAAAGCTATTCTAATGTGTTCTGGCTTACTGCAGCACGTTCTACTATCACCATCTCTGTAATAAATCAACTTATCTCTCTCTTGTCAGACTTGTCAGCCTGTGTCTGGAAGGCTGCCAAGTTCTTCAGTGTTGTGGTTCTGTGATGCATCTCCCCCCTCCAGGCCCCTCTCTGCACACTGCCTGTGTATTATTTAGATTAGGACAACTTCTCTCTTTTCTCTTATCTTTTACAAGCTGGATAAATCCTCCTCTGAGCTGGCTGGGCTTTCACATACTGAGGAATTACATACAGGCAGAGCTGTCTGCACTCTGCAGGAAGAAACAGCCTGACACTTCAGTGGAAGATAGCTGCAGGGGGAAAAAAACACACAAATGATCTCTTGAGATTCAAAAGGAAGGGTGTATACAGCCTGCTTGTGTATGAATGTATTTTCTATGTGTGGACATACTGTACATCAACCTACTTCCTGTTTTGGTGGCCATTTTGTTTGTTTATAAACAAACTTTTTAAAACTGTTTTAACCACTTTTAATGCGGCGAGGAGCGGCGAAATTGTGACAGAGGGTAATAGGAGATGTCCCCTAACGCACTGGTATGTTTACTTTTGTGCGATTTTAACAATACAGATTCTCTTTAACATTAGCTGAATGTTTAGGGCAATCGCTAGCGGTTTGAATTGCTCACTAAACGATCAAAAAAATCGCTCTAGTGGGTTTGAGCCCTTAGACTGCTTTCGCAGTGGGACGTTACAGGCGCACGTTAGAGCAGCCTGTAACGCAGCCCAACTCACAGTAATGAAAAATCAATGGGCTGTTCACAGTGCCCACAGTGTAACGCTGGACGTTCAAAGAAAGTGCAGCATGCTTTGAGTTATATGTGGTTTTAGCTGCGTTAGACTGTTTGCACATGCTCAGTAAGGGGAGAGTTGCTATTGTTTCTAGCCACATGGCTAATTAACCATTTCAGCCCGCAGGGCTTTTTCACCTTATGCATCAGAGCAATTTTCACCTCCCATTCATTCGCTAATAACTTTATCACTACTTAACACAATTTATTGATCTATATCTTGTTTTTTCTGCCACTAATTAGGCTTTCTTTGGGTGGTACATTTTGCTAAGAATTATTTATTTATAAATGCATTTTAACAGGAATAATAAGAAAAAAATGAAAAAAATTCATGATTTCTCAGTTTCTGGCCATTATAGCTTTAAAATAATCCATGCTACCATAATTAAAACCTATGTATTTTATTTGTCCGTTTGTCTCGGTTATTATACCATTTAAATTTTGTCCCTATCACAATGTATGGCGCCAATATTTTATTTGGAAATAAAGGTGCATTGTTTCCGTTTTGCGTCCATCACTATTTACAAGCTTATCATTTAAAAAATGTTTGTAGTATACCCCCTTCAAATGCATATTTAAAAAGTTCAGACCCTTAGGTAACTATTTATGCCTTTTTTTTTTATTGTATTTTTTTTTCCCATTAAAAAATGTATTTGGGTAATATTTTGGTGTGGGACATAAACAGTTCCTTTTTAATGTTGTTCAATGTGTAAATTGTAATGTAAAAAATGTGTAGATGTAGTTTTACTATTTGGCCACAAGATGGCCACCTTCATTTTTGTTTTCCCTCCTTGTACTTCTTGCTAAGCGTAAGTACAAGGGGGATGCGGAACTTTTTCCGGGCAGAAGAACTGAAGCCTCATGTGTGAGCGCTTCGGTTTTTCTGCGGTGGACAGGGAATGGTGATCGGGAACCATGTTCCCGTTCACTGATCCCAGGGCTACCTGGGGACACCACGGGGGCGCGCCCGCGATCGCGCGTGGGAGCTCAGCACAGCAGCCGCCCGGACGTGAGCTTCACGTCCGGGCGGCGGAAATGGTTAATATTCACTGCACTGTAGTGTTGTCCAGATCATGAACGATTGGGTTCTTTGATCTGGATCTTTTTTGTGAGTCGAATCATCCGGATCATCACAATGAAGGATTCGGTTCACAGTAGATGTCTGGAAGAAACAGGAACTGCAGCTTCTGTGCACAAGTACAATCTTCCTGCTGCATCTCTCCCTTCCCCATTAGCACCCTCAATGTGCCCTCATTCTCCTGCACCTCTCACTCTGCTGCACCCCTGCTTCTTGCTTCCCTAGTAAAATGATTCAAAGATTTGGTTCAAAGATCCGGATCTTTTCAATGATCCGATTCGAATCATCTGAATCATTGAAAAGATCCGGACTTCCCAGAATAGCACCAAGAGCCTCATAACGTGGCTCAATCTGACGTCCAACTTCAACACCACCATGCGTTGCGTTAGGGGCACGTTATGCGACCTTAACGTCCCCTAAAACGCAACGTCTTGGTGTGAAAGAGGCCTTAATCTGTTTAATCCTTCTTGCATCGGAAGTCCTTTAATTCTAACTCTAATAACTAGGGAACCACTACTTGTTTTCAAAATATTTTATTGTGGTAATTATCATGACCATAGAAGTCCATAAAATTAAATGGTATCAAGTTAGAATTCAGACGAATCAGATATAATTCAAACAATACCACATTTTATATATAACAATATAAAAAGGAAATACCGTAACTAGTCCATTTATTGGACTAAAGAGTAACAACAAAAACCAAACAAAATTGAATATGTCTCTATTATGGATGTCATTAGAAAGATAACCCAAGTACAATTTCTTGTGGGTTTATTTCTACCTACAGGAGTAATCCTGAAAATTATTATATAAAGCATTTTCACTATAGTGGTCCTTTAAGGATTCCCGAAGTGACGTGTGACATGATGAGATAGACCTGGGTATGTACAGTGCCTAGCACACAAATAACTATGCTGTGTACCTTTTTTACTTTCTCAGCGTGAAAGAGTTAAATATCAGGTATGTAAGTGGCTGACTCAGTCCTGACTCAGGGCTGGTGCACACCGAGCGGTCTTTTTGGCGTTTTTGCAGCCGCTTTCGGCTGCGGATACGCTTGGTCAATGTATCTCAATGGGGTGGTTCACACCAGAGCGGAAGGCGTTTTACTGAAACGCATACTCCCGGGGTGAGGCATTTTTTTGGATTGCGGAGGCATTTCTGCCTCCAATGTAAAGTATAGGAAAAACGCAAATCGCTCTGAAAAACGGCAGTTCAGAGCGGTTTTGCAGGCGTTTTTTTTACAGTAGCTGTTCAGTTACAGCTTTACTGTAACAATATATGAAATCTACTACACCAAAAATGCTTCACAAAACCGCAAAATGCTAGGTGAAACACTACAGAAAAATAAGAAAAAGCGTTTCAAAATCTGCTAGCATTTTGCGGATCTGCTAGCGGGTTTTGGTGTGCACCAGGCCTCAGACAGGAAGGGACTACAGTGTGACCCTCACTGATAAGAGATTCCCCTGTTTTACCTCTTGCTCTCAGAGGCCATTTTCTGCTAGGAAAGTGTTTTATAGTGACCCTCACTGATAAGAAATTCCAACTATAAACCACTTTCCTAGCAGAAAATGGCCTCTGAAAGCAAGAAAGAGGTTAAAAAGGGGAATCGCTTATCAGTGAGGGTCACACTGTAATCACTTCCGGTCTAACTCAGGAGTGAGTCAGCCACTTACATACCTGATATTTAACTCTTTCAGGCAGAGAAAGAAAAAAAGGAACACAGCATAGTTATTTGTGTGCTAGGCACTGTACATACCCATGTCTATCTCATCATGTCACATGTCACCTCGGGTAACCTTTAAATGATACTAGTGCTTCATGTAATATAATAACATATAATATACAATTTGTTTTGTAAAAAGAAGAATATTAAGGCCTTATGGGTTAAAGGTGACTCAGATAATATGACATTATGTAAATCTTAACATTGAGTAATGATAATATATTTGTGTCAACGGTCAATATGATAATTCATATTTTCACTTTATTACATATTATATATATTATTTTATACTGTATATCCCTGTTGCTGTGAATGACACTTTTGCAGTGTGTCTGGGATAAGAGTGAAAGCCAAATATAAGTGCAGGAATGTTCTACCTATTCACATTCCTCAGAGGGCGGGTGCCATGATGGAAAAACCTCCCTGACCGCCACGGTGGCGGCACACGCCAACAAGTCATGACGAATTACCAGATAATTAGGCAGATCTTCAATGATAATACTGCCTTTCAGTTAGAACACAGTACAAAAACCACAAGGCGATGCAAGAATCCTCTGCTAACATTATAACATAGCATGGTATCCAGATGGCTCAATATTACATATTATCACATTTGCAGGCCACGTCATGTGCTACCCAGGATATACGCCAACAGATGGATAATCAGTAATGCTGCAGGGCCCACGTGGGTGTGTAAACAGAAGCACAGACAACAGAGAGAGAGAGAGAAGTCAGATGTTTCATAGACAGAGATCGCAATCACACATAGAAGTATTTGAGCAACAATATCGACAGCTCATGTAAACATCAGCAACAGATTGCAAAACAATCCGGAGGTCTGGTGGAAAATACAGCCTTGATCCAGATACATCAATAAGACCTTTGCAGACCGTATTAACTGCTGGGCAAAGCATGCGCCAGCGGATGGCGAGATGATAATGCTGGAGGCTCCGGGTGGAAACTCACAACAATAAAGTCAGCAAGTGGTTAGTATGGCAGACTTGCAAGCAAACACAGAGCTCCTGAACTGGATGGCAAATAAAGCAAACATAGCAATGCATGTTTATCCCCGAACAAGCAGAGTACTGCATGTGCTGTAGATGTGGAGATATGCAGAGTCCGTATATAAGGGCCCATTTACACTTGAGCGGGAATCATGGGATTCCCGCTCAGCGCAAAACGCTAGCGGTTTCTAAAAAATGCTAGTCCATGTTAGCCTATGGCAGTGTTCTCACTGCCGCATTTGCGGTTACCGTTAACCGCAAACGCGCAACATGCATCATTTTGCCGGCGATTTGCGATTAGAGATTGCGATTAGCATGCATAGCACCGCTAATCACGATCGCTCCCAAAACGCTGCAGTGTCCAGTGATTTTTCCGCGTTAATCGCGGAAAAATCACTCCCGCAAACCGCTAGCTGTAATCGCTAGCGTTTTGCGATTCTAGGTGTGAATGGAGCCTAACAGAAAGTAGACAAGACAAATAACATTTATATTGCGCTTTTCTCCTGGCGGACTTAAAGTACCAGAGCTGCAGCCACTGGGGCGCGCTCTATAGGCAATAGCCAGGGCCGTTTCTTGGGCCGTGCGGGCAGGCGACCGCCCTGGGCACAGACCGGCAAGTAGAAGAAGGGGGCGCAGGCAGAAGGACATAACCGCTAGGGAGATGGTGATGCGCGGTGCAGCCAAATGGAATAAGAAAGATCATTACCAGCGCAATTGCCTTTATTGACTCCTCCTGGGCTGCCTGCATCCGGCGTCAAGTCATCATCACGTCAGCATCTGACATCCTGTAGCGGTTCTGCAGGCAGTCAGTGCGCGGCGCCCGTGGAGGAGTCGGCTTTCCGGGCTCTCTTCACCTGTGTGTTTTCCTGGTCCCTGCTTCCTCCTGGATGAGCGGCTGGTCACTAGTAAGTAGGCAAATCTACTTGTGACCTGTGGCTGTGTGACTCCCGAAAGAGTAAGGGTTTGCGAGTCCATGGGGGTGGGGGGAAGGGGGAGCAATTTTTTCAACCTTGCCCTGAGTGCAATTTATCCTAGAAACTGCCCTGGCAATAGCAGTGTTAGGGGAGTCTAGGCCAAGGACTCCTTACTGAATAGGTGTTGGCTTACTGAACAGGAAGAGCCAAAGTTTGAATCCTGGTCTTCTGTGTCAGAGGCAAAGCCCTAAAAGGACAACTGTAGTGAGAGGAATAGGGAGGCTGCCATATTTATTACCTTTTAAACTATACAAATTTCCTGGCTGTCCTGCTGATCCTCTGCCTCTAAGGCCCCATACACACATCAGACCATAGTCTTTTGAAAATGAAAGATCACAGACCAATCTTACCACCCTTCATGTAGTATGAGAGCCATACTCTACACAGTCTTTTCTATGGAGCTGAACTCCCCATCAGAAAAAAATCTTTGCAAGATGCTGCACACACAGATGCTGTACAGACACAAAAGATCAGTATCTGCAAAAGATCTGTTCCTGCCAAAAATCCATTCCTGCAAATTGCAATGATAGTCTATGAGATCTGCAGATCATCATACACACATGATTTAACTGACATTCATCTGCAGATCAGATCCACCAGGATGGATTTTCAGATCTGCAGATGATTGCTTGATCTGCAGATGAATGTCAGTTAAATCATGTGTGTATGATGATCTGCAGATCTCATAGACTATCATTGCAATTTGCAGGAATGGCTTTTTGGCAGGAAAAGATCTTTTGCTGATACTGATCTTTTGTGTCTGTACAGCATCTGTGTGTGCAGCATCTTGCAAAGATTTTTTTCTGATGTGGAGTTCAGCGCCATAGAAAAGACTGTGTAGAGTATGGCTCTCATACTACATGAAGGGTGGTAAGATTGGTCTGTGATCTTTCATTTTCCAAAGACTATAGTCTGATGTGTGTATGAGCCTTAATACTTTTAGCCATAGACCCTGAACAAGCATGCAGCAGATCAGGTGTTTCTGACATTACTGTCAGAGCTAACAAGATTAGCTGCATGCTTGTTTCTGGTGTTATTCAGACACTACTGCAGGTAAATAGATCAGCAGGGCTGCCAGGCAACTGGCATTGTTTAAATGGTTCGCTTTCCACATTTTTTACCCCTTAAGGTTTCTGACATTTTTGACACTTTAGCTGTGTCGTTTTGGTAAACTAGTAACTTTTTAATTACTTATACCATCTTAGTGATATAAATCTAGTTTTCTTAGGTACAATATAGGCTTTCTATGAAGAATTATTTTTTCAAAAAATTATTATTCAATTTAAAAACAATTTTAAGGTGAGAAATTAGGCATAAATGCAGAAAATACCCATTTTTCAATTATTCATCATAACTAATTTTCACAACATATCCCATAGTTATAAAAAATTAAAGAGGAACTGTCGCGAAAATCTTAAAATTTAAAACACATGCAAATAAGAAGTATGTTTCTTCCTGAGTAAAATGAGCCATAAATTACTTTTCTCCTATGTTGCTGGCATTTACAGTAAGTAGTAGAAACCTGACATTACTGACATATTTTGGGCCAGTCCATCTCTCCATAGGGGGTTCTCAGCATGACCTTTATTCTTTATAAAGACACCAGCCTCCCTGCTCACCATACACTTATTTAGCAGTTGGAAGGAGCAACTGACATTCACTAAGTGCATTTTGAAAATAAGGAAATCCCTGTGAACACCCCATGAGGAGATGGGCTAGTCCAAAACCTGTCGGTTCTGTCAGATTTCTACTACCTACTGTAAGTGACAGCAACATAGTAGAAAAGTAATTTATGGCTCATTTTACGCTAGAAGAAACGTACTTCTTAATTGTATATGTTTACATATATTTTACATTTTAAGATTTTTGCGACAGAGGTCCTTTAAATAAAAACCCGAGGTGTTTTTTGGGGGAGCAGATGGGACACCGAGGCATGTTCTCTGCCTCATGACATGCCTCTGTCCCCACACCCCCGCTCTCTGCCCCCCCACTGCTGCGCTATAGCCCTCCGAGATTAGAGACTCTATTTGTTGCTATCTCGGAGGTAAACACAGGGAGAGGGATTCCCTGTTCAAAACGCCTGCCAGGGGCATTCCTGCAGGGTTTCCAGAGCTGCCATTGGGCAGCTCTCCCTGACCGCACCCCCTGCCACTCCCCCGCCTCCCTGCAGGCTGTGAATGAGAGAATGAATCTCTCATTGCAGCGTCGTGACCTATAGGTCACGAAAGTGAAAGTGGGCCAGTGCGGCCCACAGGAGCCGTGGGGAGCGGCGGTTTTGGAGGCTACCTGATCCGCTCAGCCCCCCTGAATCAGGTAGCCTATTTTTTTGTTTTTTATTTCTTGAGCTCACCCCGGTCTCTCTTTAAAACATGTTTTTTTTTTTATCCTTCCCAGTTAGAATTATACCCCTATATGACATATTTGAATACTAGCTGAGCATGTGGAGGACTGTTATACCCAGCCTGCGCATCTGGGGCAATCCGATGTGTTCGCTACTGCGACAGCTCAGGGGTCATAGTGTTGGACAGATGCATCGCTAGAGCAATGCATCTGTAGAGCATTGTGCAACCCAAACTTTTCCCATAGCGATCGCATTCCAATGCTACAGGTGGCACTCATTTAAAGTTTATAAAATGGTAAAGATGTTGTAGGGGTTATTAATGGGCTAATAGGCTACACTGGGTTTATCAATTAAACAGGGATCAAAAACAAATTTTGGTACCATTAACTTTTTTTTTTTTTTTTTAATTTTAACATTTTTTTTACTAACTTTAATAACTGTTTCTACTATGTAGCATAGATCATTCACATCCCTGTGTACGTGCTGAGGAGCTTGCACTTTCACTACATTCTACTACAGCAGCACTAATTAGAACATAGAATCTATGTCCTGGTACTTTAACCAGTTAAGAGGAAATAAATATGGCAGCCTCCATATCCCTCTCACTACAGTTGTCCTTTAAAGTGGACCTGAACTCTTGCACAGGACGGAAGGAAAACTTAGAGAAATGCACCCTGTGTGTATTTAGTGAGTTTAGCCTGTCTAAGGCTCCCTGCACACTGCAAATCCGATTTGCAGTTCCGATTCCGCTTTTCAAAATCCGATTCCGTTAAAGGCCCTTTCACATGGGCAGTTGAACTGTGTGGCCAGCAAGCAGTTACCAGACAACAGTGAACAGGCCTCTTTTTCACGGGTTGTTGAGCTGTGTGCTCAGCAAGCAGTTACCATGCAGCAGTGAGCTGTTACCATGCAGCAGTGAGCAGTTACCATGCAGCAGTGAGCTGTTACCATGCAACAGTGAGCAGTTACCATGCAGCAGTGAGCAGTTACCATGCAGCAGTGAGCAGTTACCATGCAGCAGAGAGCAGTTACCATGCAGCAGTGAGCAGTTACCATGCAGCAGTGAGCTGTTGTGAGAGTTTGAGAGGCATTTAACTGCTTATGAACAGTCCATGGAAAAGAGGCCTGAGGCCTCCTTTCCATGGACTGTTGATAGGCAGTGAAATGCCTCTCAAACTATCATAACAGCTCACTGCTGCCTGGTAACTGCTTTTTGCTGCATGATAACTGCTTACTTCTGCCTGGTAACTGCTTGCTGAGCACACAGCTAAACAGTCCGTGGAAAGGAGGCCTTACAGGCAGCAGCAAACAGTTACTAGGCAGCAGCAAGCAGTTGTGAGAGGTTGACGGGCTTTTCACTGTCTATCAACTGCCCATGTGAAAGGGCCCTAAGGCCTCTTTTCCACAGACAGTTGATAGGCAGTGAAATGCCACTCAAACTTTCACAACTTCTCACTACTGCCTGGTAACTGCTTGCTGCTGCCTGGCAACTACTTGCTGCTGCCAGATAACTGCTCACTGCTGCCTGATAACTGCTTGCTGCTGCCTGGTAACTGCTCGCTGCTGCCTGGTAACTGCTCGCTGCTGCCTGGTAACTGCTTGCTCCTGCCTGGTAACTGCTTGCTGAGCACACGGGAAGTGCTGCTTGCATCTGGAGGTGAAAAAAGCGGAATTGCTCTGCAAAAGCGCTTAGAAAAGCGCTTTAAAAAACCAGCAGCGCCCACCCTAGCGCCGGAAGGGGGAAAAAAATTACCCACAAAATCAAAAATTGCTGGTGTCAGCAATTTCGATTTTAGATGTGAACAAAGCCTTATAGTGTCACACTGCCCCCTAGTGTCAAGTGGCCATAAATCCACATTACAGCAGCACTAATTAGTAGCTAGGAAATCTAATAAAGAAAAAATAAAAAAAAAATGTGCTACAATAAACTGGCCTGGAGCAATTTCAAGCCTCTAAATAAATTGGCTGTTAACCTTTTGCCGACCGCGTCACGCCGATGGGTGTGGCCTCGGCGGCAGCCCCAGGACCGCCTAACGCCAATTGGCATAAAGTCCTGGGGCTCTGTTTTGCAGGAGATCACGCTCAGGCTGCGCGCGCATCTCCTGCTTGGGGGGCGGAGCTCCGCCACGCCTTCAGTCTCCGAGCGGCTATTTCTGCTCGGGAGACTGTTAGACGGCGATCTCACCGTCTATTTACATGGTGCAGCGCTGCGATTAGCAGCAACGCTGCACTGGGGACACCCGAGTGACATGGCTGTCCCCATGGGGGACAAGAGAGAAGAAGCCTATGACAGCCGATCGCCATAATTGGCTGGCTGTAGGGAGGGAGGGTGGGAAGGGATTTAAAGAAAAAAGGACAGCAATAACATTTATAAAAAAAAAATATACATGGGGGGAGAAATCAGACCCCACCAACAGAGAGCTCTGTTGGTGGGGAGAAAAGGGGGGGGGGGATCACTTAGGGGCTGTGTTGTGCGGCCCTGCAGCTTGGCCTTAAAGCTGCAGTGGCCAATTTTACTGAAAATGGCCTGGTCATTAGGGGGGTTTATCCCTGCAGTCCTCAAGAGGTTAAAGGTTTATGGCCTCAGTCACACTCATCCGCTTTTTGCCCACGATCCGCGCTTTGCTGATCGCCAGTGATCAGAAAAGCGTTGCTGCAATCCTTTGGGATTACTTACACTGTGGTCATTGCAACTTCCAATAAATGCAAACGTGCTGCATGTAGCATTTTGTTTCTCGTTCACTGGAATGGGGATCGCAAAGCACAATTGTCAAAAAAAATTACAGAACACAGCAATGCAAAATCAATCAAGCACAAGCAATCACTTTTTGCGTTTCCGAGTGTGAACAAGTGCTTTGGAGGGAGGCCTACATGCTATTTACTTTTTTGCCAGACAGGGCTGCAGTGTATACAGCAGAGCTGTTTATTTACTTCAGCTGGTAATAGTATATTTTTAGCCATGTGCCACCTAATTATACACAGGGACCTCTGCTCTGCAAACTGATGATGAACATTTGAGTTACTGTTTAGCGACTGCTAATTGAAAAAAAAGCTAACTATTAAATGGAATATTTCAAGGGCAACCGAAGTGAGAAGAATATGGAGACTGACATATTTCTTTCCTGTTACACAAAATCAGTTGTCTGGCATTCCTGCTAATCTATGTGTCTGCAGTAATGTCTGTCTTGGAACAAGCATGCAGCTAAGCTTGTCGGATGGCTTTCAATAAATTAAGCAAAACTGTGCTTTTATGCATTCAAATGAGGCAATCAAACAGCAGTCGGATGCAGCTCTCCTGAAAAGTAAATATAAGGCAAAACACTCTGCCTGCACTTAAACCCCTGAGACATGGGGCAGATAAATTAAAATCAGAGCACTGTCAGTACACTTCTAGTAACCAAATGTATGGCTCGTTTGGGGCTTTGTGAGAAATCACCTCTTGCAAACTTTCTCTTGTGAAAGTGATCTCTCAGCTCCACAAAAGGCCATATTTATTCAGTAGACCCTCATTAATATTGTATACATTACTGTACATGTTCCAGACAGGGATAAGCAGAAGCTGCTTAAAGTGTACCAGAGACGGGATGATTCAAAGATTTGATACTTACTCGGGGCTTCCTCCAGCCCCATAAGCATGTGCAAGTGACCAAGTCCCTCGCCATCCCCCGCAGTCTGCCGTTCAGCCGCAATCAGCCCCGGTAACTGGCTCACTCGTTTCAATCGTGGGTTTTTGCACATGCATGAAAGGTCCGGCAATGAGCAGAAGACCCCGACTGACGTGATTGAGCCAGTTTCCAGGGCTGTTTGAGGCTGAACAGCAGACCGGGGGAGGACGGCGAAGGACTCGGACATGCTTATGGGGCTGGAGTAAGCCCCAGGTGAGTATAAAATCTTGTAATCATCCTGTCTCTGGTACACTATGGGTATCATTCATAAAAAGGCTGTCGGTAGTGCGGGAAAACACCGTTCTTCTCCGCAACCGGTACTTTAGACTTCTGGGTGGGCATTTATAAAGAAGTGTGTAGGTGCGGTGGCAGTGCGGAGATTCCCCGAACTAGGCTGGCGGTAGGCAGGCGGAGACACGGAAGCTGCCGAGTTGATACATTTCTCCGTGTTCCGCTCTGCTGCAGCTGCCTGGGAGGTCTGTGTGTCTCCATTCACTTGCATTGGTATCGCCACATCAGAGGGAGCGGGACTTTCCGACCTGACACCGCTGGCGGTATTCTTTATGAATTAACATTTTGCTACATTTGTTCCGTTAATCACCGCACAAGGCGGTGATTTATCACTCTGCTCGGTATGTCTTTTTTTCATGCGGAAAGAGCCTTTATGAATGCTGACTTTGCCGAGTGGTCGGTAAAGTCAGCTGTTTTTAGCATTTCCGCATGCGGAAATGCTTTATGAATGATACCCTATAAAGAATGCCTTAAACAGACGCTTGATTTCTGTAGCCCTGAACGATCATTAATACATTGGGCTCTATTCTCAAAGACTTCCCGCATGCGGTAAAGTACATGCGGGAAGTTTGCGACCAAAATACCGTCAAGTTGACATTCTCAAAATGTTCCGCATGTTTTTTCCGCATGTGGAAAAAGTGTGGTAAAAGTGCGGGATTCATGCGGAAAAATTTCCGCAAAAGTCAGAATTTTCCGCAATAAAAAAATCAATTCTCAAAAATGTTCAGGCGCATCATTTCGTCGTTATTTACCGATTTTTTTATCGCCTACAAATAGTAGGTGATATATTCCGCATCGCATTGACTTTAATGAAGTGTGGAGGCTTAAGGGCTGTGCTTGGTGGACTTTAATATTTTTTTTTAAAACACTTTTTCATGCGACTTTTTTACCGCATGATTCCCGCATGAATAATGGCTGTTACCGCATCTTTTTTCCCGCATGCGGAAAACATGCGGAAAATATTAGTGAATGTGGAAAAAATGCGGAGTTTACCGCTGGCGGAAATATAGCGGTAAAATTTTGCGGTGTTTTTGCCTCTTAGGGCTCTATTCATAAAAAACTTGTGGCGTAAATACTCGTAGAGGTAAAATACCGCAGCGGTATTTTACACTTCTGGGTGGTCATTCAAAAAAATCTTGCCAGCTGCGATGCAAGAGCGGAGATCTCCCGCTGAAAGCTGGCGGTAAGCTGTCGGAAGGCATGCGGAAACACTTCAGCCAGCAGAGTCCCTCCGTGCACTGCTCTCTCTGGGAGGTCTGTCCCATTCACTTGTATGTAATCCGCAAAATCAGAGGAAGCGGTATTTCCCGTCCACATACCGCTTCCTCTAAACTTTATGAATGGCCATTTTGTTACTTTTTTCTAGATAAATCTAGAAAAACACTGGAGAAGGCGGAAATTTCTCGCTCTGCTGGGGGATTGTAGATTTTCATGCGGGAACAGCTTTTATGAATGCCCACTTTGCTAAATGGACGGGAAAATCCGCTGTTTTGAGCGGAAAACTTGCGGTAAGGTTTTATGAATACAGCCCTTAGTGAATAGAGCCCAATGGCCTCTATTCATAAAGCATTCCCGCATGCGGTAATGCTCAAAACAGCTGACTTTACTGAGCACTTAGCAAAGTGTCCATTCATAAAAGCTGTTTCCGCATGAAAAGCTGACATTCCTGAGCAGTGCAGGAAATTACCGCCTTATGCGGTGATTATCACAACCCGTCACTACATGTCAATTCATGAAGATTAGAGCAAGCGGAATGGGAATGGAGAATACCAACTGTTTAGAATAGGAGATAAGCCAGCGATAACAGGCAAGCTAATGGGGACAGACCTCCCAGGCGGCAGCAGCAGTGAGAGCAGAGCAAACAAGGCATCCCAGAATACCCAGGCTGTGTTTTTTAACCCCTTGGGTACCTGTTTTCAGATAAATTTCACATCACAAAGCCTGCATGTGTAACATTTCTTGAAGTTCTTATAAGCTGCGACAATTAAATAGATTGTTTAGAAAGCCTAATAGACAGATTCAGTGCAGATTCAGGGCAGGGAGAGGTAGTTTTGAAAAAAAAATGCACATATAAAGAGAAGTTGGGGCTGCCTCCTTAATAGTAACTTTATAGTAACTCTCAGTTACTCTCTATAGTAACTGTCTCTGCACAGAGAAAATGTACCAACTCAGCAGCACCGCTAGTTTAGTGCGGGAATTCCCCAACCTTTTATCACAAGCGTAAACATTTCTATGAATTAGCACACAAAAGTCTAAAATACCGATGCAGTATTTTCCCTCCAAGATTTTTTTTTCCGCAGATGTTTTATGAATAGAGCCCATTGTCAGAAATTTTGGGAAGGAGCTCTGTACAGACACGCTGCAGGAAAATATCCATGAAGCTCATGGTGTTCACAGTGGGAAGGTTTACACTTATCATTGCAGAAAAAAAGCGTGTAATGTTTTTCATGCATGATTCTGCATTTGCAATTTTTAAAATTCATTTTTGTACAAATGTTTGCATGCGATTTGGCAGTTTTTTTAACTGGGTTTGTAGGAGAAAAATCGAACTGCAAATTTCTGCATGCATGCCAATGAAGCTAATTTACATTAAAAATATATCTAATATAGGCCTCCTTTCCACGGACTGTTGAGCTGTGTGCTCAGCAAGCAGTTACCAGTCAGCAGTGAGCAGTTGTGAGTTTGAGAGGCATTTCACTGCCTATCAACAGTCCATGGAAAAGAGGCCTTAGGCCCCATTCCCACTTGCAAAACGCAAAATACTAGCGCTTTTGCTAGCGTTTTGTTCTGGCGATTAACCAAAAATCACCATTCACACTTGCGCGATCGCGATTAGCATTTCTGTAGCACTAAACGCGTTTGCCGGAAAATCGCCTGAAAATGGTGCAGGATACCTTTTTTTTGAGCGATTTGCGTTAATCGCAGGCGAGTGAGAATGGGCCCATAGGTTTCTTTTGCACTAGCACTTTAAAAAAAACACTCAGGTGTGAACGGGGCATCAGGGCTCATTACCACAGGCAGTTGGACTGTGTGCTCAGCAAGCAGTTTCCAGGCAGCAGGGAGCGGTTACGTGGCAGCAGCAGCAACTAGTTGCCAGGCAGCAGCAAGCAGTTGTGAGAGTTTTAGGCCTTTCCATGGACTGTTGAGCTGTGTGCTCAGCAAGCAGTTACCAGGCAGCAACAAGCAGTTGACAGGCAGCAGTGAGCAGTTGTGAGAGTTTGAGAGGCATTTCCCTGCCATCAACTGCCCTTGGAAAAGGGGCCTTAGTGAGGCCACGTTCACATCATGAAACAGGGATGGCCAGGCGTTCGGAACGCAACGCGTTTGAACGCACGCCATCTGCATTTGTATGGCCGCACATTTAGTTAAAAAATGTGTGCAGCATGCATTTGCGGACTGCACTGGTCTGGAACGCATGCAGTGTGAACATCAGACAGCGCAGTCTATGCATTTTCTGATGTCGTGCGTGCTGGCGCGTTGCCAAAATCCAGACTGCAATGCATGCAGTGTGAACAGGGCCAGACTGATTGCTGTAACTGGTCATTAGTGCCTGAGTGTCTGCAAATAGTTACTATTAGGGATGATCAAAGAAATGCAAAATCTTCTGAGTTGATGCAAATTTATGCAGATTTCTATGCAAATGTATGCAGTGGGAAATGGACCAATCAATTTAAACCCAGGTTTAAATTGCCGGGTCCATTTTTAGGCCTCTTTTCCATGAACTGTTGAGCTGTGTGCTCAGCAAGCAGTTGCCAGGCAGCAGTGAGCAGTTGTGAGAGTTTGAGAGGCATTTCACTCCCTAGAAACAGTTCGTGGAAAAGAGGCCTTAAAGGGAAGGTTCAAGCAAAATAAAAAAATGAGTTTCACTTACCTGGGGCTTCTATCAGCCCCATGCAGCCATCCTGTGCCCTCGTAGTCACTCACTGCTGCTCCAGTCCCCCGCTGGCAGCTTGCCGACCTCGGAGGTCGGCGGGACGCATTGGGCTCTATTCATAAAACTTCTGAGTCGGAAAAAATCCTGGAGGTAAAATACCGCAGCGGTATTTTACACTTCTGGGTGGTCATTCAAAAAAATCTTGCCAGCTGCGATGCAAGAGCGGAGATCTCCCGCTGAAAGCTGGCGGTAAGCTGTTGGAAGACATGCGGAAACACTTCAGCCGGCAGAGTCCCTCCGTGCACTGCTCTCTCTGGGAGGTCTGTCCCATTCACTTGTATGTAATCCGCAAAATCAGAGGAAGCGGTATTTCCCGTCCACATACCGCTTCCTCTAAACTTTATGAATGGCCATTTTGTTACTTTTTTCTAGATAAATCTAGAAAAACACTGGAGAAGGCGGAAATTTCTCGCTCTGCTGGGGGATCGTAGATTTTCATGCGGGAACAGCTTTTATGAATGCCCACTTTGCTAAATGGACGGGAAAATCCGCTGTTTTGAGCGGAAAACTTGCGGTAAGGTTTTATGAATAGAGCCCATTGCGTCCATTTTTACGCATTCCCGCTAGTGCAGGAACAATAACCTATACTTTTTAAGAGTTACTAGTTCAATGCGTACATTTTTACGCATTGAACCAGTAATGCGTAAAAATGTATGTGTTAATGTTCCTGCACTAGCAGGAATGCGTAAAAATGTACGCAATGCGTCCCGCCGACCTCCGAGGTCGGCAAGCTGCCAGCGGGGGATTGGAGCAGCAGTGAGTGACTACGAGGGCATAGGATGGCTGCATGGGGCTGATAGAAGCCCCAGGTAAGTGAAACTCATTTTTTTTTTTGCTTGGACATTCCCTTTAAGCTGCATATATTTGCATAAAAAGTGGCATTATTTGGGAATTATTTGCATCTTATTCATCACCCCAAGTTGCTATTAGTGATTGATGGTCAATGAGATGCAAATAATTTCGAGTTGATGCAGTATTTTGTATGTAACTTTATGCAGCTTGAAAATGAACCAATCAGATCTTGCTGGGGTAAGATTCGATTGGTCCATTTTCAAGCTGCATAAATTTGCATATAAAATTTGCAAGATTCTGCATGAACACACAATTATTTGCATCTCATTGACCATCCCTCCTTGCTATCACTGGAAACTGGTGAACCTGACCTTTGCTCCTTTCCACATCAGGTGCTAGGGGCTCTATTCTCAATGACTTCCCGCATGCGGTAAAGTACATGCGGGAAGTTTGCGACCAAAATACCGTCAAGTTGAAATTTTCAAAATGTTCCGCATGCGGAAAAAAGTGCAGTAAAAGTGCGGGATTCACACGGAAAAATTTCCGCAAAAGTCGATATTTTCCGCAATAAAAAATCATTTCTCAAAAATGTTCAGGCGCATCATTTCGTCGTTATTTACCGATTTTATTTTTTTTATCACCTACAAATAGTAGGTGATATATTCCGCATCCCAATGGGCTCTATTCTCAAAGACTTCCCGCATGCGGTAAAGTACATGCAAGAAGTTTGCACCCAAAATACCGGCAAGTTGGGATTCTCAAAATGTTCCGCATGTTTTTTCCGCATGCGGAAAAAGTGTGATAAAAGTGCGGGATTCATGCGGTAAAATTTCCGCAAAAGTCGGTATTTTCCGCAATAAAAGATCAATTCTCAAAGATGTTCAGGCGCATCATTTCTTCGTTAATTACCGAATTTTTATCACCTACAAGTAGTAGGTGATATATTCCGCATCCCATTGACTTTAATGAAGTGTGGAGGCTTAAAGAGAACCCGAGGTGGGAATTACTTATACTATTGGGGCACAGAGGCTGGTTGTGCGCACTAAGACCAGCCTCTGTTGCCCCATCGTGTGTCTCCATGTCCCCCATGCTCGCCGCTATACCCCCCGCAGTGCTGGCGACACGCAGCGTGTCGCCAGCTCAATGTTTACCTTGCGCTGTCAGTCAGCGCTGCTCCCCTGCCTCCTCCGCATCGGCGCACCCGCCCGTGTCCCTTCCCTCCCGCTGATAGGAGGGAAGTGACGCGGCGGGTGGCGCCGATGCGGAGGAGGCGGGGGAGCGGCGCTGACTGACAGCGCAAGGTAAACATTGAGCTGGCGACACGCTGCGTGTCGCCAGCAATGCGGGGGGTATAGCGGCGAGCAGGGGGGACATGGAGACACACGATGGGGCAACAGAGGCTGGTCTTAGTGCGCACAACCAGCCTCTGTGCCCCAATAGTAAAAGTAATTCCCACCTCGGGTTCTCTTTAAGGACTGTGCTTGGTGGACTTTAACTTTTTTTTTTTAAACACTTTTTCATGCGACCTTTTTACCGCATGATTCCCGCATGAATAATGCCTGTTTCCGCATCTTTTTTCCCGCATGCGGAAAACATGCGGAAAATATTAGTGAATGTGGAAAAAATGCGGAGTTTACCGCTGGCGGGAATTTAGCGGTAACATTTTGCGGAAAATTTGGCTCTTTGAGAATAGAGCCCATTGACTTCAATGAAGTGTGGAGGCTTAAGGGCTGTGCTTGGTGGACTTTAATTTTTTTTTTTAAACACTTTTTCATGCGACCTTTTTACCGCATGATTCCCGCATGAATAATGCCTGTTTCCGCATCTTTTTTCCCGCATGCGGAAAATATTAGTGAATGTGGAAAAAATGCGGAGTTTACCGCTGGCGGAAATATGGCGGTAAAATTTTGCGGTGTTTTTGCCTGTTAGTGAATAGAGCCCTAGGCAGTAAAATGCCTCTCAAACTCTCACAACTGCTTGCTGCTGCCTGGTAACTGCTCACTGCCGCCTGGTAACTGCTTTTTGAGTACACAGGTTAACTGCCCGTGGAAATGGGCCCTTTTGGCAGTTGGTGAATATTTGGGGAAGGGGAAAATTTTATCTAGTGTCTGGTATACATGATCAATGAGACGCAAATAATTTCAGCTTGATGCAAAATTATGCAAACTCTGTTTGCAAATAAGTACAGCATGAAAAGGGACCAATGAAAGCTTGGTGGGATATTTTCAAGCTGCATATGTTTGAATATATAATTTGCACAATCTTGCATCAAGTTGAAATTATTTGCATCTCATTGACAATCCCTAGTGCCTTGTAAGCTATCCCATAATATTGTGGTCCACCAATCAGTGGGCAGGGAGGAGCTGAGGTGTGGCATGTGTCACATGGTTTTTGGCCACACCCAGATTTTATAAGGTTGGAGTCATGTTCCTTCTCAGCAACTGTGGAGGTTAGTTTTTTTGCGGAATGTTATAACGAGTTGTAAAAAGATACTGTGTCTGTGCCAGACAGGGCTGCAGTGTATATAGCAGAGCTTTTTATTTACTTCAGCTAGTAATAGTATATTTATAGCCATGTGACACCTAATTATACACAGGGATCTCTGATCTGGTAACTGATGAACAGTTAAGTTAGGCCTCTTTACCATGAATTGTTGATAGGCTGTGAAATGCCTCTCAAATTCTCACAACTGCTTGCAGCTGCCTAGTAACAGCTCACTGCTGCCTGGCAACTGCTTGCTGAGCATACAGTTCAACAGTCTGTGGAAAAGAGGCCTTAGTGACTTGTGACTGTTAAAAGGTATATATCAAGGACAACTGAAGTGAGAAGAATATGGAGACTGCTATATTTCTTTCCTGATAAACAATACCAGTTGCCTGGCAGCCCTGCTGATCTGTCTGCGGTAGTGTCATTCCTAGAACAAGCATGCAGCTAATCTTGATAGATCTGACCATGGGCTGGTGCACACCAGAGCGGTTCTGGAGCGTTATTTAAAACGCTAGCAGAGGGAAAAGCACTTGGCTAATGAAAGTGAATGGAATTGTGCACAGGTCTTCAGAGGCTTCTGCGCACGCCGAGGCATCGAACTTAGGTAAATTTCAATGTGGAATTCCTCGCAGTGAGCGTAGCGTGCTGGACCTCGCCGCCCGCCCCATTTCCGGCGGATGCTGCGTCCCCTGACGTCGGCAACCAGGAAGATGGAGCGTTCCACGCTGGTTCCGGCTTCATGCTGACCAACTTGTGGTCAATGCATGAATGCTGGATAACCACTAGATGGTGCTAAAGTATAAGAGATGTTCTTTTCTATGCGGATCTGTTTGACGAAGTTATATGTTTTAAACAAGTCTGCATACAGGGTGACTCTAACCATAAAAGAGAAATGTAGTTAATTTAAAAAGAGAAAAGATAGTTGTATACATTTCCTCTCTAGTGCCATGTGTACAAGTGACTCCATAACTATTTTAATACATAACTTGTAATTAATATCATGACATATTCACCTGTAGACTGATTTGCGCTGAATTCTTTATATTGGAAATAGGTGGCCATACCAGTACTAAACAGAGGAATTGTTTTTATTATACCTTGTACTTTAGGAAAGTAACAGCTTTTACTGTAACAATATTTGTAATCTTCTACACAAAAACGCTCCAAAAAACGATAGGCATGTTTAGAAAATATCTCCATGTAGTATGAGAGCCATACTCTACACAGTCTATTTTATTGAGCTGAACTCCCCATCAGATAGAAATCTTTGCAAGATGCTGCACACAAAGATGCTGTACACATTCAAAAGATCAGTATCTGCAAAAATTCTGTTCCTGCAAAATGCATTCAAAGGCTATCATTCATAAAGCATTTCCACCTAATGTAAGTGAATGGAGACACACAGACCTCCCAGGGAGCTGCAGCAGAGCGGAACACGGAGAAATGTATCAACTCGGCAGCTTCCGTGTCTCCGCAAGCCTACCGCCTGCCTACCACCAGCCTAGTTCGGGGAATCTCCGCACTGCTACCGCACATGGATACTTTTTTATGAATGCCCACCCAGAAGTCTTAAATACCGGCAGCGGTGTTTTCCCGCATTGATTCCTCTTACCGACAGCTCCTTTATGAATGATAGCCATAGTCTATGAAATCTGCAGATCATACACACCTTGTTTAACAGACATTCATCTGCATATCTGACAATCCGTTAAACAAGGTGTGTATGAGGATCTGCAGATATCATAGACTATGCATGTATTTTGCAGGAACTGATCTTTTGCAGATACTGATCTGTGGAATGTGTGCAGCATCTTGCAAAGATTTCTGTCTGATGAGGAGTTCAGCTCCATAGAATAGACTGTGTAGAGTATGGCTCTCATACTACATGGAAGGGGGTAAAATTGGTCTGTGATCTTTCATTAATCTTTCAAGTGTGTACACATCATAACTGGACTAACTGGACATGCTTGCATAGCTGCATGTTTGTTTCAGGTGTGTGATTTAGACTCTATCAATGCCAGACAGATCAGCCAGGCAACTGGTATTATTTAACAGGAAATAAATGTGAGCCACCATATACAGTACCACTTACTTCATGTAGCATTGTATGGTACATCTCAGCTAATGTACTGCTGTGCACTGCCTATTCCAGGACTTGCATTGCTGGTCCAGCACTGCCACCTGCTGGTCTCATCACAATGCCAGGCACTTCAAATGTCATTGCATCCATCAGTTTACCAATAAACATAAATGAAAACTCTCACAGACCAAACAATTAAGGTACCCATACACTTATAGATTAGCAGCAGTCTCGACCAGCAGGTAGATTCCTGTCAGATGTCTGTCAGGTCGAATCAGAAAGGAATCTATCTGATGTGTGCCATATAATAGGAATAGATTTCAGAATGAAATCTATTGAAAATCGATAAAAATGCAGTGTGGCACCATTCGTTCCAATGAAACTCTATGGGCCATCGATCTGCTGCCAGCAGCCGATCGACCCAGATTTTCCGTCCGGACTGATCAAGCAAATTGATTGAAAACAGTCGAAAATCAATCGATCAGCTGATCGATCATCAATCAATTGGCTGATCGAATTGGCTGTCGATCGATGGCTGAAATCGAGCAGTGTATGAGCCCCTTAAGAGAATAAATCCCAAATGCCTAAAAGGGGAACTGGAGTGAGAGTGATGTGGTGGCTTCCATATTTACCTCCTTTTAAACAATACCTGTTGCCTGGCTGTCCTGCTGATCTATTTGTCTATAATAGTGTCTGAATTACACCAGAAACAAGCATGCAGATAATATTGTTTGATCTGACAATAATGTCAGAAACACCTGATCTGCTGCACGCTTGTTCAGGGTCTATGGCTAAAAGTATTAGAGGCAAAGTATCAGCAGGACAGCCAGGCAACTGGTATTGCTTAAAAGGAAATAAATATGGCAGCCTCCATATCTCTCTCACTTCAGTTGCCCTTTTAGAATAAAACCCTAAGGGTGCATACACATGTGCAACTTTGATTGGCCAATCACTGACCAATTTTTCCACTTCCATGTAGTATGAGGGCTATCATGAATACTATGAAAAGAACTGGCTCTTCTCAATCACACATGTGGTAAAGGTTTTCTTTTACCACTAAATTTCTGCCAGCAGTAATTGCCGCATTTTCTCTGCATTCACTATAATGTTTCTGTATGTTTTCTGCATGCGGGTATGTGGCAGTAAAAAAGTGTGGAAACATACGGAAACAGTGTAAAATGGCAGTTAAACGCGAGGTAAAAATGCAGGGGGAAAAAAAGCAGAAAAAAAATTGACAAAATAAATGTTTTAAAGTCCAGCAAACACAGTGCTAAAGGCTCTAGACTCCATTTAGGCCTCTTTTCCTCTGACTTGTTGAGCTGTGTGCTCAGCAAGCAGTTACCAGGCAGTTGTGAGAGTTTGAGAGGCATTTCACTGCCTATCAACAGTCTGGAAAATAGGCCTTAATTTAAAGAGAATCTGTACTGTCCGATTTGTACAATAAAAAACATACCAATTGAGTCACTGGGATCTTCTGGATCCCTCTTTGCCGGAAACCAGGCTTTTAATCGCCAGTTTTAGGCAGTGCTTACAAACAAAAAACATGGCCACTAACCAGGAAGGTGTGTGTGTGTGTGTGTTTGTGTTTGTGTGTGTATCTATCTATCTTTCTATATATATATATATATATATATATATATATATATATATCTATCATGTTATAGTATACAACAATTTTTTTATTACAGTGAATTTTCTTCACTCCAGTCAGTAATTCTGGCTGGCCCCATTCACACTTAGAAAACGCAAAACGCTGGAGATTTTTTCTGGCGTTTTGCAGGAGTGAATTTTCTGCGATTTTATGCGGAAAAATCATTGAACACTGCAGCAATTTTGCCGTAATCCTGTTTAGCGCTTCTATAGCACTGAAACGCGATCGCCGGGAAATCGCCTTAAAACGGTGCAGGCGACGCGTTTGCATTTCGCGGTTTGCCAGTTTTTGAGCGATTTGCGTCGATTAGCGCAAATCGCACAAGTAAGAACGGGCCCATAGGGTTTCATTATGCTAGCGCTTTTAAAAAGCGCTAGCATTTGAGCGTTTTGCTGAAATCATGGCAAAACGCTCTAGTGTGAATGGAGCCTCACAGTTTCTCAGCATTGGCAGCTCCCTCCCCCTCAGACAAGCTGAAATTGAGAGCAGAGACCTGTTTCTGAGGGATAAACAAAGCACACACACACAGAGCCGGCAGGGGGCGAGGAGGGGGAGTGCATAACTTCTCCCTATCACAGCAGAGGCAGTGCATTCCTCTCTGGGTCGGCACAGCTTGACAAAGAAAAGAAGATTAAATATATTACAGAGACAGTGCAACTAGAAAAGGCTGCAGTAAGCCAGATCACATTAGAACAGGTATAGGAACTTAAAGGATAGAAGAAATAAGGCTGAAAATTTTGTTACAGAGTATCTTCAATGGGAAGTAAGAAACACCACCAGATACTTGAAGGTGATAGAAAATCGGTAGTTAAGGCATAAATAATGCGCCCCTTTTTTCATTGTGAATTTTGTTTTTTGCGGAAAATTATTCTTATTTACTGACTTTTGCGGACATTTAAACATTTTTAACAAACTTTTTCCACATGCGGAAAAGTTTGTGGATGTCAAGATGGTCTTATTTCTGTTGGAAGTTTACTACAAGTGGATTACTGTATGCAGAAAGTCATTGACAATAGAGCCCAATGTGTAGGTGAGCTCTCATACTACATGAAGATGGTAACATTTGAATGTATGTACCAGGCTTAATCATTTGAAAGATGAACTGTAACCAGGGATTGATCTGCTGACAGTGTAGCTGCATCCACAGCCATCTAGCACACAGGTATGTGTTTGCTGACAAGAATAGGCAGGTTTTTATTATCAGACAGATACAAGATAATGAAGTAGATTTATCAACACTAGTGTATGCAAAAGAAAGGGAAAACATTTGCAAAAGTGAAACAATGTATGTTTATGTTGCTCTTTGTCTTTTGATTGTGACACATCTGCTCCAATTCTGATTCAGATTGTAAGGCCTCTTTTCCACAGACTGTTGATAGGCAGTGAAATGCCTCTCAAACACTCTCAACTGCTCACCGCTGCCTGGCAACTGCTCGCCGCTGCCTGGCAACTTCTCGCTGCTGCCTGGCAACTGCTTGCAGAGCACACAGTTCAACAGTCCAGGGAAAGGAGGCCGAAGGCCTCTTTTCCACGGACTGTTGATAGGCAGTGAAATGCTTCTCAAACTCTTACAACTGCTCACTGATGCCTGGAAACTGCTTGCTAAGCACACAGCACAACAGTCAATGGAAAACAGGCCTAAAAGCGTTGTACTTTTATGCAATCCTGGTTTACTTATTGAATTACCCTGGTTATTTTGCTGATGAGCTTTTGAAATGAAGGAAAGATAGCTTGGCTGCTTAGGGTGCATACACACATCCAATTTGGATTGGCCAATTTTTGTTTTTTGCACAGGAAGATCTGCTAAGCACCTTCGTTCAGCAGTAGCTCATCAATAACAAATAAAGGTTCCAACAGAAGTAATTGCTCTTAAGCCTGGTACACACTTTCATTTATGATTGGCAATTCGCTGACCAATGTTACCACCTTCATGTAGTATGAGAGCTTGCCTACACAATCTGCTCAATATCTGCTGACTTTCCTACTACATGGAGGTGATAAAATTGGTCAGAGATTGGCCAATCAGGATTGAAAGTGTGTACCAGGCTCAAGGGTGCATACACACAATCTTGATTGACCAGTTTTACTACATCCATTTAGTATTCGAGCTTACTTATACAATCTGTTTTTAATATTCAAATTCTGTTGGCCCCCATGGAAGTTGTAAAATAAACCAATCAAGATTGTGTGTGTGTGTGTGCACCCTTACATCTGAACGTTATTTATATGAACCTGGACTCAGGCCTGGAACCCACTAGAGTGTTATTTTAAGCGTGTAGGAGTAATTGAGTTGAGCCACAATTGCATGGGGTATTATGTTATTATCAGGGCTGGATTTAGGCCAAGGCCACCTAGGCCATGGCCTCGGGCACCACAAGAGCAATGGCACCAAAGCAGCAGGCTAAACTTATGCAGCATTTGCAAGCTTGCAAATGCTGCAATGCAGGGAGATCAGTGCCTGACAATGGTACTCTGCCGCTAGCTGCCTGTGCAGTGGCCACCATGCTGTCTGTGCACGTTTGCTTTGTGGCCGGCGGCTATAGACTAATGCTTCGTACACACTTGCGATAACTATCGTTTGCAAAGAACGATAGTTACCAGACAAACGATATTGGAAAGATTGGTATGCAACGATGGGATGCAGCGATCATCATACACATTTTAACGATAGTTCTCGCAGAAAAGAACGATCAGAAGGAAATGTTGCGTACATATTTATATAAAATAAAAAAACAAAACACTGACATGGAGTTACAATAGATACAAATATATGATTGTTAACTTGAAAACAAAGTTTAATTGAAATGAGCAATGTAACAATCTTTACGGCCGCGCTACAAAGGAAGTACGGAAGCTGGGCAGAATTCAACGCAGGCGCATTGGCCCTTGTAACGATCGTTCTCGGCCGATGTCTGTACACACTATAGTTTTGTAACGATTGTCGGTAGATATGATCCGTCAGGTTGGATATTTCCATCTTCCCGATGTCGTTCGTGTTAATAATTGTTGGGTAAAGTTCTTTCCCCGATTGTCGGCGGAACGATCGTTAATGAGCTGTTTCAAACGACCATAGTCGCCAGTGTGTACGCAGCATTAGGCAACATTGGAGACAGAGGGGAAGAGGAAGCTTCTGCACTGGAGACGAGCTGAGAAATGAGTGACACTGATGGCTGCTGCGGTGTGAAGGCAGGCTGACTACCTGTACTGAAAAGGTAGGGGGGGTCATCAGGTTAACTATACAAGAGGGAAGGGGGAGGGGTCGTCTGCCTACTTATACTGAATAACAGCTGGCCTTGGTCAGTAACAGTGGCTGATAACAGTAGCCTTGGTCGGTAAAGAGTACAAATCCGACCCTGCTGCCACCAGCTGTTACGCCACTACAATAGCGACATCTACCTCCTCCTTTTGCTGTCTCATCTGTGTTTCCCACCGCCAGGGTCCACACAGAACTATATCTTCTGCTGCTAGTCTGCCACCAGCTATTACGCCACTACAATAGCTGCATCTACCTCCTCCTCCTGCTGCCTCAATCTGTGTTTCCCACAGCCAGGGTCCACACAGAACAAATCTGCTGCTGCCAGTCTGCCACCAGCTATTACGCCACTACAATAGTTGTAAATTGTTGGGGGAAAAAACTGTTTAGTTTTTTTGAGATGTCTGGGTTGAAAACTATGATGTCCCAGTTGTGCACTGGACACAATGTGGGCTTTACGCCCGCTGTATAAAACCTCCTGATGTTAATTTACAGCCATTTCTTTTTTTTTATTATACCTCCCCACATAAAAAATTGCTGTTTTTCTTTAAAAAAAAACATGATACTTCACGCATCATTTACTATAAAAGACGTTTTGGAAGCAATTAAATGCCAGTTAGTAATTTCAGTTCGAATACAGAGTTTTTCCGAATAATGGGTCCAAATTCCGAATTCGAATAGAATTTCCAAATCGTTCGAATTTGAAACTTCGGACGTATCCTAATTATGGGCTAATCGGATTGACTCGAATATTAAAAAGAGGTATCTGAGCACCACTGGGTACAGATAAGTTCTGTACATTCCGGTCCCTGGATCGAAAAATTGCTGCAGGCTTTAATTTTCCAAACCGTTATGACGAGCGGAACGGAACCGGACAAAAAATACTGCAGCATTAGGGCAATGGAAAATGAAACGTTTCTTCACACTAGTGAAGAAACGGACAGTTCCACGGGCGATGGGGGATGTGGGGACGCGAGGACATGAACCTGAGAGACGGGAGGGTGAGGGAGGGTAAAATATATACCTAATGTTTTGTTGCACCCGGCGGTAGAGGCTTCCGTCGTCTTCCACATCATGTGACTAGTCACATGACATGCTGTGTAGTCGGAGCAGAAGAAGAGGAAGCCTCTACCGCCGGTTGCAACAGAACATTAGGTATGTATTTGCTGGCGAAACTGAGTGAAAATTGATCCGATCAATCGTTGATCAGATCCATTTTCACTTCCATTTGGTAGTGTGCACTGTGCACAAAGCCATCTGGATCCGCTGAAGCGGAGAACGGATCCGCTCACCGGATCTGTTTGGTTCGAAACGCAGATGTGAACCGGGCCTTGTGTAATAGGATTATTTTTATTCAAAAAATACCAAACATAAAGATTTATTTAACTAGATTTTCTTTATCTTTTTAAAGGACTTATTTAAAAGTCAGACAGCGTTATTACAATTACTACAATCATATAAAAATATAAAACATTATAAAGGTTTCACAATCTTTGAAGCACCACTGTATGTATTCTAGACAGACAGCGTTTGTTAGCTTTTTTTTTTTTTCTTTTGCAGTTACATGAGCTGAGCTTATAGTAAATTCATTTAAGCGGTAAAAAAAACAAACAAATGTTTATTTTTGATACATATGGAACGGATGATTGTCTTAATTACACAGTATATTTTTTTATGTATTGCAATAAAAAAAAAAACTTAGAGGAACTTTAACCCAGGATTGAACTCTCAGTAGCAATACCCACTTTCCCACAGGAAATCTTTACTTTTTTCTCGAATCGATCATCCAGGACGTCTGTGTGGCCGATATTGTTGAGAAACCCCTACCACAGTGTGATGTCAGGGCCATGACCATGACCGCTTCCTGTCTGTGATCCTCATTGCATTGCAGACCGGTAACATTACAGCGTGATGGACAATGTTCCCGGCCTTTTGTGCATCCAACCCCTATATCTCTTCATTCTTCAGCAGTTTCCAACTCATTGATGAATCCAGTTGAAAGTCCTCCTTCTCCTGCTCTTTGGCCAACTCCAGGAAAACCTGCAAAATACACAAACAATCATAATAAAGTCAAGAAAATCAAGCTAATCTCAAACTTGTCAGCATTTCCTTGGCCTGGTTGTCCTTAAAGACTGGTTTTAATACTTGGCTGTTGTCTTGGAGATTGTGGAGCTGGTTTAACAGGAAGTTGGTAAATTTAAGACCTGCTTGTACAGAATATACAGCTACTTGCCGGTAATGAAGCAGGTGGTTTTGGTGGACAGTGCCGAGCGCTGTAACAGCAGTAGCAGGGCACATTATAACCACAGAATCTCTCTCCATCCGGGTCTGGTGCTCTGGCTCCCCCGCTAGCTACAGATAGTGATGGGCTCACGGGTAGATAACTAGTCAAATTTGTGATTCTAATGAGGCTTAATTGCCTCAGGTGTGCGGCTGGGAGATGTCTGGCACTTTTATGTGTATTCAACGAATTCCATGGGGATTCGTCGGGACTGTCTCGATTTGGGGGGCTCTCCTGCTATCCTGCCCCCCGTTTGTGTCCCGGTCGGCTGGGCACTGTGGAGGCGGAAAAAAATGATCGCGGCCACACCAATGCGAGATGCGGGAGCCGGCTTCACTTCTCCCTCCCTCCCTCCCTCCGAAAGGGCTCCCCTACTGTGTATGTGTGTGTCCCTGTATGCAGAGTTTGTGCAGCGGAGTGGGCAGTCATCTTACCATTGATCCTCGCGTACCGGCAGCCAACTTCAATATGCTTCCTGTGATGTCATGGGAACAGGAAGCAGAGAGACTCCAGCTGCTGGTATGCGAGGATCAATGGTAAAATGACTGCCCACTCCGCTGTGCAAACTCTGCATACAGGGACACACACATACACAGTAGGGGGGGGGCCATTCGGAGGGAGGGAGGAGTGAAGCCAGCTCCTGCATCCCGCATTGGCGCGGCTGGCACCTTAATCATTTCTTTCACCTCTTCTCTGCCTAGGGCAATCTCCTCCCCACCCATGGGCACTTTCCTCTCTGCCCACTGACACCCTCCTTCTACCCACTGGTACCCTCCTCCTTCCCAATGACACCCTCCTCCTACCCACTGGCACCTTCCTCCCCCCCCACCCACTGGCACCCTCCTTTCCACCCAGTGGCGCCCTCCTCCCCACCCAGTGTCACGCTCCTCCCTGCCCGCAGACACCCTCCTCGCCACCAAGTGTCACTCTCCTCTTTGCCCACTGGCACCCTCTTCTCTGCCCATTGGCACCCTCCTCCTACCCATTGGCACCCTCCTCCTACCCACTGGCACCATCCTCCTTCCCATTGACACCTTTCTCCTACCCACTGGCACCTTTCCTACCCACTGGCACCTTCCTCCCCCACCCACTGGCACCCTCCTTTCCACCCAGTGTCACCCTCTCCTACCTACTGGCGCCCTCCCCCGCACATTCCTTCATTATATTGTCACCGCCCTGCAAAAGCAGGGGTGTGGCTTAAGGTCGCTGAGGGGGCATGGCTTAAGTGTCCCCCTTTCACATCTTCAAAAGTTGGGAGGTATGAGAAAGCAGCTGCTTTTAATTATTTACATGTCAAGAAATGTCAGTTCACAAACAGAGCATGTGCTAAAACCAAGTAATATTTTCGTTATTTATCTCCAGGCTACAGCTGGCATTAACCAACAATCAGCATTCGATAAAATGTTACAGGCAAAAAATGGCAATAGAAGGAGCCACCCTGTTCTTCTACTCCCCCCATTGTTGCCAATATACTGCCAGTTGGGACACGTTTCTCTCTCACAGGCAGCAAAGAAAGAGAGCAGGCACAGGAAGAGGTTTCCCCTGCAGCCCTCTAGACAGTAACTCTTTAGACTCCAAGATGCTGAGGAACAACTGGTCAGATCATCCAAACATGGTGTGTCATCTACCGGTTCACTCAGGCTAATGAAAAAAAATGTTAAGAAAGACTGATACACAGATTCAGAGGTGCTGAAAGGGAACATGCAGCTCTAAAGGGGATGCTGGGGATGCTTCTTACTATTGTAATGCTATTACAGCACAGAAGTGGGAGAACATCACAGTACCAGAACACAGCTTTCTGCTGAGACCTACTGCAAAGCTGGTTAGGCTACTACTGTTGTGACTCCCCCTTTCTTGTTCAGCAGCCCCCCTCCCATTCCATGTGCAGCCCCCTCTTTCATGTGTGTCATCCATTCACTGTAGCCACCTCCCATGGGTGGCCCCTCTCTTCCATGTGTATCATCCATGTACACCAGCCCCCTCCCATTCCACATGCAGCCCCCTCTTTCATGTGTATCATCTATGTAATGCAGCCCCTTCCCATTCCATGTGCAGCCCCCTCTTCCATGTGTATCATCCATGTGCAGCAGCGCCCCTCCCATTCCATGGACAGCCCCTCTCTTCCATGTGCATCATCCATGTACAGAAGCCCCCCTCCCATTCCATGTGCAGCCCCCTCTGTACATGGATGATGCACATGGAAGAAGCCCCCCTCCCATTCCATGTGCAGCCCCCTCTTCTATGTGTATCATCCATGTACAGAAGCCCCCCTCCCATTCCATGTGCAGCCCCCTCTTCCATGTGTATCATCCATGTGCAGCAGCCCCCCTCCCATTCCATGGGCAGCTCCTGTCTTCCATGTGTATCATCCATGTACTGCAGCGCTCCCCCATCCCATGTGCAGCCCCCCTTCCATGTGTATCATCCATGTACAGCAGCCCCCTCCCATTTCAAGTGTTGCCCTCTCTTCCATGTTTATCATTCATGTACAGCAACCCCCCTCCTATTCCCTGTGCAGCCCCCTCTTCCATGTGTATCATCCATGTACACCAGCCCCCTTCCTTTCCATACGCGGCCCCCTCTTCCACGTGTATCATCCATTTACTGCAGCCCTCCTTCCATTCCATGTGCAGCCCCTCTTCCACGTGTATCATCCATGTACTGCAGCCCCCCCCCCCCCTTCCATTCCATGTGCAGCACCCTTTTCCATGTGTATCATCCATGTACTGCAGCCCCCCTCCCATTCCATGTGCAGCCCCTCTTCCGTGTGCATCATCCATGTACAGCAGCCCCCTTCCCATTCCATGTGCAGCCCCTCCTGTTCCATGTGTATCATCCATGTGCAGCCCCCTCTTCCATGTGTATCATCCATGTACAGCAGCCTCCTCCCATGTGCAGCCCCATCTTCCATGTGTAACATCCATGTACAGCAGCCCCTCTCTTTCATGAACAGCTCCCTTAGCATCAGTTCCCCTTTTTCATGCGTTGCTCCCCATTTTCACCCACATCTTTCATATGTAGTTACCCCTCCTTCATGTGTCTAGTTACCCCTTGCCCTGCATCCACCCAAGGCCCAGGCCTTTGGGGCTTTTCCAGAAATCCGGCCATGCAAACAGGTCTTAGTGAATTGAAGCATGTTATACAGTAAATTACCAAACTACTGCCCCATGTGTGAAAAACTTGGTGAATAGTAAAAAAAAAAAAATCTTGTTTTTCTGGTTAAGGTATTTTACCTTGCGTTAAAAAAACAGTTAAAAAACTGGTCTTAGTGAAGTGAGCCCATTGTACTGTAACAATCCTGAGTCACCGGCTATGAATAAGGCTAGGAGGTGGCTTCATGGCTTGCATGGGTCCATATGCAATTCACTTTTTACACCTAAGAGATGTTGGTCACCTTGGTCTAATTAACTTTTTCTCCTGCTTTTACTCCTACTCCTAGGAGATATTTTTCATCTTCACCTTAAAATAACTTTTCAGCATTTTGTAATAGAAAAAGTACCCAGAAGTTGGTGAAAAAAAGTACTATTAAAATTATTTTAAGTATTTCCGTTTGCTTGCTGGTGGTTTAAAAGGCATGATATGACAAGGTGTGAAAATATCACCTAGGAGATAACTCCAGGAGATAAAGTGAATTGCACAGGGGCCCTTGTCATAAAATTCCTTCATACCAGCAAACAAGAAAATACGCAAAATAATTTTGTTAGTACTGTGATAGGGTGTCAGTTGCCTTGCAAGAGAAGGTTGTGGATGGAATATATGTGTCACCTCGTTTGAGGTATTGGGTTAGATAAAGCTCCAGGGAAAAAAAAAAAAAAAAAAAAAAACTGCATGAGTAAAATAGGCTCTTTCAAGAGCCGGTTTAGGGTCCTGGAGTTGGCCAGGGGAGAGTGGGTGGGTTCCCTGGCCATCTGGCCCAGCCCGGGTTTTACACCTGTGCAGGGTGGAGCACAGGTGCTGTATAAAAGTCAGCCAGGCTGACCAGGAAGTAGCTCACTGGGTTCCTAAACTCTGGAGGAAACAGAGCTCTCACGCATGGAGGAAAAACGAATCTTTGCATGTCTAAATGTAAGTTGCCATTTGCTGGACTGTCTTATTGAAACCCTGTTTATGTGTAGTCAGTTAGGGACTAAAAGTGAGACAGGTAGTTGCTCAGCCGAGCAAGGTTTTGTTTTGCTGTTTGTATTTTCTGGCAACTGTTTATTTTCAAAAATAAACCAGGCAGGAGCCTGACTTTTACAAAATTGGAAGCCTGCTGTCTCGTCTATGAACTTTCCCATCCCCGTTGCTAGGGGAAACCGCTACAGTACTTTTTCACCAACTTTTGGGTACTTTTTTCAATTGTAAAATGCTGAAAAGTTCTTTTAAAGAGAATATGAAAATTATCTCCCAGGAGATAACTCAGGAGAAAAAAGTTTGCCCATATCCAATTCACTTTTTCCCCTGAGTTTTCTCCTAGGAGATCTTTTCACAATTTCTAAATAAAATGCATTTTAAATTACCAGAAAGCAAGAAAATATTCAAAATAATTTTGATAGTAGTTTTTCAATTACTTGTGGTACTTTTCAAATGGAAAAGTTACTTTAAATACAAGATGAATTATCTCCTAGGAGAAAAAGTTAACTGCATATGGGTCCTTGGTTCATATGCAATTAACTTTTTCTCCTGCGTTATCTCCCAGGTGATATTTTTAAACTTGTCACTAAAATGCATTTTAAATCACCAGCATGAGAGAAAATACTCAAAATAGTTTTAATAGTACTTTGTCATCTACATTTTGGTACTTTTTCAGTTGCAGAGTGCTGAAAAATTAAGTTAAATAGAAGATCAAAAATTATCTCCTAGGAGAAAATTCAGGACAAAAAGTTAATGGCACAGGGGCCCTTGGCCCCTATGCAATAACTTTTTCTCCTGAGTTTTTTCCAAGGTGATATTTTCAAAATTTTCAATAAAAAGAATTGCAAACCACCAGCAAGCAAGAAAATTATCAGAATAATTTTGATAGTACTTTTCCACCTTCCTTTTTGGTACTATCACGCTGATACGTGATGAAGTAACGTACGCGTGCATACACAAACAGTAGTACGTAAAGCGTAGTCAGGATCAGGCCGTAGTCGTACACAAAGTCAGAAGTCTCGAGGTACAGAGGAGCAAGGCAATATCGTAGTCAATAAACAGGAAGGGTCATACACATAAGTCAGATGTCAGTCGTATTGTAAGGATCAGGCAATAACGAAGTCAGGGACAGGCCGAGTCGAACACGTGTATCAGATGGCAGTGGTACAGAAGGACAAGACAAGAGCGAGGTCAAGAGGCAGGCAAAAAGTCGGTACACAGATAAATATACAATAAGATGTTACTTCAATATATTACTAAAATATATAATATAACTACAAAATAATAACAAGACTGACTAACTACATATATATTGTGCATCTACACAATATATACATGTAGCTCAATAATAGCTAGCCAGGCCAAGAACCAGCGTACTGATTAGTATCAAGGCCAGTGAGTGAATGACTCGCTTGGCCTAATATACCCAGGAGAGGGAATCAATCCGGCCCACAGGAGTACGGTCTTCCTTTCAGACATGCCTCTTCAGCCTGTAAAGGCCGCTCTGTTTTGACTTGCGGGTTTTGACTCACTGCTGCAGCGGAGTCGGAGACGCCATCCGAGGATGACGGCACGGAAGACCCTCTACGTGAGCGAGTCCCACTGGAGACGCCGCGGGAGACGTCGCGGGACACTCTATGAGGAGGTAAGATTGTTACAGGTACTTTTTCAGTTGCAAAGTGCTGAAAATGCATTTTAAGCCACCAGAAACCAAGACAATACTCAAAATAATTTTGATTGTACATTTTCCCCAACTTTTTGGTACTTTTTCAGATGTAAAATGCTGAAAATTTAGTTTAAAGAGAAGATTAAAATTTTCTCCTTGGAGATAACTCAAGTAAAACAATTAATTGCATATGGGTCAAGGGCCCATATGCTATTAACTTTTTCTCCTGAGTTTTCTCCTAGGAGATTATTTTTCATCTTCTATTTAACCACTTTACCCCCACCCGTACGAATTTCTCTGTCCTTTTTCCCATCCTTTAACCCCCAGGGACGGAGAAATCCGTACTTTCCGCGCTCCCGCTGCTGCCCGCGCTCCCGCTCGTAAACACGCCGCTGGCCGCTCGTAAACACGCCGCCGCCCGCTCGCCCAGAGATCAATGAACGGGAAAATCCATTCCCGTTCGTTGATCTAAGCCCCGCAATGATCTGCTGCTCTCCGATGAGCAGCACGATCATTGTGAAAAAAAACCCACGTTACCAGCCTCCTTGTACTTCCTCCAAGCCTCCGGAAGGACGCTTGGAGGTCGCATTAAATAAAAAGTTACTGTTGCCATCTTGTGGCCAAATAGTAAAGCTACACCCTAAACATTTTTCACATACAATTTAATTACTTATACACCAAAAATTAACTCATTACCTCCCACACTCCCCATTTTTTTTTTTGTCATTGAAAAAAAAAATTAAAAATTTACAATTAAAAAAAATACATAAATAGTTACCTTAGGGACTGAATTTTTTAAATATTTATGTCAGGAGGGTACAACCCTGTTACTTTATAAACTATGGGCTTGTAATTAGGGATGGGCGCAAAACTGAAAAAAATGCACCTTTATTTCCAAATAAAATATTGGCGCCAAACATTGTGATAGGGACATACTTTAAAACGGGACAAAAGGGCAAATAAATTTCATAGGTTTTAATTACAGTAGCATGCATTATTTAAAAACTATAATGGCTGAAAACTGAAAAATAATAATTTTTCCCCACATTTTTCCTATTTTCCCATTAAAACACATTTAGAATAAAATAATTCTTGGCATAATGTCCCACCTAAAGAAAGCCTAATTGGTGGCGAAAAAAACAAGATATAGTTCATTTCATTGTGATAAGTAATGATAAAGTTATAGACGAATGAATGGAAGGAGCGCTGAAAGGTGAAAATTGCTCTGGTGCTCAGGGGGTAAAACCCCTCAGTTGTGAAGTGGTTAAAATAACTTTTATGAGACAAGACAATATATACTCTGTACAGCGCTGCGTAATATGTCAGCGCTATATTAATAAATAAATAATAAATAAAATGAGAAGTTATGAAACTATCACCGAGGAGATATTTTTTTCATCTTTGATTTAGACTAACTTTTTAGCACTTTGCAATAAAAAAAAAGTACCAAAAAGTAAGTGAAAAAGTACTATCCAAATTATTTTGAGTATTTTTTTGCTTGCTTGTGGTGTAAAAGGCATTTTATTGACAAGTCTAAATATATCATATGGGAGACAAGTCAGGAGAAAAATGTAATTGCATATGGCCCATGTGTAATTCACTTTCTATCTTTAGTTTTCTCCTTGGTGATATTTTTACAACCTTTCATAAAATGCCTTTTAAGCCACCAGCAAACAAGAATATACTCAAAATAAATGTAATGGTACTTTTCATCAATGTTTGGGTACTTTTCCATTGTAAAATGAATGAATGAAGATACAAATTATCTCCTTGGAGAAAACTCAGATGAAAAAGTGAATTGCATATGGGCCCTTGTGTCTTATCTGATGGTTGAACATAAGTGGTGGTGTTACCTGCTCCAGGGTGGACTGGGAGAAGCTGTATTCCTCAATGTTATAAGCTCGCTTGGCTGTGTAGAGAAGAATTGAGGCATGGTCACAAATCATCACCAGGATCATGTATTACCTCAGATGGCCTCAGTACACGTGGACATTCTTACCATTCTCTAGCTGTAAGAAAGCTTTGGACAGAGACTGCACGTTATCCATCGGGATCTTGTAGCACAGCAATGAGGAAAATCTGGGGGACAAATATTGGCATAACCATCAGTTCACCTTACAAGTCTGGATGTTAAACGTTACGTTCCATCTCGTGTGAACACTAAACAGAAAGTAGACAGAGCAGAACAGAAGCACCCATGGCATGCAATGTGACAGGACAGGTCACCCGTCACCGTAAAATTTCACCATAGAGCACAAGTGTCAAACACAAGACCCGCGGGCTGAATGCATCCCTCCTTGTCGTTTTATGTGGCCTTTCAGGGTTTCCAATGTGCATCATTGTAAGCAGGAGAAGGAAGACAGTGCAAGGCCTGCCAGTCCAAAGGAGCTCACTGGTGACCGTGTTTCTGGTTTTACCATTGTCAGTTTGAGCCGGAGTGCAGCAATAATCCATGGGACACCCCCCAGCCCCTCCCACACACACCATCTCCCCACATGGAGTAGTGCAGCAGAACAGTGTAATGTTTTCCTGTGTGTGGGAGTGATGTGGAACACAATGTGTGATGGATCGGATCAGACGGCCACATGGGTATATTAACACTCCCACCCCCTCCCGTGGTCACAGCTGTCTCATTGACATTTTTATTGCAAGTATCTACAAGTATGTAGCTACTCAGTAAAATCAACACTGGTTACGCCACTTCATTTGAGATTGTTCAATAAATGTTAAATCTTAATAAACTATTTGGCCTGCGACTTGGACTGTATTGTAAATTTTGGCCCATTATGTGATTGAGTTTGGCACCCTTGCCTTAGGGTGGTGACATCTGACTGGTGGGTGTTTTACCTGTCCTTCCTGGCGGCTTGCGGGAAGAGCTGAAGAACCTCCTGATGGATCTCCTCCACCTGCTGGCCATCCCGAAGTTTTATTTCCAGAAAGTAACCTTTCCCATACTTGCTCTTCAGATGCTGGATGGATCCTATACACCTGAGAGAAGGAGAAGGAATATGAGTCCATTCCGGCTGTCATCTGCCATGATTTACTATGGTTTCCCTGAGCTGAAACATATTTCATCAAGAACACCTGGACTGGACTTGATTAAAATTATTTCTATTAGGTGGCACAAATGTGCAGTTCTTTCCTTGGATGTAGCACAACACAATAAGATTAAATTAAGAGTTAGTATATTAGTTGTGTATAGGGATGGCCTCACACAAGGAGAACTCACAGAGAAGCATGTAATCAGTTTGATCAGCTGATAGATCCTAACTCAAGTGATTAATCAGACCCTTACAAATCTAAGCTTCCCACTTTGGATCTAATGTTCTCACTGAAGAATAAAGTGCTGTTTAACTGTTTGAATGCTGTTCTGCTGCCATTTTCTTTTTTTGGTAGTATATTTTATGCTGAGAAATGCTGAGTTTCATACCACTTTAAGAAACCCAGCATGCTTTGCACACGACTGCATCATGTTTGTTTAGAAAAAGAAAATACATAGGTGTCACGCTTAGTGGTGTATTCTCCACAGTCAGCATGCAACACATAAGCTGACGTGAAGGAGGTACACACACCAGCACAAGGAATCAGGATATCCCCAGTTTAGTGGAGGAGAGGACTGACTCCAATAGGAGATTGTGGCGCACAGAGCCGGTGCAGATCCGAACAGCCACAAACAATGCTTTCGTGATAACGTCTCAGCGCAAAGTAGCGCTGAGCGCATAAACCAGAACTGAGGAGATCAGGACAGGTAGACAGAATGAACGCTTGCTTAACTAGCCTCTACTTAGTGACAGCAAGCGTCCACAACAAGACAGACTGGAATGAGGCAGCCAATGCGTTTGCAGCGATGGCGTGCCTCACAAAGACAGGACAGGATAGTCAGGAAATAGCAGGATCAAGATAGATGAACGTAACACAGACAAAAATACAACAAGTATGTTTTCCTAGCGTATTACAATTACAGCTATCAATGAAACTATTTGTAACGTCTGACTAACATATGTATATATCGGCAATGAACCGATATATGACATAAGCAGGAACACTGACTAGGACTGGAGCAATACAGGGAACAGGACTCAGAAGGATTTGCTATCTCTTCGCAGAGATGAACGCAATCCACAAACGGTAACAGAACAGGATTCAGAAGGATTCGTTATCTCTTCGCAGAGATGAACGCAATCCACAAACAGAACCAGGAGCAGGATAACTAACTCAGCACGGGTGATCACGATACGCACAAACTACCAAAACGTGCTGGAAAGCTGACTAACTGAACACAGGATATAAACAGTTCGTGTACGTATACATCAGCGACACTGATGTATCAACGTAACACAAATACAAGGAAAATAATAAACGTGCTGGTATGCATATATATTGGCAATGAACCAATATATGATGCAAGACCAGCAAAGTATCTTTAGAACAAGAAACACGATCTGGGGCTGAAGCAACAGCAAGACAGGTTTAAACTGAAGCTATGATAGCCCAAGGAACCCTGCAGGAAGCAGATCTTTATACTGAGGTCATCCAATGGGAGCAGACATGCAGATTCCCACACAGGTGAATGATAATCAGTCACAAGCTGACAGCAGGAAAAGGCAGACAAAGCTATGCAGCTTGCATGGAAAGAGATCAGAACTGCCTGAGCTGCAGCACTACTACTGCCAGCAGTACCTGCTGCAGAAGCGATCATAACAGTACCCCCCCTCCCCTTAAAGGCGGATACTAGATGCCTTTCAAAACTGACATTCCCAAGGAAACAACCTGACTGATTATTCATGATGACCGGGAGAGCCCGGCAAGACCAAAATCCAGAATCAGTCATCACAAGACTGGACTCATCAGAACCTACAGAACCATGCCCATCAGTACTACAAGCCCCAGTGTGATACCCATCAGAACCATGATTTCTAGAAGAAAGCACCCCGAAGCTCTCTGAGCGATACCCACTGCCTTCCAGGGACCGTCCAAAAATGCCAAAGCCTTTGCAATGCCCACCGGAACTGTCTTTACCAACACAAAGCCCACTGTTGAACCAATCCAAGGTACCAGGACAAGTTTCCTCAGAGATCTCCCAGAACACTTTGAAGTTCCACAGAGGTTCCAAAAGGTCAGAACGCCCTTTAGGCTCACATGGAGAACTATCAAGAACTCCTATGGAACCTAGGGCAATTCCCGAGACAGGGTTACAAGGACAAATATCAAGATCAGGGCTTTCAAGGACCAGAAACATCTCTGGGCATGCAGGCAGACTGGCAACATCAGATCATGTCTCTCCTAAGGAAGCATCTGAGCACGCTAACACCTTAGACACACTTGGGCATTCTGGCACACAAAGCACATCTGGGCACACTGGCACAAGAGAAACCTCTGGGCATGTCAAGGAACTGTGAGCCTCAGGGTCAGCCAAGATAGGACCAAAACCAGGACTGGCCAAAAAAATCCATCATGACTAGACTTCGCAACTACTGGACTCTCACAAAAGAATGCAGGATCAAACTTAGATGTCGCTGATTCCAGCAAGGTTATTAACAAATCAGGTTCAGGAGCACTAATAAGACAGGACAACTCTTCTGATGTACGCACTGAACTAGATAGGGACTCCACAACTTCCTCTGGACTGGACAGAGACTCATCTAATACACTGCATTAGAGCTCATGAGGGGCTGCAGAACAAGTCAGTATTGCAGAAACCCCCACTGGACTAGGCAAAACTGAGGGATTCACTGGACAGGAAGGGGACTCTGGAACTTCTGCCACACCGGCCAGAGAACCAGAATTTTTCAGGATACAGGGCTGGGTTTCAGGAACACTTATCAAACCGGACTGAAATTCTGAGATTTCTATTACCCTTTCCAGAGAATCAGAATCATCCATGTTACAGGGCAAGACTTCTGAAACAGTCAGAGGACAGGGCTGAAGTTCCCTGGCTACAGTAATATCATAGAGGGACTCAACATCATTAGCTAAATCAGACTGTGTATAGGGCAAGGTATCAAAAACGCTTGCTGACAAAGACAATGTTTCAATGGCTTCTGCTTCACTGGGCAGATATTCATCAAGTTTTACTAGAGCAGACTGTAATTCCAAAACAGCTGCTAAACAAGTGGATATTACTGCAACACCAACCGAAGTAAGCAGTGCCTCAGACTCCTCTGCTAGAGGGTCTGAAGTATCCAAAGTACAGGGTGAAGCATGAGACTCTGCGACCACAGCTTCACTGGACAGGATCACTGAATAGTCCATATTGCAGGGCAAAACCATGGAAGCACCTGCTGGACAGCACAACGATTCTGTGACCTGAGCTTCATTGGAGAGATCTACTGCACAATTCATGGTACAGGACAAATTTATTGGAACATTTTCTGAACAAGGTAATAATTCTGTGATTTCGGGTTCACATAGCAAATGCTCTGAGCTATTCACGAAACTAGAGCGAGGTGTAGAAACAGGAAGATCAAGACACAATGTTTGCACATCTGAATCACTATTCAATTGTAAAATTGGGAAATTCAGATGCTGGGGTTCTGAGGTTTCTAGACAGGATTGCTGGGACTCAGAAACTAATGTAGTGCATCTATTGGCATCTGCTGGATCAGACAGGAGTTGAACTTTATTAACACAGGTACATTCTACAGAAGTGTTTGCAGAGGCAGGCAAAGATTTTCTGATGTCTGTTTCACTGAACAAAGACTCATGAGTACTGGCTAGGCTGGACTCAGAAGTCAGCAGGACCTCTGGAACCTCTGCTGATAAATTTGTGCAGGGCAAGGTTAAGGAAATATCAGTAGCTTCTGTTTTACTGGGAAGTAACACTGAGTTATCCATGGTACAGGGTGGAATTACAGGAACATTCACTGGACAAGGTAGGGACTCAGGAACTGGAGAAGTGGGACAGTCTCCAACTGACAGGGTACTTTCCCTGGTATCAACTGACTGAATCACATAAAAATCATCCAAAATCATTTCCCACACATCGATCAATGGAGCCACAAAGTCATACCCACACACACCAGTTTTTATTAGGTTATAGGCAGACTTAATGCACGCCTTCAATACTAATTCACTTTTTGCACTGTAGAATTGACAAAATGAACTTGAATCACGCTTCCATTCACAGACCAGGGCTTCCATCTCTCCTTTCTCAAATGGAGGATCCCATGCATGCTTAACATCTGAACATTCAGGCTGATCACAGATTGTGGCAGGAACATGTATAGGGTTATTTAGCAAGCGATTGGCAGATTTCTTATTCCTAAGGATCTCCAATACTTGTAGCAAGTGTTGAACTGTAGTGTATGCAAATTTCCCTTGCTGCACGAATAAATTGATCTGTTCAATACTCTGTAATATCTCTTCATAATCATACTCAGATAATTCTTTTAGACAAAAATCTTTATTTTCCTTGGCCAGTGATGAAAGTTCATTAGTAGTTTCATAAGTCCACTTAACTCCCCCGAAAGACAATTGCATTTCATTATCTGTTAATGGCTGAATCTCATTACAGGTCTGATGTGCAGTCGCTAAGGATAACGACTCTGCTGATCCTACACGTTTCTTAGAGCGTTTACGTTTGGCTTTAGACCCTGCTGCCTTTGCCGATTTATTCAAAGCTGAAGGGAAATTATCAGAACTACTCTCTGCTTGCTGATTATTTTTGCAAGCAATTGAAGGAGCAGCTGATTGACCTGCTGCCAAAAGCTCATTAAGAGGAAAAGGCAATGGATCTATGCGCAACCAATTGTGAATTACAAAAGCTATAAATTGCAAAGGACTTTGTCTAAACTGAGTGTGATCTAAAACATCGATTGCCCAATCAAAAAGCTTGCCCTTAAAAAGAGCGCAAACGATCCAATCAGACCAGGTAGAAATTGCAGAAGCCCGAAAGTCGGGATTGGCCAAAACTTTAACCAATTCTGGTATAAATGTGTCTGTGACTTCAGGGCCAAGTTTTTCAATTTTTTTAAAGGAGCAGGACCCCTGACAAACAGTGTCATAATTTGTGGAAATCCCCCCCCCCACAATGGGGATTGGTAATGGGGCTATCAATAGGTTAAATACTATAGTATGACAAAATGCAAAACATAAATGGAATTACATAGGAGTGGTTTATTTTAAGCAAACTTAAACTCAAATTAAACTGATGGCAATTGTATCTATCCTTCTACTCCTAACAATTACTTTTTAAAAAACCCCACATTTCTATCTTCTGTTTTAAAGGCAAATAAAGTAGGTTTAATGTTTTATTGTCTTAGCCGAATGACACAGTCTTTTACTCAGGCTGACACACTTGACTTCACAGCTACAATTTATGAACTATTGACCTTTTTATTCAATTCGTGCACTCAGAATCTGTCCTCTGCTAGGAAAGCATTTAATGGCTGTTATTAGTTATCAGTGACGGTTATGCTATAGTTTGACTAGATCTTGCCTAAAGTGATAATTTGCATACCTGAATGTGTAGCTCTTTCAGTGAGAAAAACAAATGAACAGAGCCTAGTTATATGCAGGAATGGCACTGTACATACACGTGTTTATCTCATTGTGTCAGGTACCCATCATCCTTCTCACCTGAGTTTCCCTGACACCATGATGGCCACTCGGTCACAGACAGCCTCTGCCTCCTCCATGTAGTGTGTGGTCAGGATGGCTCCTCGCTCTTTGTTCTTGAAGGCTGCTCGAACAGCCCTCCTTCAAAAAACAAATGTAAGAAAAACTTTAAACTTTATGTAAGAAAAAAAGTATGAGCTACTGATTGGGATGAAGTTCTATTCTCGGTTACGGTTTCTCTTTAACAAAGGACCCTTCAGACTGACGATTATCATGCACTTATATTCTAATGATCATGGAAGGTCAATGAGATTTTTTAATTTTTTTTTGAGTTGTAAATTGTATGCACATTCTGTGGAGCTTGGAACAAGGCCAAATGCAGCAGCTTCTTGGTCCATTTCCAAGATTTTCATAATGTTTGCATCAAATTGAAAGAAATACATCAAACAATTCATGTTTAACTGGTCCTCGGAGGAGCTCATAATGTCATGAGGATGGGATGGTGTGAGTAAAAGTGAGGAATATGAGTAGTCTATACCAAGTAGTGAGATACAAATCTAATTTACACACGGCCAATGAGGATCAAACCATTTCATTATCTGCACTAGTGGAACAAGTTTTTATTGAAGTAAGAAAGTGTAATGGCTGCCTATAAACCCTCCTCTGTCCCCCCCAGAACATTGTGTGACAAAGTTAAAGAGAATCTGTACTTTAAAATTCTTACAATAAAAAGCATACCTTTCTATCCATTATGTTCTCCTGGGCCCCTCTGTGCTGTTTCTGCCACTCCCTGCTGCAATCCTGGCTTGTAATTGCCATTTTTATGCAGTGTTTACAAACAAAAGACATAGCAAGTAATAGGCTGAGAGTAGCTCAGTGTGTGAGTCATACAGAGTGTGCAGGGGCCTGGAGAGGGTGTGTATAGCTTCTATCCAATCACAAGCAGCACAGCATATTCCAGCCTTACTGCCTCAGCCCGACAGAGGAGAGAAGATTAGATCATATAACAGAGATAACACAGCCACTGTGCGACTAGAAAAGGCTGCAGTTAGACAGAGCACATTAGAACCGGTATAGGATAGAAGAAATAGGATGAACATTTTGTTACAGAGTCTCTTTAAGATGCATACCCAATGGGTTAATGCTTCAGGAAATATACTTTCATAGGACGCTTCTAAAATGCTTGAACAGAACAGTACATGCTCCAATAATATCCCCCCTAAACTTCTGTCACACCCTACTCTGTGGTATCCCAAAAAACAGACTAGCACCTCTCCAGTCCTTATTGAGCTCTGCTGCCCACTTCTCCTCCAGCTCCTCTGAGGCAGCCCCTCTCTGTAAGTCTCTACATTGGCTATCTATTACTCAAAGGATCCAGTTAAAACTCCTCACCCTAACATACAAAGCTCTACATACGTTTCCACCTCACATTTCTTCATTAATCTCCAGAAGCCATCCCATCCCAAACCTTCTCTCTTCCCAGGAGGCTCTCTTGCCTTCTAGCTTACTCATCTCCTCTCACTCCTGCATCCAGGACTTCTCACAAGCATCACCTCTCCTTTGGAATTCTCTCCCACAGCCTGCTATTCATGTTCCTAGCCTGGATACCTTAAAATGTTCTATCAAAACACACCCGTTCATACAAGCCTACAATTTGCGATAGGTAGCATTGGGGGTTCACTGCCTCATCCACCAACCCCTGTGTCCCTAATGTCTCCAACCCACTACACTCCAGGATGTAATTTCGCAAGGGAGGTCAGGGATCCCCTCCTAGTGTTTCTCATTCTGCTGTAATGTATCAGATATGAACATGCATCAGTACTGGTGATGTCTCAAACCACACACCAACAACATATATATTTGTGTTGCTGGCTGTCCTGATTGTACAAAGTTTTGAATGTCTCATGTATCTTTGCTCTCCACTATTGGTTTTGTACTATGTACAGCGCCACAGAAGATGTTGGCAATATATAAATAAAAAATATTATAAATTAGTTTGACAGAAAATCATGACTCATTTTATGACCTCTTTCATGAAAGATGTAGGTAGTCCTGAGTGTGATGAGGATTGAGATGTCGCAGTTAGTTCAGGTAGTTAAGTGTGGGGTGAAGGCGTGACTTTATGGGGAAGTGAATTGGGTGATCACTGTAAGGAATGATATGGGGAAGGTACTATCTGTCAGGAAGAAGAGATGGAAGACAAGATAACCTTTATTGCACTTGAGCTGCAGCCACTAGGGCACACTTCGTAGGCAGTAGCAGTGTTAGGGAGTCTTGCCCAAGAACTCCTTACTGAATATGTGCTGGCTTGCTGAGCAAGAAGAACCAAGATTTGAGGCCAGGTCACCTGTGTCAGAGGCAGAGCCATTAACAGTACACTATCCAGGCACTATGGAAGTAGGTATACGCTGCCAATGGAGGGTTATGCTGTCCATAAGACGAAGGATTCAGGAGTTCTACACATTTATCTAATATATAATTGGGTACACCTGATGCAATTTCCTATCTCATTGATGGGTAATCTGACAGAAAGTTGGATTGTGTGTACATGTCCAAACTACTTCCGATTAGTAACTGGATCAATTTTCCAATGATAATTTCGCAAAATTGATCCCATAATCAATCGTACATGCCAGACATAATGTTCGATCCTGTCAATCGGACATGAAATTGCATTATCTGCACCCAACGTAAAAAGCCCTCTGGTGGAAAGCTAGAGTTGTGTTGACCCATGTTCTTGAAATTCTGAAATAAAAGCCAACTCTTAGAGTAGCAGAGTGTTGTAAGCTAATCTTTTGAGGGAAAATCCATCAACATGAGTGATGTTTAGAGTCCTCCATGTGATGTTAGAGGGTACTAGATCTCCTCAAGCTCTCAAATCACTTACAATACACTATACTTGCTAAGAAGGAGAGATCAGCTTTTGAAACCGTCTGGTGAAAGATGACTCACCAAAGTTGCTGTTGTCCTTTTGGATCTAGACCAGTAGAAGGTTCATCCAGGAGAACAATGGTTGGATTGCCCAGCATGCTGATTGCAAAACACACCTAAAATGGAAAAGTGTGGATATTCGAGAGAGATTCCAGATTATACTTGGTGTCTGATCAGTACAAAAACATGAAACTTTATATTTTGTACTAAAAATATAGGCAAAGAACGCCAACCAATAGCAAAGTGTGAAAGCTCACACAGGTGTGAGGCGGTGTCAGCAGAGTGACATCTGATGGAGAACAAATCCATGGCTAGTTGTGGTGATGCATTCATTAATAATGTAGCTACTTGTGTTAATGTCGAAATTTGTCCTGAGCATCACTTACCTCTGTGATAAAATCAGTGGCATAACTACAATTTATGCCCCCTCAAGTGAAACTGTGATGGCCCCCCCCCAAATATTCACACCCCTTCCTTTGTCTCCCCTTGGTGCCCTTCATGGCCTCGAGTCGGGGCCCATCTCACAAGGGTCATAAAACAAGTGTGGCCATCATTATCTTCACACCCATAATAAGTTTTTAGCCACAAAAAATGCCTGATCTGGAGTAAAGTCCCCTGTATCGGAGGAAAAAAAGGTTAGTAGTTGGGGGCCCCCACACAGCTCCGGGCCCCTCTGCAATCGCAGGGGCTCCTCCCCTCTAGTTACACCCCTGGGCAAAATCCATCCTGTCACTAGTTACTAACAAATTCATTCTATGGATTTCAGTCCAGTAGGAGAAAACCGCTTTACGAATGTTAATGTAATTGGTGTTATTGTTGCTGTACTTATTATAGGGGAAGACACCAGCAAAGGCAGTCTGCCTTAGATTTGACACTTGTGCTGTCATCCAAAAGTTGTGCCATACACTAACCATAGAACACTTCTAGTAACCACTGGCACATTGTGTTTGATGTAAGTGCCACCAGAGGCCCGTTTCAGCCTGGAGATACGGAAAAAGCAGAGATCTTTTTCTTCAAGGGGTGGAGGCTACACAGCAGAGCCCAGTTAAAATGATTGATCATCAGAGGTGCTCTTTTAAAATGTTTTTACTATGATGATGTGTAAAAACATCTGTTAAAAAATACAGTGCAGCTACGTATTGCTGGCTTAGCCTGTCCCTATTCAGCATTCCATCAGCAACACCAAGGGCAGCATTGCATTTTTTTTAAAAAAATAAAAATATATATTACTTCCAGTTAAACAAATACCTGGTGCAGATGTTCTTGTTGTTGAACTCTTTGCCAGCTTTGCTTTGGTGCCTGCTTTCTCCGTCACAGTCAGACAGCGCCTATTCTGTCTGACTGTGAGGGGCATATAATTTAAGTAGGATAAAAACTAATTAGTGAGGACTCCACCAGGGTCACCTCAGATGATCATCACTGGAAAATTGGTGAAGGTTTCCACTTTTCTCAGTTTCACTGCAAGACAGTCCACATGAACCTCATTCAACACTCAAGCACCTTACTGACAGTGGCAACATCTCACCTTTCTGGAGACTCCAGCAGAGAGTTTCCTGGCAGGTTTATTTAGGTGGTCTTTCATCTCCAGAGCTTCACTTAGTCTGAAAGTTGAAAGGAGAAGCATGACAACAGTAAGAGGTTAGGGAAACTTAATTCATATTTTAGACAAGATGCTGTAAGCTTTTTAACAACAACAGGTTTATTTATATACACCAGACAACCATGCAGCGCGTTTCGCAGGTATATTCCCGCTTCCTCAGGCAAAAACAAATAGGAGTACACGCAGTACAGTCTCAAGGTCATGATAAGTGCCTAAGGCGCTTATCGTGTTATTAAATGTTATCACTTTACTAATTTATTTTTCACCTCACCTTAACCTCCCTGGCGGTAAGCCCGTGCTGAGCACGGGCTATGCCGCCGGGAGGCACCGTTCAGGCCCCGCTGGGCCGATTTGCATAATTTTTTTTTTGCTGCACGCAGCTAGCACTTTGCTAGCTGCGTGCAGTGCCCGATCGCCGCCGCTACCCGCCGATCCACCGCTATACGCGTCGCCGCAGCCGCCCCCCCCCTAGACCCCGTGCGCTGCCTGGCCAATCAGTGGCAGGCAGCGCCGTGGGGTGGATCGGAGTCCCCTTTGACGTCACGATGTCGATGACGTCGGTGACGTCATCCTGCCCCGTCGCCATGGCGACGGGGGAAGCCCTACAAGAGATCCCGTTCTTTGAACGGGATCTCTTGATCTCCGATCGCCGGCGGCGATCGGAGGGGCTGGGAGCAGCGGCTATCATGTAGCGAGACCTCGTCTCACTACATGAAAAAAAAAAAAAAAAGAAACGTATTTGCTGCCCCCTGGCGGATTTTGACAAACCGCCAGGAGGGTTAAAGAAGGGCATAAAGAGATAAGAGATAAGAGAGAGGAAGAGATAAGGAAGAGATAAGGGAGCATGTTCACAAAAGTCCAGGACTTGGTTTTTTTGTCCATTATAGTTTCCATTCCCTCTTTTATATATTTACTATTATAGGTGTGCTTACCTTGTAATTGCACAGTCTGCGTCCTCCTTCTTCATGCCCTTGATGGCAGCATAGATCTCTAGATGTTCCTTTACAGTGAGATTGGGCCACAGAGGGTTGTTCTGGGGACAGTAGCCCAGGAATGCCATGTCTTCATCCTTACGAGGGTCTCCTGCACTGCACAGCACCACCTGTAGGGGGATAGTAGTGGATGATTGGTGTCAGGACACCTTCTGGGGAAAAGGCACAGGAAACAAAAAACACGGGAGCCCAATAGTGTGATATGTTTAGTCAAAATTGTCAATATAGAAGATAAGAATCTACTCACAAGAGTGGGTTGCAGAGGGGCAACCGACCACAGGAAGCAGGTGGAGACAATTAACCCGACTCCACTCGGGGAGGTCACTAAGGACCTAGATGCGGTCGCTCTCCTTGGAAAAAAGAAGGGAGGCAGATGTCCACCGTGGTGTAAACCACATATGTTCTGCCTCCACCCCTCACACGGGTATCGTATGGGGATTTAGGGATGCACTAAATGGTTTAAAGAGGCGCCCTGGTGGTAAATAAAAGCGTTTAAAAGCAGTTTAAAACCGAGAAAAGGTTTGAGGTTGCTTACCTCAAGGACGACAAATCTTTGTAGGGACAAAAGATTTTATTGGTAGCACAGGCAACGCGTTTCACGGGTCTGAGCCCGCTTCCTCAGGCCAATAGCAGTGCCAGGCCAATTGAAATAGCAAGCTAAGGGAGCCTCCCTTAGCTTGCTATTTCAATTGGCCTGGCACTGCTATTGGCCTGAGGAAGCGGGCTCAGACCCGTGAAACGCGTTGCCTGTGCTACCAATAAAATCTTTTGTCCCTACAAAGATTTGTCGTCCTTGAGGTAAGCAACCTCAAACCTTTTCTCGGTTTTAAACTGCTTTTAAACGCTTTTATTTACCACCAGGGCGCCTCTTTAAACCATTTAGTGCATACCTGTAGGGGGAGTCAGCGATGGTAAGACATTTTAAGTTTGGTTGCCTGTACAAAAGGCCAACTAATACATGGGGTGCTCCAATACACATAACAAAGACGAAGTCAACCCTAACCTCAGTTCACAGGAAGCTTCTGTAAGTGTAATAGCACCAGGAAACCTTAAATGCTTAACTCATGCCCCCCCCCAGTCAGAGGAATAGCTATGGCTGGGCAAGGGGGGGAATATGTCCCCAGGCGCAGCACTGTGAGGGCACCCCCACATGTGTAAGAGGCAGCTCACTGGTTGCACCAAGTGCCCCTGCCCCTTGTAACCAAGTCCTTTGCTCAGCAAAACCTTGAGGGAACTCGTGACAGTTCTTGAGATAGTATTGAATTGACAGTTCACTGGTTGTTCCCAAATAGGACGTTCACCTTGTTCAATGATCTGTTAGATTCTTTACTCTTTGTATGGTAGCACTAAATTCACTTTACCCCTAACACCTCCCCTCGGGATGGGGCCTCACAAAATAACTAACAAAATAAAATATAAATCAAATCAAAAAGGGTTAGAGCAAAATAAAAGTAAATAAAATATAAAGTGACCGATGCACCCCTCTATACCATCAATACCTCCTTCCTACAATATAACTCAGTTTAAGTGCACTTTACTGACTTTAAGGCTGAATAAGCTCTGAACTCGTGATGTTGCAACACTTGAACTTCAACCTGGTTGACCCTGTCGCTTGATCAGGTGTCACCTTGTTTCTCACTGTAGCACACTCTTGACTTGAAACGGACTTGACAGGAACAATGTCTCTATACCTGGACTTAATGCAAGTGGGGGCTGTATCAGCTCAGCGGGCACTTTAGGGAGGCTACTAATGTCTTCCAGCAACAGCAAGGCCTGAACACTCAATACACTTCTTATAAACAGCAGTAACTTCTCTTACTTTATCTGAGCAGTTCTCTTCTGCATAAACAACTGTATTCTTCGCACAATGTCTCTGTGTCTGTTTAGCTTTCTCACACAGGCAGTCTCTAGTGGGTTGCTATCTTTCTCAGCAAGCCTCCGCTGAACACCGGCTACTAACTGAACACACACTGTGGCTTGTAGATGGCACTCAGGCCTACACTCTTCTGTGTGCGTCTCCGGCCTAACTCGGATTTGGGTCTGGGTCTGCCGCCTCCAGTCACTGTCCTCACTGGCTCTGCTGTGGTCACTGTATGGCTGCTGGGTCCCCTCTCAACCTCCGGGTGTCTGCTACGGCCTCTCTTGTGGTCTGCCCTTCTTCCGCTCCGCAATGCGAGCTCCTGGCTCCAAGTCTTCCTCTCTCCACACTCCGGCGTGATCTGCACTGGTCCTAACCAGTTCCCACCGGTCACACCCTCTAGTTCTACCCCTTCACGCCTGTGCTGTAGCTTCCTGACAGGTCGCGCTGGGCTTATGGAAAGTTCCAGCTAGTTACTCTCCTTCCTCATGCGACTTTTCAGTTCCACCAACCTGGCATTTAAGGCAAATTGTAGCCTTAGCTACTGAAGTCACCTTACACATAGAAATACATGGGAAAAATCTTTTGACCCTTTTTTGGAGGGTTACAGTTGTTGGTTGACGTGTGTGTACGTACTTGTCAGGTTGGTCATGTTGTGTGGTTGGTTGTGCATTAAGTTGGACATTAAGTGCATTAAGTTTGGAGAGAGGAGGAGTGAAAACTTCTTACAAGCTTACATTGCAGTCCCTTTTTCCTTGTCCCTAGGACAACCAATGCTCATAGAACAACCATGAATCTCCATAGAGGTCCATGTGAATTTCACAACAGAGATCTGGGTGCCATCACTGAGTTTCGGCCTTGCAGTGTGCAATAATGTAATATTTTGGCTAAACGTTTTCTTAGAGTCTTGGCAAACTTGGTGGAGAAACAGGCAAATATATTGATGATACTCAACCCTCGGGATACAACTTGATTGAAGACCTGAGACGTTTTGGAGAAATAAATGTATATATGGGGTGTGCCATTGGACATTGCTGAAATTCAGGGTCGTCACCAGGGGCCTAACTAGAAAGGAGCAGCCACTGCAACCGCGGGGTGGGAGGGCGAGGGGGACGGGCAGATCTGTGGGGGGGCCCCAACTACTAACCTCTGATGCAGGGGATTATACTTCAGATCAGGTGTTTTTGTGGCTACACTTGTTGTGGGTGTGAAGATTATGATGGCCACACTTGTTTTATGGCCCTTATGAGATGGGGCCACAGGCTGTGAAGGGCCCCAAAGGGAGACAAGGGGAGGTATGTGAACATTGGGGGAACCTATTAAAGTTTTTCTGGAGTGCCCCATGAATTGTAGGTATGCCAATGGTTGAAATAAATGCATCCAAAATAAGTGAAGACTTTGAACCTCTGCTAAGCTTACAGGGCTATCATTCATTTCAATCTATAATTCTCATACCATCTTTATGAGCCCAAAATGAAATGACCACCATTCATTGAGGAAGGAAGAATTTCAGCTTTAAACTCCCTTTTGGGGGGCGGCTGGAGCCTTGACGGAAGAAGCTGTGTTTTCACCAAATCATCCATCATGAAGAGGGTCATAGACACTTGTTGCTGTATGCTCCACCCCCTATTGTCTGATGAAACGGGGCCACACCTGCAAAACGCATTGCTTTGACCCTTTGGAGTAAACATATAAATACATTTGCTTGCAACCTGTTTTTGTGTCTTCTTGGAGGAGGTTAAGTCCACCACTGCCTCCCCCTGTTTTTTTTGTTTTTTTTTAAGTTTTAGCTACTTTTATCCTTTTGGCACGTCTGTTCATTTCCACATTGTTCGAGTCCACCCATGGTGTAAGGGTGCTAACCCCTTGTTTCCAGATCTATAGAGAGCAACTTCTTAATTCTGAGTGGGGACAGGTCTAATCTCCCCACCTGCATCTACAGTGGTTGCCTTAGTGGTAACCCATGTTTGTGAGTATAACTGTACATACTTGCCTCTCATTACCCACATCAATCCAATACATACTGCGCTATATTGGGCTCTCTGTGTTCTCTCTTGTTTTCTCGATCCATCACAAAGACATTTTGAATTGAATTTTTAGCTGCTACATGCAACTAAAGTGGCCTGGACCTATTATAGAGACTACCACAGTGGAGCTCCACAACTTTTCCGCACCTGCTTAGACATGCCTTGGATCTCTTTGCTCCTTTTAACTGTCCTCCTCACCTCTCCGTTTGTTGGCTTCATCTCCCCTGCCAGCATCAACACCGATGTGGTTTTCCCAGCACCGTTGGGGCCCAGAAGACCCAGAACTTCGCCTAGAGAGAAAGATAGGGCAATTCTGGTGATAAATGGATACAGAGGCATATTTACAAAAAAAAAACTTGCACAATGCTCTGAGCTTATTTACGAATGTAATTAGTTTCACTTCAAAAATGTTTTACTTTGTTAACCACAAGCTGGCAAAATTAAAGTTTGGGACAATTTTTACTGAGGTTTTTCACTGAACACTTTTCTAGTCAGTAACTTTTGTCTGCTACCCGTGGCCAGAGCTCACAGTACAACTTCTCCTCCAGCTTTTCTATATCGTGACATGGGCAGCGGGTCTGTGGGGCATCTGGCTTCATCATTGGCAACACTTTATTATATGAAGGTCTACAAATGCCCGCAATGCACCAGATGTCAATAAAATCCCGATATCTTCATCAGTACATCCAAAACACAGGCTGGTAGCTGACGCGTTTTAGACACACAGGCCCATAGTCATAGCTTGGTAAGCTCTTTTATGTCACATGGTTCTGTTTCCTAGAACTTCCTCTATCTCTTTCCATCTCCATATTTCCTTGGGCCGTATGCACTAATAATAGAAAAGTTGCCATGCACAGGTAGCACACATCAATTTTACCATTACTAACACCGGGGAAGCAGTTCCTGTGACCTCGGGGGCCTAGAGCTGTAAGGGGGTGCAAACTACTATATCCCTCCCTCTGATAAAGGAGTCCATCCTTCAGATCATGTGTTTCGGTGGCTACACTTGTTTTTGGAGTGAAGATTGTGATGGCTACATTTGCTTTAGGACTCTTGCCAAATGGACCCTCAGACTGTGAGGGTCACCAAGGGTTGGCAAGACATAGAGGTTTGAACATTGGAAGGCCTCATTAAAGTTTTGCTGGTAGGCCCCCATGATTTGTAGTTATGCCACTGGTCCCAAATCTCCTGTTGTACCCATAACTCCCAACTCTGACTACAGCTCTTCTCTTGTGGAAACTCGAGGCTCCAGGCTCTGTATCTATCTAATATGGAGTTTAGCATTTATTAAAGACAGATTTACCCGGAACTTACCTTTCTTAACACAAAACGAGACGTGTCTGACAGCTGTTCTCCTCTTCTTCTTCCTACAGCAGTTACGAATCCCTGACTTCTCCTTGAACTCTTTGCGCAAACTGTCTACAACAATGGTTGGCTTCTAGAAGAATAAAAGGACACAATTATTATTGGACTTCAATTATTTTTACTTTTTTTAAATTGAAATTTTAAGTAGTAGGTAAAAACATTACAAAACTGTAACGATCGGTGTAACACAGAGAGGATCTGATTATCGGTGATCTGCAGTATCACCGAAAATACAGATATATACCCGATTATTGATGATCTGCAGTATCACCGATAATCAGATATATCTCTAACCTCTGGACACCTGAGTAATATGAGTGTTTGGTGTAACAGAATCTTCTTCTGCTTCTTCTATATCTTCTATATCTTCTTCTTCTATATCTTCTTCTTCTTCTATATCTTCTTCTATATCTTCTTCTGCTTCTTCTATATCTTCTTCTTCTATATCTTCTTCTTCTTCTATATCTTCTTCTTCTTCTTCTTCTTCTTCTATATCTTCTTCTTCTATATCTTCTTCTATATCTTCTGCTTCTTCTATATCTTCTTCTTCTTCTTCTTCTTCTTCTATATCTTCTTCTTCTATATCTTCTTCTATATCTTCTTCTGCTTCTTCTATATCTTCTTCTTCTATATCTTCTTCTGCTTCTTCTATATCTTCTATATCTTCTTCTTCTTCTTCTATATCTTCTTCTGCTTCTTCTATATCATCTTCTTCTTCTTCTCCTCCTCCTCCTCCTCCTCCTCCTCTTTCTTCTTTCTTTTTCTTCTTTCTTCTACTCTATCATTATATTATGTGTCTTGGTTTTCCTTTCTTTTGTAATATTTTTTTTTACTTCAGTTGTGGAAATATTTTATTTTAATAACACCATAGTTATATTTGTGTTGATGGCATAATAGTACTAGTGGCACATTGCAAGCCACAGCGCCGTTTTCTGTGTACCCTGGCGGTGGTAAAACACAGACATCAGCAAGAGGAGGAAGTAGTTGCAGCTATTGTAGTGTGGTACTGCGCAAGCTCGCTCCAGATCGGCAGGTGCTTGACCCAATACTCCATGGGATCAGTAGGGGCAACGCTGTCAAGCCTGCTGAAGGACCCCATGTAGTCAGCCACCATGCGGGTCAAGCGCTGTCTGTGACTGGAGAAGGATGCTGCTGCAGGCACCTCCTCTCTAGTCCCTGGCAGCTCTACACTCATGTAGAGCTCGTTGGTCAGAGACAGCAGGTCTGTGGTGTGCGTGCGCTTGCTGCTGGTGGATGCAGGCACCTGCTGCTGCCTCTGTGCTGGCTGGACAGTGGGGGTGGATGGCTGAGGGAAGGCTTCCTCCAAGCGCTCAACAAGGGAGAGCTGCAAATCCCTCATTTGTTGCGCACGGTTTCCTCCTGCAGGCAGGAACTGGCTTAGCTTCCCCTTCAGACGTGGGTCCAGCATCATGCAGATCCAGATGTCCTCCCTCTTCTTCATCTGGATGACCCTTGGGTCCTTGCGCAGGCACCTCAGCATGTGCGCTGCCATTGGGAAGAGTCTGGCCACATCTGCTGGCACATCATCGGCAGCCCCAGAGCCGACAGTGCTCTCCTCCTCTTCCTCTGCCTCCTCCACCTCATCCTCTCTCCACCCCCGAACCAGTCCAGCTGCGCTCTGCTGCTCCCCCTCATCAGCAGCAAGGTCAGGGGCCTCCACCAACTGCAAGCCCTCCTCCTCAGAGGTGGCCTGTGAAGCTGCCTGCAGCTTTTGCTGGTCCAAGGCTGCCGCTCCCTCTTCCAGCAGTGCATACAGGGCCCTGTCAAGCACACACACCATGGGGACCCACTCGCACACCATTGCATGGTCCCTGCTTACCATGTTGGTGGCCTGCAGGAAGGGTGCCAGCACTGAGCACACCTGCTGCATGTGCCCCCAGTCCTCCGTGGAGATGATGGACGGGAGATTGGTGGCGGTGCGCCCAGTTGCAGTGATGGCAGCAACTGTTGCTCGTGCAACGTACTGGCTGACAGCCTGCCTCTGTTCAACCAGACGCTCCAACATCGCCAGGGTGGAGTTCCAGCGAGTTGGAACATCGATCATGAGCTGGTGCTGTGGCAGGTGCAGCTCCTTCTGCACCTCTTCCAGGCTCGCTACGGCTGCAGCCGAGTGCCGGAAATGACGCACAACCTTCCTTGCCACCTCAAGGAGTCGGTCCATCCCCTGGTAGGTCCGCAGGAACTTTTGGACTACCAGGTTCAGGCCGTGCACCAGGCAGGGGATGTGGGTCAGATCTCCCCTGCTGATTGCAGCAACCAGGTTTGCCCTATTGTCAGACACCACCTCTCCGACTCTGAGGCCTCTGGGGGTCAGCCAATTCCTCTCCTGCTCTCGGAGTTTGGCCAGGACATGGTTCGCCGTCAGTTTGGTCTTCCCCAGGCTGACCAATTCCAGCAGCGCTTGGCAGTGGCGGGGCTTCATGCTGCTGCTGAGGCAGGGGGTTTGGGCTGGTGTGCCGGAGGATGGAAGCGGATCAGAGGAACCTGCTGCAATTCCACTGACCCTGCATGGTGGCACCACCCACTGCGTTGCTGTTGCTGCTGCTGCTCTGACAGTGCCCCGATGCTGCTCCCCCCTCCTCACCCCCTTCCACCAAGCTGACCCAATGCGCAGTGAAGGACTGACAGCGGCCTGTTCCAAACCGGCTGCTCCACGAGTCCATGGTGATGTGGACCCGTTGACCCACCGCGTGATCCAGCCCTCTCCCGACATTGGCCATCACAGAGCAGTGAAGTGCAGGGATGGCCGTGCGTGCAAAAAAATGTCGGCTGGGGATTGGCCAATCGGGGGCTGCACACATCAGGAGTGCACGCATGTCGCTCCCCTCCTGCACAAGGGAATAAGGCAGGAGTTGGGAGCACATGGCCCGTGCCAGCAAGCCGTTCAGCTGACGCACGCGACGACTGCTGGGAGGCAGAACCCTGACCACCCCCTGGAAGGTGTCGCTGAGCAGGGTCTGGCGACGCCTTTTGCTGGCACGGGTATCACTGGAGGGAGCAGAGGAGGCCACTGAGGACTGGCTGCCAGAACAGGCCTCCGTGTCGGCGGCAGGAGTTGCAGAGGGAGGAGGAGCAGTGCGTTTCTAATGCACTCCTGCTGGTGCTGCTGGAGGAGGTGGAGGAGGGCGGGTGGCTGCTGCCGACGGCTTCGCAGTGGTGGCGGGTCTGCCACTGCCAGCTTCCTTCAACTTCATGAACTCCTCATGCTCATGAAAGTGTTTCCCTGCCAGATGGTTCACCAGAGAGGTGGTGCCGTACGGAGAGGGCTCCTTCCCTCTGCTGAGCTGCTGGCGGCACTGGTTGCAGGTGGCATACTTGCAATCCACATATGGCAGGTGAAAAAATTCCAAATTGGGGAGGTGAAGTTTCCCCTTCGGCTCGAAGGTGCTGCTGCCACTGGTCTCCCTGTGGTGGTAGGGGGGTTCTTGGTGCGGCTGGCAGAACTCTCCGGATCAGCACGCTGTGTGGCCTGCATACCACGCCCACTTCTGATCCTGCCTATGTCTGCGATGCTGATCCTTCTAGCAAGGCCCGCAGACGCATCCTCCTCCTCAGAGCTGATGACATCCCCAGGATCTGCCACCCAGTCTCTGTCCTTCACCCTGTCATCATCATCCTCCCCCTCAGCAAACATGTCCTGCTGGGATAACCCCACAAACTCCCCTTCTGCATGCATGGGCTGATGGACACTCACCACTGTCTGACTGTCCAAAGCATCATCCAGCAAAGTGCCCATCAGCATTTCTTCCTCCTCCAATTCTGCCGCAACAGCACTCCATAGCCCCGCTGTGCTTGGGGATAAGAAGGTGCTGAGTGACAGGGTGCTGGTGTTGCCCGCTGGGGCTGGAGAACTGCACTCCTCCTCCTCCTCCTCCCCAGGCAGTGCTGGGCGGCTGCTGCTGCTCTTGCGAACAGGAGTGGTAGCTGGGGTGGAGGACTCGGTTCCAGAGCTAATGGTTGCCTGCTCATCCACCATCAGTTCCACCACAGAGTCTGCGTCCTTCTCCTCAATAGGACGGCTACGACCTGGCAGTGGGAGGAACATCTGCGCCACACGCTGCTGCTGTGTCTCTGCAGCGTGATTCCCAGCTGTTGGGCGGCCAAGGCGTCCACGGCCAGTGGCTAATGGCGGAATAGCCACTGGTGCAGACGCAGAACTGCGCATGGTGGTGACGCGGCTGCCACGACCTCCTCTCTTGCCGATACCCTTGCTGCCCCTGCCCAAACCGCGGTTGCCAGTGCCAGACATAGTATATTTTTAATATTATACAAATGAAAAAAAAAGTTATGTATGTAAAGGCGGGTGGGACAAGTGGGGTACTTTAATGGGGTGGGACTAGTGGTGGTGGGTGTGTAAGGTGACAGACAGGTGTACTCTGCAGAGATCGGTGTAGCGATAACGAGAGAGTGCGCAGTGCGCACACAAAGACCCTAGCTGACGCTGACTGACGGTGTCCCTATACACAGACTACAGTACAGTACAATTCAGCTAATACACAATACAAGTAATATAAACAATAGGACGGGTGTAGCACTAACGAGAGGGTGCGGACAGCGCAGAAGTGCACTGCGCACACAAAGACCCTAGGTAACGCGGTGACGGACGGTCCCTATACACAGACTAGAGTACACTACAGTACTAACTAAACAATAGAAGAATCTAGCTAAACAATAGAACAGGTGTGATTAAGTCGCAAGCAGGACGAGTGATGCAAGATGGCGCCCGCTATTTATAGAGGGGGGCTTGGCCAGGCTCCCCCTCTGTGATTGGCTGCAGTCTGAGGGCTGGGAGCCCTCTGATTCGCTTGTGAGGACTCGAGGTGACGTCTGACGTGACGCTATCCGAGCTGATGACGCTATCCGAGCTCGGATAGCTAGGATATCTCCGGATAGCTGATTGCTATCCGAGTGTGCTCGGATAGCACAGCCCGGATAGCTAATACTATTCGAGCTCGGTATTCGAGCTCGAATAGTGAAAAAAGAGCTAGGATATCCGAGTATCTCGGATATCCTAGCTCGGATGAGCATCACTGGCTGGAGCCACCCAAAGAAAGATTAAAACAATTCAAAACATTTTAAAACGGAAGTAAGTGTTGGCTTACCTTCATGAAGGCTATTGTCCAGGGTTTTCACAGTTTTACTGGACAATATTTGCTTGTTAACACAACATGTTTTGTGGTCTATGTACCTCTTCTTAAAGAGAACCAGAGATGAAGCACCCTCTTGTATTTTACCTTATAAATCAGTGGGAACATGACAGTAAACACCTAGGCCCATATGCAATTAACTTTTTCTCCTTAGTTTTCACCTAGGTGATATTTTTAAACATGTCAATAAAATGCCATTTAAGCCAAAAGAATGCAAGAAAATGTTCAAAGTAATTTTGATAGTACTTTTTCACCTATTTTTTAATACTTTTTTAGTTGAAAAGTGCTGAAAAGTTATTTTAAATTGAAGATGAAAAATTATCTCCCAGGAGAAAACTCAGGTGAAAAAGTGAATTGCATATGGCCCCTAATCTGCTCTTTGTTTCATTGTTCTCTGTTTAACCACTTGAGGACCCAGCCTTTACCCCCCCTTAAGGACCAGCGCTACTTTTTATGATCTGTGCTGGGTGGGCTCTGCAGCCCCCAGCACAGATCATGTTACATGCAGAGCGATCAGATCGCCCCCCTTTTTCCCCCCTATGGGGATGATGTGCAGGGGGGGTCTGATCGCTCCGGTCTGCAGGCATGTTGCAGGGGGGGCACCTCAAAGCCCCCCTCCACAGCGAAATTCCCCCCTCCCTCTCCTACCTGCTCCCCCCCGGTGATCGGGGCTGCACAGGACGCTATCCGTCCTGTGCAGCCAGTGACAGACTGTCCCCTGTCACATGGCGGCGATCCCTGGCCGCTGATTGGCCGGGGATCGCCGATCTGCCTTACGGCGCTGCTGCGCAGCAGCGCCGTACAATGTAAACAAAGGAGACATACGTCTCCTACGTTTACATTTAGTCTGCGAGCCGCGATCAGCGGCTCGCAGGCTATTCACGGAGATCCGCTCCGTGATCTAACAGGAAACGAGCGCTCGCGCGAGCGGCCTTTCCTGATTAATTAGTGAGGCACCTGGCGACGCAGATCTGCATCGCTGGTCCTCCAGCTACCACTTTGCCGCCGCACGGTATGAGTGTGCGGTCGGCAAGTGGTTAATCTGACTGTTATCACCTCCGATAAGAATCCCCGACTGAGCTCAGTCTAGCTTTGCTATGGAAAGATTATAGCTGAGTCTGTCTTCCCTGGTGTCTTTTCAAACCCAAGCCTGCCCCCTTGTGGCCAGGGCCGGAGCTACCATAGGAAAAAATGGGCAATTGCCCCAGGGCCCCAGAGCCTGTAGGGGCCCCCAAGGTGTCCCTCCCTCATCTTAACTCTTGCTCTCCAGGGACTCTGCAGAGTCTGTTAAGTTGGGAGGTGATTGGGGGAGGGTCAGCAGCCAGCTCAGGGGCCCAGGAGGGAGATTTGGCTGCAACAAAGGGCCTCTAATGACGCTTTTTGGTCGGGGGTGTCTGTTGGGGGGCCCCCAGGCTAATCTTGCCCTAGGGCCCCATTGTTACTTGAACCGGCCCTGCTTGTGGCTCTGCTATAATGACTCCGCTATAATTATTCCCTGCAAAGCCAGAGTGAATGCTCAGTCTGGGATTCTTATCACAGATGATAACGGACACTTTTAGCAGTGAGGATGAAACAAAGAGCATAGTAAGTATTTTCTCGAATGTTCTTACTGATATATATGGTAAAATACACAAGGGTGCTTCGTCTCTGGTTCCCTTTAAGGTCAATAACAAGTGCCTCTCTCTGTAGTCAGTAAAGCTACTACAACAAGAAGGTGCTATCTGAACTTGGGAAGGGGCTACCTAATACTGGGGGCACATCTGGTACCTACACTTGGGTGGGCACAATTTGGAAAGCGGGACACACTTTGGAATCTCCACCTCTAGTGCTAAAGAACCTAGTCCCGACCCTGCATACACAACATATGTAAACACACTTATGAAAAATGCTTAGCAAAATGAAAAATACAACAGACATACAGTACTTACCTCTTCCTGCTGATCCATTGTTTTCAGGGCTTTAACCCTTTCTTTCTCAGCAAGGACCTCCTCTTCAGCATCTTCCAGTTCCTCAGGATTCTGGGTAAAAGGATGCTCTCTCTTGGAGAATCTGAATGGAAAGAATAGAATAATAATAACTAGCAAATGTATGCCTGCTGAGCATTGCACAGGTAGTAGGATAGGTGGGGGGTTAGTACAAACATGGCTATGGGCGTGCCGTTTAATCTAGTGACTCAGCAGTTTACATCATTTTATGTAGCCTATATAGAACTATTCTGCAATATGTAGCCTCAATGGACCGCGGTGGGTTTATCCCATTTAATTAATTTAAATACTGTAGTTGATTTTTATTTTTTTATATTACTGTATATTGTATTGTATAATATACATGTAGTATACAGGGCCAGTTCTAGACAGGGCCAGTTCTAGACTTTTTGCTGCCTGAGGCAAACTTGTGAGGATGCCCCCCCCCCCCCCCCCCCTTGGAATGATCGCACAGCACCCGACAATTTGCACTGCAGTTATAGCTAGGGTGAGCCCCCCAAGTACATTTGCCCCCAGTATAAGTTGGCCAGGCACTCTCTTCACTTCCTGTTTCTGCCTGGTGCTGCCCCAAGACTTCTGCCACCTGATGAAGTTGCCTCGCTTGGCATCATGGACGGACCGGGCCTGTTAGTATATTGTATAGGAATGTAAGAGAAGACTAGGTTATTTTTTTGTTTTATGTTTTTTTTATGGAATAATTAGTAATTAAACATTAATGGAGGTCGTGCATCAGGTAATTTGTCCAAAAATAAAAATACTCCACTGTATTTACTAAACTATGATAGTCAGGACATTATAGAAAAAATGCAGAAAGTTGCAGGATCAACAATAATGTGTTTAAACTTTTCAACCAAGATCGACCTTTTGTGGCCACGGTGTAGGACCAGTGCCCATTGTAAAGTTGTAACTTGGTTGTTTGTAATTTACTAATCTATTGTGTTGGACTTGGTGCTGGACCATATTATTGAATGAGGCCGGTCCTACAATTTTTGGCATTATGGAGTGGCATATACTCTGTACACAATAATTATTCTGATGGCAAGGTGTGCTATTTTGTATTGTTTTTATAATGTCCTGTCCATCACTGTTTAATTATAGTTTAGCATCTTAGTTTTTGGACGAATTACCTGACTCATGATCTCTAATGTTTAATTGCTCATTATTCCCCTAAAAACCAGCTATCCTTCATAAATAAATATATAACTTTAGTGTAACTATTCACTATTTTGCTTATGCTTAACCCTTCCACCGCCCATGTACCCTCGCCCCTTCTTTCCTTGATTTTAGCTGTTCTTACTTTTGATCTCTTTACGACCCATATGCAATTAACTTTTTCACTTGAGTTATCTCCTAAGAGATAAATGTCATCTTATCTTTAAAGAGAAACTCCGACCAAGAATTGAACTTTATCCCAATCAGTAGCTGATACCCCCTTTTACATGAGAAATCTATTCCTTTTCACAAACAGACCATCAGGGGGCGCTGTATGACTGATATTGTGGTGAAACCCCTCCCACAAGAAACTCTGAGTATGTACTCCTGGCAGTTTCCTGTCTGGGAACCTTGCTGCATTGTGGGAAATAGCTGTTTACAGCTGTTTCCAACTGCCAAAACAGCAAGCAGCAGCTACATCACCTGCCAACAGTAAAAATCTCACCATGTAATAAATTTCAGAATGTAAATCAGGGATTTAAAATATTTTACAATGGGCAAACACTGACTAAATAATTTATACATAATTATTGTAAAAATGAAGCACATTTTTATTACATTATTTTCACTGGAGTTCTGCTTTAAACTAACTTTTTTAGCATTTTAAAAATTAAAAAGTACCCAAAAGTTCATGAAAAAGTGCTATCAAATTTTTTTGGAGTATTTTCTTGCTTGCTGGTGGCTTAAAAGGTGTTTTACAACAAGTTGTGACAATATCACTTAGGAGAAAACTCAGAAGAAAAGGTTGATTGCATATGGGTCTATGTGTTCAAAGGGGATCGGTTGAAAAGGGCGCCCGAGCTGCCTGGATGAAAAGGGCGCCGCCATAGACATCAATGTTATTTCTGGAAATATGGGCTACAAGATGTAGAAAAGGGCGCCTGAGTTTTGATATAGGCTACAAGCGGGCTCCCCTTTGTAGCCCATATTTTTTCGGCTACAAGGTTTTCGGCTACAGTAGGGCGCCCCTTTGTAGCCCATATTTTTTTCGGCTACAAGGTTTCCGGCTACAGCAAGGTGCCCCTTTGTAGCCCATATTATTGCCTTTTTTTTGTAGCCTATATTTTTATATGGGCTACATGTGCTGGAAGCCGAATTATTTCATTCCCCCACTATCCATGGCGGCCTGGAGGGGGAATAGTAATTTACACATCCCGGAGTTTTTTTGTAGCCGAAGTTTTTATATGGGCTACAAGCACTGTAAGCCGAATAATTTCATTCCCCCACTATCCATGGCGCCCTGGAGGGGGAATAGTAATTTACACATCCCGGAGTTTTTTTGTAGCCAAAGTTTTTATATGGGCTACACCAGGCACCTTTTTTTGTAGCCAAAGTTTTTATATGGGCTACACCAGGTGCCTTTTTTTGTAGCCGAAGTTTTTATATGGGCTACACCAGGTGCCTTTTTTGTAGCCGAAGTTTATATGGGCTACACCAGGCACCTTTTTTTTGTAGCCGAAGTTGGTATATATGGGCTCCACCAGGCGCCCTTTTTTACCGGCGCCCTTTTCATGTAGACCCGTTCAAAGAAATAACCTGTTTATTTGCAATTGGTGCGGCCTCCGGCTCTTTTTGCTTACAAATGACTCAAATCCAGATGCACAATTGCTAGACTTCTTGAATTAATATTGGTAGTGTTCTCGTAATCTCTTTGTGGCGGATTGGTAAATAATTCTTATCCATTTTTAGAAAGACAAAAATGAATAGTGTACGGTGGATTGGTTTGATTATTTAAATTACAATACAATCAATCCAGAAAATTGGTGGAATGTAAAAACATCTAAAGATAAAAATTATATGGTGTATGGCAGGGATTACACTTATTTGAATCATGTGTGTTTTGCTGGCTGCACAATGCACTGCTGCACTGACCATTGTAGTCAAAGGGCCACTCAGGAATTGCACATCATTCACATTTTTCCCGTGTTTTTAATACCTTCCTTTCAAACTCAGCGGCCCACATACTGTAGGTGTTGCCCAGAGTAGTGAGCTTTACTTATCTGCATGCTCCCTCTTCTGGGAATTCAGTTTACAAAACATGTTTTATTATTGCAAATGATTATAACCTACATAGCAAGCAAAGGACTTTTTCTAGTACATAGGGATACTGAAGACTGTCACATAGTTGCATAGTTATTTGGGTTGAAAAAAGACATACGACCATTTAGTTCAACCAGAAAACAAAGTACAACACCAGCCTGCTCCCTCACATATCCCTGTTGGTCCAGAGGAAGGCGAAAAAACCCTTACAAGGCATGGTCCAGTTAGCCCCAAAAGGGAAAATAAATCCTTCCCTGACTCCTGATGGCAATAAGATAAAATCCCTGGATCAACATCAGTGGGCATTACCTAGTAATTATATCCATGGATGTCTTTCAACACAAGGAAAGCATCTAAGCCCCCTTTAAAGAGACTCTGAAGTCTCTAAAAAAACATATTTTTTTTCATTAATCTCTTTAATACATTAGTCCTAACTAAACCGCCGCATTCCCGCGGCTCTAATCTATCTTAATCCCCCCAAACTCCCCTGGGCACACTGCGGGGAGCTCTTCCGTGTGAGGCAGGGCTATGAGCTGCAGCCCTGCCTCACATGCGTCTGTCAGCGGCGCATCACCGCCTCTCCCCCTCCCCTCTCAGTCTTCCTTCGCTGAGAGGGGCGGGCATCCGCCGCTGATAGACGAGTGTGAGGCAGGGCTGCAGTGCATAGCCCTGCCTCACACGGCAGAGCTTAGGGCAGCAAAATCCACGACCAAGAAAGTCGTGGATTTTGCAGGCTAGAGGGAGGGGGAGTTTGAAGGGATTAAGATAGTGTAGAGTGGCGGGAATGCGGCGGTTTAGTTAGGATTAATGTATTGAAGAGATTAATGAAAAAAAATAAGTTTTTTTAGAGACAGATATAGAATTTGCCATAACTACTTCCTGTGGCAATGCATTCCACATCTTACTGAATCTTACTGTAAAGAGCCCTTTTCTAAATAAATGGCTAAAACGTTTTTCCTCCATGCGCAGACATTGGCCTCGATTCATCATTCTCTTTGAGATAACTTTTTCCAGTTTGTTAAATTACCGAATTCGAAGTTTAGCGATTTCTAGTTGTATTCATCAAGGTTTTTCCTCATTCGGTGTGAATTCGCTAACAATTCGGTAACCATTCGGTAACGTGTCGATATTTCCATTTTACAGTGGTACTTTAACACAAGGCCATAAGATTCCCATGGAATTGTGGGTAAAAGGTAGTCCTTTGAGCACTACGTAGCAACATTCTGAACAGGGCTTAACACCTGGACCAGGATTCTGGAAGTGGTTGGGACAATCCCACAATTTGATAGGAGCCTTTTCTAAAAAAAATATAGTGCAGCTAGCAAATTAGTTAACCCTGGCACTGCCTGTGTTCTCTTACAAGATGATTCAAGAGAAATGCAGATGTCGTGTTATAGCAAATAAATCTATTCTCTTACAAATTTATATGGTTGCAGACCTTATTCTTGCCCTTCTGCGCCTTTGAATCACTCTCAGCTGATACATAACCACTTCAAATGGCTCCATCTTCTCTGTCAGCAATGATCTGACAGGAATAACGACAGAGCAGTGAAGGAGATAACGAATCCTAAATGTAACGCTAAACCACGCCCACTTTCTTTTTAATGAATTGCACTTTATTCCGTTTTAGCGAATCGTTACCGAATCGTTACCGAATGTTCGCTAACAGCTGTAGATAACTTTGATGAATCCTGAAATGAAGTTAACAAATTCGGTATTTTACCAAACTGTTGTTAACAAATTTGCTAAGTGTTGATGAATCGAGGCCCATGTCCTCTAGTCCTTTGAGAAGGCCTAGGGACAAAAAGCTCACCCGCCAAGCTTTTATATTGCCCTCTGATGTATTTATACATGTTCATTAGATCTCCTCTAAGGCGTCTTTTCTCTAGACGTCCTCCAGTAAAGAGAAACTGTCTTCCAGTGCCATAATTATTTCAAATCTGATCCCTACAGTTGCTGCTGTTCACTATATGGTTATTTCACTGTTGTTTCTGTGATGCATATGGATTGATCACTTTACTTCACTCTATTTATTTAGTTTTTTGGCAATTGTTCTATTGCACTATTATTAGCACTTTACTACTATTATACTGAACTCGAGATCCATCCTTGGGGCGCCCTCACTAGAGCACCCTGGTTGATATTTAGATAGCATTACGCTGTGATTTTTTACCTACTGCATACGTAGGTGCTGCTAGCATATGTTGATTCTGTGATTTGCTGCTGTATATTTCACTGCCACAGGTGGTATGGTGGCTTTTAATAGTTTTAACTGTTTCTTATAGTGTCTATTTGATTATTGCAATAAAGTTTTCTATTTTTGCCTAATTGTGTATAGTGCTGTTTTCTTCTCTGTCCAGTACATAGGGATACTAACGAAAGTTAAGAGTTTGACATAATGCTTAATGGTGTATTTTTCTATTGGTTTGTTAACAGCCTAAGGTGAGGACGTGCCAAAAAAGAGGCAAAAGATGACAAGGGAGAAAGAAGAAAAAGAGGTAAAAAGAGAAGAGATGTCTTGTTCTATTATTTACAGCATAAAAACTACTACCATAAATAAATTGTAGCAGAAAAGCATTCAAACAGTTAAACACAGCACTTTGTTCTTTAGTGGAATGCTCCTTGCTTCAGTGGGCACCTTCAGGCTGCATCCAAACAGATGATAACATTATCTCTTGTTTACAATCTTTTGTCAGATACATTTAGTAAACGTTAGCAGTCTGCCGAAACTGGAATGTACTGACTCTGAGCTGTGAAGCAGAAAGGGCTGAGTAAGTGATCACTAGATAGATTTTAATATATAAATACAGCAGCTATGCAGTAAAATGCAAGGGCAGCCTTCAGAGCAGATAAACTGTACTTGTAATCTGACTTTGATGAACAGAGGCGCCAGCAGAATAAAAACAACAATTAAAAGTTTTAAAATATGCTGGGGAGGCAGTGGTGGACTTACCTCCGAAAGCAGACTAGACTACTTGTCTGACATAAATAAACACTTTATTAGTACCCCAATAGATGCAACGCGTTTCGCAGGACCAAGCCTGCTTCATCAGGCAATAAAACAGGGGACAAAACAGTAGCTCTCAGGTAGCACATATAGCGCCTCTGTGCTACCTGAGAGCTACTGTTTTGCATCTATTGGGGTACTAATAAAGTGTTTATTTATGTCAGACAAGTAGTCTAGTCTGCTTTCTGAGGTAAGTCCACCACTGCCTTCCCAGCATATTTTAAAACTTTTAATTGTTGTTTTTATTCTGCTGGCGCCTCTGTTCATCAAAGTCATTATAGTGTCCACCCTTGGTGGAAGGGGGACCCACCCCTACCTTTCTTCTATCTACAGAGAGCGACTTCTTAACCCTGAGTGAGGACAGGTCTAATCTCCACACCTGCATTCACAGTGGTTGCCTCAGCGGTAACCCTTGTTTGTGAGTATAACCTTCTCACATTACATTATCCACTATTGTCCTGAGCATACTACACCATATTGGGCTCTCGGTGTCTTTTTCTTATGTACTTGTAATCTGTAAACAGACAATATTACTTTTGCATAAAAAGCAAATATGGTAACTGTATGGGTAATAACAATTAGGAAAACGCATTTTTTTTCATGTTATGTCAGAGTTTTAACAAGGTATTCAGCATCTTGACTTTAGTGACATAGCACGAATGTGATACTTCACTAAGGAGACCACTTACAATAATTAACGTAGAAGTGGCCATGCATGCTAGTGAATTATCGTGGTCGCGCTATGGCTCTATTGTGCGTCATTTAGAGGGATCCGTAAAGAGCGCACACTACACTGCCAGGACTGTGCGTGGTGTGCGTGCGCTAATTTATCCCCTGCTGCTTTTGTGTGGTAGGTTTACCGCACTTTGATGCATCTACTTGCTAGTTCTTTGTTACATGTCCAGCAATGTTGATTTTCAAAAAAATGTATTAATTGGGGCTCTATGCCATCTGTTAATAATAACTTGTATTTCTTGTAAAAGCTGTAATCCGGAATTCAGGACCGTACTGATTTTACTATTGTCCTCCATAATTTTAAGCTCTGCATTCCATTTATGAAGTAGTTCTGGATTCTATTAAGTGGTGTCAGGTGTGGGATTATTTTTCGATTAATTGAATCCAGACTACTATATATATTTTTTTTTTGAAAGTGGTTTCTCAGGTTTACAGTTTAGCAGGAATAACTTTTCATATTCTATTATTTTGTTTTGGAGTGAGGGATAAGAGTTCCCGAATTGTTTTATGAAGCTTCTTAATTGGTTTTCATCCATGATTGTTGAGCATATAGTATTATTTTGACTATAGGTTTGTGAAATTTGGCCGATTCTGATATCTGGATTTATCTGATTTATCTTGAACCAGCCTCAAGGCTAGGTTCACACTGAGATGTTGTGTTGTGTTCCTGTTTCAACAGGAACACAGCACAGTGGAACAAAAAGTCGCACTGCACGTTGAAGCCGCCTACAGTGAGGTACTATGAACAGACTATGAAAAGTATGCTTCCCTGTACCTGTTAATGTGTGTGTTTAGCAGAGACTCACTGCACTTCACTTTACACCTCAATGCTAATGTCGCTGCGTAATATGTTGGCGCTTTTTAAATATAATAAATAAATAAATAGAGTAAACATTGCAGTGTGACGTTCCATGTTGCGAATGTGATGCCTGCCTAATGTCGCTCCATAATGTCCCACTGTGAAAGGAAAATTTGGATTATGTTTAAGGGTGGCAAAAGTTGAGGTTTGGTTCTGCGAGGTGGCTTTAAAGTGGATCTGAACTCAGAACGTCCTCTCTGCTCTAAAAGATACGCAACAACATAATAACTTTTAAACAAAAAACATGTATTTGTTACAGCTGATAAAAATCCTAAAATAAATCTGCACAGTTTCTACTTCCTGATTCATGGAAGCAGACATTGTTAACTTCCTGTGCTTTCAAATTGCCTTATCTGCCATCTCTGTCATAGGCAGTCATGTGACACATGGGAGAGATCAAATTACAGTTTGTGATTAGACACAATAGAGGGGGAATTAAAGAGGCTAAACTCTCTAAATACATACAGGGTGCATTTATCTATGTATTTATTCAGTCCTGTGCAAATTACCCGCCCTCCTCCCAGTCTTCAGGTACTCCCACCCAGCTCTGCAATAGAAAATGCATTGTCTCAGCATGATAAATATTGGCCTATCAGAAAGGAACAGAGATGTGGGAGGGGAAAACAGGAGGAAAAGAGGCTTCAGCCAATAAGGCTGCATTTATTAAAGTGGACCCGAATTAAAAATACAAGATTTCAGAAATAAAATTTTATTTTCTAAATTATAATAAATACTGTAGCAGCCTTTTTTCAGGTGCATGATGACAAATATAAAATATTTTACATTTATTGGAGGAACCCCTCCCTTCCTTTCATATTGCCGGGACAGAATCCGGCAAACTGGAGGAGTAGATGGTGTCTGGCAATGGAGGAATTGCTAATGGCTGCCACCTGTATAACCCTAGTTATGAAAAGAGAAGGGTGAAAAGCATGCACTGAAATGCTCATAGGCTTGAAGGAGTGTTTATTTATCTTTCTATGTGTCAGAGTGGTGCAACGAAATATTTTGAATTAAAAAAATGTTTGGTTTGGGTCCGCTTTATGTCTGAGGAAAAAGTAAAACAGCAACAAAAAAACCCAGCATGCCCTGCAACTTCCTTTGTGCGGCAGATGTGCCGAATAAGAGCAACGAAAACTAGGGAATGTTGTTTTATAGATAAGAAAACTAAGAGTGATTTTAACTTTTGGATTGCCTGGCATCTTTATTACTTGCTTACCAGATAAAAATAAAGGATTGAATTTTTTATTTTATGCCCGACAATTACACTTTAATAAATAGATTTAAGCAATTTGATGAAGGTCTGATCGTTGGCATTGTTGGCATTGCTGTTCTAAAGTTTTAATCCTTTTTGAATGCCAGAGAGAGCTTTAATAGCATCAAAGCTTGACGGTTCCATTTCCACCCACAGATCATGCTTCCCTGAGAAGCACCATTCCATGATTAATGCGGATACCCTGGTAGTATCTAAATAAGTCTAGTGCACTTAGACCTCCATATTGTTTCCTCAGTGTTCATTTGTGCTTCTAGCAGGCTTTTGTCCCCATGAAAAATTCATGAAAATGCATTTCCGACCCATTAAACCAGTGGTAGGGAATAGAGATGACTCGAACCTCCGATTTTCGGTTCGTGAACCTCGAACGCGAACTTCGGTAAAGGCTTGTTTCGCAAGAGAACTTACGCGAACTGCAATAGACTTCAATGGGGGTGCGAACTTTGAAAACTAGAAACATTCATTCTGGCCAGAAAAGTGATGGAAAAGATGTTTCAAGGGGTCTAACCTCTGAGTTTTTGCATGAATGAGTGGGATACACGCCAAAAGTACCGGGGAAAAATCAGGATTTGATGCACAGCTGTGTTTTAAGGACAGAAATCACATTGCATGCTAAATTGCAGGCATAAAGTCAGCCACTGATCCACCTGTTTGTTAAGAGCAGCCAGGAGAGCTGCTCCAATGTGACTATCCGTTTTGAGGAAAGACACATCTAAGATGGCGTGACACCATCATACCTGGCATGCAGCATAGGCCCTGGGGAGCTGTGGCTGTGTAGCTAAAGAGGAGATCGCAGCACCAGTAAAGTAGAACTACCACTCAGCCAAGGAGGAGGAGGATGACGACAGCGAAGGTGATGTAGCAGGAGGAGAGGAGGTGGCAGGAGGCCTGCCTGCAAGCCGTGGAGGTGTCACAAGTTGTTCCGCTGCACAGCCAAGTACCCCCTGCTTGCCAGCGACCACCAGGTTGACCCAATGGGCTGTGTAAGTAATGTACCTGCTGTAACGATCGGTGTAACACAGAGAGGATCTGATTACCGGTGATCTGCAGTATCACTGGGAATACAGATATATACAGGGGAGGACTGGGACCTTTTGGCCTGGGGGGAAAACACAACCTAGAGGCCCTTTTACGCTAGCCCCAGCCCAAAGCCATATCTTCTTTGTGAGCCGACGTATATAGTGTAAAGCAGCTTTACATGCAATTACGTAGATTATCCCCCTGCCCTCAGCAACCCAGGCTTGGGGTAAAAAATTGCTACCGTATTAGCAGTGATCAAAAGCCTGGTTCGGTCTTCAGGTGGCCACACAACATACAATTAAAAGATCCAATTTTTCAACAATTCGATTATTTCGATCAGTTGTCCCGAAAAATTGAGAACTTTTCTTTGTTTTCAATCATTACATCCGAATGAATTTCTCATTGTTTTTGATTTTTGGAGATTGAACATGTTGGAAATTTCAGACCAACTTTATGAAGAATTGTATGGTGTGTGATGGATTGTCAATTACTTGATGTACAGTTCCAATAAATTTTTTCTGAGTTTTCAATTATGTTATTCATGATTGGGGGAAACATTAAACATAGGTGTGTGTTACATTGTTCAGATTTTTGAATTGTTACAATCAGTCAGATAAACAGTCAGATTGAACAGATATTAAAAAAAAAATTGTATGCTGTGTGGCCACCTTTCCACTAGTAAGTTAGTTTGTTTGCCCCAAATCAAGTCTATAGTGAAAACAAAACGAGGACTATGGTAAGGATTAGAGTGGAAGCTCCTCTGAGGACAGTCAATGACATGACTATGTATTCTGTAATGTGCTGCAGAAGATGTCAATACTATTTAAATACATAATAATGACACGCTAGGACATTAAACTATAGGTGGCCATACATCAGGTGACTTGGCAGCTGATCGACCATCCGATTTGGGGGGGCATTTTACATTAGGGGACATCATTGGGGCGGCAAGACGCATGTGGCATCACAAGGCTGCTTCTGGATCGATTTCAGCATGAAATTGATTGGGAATCGGCCTGTGGTGTATGAGCAGCCAACAGCTCTCTCTAATCAGATTAGATTAGAGAGAGATTTGTCTCTTGGTCGAATCTGCCTACACATTGATAGATGTATGGGTACCTGGTAGGATTAGATTGTGAGATCCTCTGAAAACAACCAGCATCATGACTATGTACTCTGTAAAGTGTTGCAGAAGATGTCAGGTGAACAATAGAAACTTTGTGGGAGAGACAGGGACAGATTCACGTACATGAGACAAGATGGAGATGTGTGAAAGAAAAATAGAATACATAGGAAAGAGGGGGGCATGGTGGGGGAGATTGAGAGGTATAGTGCATGGGGAAAAGGAGAAACAGCAGAGATCTCAGCAGGACTGCAGCCTTCTCTGTCCCATTTGAGAAGGTCCAGGACATACTTGTAAAAGAAACCATTTGATTTGAGATAAAGGAGATAGCAGGGGAGGAGGGGGGCCTGGGATTGGACACACACACGCACACACGCACACACGCACACACACACACACACCCACACACCTGTGCAGTCCTGCCTTCTCTCCCTTCCACATGTCCCACAGTTGCTCGGATGCTCCCAGACCCAGCCTGACAGCACTCCTGTCTCTGTCCACCTCTGAAAATTGACTGCTAGCCAACACGGACACACTTTGAATTTGCCGGCAAAAGGGGGCGGGGCACCACACAGGAAGAAGAACAATACTGTGCATTGCCTGCACATACTGTACACGCTGCCCACTCAGCTGATCTTCTGTCTGAGCTGATCACTGCAGCCTCTCTACTAACGGGACACAGCAGGGGGGAAGAGAGAGAGGAAAGAAGTCGGCCCTGTCCTCTTTTGTTATGCATTCACCCAGCGGCCCAAAACACAGAGGCAGGAGGCGGCCCAGGGGGCATCTGCCCCCCATCCCCCCAGGCCAGTCCGCCTATGGATATATACCAGATTATAGATGGTCTGCAGTATCACCGATAATCCGATATACTAGCTAGCCTCTGCACACCTGAGTAGAGTGTAGTGTTTGGTGTAACTGTAACACTAAGAGGCCTAGGCCTCAAGGCAGTAAGGAGTACTGCATGGATTCCTTCCGAAGGCCTGAACTCTCCTAGGAGGGAGGAGTCAGGCTAAGATAGGAAGGACTCTCTGATAGTGACACTCAGGAAGAGCTGTCACTAACAGGACTGGGAACCGCCTCTAACAGTAAGGTCGGTTCTCGAGGTCGGACAAGCCAGGTCGTAAACACACAGACAGATAAAGTACAGATTCAGAAGGCAGATGCGGAGTCTAATAAACAGGCAGGGTTCGGCAACAGGGTATCAGGAATATTGAGGTACAGAATCAGGAGGCAGATGCAGAGTCTTAGGGCGAGCCGGGGTTCGGCAACAGAGTATCAGAAATATCGAGGTACAGGATCAGAGTTCAGGAGATTAGTCAGGCAAGCCAAAAGGTCATAACAGATAATCACAATCAAACTAGTACTTTAAGCTATCAACAGAATCTAGCTAAGTGTAGGATTACAGCTCCAGCTGGTCCTGGCACACTTTAGGATCTGACTACGGTCTGAGTGCTACCACGTTGTGTTCGCAACGCTAGACAACCAGCAACTGAACAGCCGGCAGTATATATACACAGGCATCTCTCCAGCATCCCCCTAAGGGCTGGACCAATGAAAAGAGGCCTAGTCGTCAGCTGACCTTTTTCTGGCTGCCATATATGCTCTGCCTCTCCGCGCGCACGCGCGTCACTCTGAATCTGAGTTACAGCCACACCAGCACCGCTCTGCGGTGTCTCAGGGCCATGCGTGCTAACTCTCCGCGCTCCACCATGCCCTTGAGGGAAGCAGCCGCCTCACGCTGAGTAGAAGCAGCTGCTTTCCCGCGATGCCTCACACCTGCCTTGACCGTGACCGTGCTTGGCAGACCAGGCATCCGAGGTCAGATGGACCCTTGATCTAACGCTGTGTGCCAGAGATGACACCACTTGCCTCTCAACTTCATGATACAGTTTGGGTATCGCCTTTTTAGAGAAATAATTGCGGCCTGGTATCTTCCACTGCGGTGTCCCAATGGCCACACATTTTTGGAAGGCCTCAGAGTCCACCAGCTGGTATGGTAACAGCTGACGAGCTAACAGTTCCTCCAAGCCAGCTGCCGGGCAAGGGGGTGACTGTCAGAAATTGGCTTCTTCCGCTCAAAGATTTCCCTCACGGAAACATCACTGCTGCTGTGGGCAGAGGAGCAGGAACCACTTAAGGTGAGAGGCGGAGTGGAGGAGGGTGGCTGTGATTGTGAAGGTGCAAGAGAGAAAGAGGCTTAAGATGATGCACCTGAAGGAGGAAGAGGAGAAGGAGGGTGGCTTTTTCCTTTGTGTGCTGCTTTTCCTCTGGTGCTCTTCCTGTTGCAGTTTGTGCCTTTTCTTCATGTGCCTTCGTAAGGCAGTTGTCCTTACGCGGCTGTTAGCCTTTCCACGGCTCAATTTTTGGAGGCAGAGAGAACAGATGGCATTGCTCTGATCTAAGGCAGACACACTAAAAAATTTCCAAAACGCTGAGCCCCCCTTGGGTGATGACACTATGGTGGCATCAGCAGCTGATGTTGAAGGGCATGTTGGCTGGCTTTCCATAGGTGGCGATACATGGCACTGCCACCAGATGTTTCTGATGACGAGCTCCCCTGTTTCTTTCAGGAACTTGTCTCCTCCTACTTCTCTCTGATTCCCCCTCTGAACTGTCCCCTTGGTCATCTTGTCTATTAGGATCCCACGTGGCATCTGTATCAGCATAATCATCATAATCATCCTCCCCAGCTTTGCTTGCCTCAGACACCTCATAAACTGCACCAACAGCACGTACTTCATCATCCTCCTCCTCACACCCTACGTCCATAGTGTCGCCTAACTCGGACATATGAGGTGCTGTAACTTGCTTAGCGCCTTCATCTTGTTGTAACAATAATGGCTGTGAATCAGTTAATTCCCCACCAAATAACTCCTGCGAAGTGTCAAATGCAGTGCATGTGGTGCTTGTAGTAGCACTGGTGGCTGTGGAAGATGAGGTGTTCTGTGTTAAATAGTCAACCACGTCCTGACAATCTTGGGAGTTGATGGGACGTGCCTTCTTCTGAGCACTATACTTTGGGCCAGGGCCGCACGAAATCACGTCAGCACGACCTCGAACAGACCTGCTGGGTGGCTTGCCTTTGGGTCTGGCTCTGCCTGTTGTTTTGTTCATATCTGGGGGAGGGAGGGGGGTGTGAAGTGAAAGGTATGCACTGACTTGACTAATACAATGTGCAGTCCCACAGGTGCAATAACTGGTATTACAGTACAACGTGCAGCTGTCACACAGGTGCAGTTAACAGGTATGCACAGACTGGTATATTAAACAGCGTGCGGTCACACAGGTACTGTGAACAATTATGCAATGACTGATATTACAACCTTGCAGCTGTCACACACACAGGTATCGTGAACAGGTGCAGTGACACTGCGTGCGGTCACGTAGGTAGATGGGTGCACAGAACAACAGGTAGGTATATGCAGTGATGGGTATTACAAATGTGCACCTGTCACACACACACACACACACACACACACACGCAGGTACCGTGAACAGGTACAATGACTGGTGGTATTAAATATCACACTGCGTGCGCTCACGTAGGTATGTGGGTGCACTGAACAACAGGTAGGTGAGTATTACAAATGTGCATCTGTCACACACACAAGTAGTCACTGAATGTGCTAGTCTTGGCAGTGGCACAGTAGCAATTACCAAGGGGCCAAGGTCCATGCAGCTAAGTCTAACTGACAGGGCTGTATATGCAACATAAGTGTCTGTGGGACACACACACACACATACACACACACACACACACACACACACACACACACACACACACACACACACAAAATAGATCACAAGAACAACATTAGCTCTCAAAAGAGCTGTTGAGGATTAGGAGTGCTTTTTAGCAATAAGTATCAGCAAGAAAGAGCAACTTAACAAGCCTAACTGCACCCAGGTCGCATACCTAAGAATAAAGTTCCATAGGGACATTGGCCAACTTTATGCGTTTAAACTATCAGCCCCTCATCTCGGACATTAAACGACAATTACACAGTTGGGAAACATTGCCAATAAATCTTATGGGGAGAGCGGCCCTCATAAAATCAGTCAGTTTTGGGAGGTTACTCTATCCACTACAAACATTACCTTTGCTACTAAAACATTCAGATATAAAAACCCTCAATAAAGCTTTTTCAGATTTTCTCTGGAAACGTGGCAAGGTTAGGATTGCACGCTCTAAGCTTCACCTTCCAAAGGAATGGGGAGGTTTAGCAATTCCTAACATTCGCTGGTACAATCTATCTTGCCTGACCCGAAATATAAGAGATTGGATAAATGAGACTAGCTTTTATTCTAATTATGCCTTAGAAACATCCTTTGCAGAACCATGGGATTTGACTGGCCTACTTCATACCCCATTAAAAGATTTTCCTCCAAAAATAAAATCAAGTAGAACTGTCAAAGACACTATGATAGCATGGAGAGAACTCTGTAAATTATTCCATGTACCCTGTCGTGTGTCAAAATACATGCCCCTATGGGTTCTTCCAGGGTTTCAAGCTAGTATCGCCCATGGCGGTTTTCTAGAATGGCAGGAAAAAGGAATAAAAAGACTTGGGAACCTCATTGATTTAAGGGAAGACAGGCTAATGTCTTTTCTAGCGATCCGCTCAAAATACGGTATTCCCAAACATCACTTTCTATACTATGGCCAACTGCGGTCATATGTCCGAGACGAGGGAGGCAAATCCTCATTGATATACTCATTGTACGATTTGGACAAATTTCTTTCTCCGCAAACTAGCAAGTTATCTTTATCAACAATACAATCAAATTTACAACAAATCCGTATCACTAGTAAAGCTTTAAATAATTTGACGCAGTGGTCAAGGGATATTCCAGGGGAGGATAGAAAAAAAAAAATCATGGAAGGATATCGTATGTCTCACAAATTAATCTTAGGGGAAAGTTGGAGAGAATCACAGTTAAAACTTATTTACAGAGCTAAATATGCATTTAATATAAAATATAAAAACCATATAAAAACCCTCCTTCTCATTATTCCCCAATATGCCCTAAATGCACCCTCCCAGAAGAAGACTTATTCCATTGTTTATGGACATGCCCGATAATTTCAGCTTTCTGGATCAAAGTAGCAAACCATATAAATACAATTTGTAAAATTAAGCCAGATATTGATCCGCTACTGAAGCTATTTCATTATAGTTCATCAAAAATATCTTCATCGGGGAATCCCTCGACACCCCAAGCTAATATGTCTAAATTAGCACACTTAATAGTAATGGCCGCCCGCAAGGTGATTTTTAACAAATGGATCTACTCTAGCATTCCGACGGTGTGGGATGTCAAGAAGGAACTCCTCCACTTATTTAAAATTGACAAGCTGGAAGCTTTAACGCATAAAGATACAAAACCAAGGCATTTTTCAAAAATTGGAGACAATTCATTCTGAGATCTTTTTACAAAAGAGAGTTGATTGGGATTGTTTCCCCTTTCAAGGACACAAAGTGGTACTTATTACTGTAAAAACAGAGAAATAATCTTCACTAAATGCTGCACTGGCAACCTTCTCTGGGGTCCTTAGCATTAACTAGCCGTGCCTCCGGTTTTGAGACGTCAATTGTGTGGCAAAAGTAAAAAGATACCGGGCACCAGCTAGGTTGCAAATGCTAATTTATTTCCTCCCATCCATACACAGACACTAATGTTCAGGCAGTAGGTCTTAACAGAGCAATTGATGGGTATGTTAGGGAAATTAGAGGTGACATAGGAACTGATTCTCTAAATAAAGGAACAACCGGAGATGGCAGGGGTGGGAGGTAAGGGAGGGAGAAGGGTTAAAAGTGCTTTGTCTAGAATGCTTTGCTTATTTGACAAATATAACGCAGTGTAGAATGAAAATTTAACACACTATCATTCTGTTACCTAACCACTGTGCTACTGTGATGAAGAAGTCATTTTATACCTGTTTGTTACATATTACTTATTTTATTTTACTTCTGTAAACACTGTTTTGGCTTTCTGGACAAGAAGAAAAACTCAAATAAAATTTGTTTGAAAAAAAAAACAAGCCTAACTAAGCTTTACTTAATGTCTCTGCAGCACCTCTCCCTTCTCTAATTACTGCAGCCACACGAGTGAGTGAAATGGCTGACGCTGCCTGCTTTTTATAAGGGGGGTGGGGGCTCCAGGAGGGAGTGTAGCCTGATTGGCTACCCTGTGCCTGCTGACTGTGATGTATAGGGTCAAAGTTGACCCTAATGATGTAGTATAGGGGGCGGGTCGAATTGCCATAAAGTTTGCGTTCGTTCGCGAATGCAAACCACCGAAGTTTGCGCGAATAAGTTCGTGTGCGAACCGTTCGGGCCATCTCTAGTACGGAACCTTGGCTCTCCAACTGTGATAAAACTACAAATCCGAGCATGCATTTGCCTTTATTAATCATGACTGTGGCTGTCAGACTCCTGCAATGCATTGTGGGACATGTAGTCCCTTAGCACAATAGGGGGCGCCCTAAAAACGATAAATAATATGAGGTAGCTTACCTCAATGACAAAATCTCTGTAAATTATACAAAAGATTTTTATTTAGCACAGGCAACGCGTTTCGCGGGTCTGAGCCCGCTTCCTCAGGCCAATAGCAGTGCCAAATGATAGAAATCAGTCTAGCAAAGGGAGCCTCTCTTTGGAAGCGGTTATTTAACTAGGGCGCCTCTTTCCCCCTATTATGCTAAGTGAACCCCTGTACATATTCTGTCCGAGGGGTGGTGACAGACCACTGGTGGATTTACCACAGTGGACTCCTGTCCCCCTTTTTCTAAGAGAGCGACCATCTCCAGGTCCTGGTCAGGACCACCCCGACTGGAGCCAGGTTTGTTGTCTCCCTCTGCTTCCTGTGGTTGGTTGCCCCCCGCAACCCTCCTTTGTGAGTAGTACTCCTATTCATTTAATTTTTGTTGCGATCATTGACGTATTGCACTACTGACTGGGCTCCCATTCTTTTGTCTCCCGTGCCTTTTTCTACAGGGTGCTGAGCAACCCCAACTACAGTTCAATGTAGTTCCTTAGCTGAAGAGCCAAGGTTCCCTACCCCTGCATTAAACCATCATGTGAGCAAAAATAAATATATTAAAAAAAATAGGCATAACTAGTATTTTAGTGAGGATATTCATCTTAAAAATTGGTGTTCTACCTAAGATATTACAGTATGGTCTGTCTCAAGATGCCAATTTTTCTTTTGCTTTCTTTTAACAGATCCACATAGTTTAAAGTGTAAAGGTTTTCAAATGAAGTAGTGATTTTTACAGCCCTAAGAATTGAATACTGTTCCCATATATAATTGCTGTTTTTTTAATTATCGAGTTTTGGGGTTGCATCCCTTGTCTAATATGTGGGATTTTTTTTCATTCATTTTAAAATCTGATATGTGGTTGAAGGTGGTCAGAGTTTTTGGAGTCAGAGTCTACCGGGTTTGTCAGAAACAGCAGCATATCATCCGCATAAGCAATAACCTAACCTTGAGCTGTTTTCACCCCAGAGGGAGACTCTGTGTGTTTTAAAGAAAAAGCCTTTATTAACAATTCTAGACCAATGTTAACGAAGTGAGGAGACAGTGGTCACCCGTATCTCACCCCATCACCAACAAACAAAGGTTTTGGAAATGTGTCCATTTACTTTAATACAAGCTGTTTAGTTGCTATATAATCTTTGAATTTTTGAGATAAATCATCTCCTAGTCTAAACTTTCCTGAAGCAGAGAAAATATACATCCTGTTCAGCCTATTGAATGATTTTTCCACATCAGCTGTTATAATTATACCTTCTTTATTGTATTTTTGGCATTTATAGACAAAGTTAAAGCGGAATGAAACCCCGCATTTCTTCTTTGCTTTAAAAAATTATTTACAGAATATTATATACAACCAGCCTTTTTTTTTTTTTTTTTTTTTTTACTAGAACAGCATTCAAAGGGTTACACACATGACTTGAAAGTTCAGTGCAGAGAAATCTGGACACATCTCTGTGAGTCCTCCAAAAGCTGTAAACCAGTAACCAGGTTGTAGGTGCTGAGATCACACTGTGGGAGGGGTTTCACCACAAAATCAACCATACAGAGCCCCCTGATGATCCGTTTGAAAAAATGAATAGATTTCTCATGGGAAAGGGGGTATCAGCTACTGATTGGGATGAAGTTCAATTCTTGGTTATGGTTTCTCTTTAAGTTTTTGTTTTTTTTTAATCTCCCACTATGATCAATTTTCTATTTCGTACTCTTCTTACTTTTAACATTACTTATTGAAAAAAAATGTACCTGCCCTTCATTAGGGTTATAAACATTTACCAATAACCAATTGTAACCAGTGTTTATAGTAATAGTAACCAATGTTTTTTGGATTTTACCTATTACTATCAAATATCAGCTTTGTTCATCTTCATAATTATCAGTTAGGTAAAAGTTTTTAGTTTTAATTAACTACTTCCAGACCTTGTTTCCCCCTTATGGACCAGAGCAGGTTTGACATTTTAGCTGTGCCCCTATTTAATCAGCAATAACTTTATCCCTACTTATGACACCTAAATGAAATCTATATCTTTTTTTTTCAAGACAAACTAGGAATCCATTGTAAAGCATTTTTTCACTCAAACAATTTTGTTTTGAAAATTGCCTGCTCATCTTGCTAAATCACTTTCTTAGAAATCACTGACTCACCTAAATAGGGGGTCCTTCTTTAAACTTCTTGTTCCAAACTTCCACTCCAAACACCAGAGGAGGCCAGAAAATATTACAGTCTGAGAAAGCACCTGCAGTAGGAGTGGAGAAAAATTACACCACACTTCACTTACGTCCAATGTTGTTATCACAGAGAGACAGATTGCCCAGCAAGGGGAACAAGAACTCCTAGGAGTGTTTAAGGGGCTATAAAGGACCAAAAAGCCCTCTTACTAAAATACTATGCAAAACAGAATTTTGCCTTCTTAAAACAGAAGGTATATGAATATAGGTATTCTGCTTTTCCTACACTAACCCTTCCTCCTAATGGTTAACACTAATCCCCTCCTAATGCCTAAAACTAAACACCCCTCCTAATGCCAAACACTAACCTCCCCCTCCTAATGCCTAACACTAACCCCCCTCCTAATGCCTAACACTAACCCCCCTCCTAATTAGAGTTGGGCCGAACGGTTCGCCTGCGAACGGTTCCATGCGAACTTCCGTGGTTCGCGTTCGCGTCCCGCAGGCGAACCTTTGCGGAAGTTCGGTTCGCCCCATAATGCACCATGGAGGGTCAACTTTGACCCTCTACATCACAGTCAGCAGGCCCAGTGTAGCCAATTAGGCTACACTAGCCCCTGGAGCCCCACCCCCCCTTATATAAGGCAGGCAGCGGCGGCCATTACGCTCACTCGTGTGCCTGCATTAGTGAGAGTAGGGTGAGCTGCTGCACACTCTCTCTCATAGGGAAAGATTAGTTAGGCTTAGCTTGTCCCTGGCTGCATACCTGTTCTGTGAACCCACCACTGCATACCTGTTCTGTGAACCCACCACTGCATACCTGTTCTGTGAACCCACCACTGCATACCTGTTCTGTGAACCCACCACTGCATACCTGTACTGTGAACCCACCACTGCATACCTGTACTGTGAACCCACCACTGCATACCTGTTCAGTGAACCTGCCACTGCATACCTGTACTGTTCAGTGAACCCGCCACTGTATACCTGTTCTGTTCAGTGAACCCGCCACTGCATACCTGTTCTGTTCAGTGAACCCGCCACTGTATACCTGTTCTGTTCAGTGAACCCGCCACTGCATACCTGTTCTGTTCAGTGAACCCGCCACTGTATACCTGTTCTGTTCAGTGAACCCGCCACTGCATACCTGTTCTGTTCAGTGAACCTGCCACTGTATACCTGTTCTGTTCAGTGAACCCGCCACTGCATACCTGTTCTGTTCAGTGAACCCGCCACTGCATACCTGTTCTGTTCAGTGAACCCGCCACTGCATACCTGTTCTGTTCAGTGAACAGTTTGGTGTGTCAGTGTGAAGCAGTACCTTAATTACACTACCTGATTGATGTATACACATGCAAGATGTTTTAAAGCACTTTAGGCCTGTCATTTAGCATTCAATATGATTTCTGCCCTAAAACGCTGCTTTGCGTCAAATCCAGATTTTTCCCGGGGACTTTTGGCGTGTATCCCACTCCGCCATGCCCCCCTCCAGGTGTTAGACCCCTTGAAACATCTTTTCCATCACTTTTGTGGCCAGCATAAATTTTTTTTTTTCAAAGTTCGCATCCCCATTGAAGTCTATTGCGGTTCGCGAACTTTAACGCGAACCGAACCTTCCGCGGAAGTTCGCGAACCCGGTTCGGGAACCTAAAATCGGAGGTTCGGCCCAACTCTACTCCTAATGCCTAACACTAACCTACCTCCTAATGTCTAGCACTAACCTACCTCCTAATGTCTAGCACTAACCCCCCTGTGCCTAACACTAACCCCCCTCCTAATGCCTAACACTAACCTCCCCCTCCTAATGCCTAACACTAGCCCCCTACTAATGTTTAACACTAACCTCCCCCTCCTAATGCCAAACACTAACGCCTAACACTAACCCCTCTCCTAATACCTAACACTAAACTCCCTCCTTATACCCAACACTAGCCCCCCTCTAATGCCTAACACTAGCCCCTCCTAAGGTATCTGTGATGAATTCAGCTTGGAGTGAGCATATGATGTCTCCCACAATCCATTACTTCTGAATATGCAGAAAGCTTAGCACACCTCCAGACAGAGGCGGGACAAGGTCCTCCAGCACCCAAGGCTGAGACACCAAAGTGCGCCCCTCCATCCCTCCCAACCCAGCTGTCACACGCTCATTGCTATTACACTAAGAGGTGCCACAGGGCCCACAACCTCCCCAACACCTTAATATCTAGTTATCTGGCTTGCAGTCACTGCCATGTATCCCCTTTTCTTATTTCTTTCTGCTTCAAACACAATTAGGAATGACAGCTGAATGAATTGTGCGCCCCCTCCTACACTGCGCCCCGAGGCTGGAGCCTCTCCAGCTTATGCCTCGGCCCGGCCCTGCCTCCAGAACCGCTGGCATGCAATGAAGTGTCAGCTTGTTCATTTTACAGAGTCACAATAATTCAACATGCATACAAATTGTTTCAGATTGGTTGATGCTCATCAGTGCATGGCATGGATTAATATGGCTCTATGTGGCAGGACTTGAAACACCCAGCGTTACAGATTGCCCATGCCCAACATGCCCAACAACTTCCCCTCCGAGGCCCATATGCAATTAACTTTTCCTCCTGAGTTTTCTCCTAACGGAGAATTTTCATATTCTCTTTAAAACAACTTTTAAAAAATTTACAATTGCAAAAGTACCTAAAAGTTGGTTAAAAAAAAAAGGATTATCAAAATTATTTGATAGTATTTTCTTGATTGTTGATGGTTTAAAAAGCATTTTTATTAGTGTAGAAATATCAGCTAGAAAAAAACTCAGGAGAAAAAGTAAATTGCATATGGGACCTAATGACTAACACTAACCTCCCACTCAGGATCGGTAGGATGTTTGCATATGGCACATGGTTTATATTATGTAGTGTGCATGTGTGTGGTTGTTTTTTCTTTTTTTGGGGGAGGGGGGGAGGGGGGGGCACAGGACTTCTTGCCTTGGGTGACGAAAAGGCTATAAACGACTCTGGTCAAGTAGTTATGGCTTTAGTTTTGTGTGTAAAGGCCTGTACCCACTACGCGATTTTCCCGATTATTTTTCAGACAATTTATTGACCGATAAACGATTGTTTCTGCAATTTCACAATGTGGGTACAGGTGTCGTTTAGCATCCCATGATGATAACGACAGTCATGGCGTATCGGATCTTTTAAGATCCTTGACGATTCTGTGCAAAGTAGCATGATCACGATTGACTTCCCGTTCACCCCGTCGGGCAATCTCGTGTAGCATCGCGACGTCGCTCGGAGGAAGATAGATCAGGCAGCACTCGTCGTTGGATGACGTCACTGTATCCTTCTTCCTGCATCGCTTTAGTGTCACAGTATTAAAGTGTAACTGCCGGCCATAAAATAAAAGATCAATTCTTTCTTTTTTTCTGGTACAGAAGTAATAAGGATGCTAACCAGGCAATCCAAAAGTTAAAATCACAATTACTTTTCTTGTTGATAATTTATCATTCCCCAGTTTACCTGACTCTTATTTGGTGCACACAAAATTTGATACACAAAAAGGAAGTTGCAGGGCATGCTGGGTTGTCTTTTTGTGCTCCTTTATTACCCCTCAGACTTAACTAATGCAGCCTGATTGGCTGAAGCCTCTTTTCCGCCTGTTTTCCCCTCCCACACCTCTGTTCCTCTCTAATTGGCCAATATTTCTCATGTTGAGACAATACACTTTCTATTGCAGAGCTGGGTGGGAGTGCCTGAAAACTGGGAGGAGGGCGGGCAATACATACACAATCCGGCAGAGGAGAGTAAGGGAGGAAATTACATCAGGATTGGTTTCAAGATAGACACAGTTAAAATGGAGAATCCTAAGAAGGATATTTTCTTTTTTTTACTATAGAAAAATCACTAAAATTAAAATGTGGACAGTGCAATACATATGCTATGTAATAAGAGCAAGTATTTATCTACTTATATATGTGTTTTTTTCTGAGATAGTATGGCTGACAGCTCCTCTTTAAATGGACTGACGCTGAGCATGACTGGCTCACACTTACCACCACCAGGTGCGTGGTCAACTCTGGTTGCACAGGCCAAGGGATTAAAACAATAGACTGAAAACAAAAGAACATTGTATCAATAAAACACACATAAACTATGCAAAGTATGGATAGCAGATTCAGTAATCCAGCTACGGTAGATTCAGTAATCCATGCTGCATCCAGATACTGTCTAGGTCAGGGGTGCCCATTAGGTAGATCGCGATCTACCGGTAGATCGCGAAGGCCTTCATGGTAGATTCCGACCCCACTACATTTTCCATTCTGTATATGGAAGGGTGCTCCTAAAATTGTACATAGGTAGATCACTTTGACTTGATCATTTTTAAAAGTAGCTCACAAGCCGAAAAAGTTTGGGCACCTCTGGTCTAGGTAGAATTCAAGGCAGGGGCTGCAGTTATAAACACATTTTCCTGGCAAAAACACCATTTGACCGACATCACAAAATGGCACAGAGAAAAGTCACTACTCGCAGGGGTCAGTCATTGGTCTAATTCATGATGATCATAGTCTGCTAATTGCAATTACGTGAAATTTTATGTGATTTTTCGCAATTATGGCCATACTTATTACGGCCATTACAGTTTGGACATGCAATTGATTTTGGGTAATCCATCCGTAGTTTTACATAATTATGCAAAATTTTGCATCATTTCATGCCAAATTTAGGGGTTAATAGCGAAACCCTATAAATGCTAGCATCTTAAGGGGAATATTGGGAACAAGTCAAAAAAGGAGCTTGTTGTTTTTGAAATAATCGATTTTGAAGATGCAAAGGAAAAAGGGTTTTTAAATCTTCATTTTTCTGGGTTTAAAAAAACATTTTCCTTTGCATTTTCAAAATCAATTATCTCAAAAACTACAAGGTCTTTTAAAAAAAATGTTTTGACTTGTTTCCAATATTCCCCTTAACCACCCTGGCGTTCTATTAAGATCGCCAGGGTGGCTGCGGGAGGGTTTTTTTTAAATAAAAAAAAAACTATTTCATGCAGCCAACTGAAAGTTGGCTGCATGAAAGCCCACTAGAGGGCGCTCTGGAGGCGTTCTTCTGATCGCCTCCGGCGGCCAAAAGTGACACGGAAGGCCGCAATGAGCGGCCTTCCGTGTTTTGTTTACTTCGTCGCCATGGCGACGAGCGGAGTGACGTCATGGACGTCAGCCGACGTCCTGACGTCAGCCGCCTCCGATCCAGCCCTTAGCGCTGGCCGGAACTATTTGTTCCGGCTGCGCAGGGCTCAGGCGGCTGGGGGGACCCTCTTTCGCCGCTGCTCGCGGCGGATCGCCGCAGAGCGGCGGCGATCAGGCAGCACACGCGGCTGGCAAAGTGCCGGCTGCGTGTGCTGCTTTTTATTTGATGAAAATCGGCACAGCAGGGCCTGAGCGGCAGCCTCCGGCGGTGATGGACGAGCTGAGCTCGTCCATACCGCCCGGCTGGTTAATATACGTAGCAATTATGGTGATGATGGCATGTATGAGGGCTTTACTATCAACCGCTAAAGTTAGTACGAAAGTACAAAAAATGTATGCATAATTACGAGAAATTACGTATGGATTACATTTGAACGCAAAATTAATTGCTAATTTTCTTCAAATTTTGCATTCCAATTTTGCATTGTAATTGCAAATTAAGATGCAAAATTACAATTATGTGAAACTTGTGTTCTTCACTAGGTCCAATTTTTTTTTCAATTTATTTATTAACGATTTAGTACACGGAATATAGAGTAATGTAGCCATCTTCGCAGATCATACAAAATTATGCAGAATTATGAACACTTAGATGGATAGTGATCTATTACATCAGGATCTTGACATCATGGCCATTGTACAGGACCACTTGGACAGGTCCTGGATGGACGGTACATTTCTCCTGCCTGTATTGTTTGGTCTCAGTGAATCCTGTCTGTATCCGGAAATGAGTCCAGGATTTTTGATTAGCAACCAAGGTTGCTATCTTGGATAGCAGTTTCAGGGCTGGACTCAGGAGTGAGAAGGATGGAATGGGTGGGCCGCTCACTCCACCCGGATACAGACCAGATTTTCCTACCTGCCCAGCAGGAAGGCCGGTAATAAGTCAGGTGCAGACCTGTGCACTCTGGCTGAGTGTGTGCAGCAGTGAGCTGCAAGCCTGTGTGTGTGCTGCAAGCCTCTGTGTGTGCAGCAGGACTACACCCCTATCTGGAGTAATATTCACAGCTTTCCGTGAGGAAACAAGGCTGGACTGTGCAGAATTTCTGGACTTTCTTTACCTGTGGACTATATGTTTGCTGTGGACACTTGGATGCTCTCCTGTGGCTGAAGTAAGCCTCTCTTTCTGTGATGTTTCATGCTGATTAATGAAGCCTATTTGTTGAGCATTCAATAAATGAACTGTGTGCTTTGAACTGACCGTCTCCTGCGTGCTGGCTGTGAGTCCCAGTCCCCCTGAATATCACAACTGGTGCTCGGATGCGGGCAGCAGCACTGCAGTGGGGAAACAGTTCACATTTACGTTTAAAAAGTGACATTTAAAGGGCCAGACACTCATTATGGAAGAGTTGGTTCGGCAGCTTGCAGTGACCACAGTACAGCTGCAGCAAAGCATGCTGGCCCAGCAGCAAGCCACAGAGGCACAGTTAACGGCCCTCAGAGAAGCTACATCCGCCCAAGCCACTGCCTTGCGGGAGTCCACAGAGGCACAGTCTAAAGCACTTGCTGAAGCTATGCAACAGCTTGCTCAAAGCCGAGAACCTGCTGCTGTTGTTCCTAGCAACCAGGCTATAATGAGGGCCAGCCATTTTTTACAAAAACTGACATCTACAGATGATGTGGAAGCTTTCCTGATAACCTTTGAAAGGACTGCAGAGCGGGAAGGTTGGCCAAAAGACAAGTGGGCTGGTCTGATTGCACCTTTTCTGACTGGGGATCCGCAAAAGGCCTACTATGACCTCTCCCCTACAGATGCGCTGAACTATGATCGGCTGAAAGCAGAGATTCTCGCCCGACTGGGAGTAACCACAGCGGTCAGAGCGCAGAGAGTGTACGGATGGAGATATCGTTCCAACCTTCCACCTCGGTCGCAGATGCATGATCTTATACAACTAGCTACGAAGTGGCTGCAGCCTGAGCTACTGACGGGACCCCAGATGGTGGAACGGTTTGTGGTTGACCGGTACTTGCGGTCCCTTCCAGTTGAGCTGCAGCGGTGGGTTAGTCATGGAGACCCTAAAACCGCAGACCAACTAATCGAGATGGTTGAGAGATACACAGTCGTGGAGGATCTATTGTCGACAGCTGGCAGTCGGGGTCCAGATGCAAGTCGGAGAGCAAGATCTTCCCTGTCTGAAAGATTCACTTTGCGGAACCCTGGAACCAGCGTTGAAAAGTCAAGTGATGTGTCTTCATTGTCTCCTCGAAAGCCGCAACCAGCAGCAGCTGCCCCGCAAAGGCGAGATCCCCTTCAATGCTGGCGATGTTCTGCCTGGGGCCACACTAGGGCTCAGTGCCCACTACAGGAGGAACCTATGCAGTGTGGAGTAACACAAAGAGTGTCATTCTTTGCCCAGGAGGTCTGCATTGCTTCTCCTGGAAATGTCCAGGAGTGTTTTGAGTGCCTGGTTTATGTGAATGAGGCCCCTGCCAGGGCTTTGCTGGACTCTGGCAGTATGGTAACACTGGTACAAGCTGGGGTAATCGCAGAGGTGGAAACTGCTGGGAAACCTCTCAGAGTGGTTTGCATCCATGGAGATACTAGAGACTACCCTGTTGTGCCAGTTTCCATCACCACCTGCTGCGGAACAATCGCCCACAGCGTCGGAGTGGTAAGAAACCTGGTCTGCCAGGTAATTTTGGGGCGTGACTTTCCAATGTTTTGGGAACTGTGGAAAAGGGTACGGGAGGGATTGTCTTGTGATGTGAAAAATGACAATGTTCCCGAACTCTTACAAGTTGAGGCTGACAGGCAGCCATCTGGTCAGAGTGTCCCTGAAAATTTAAATACAAGTGTTGTAGCTGGAGATGAAAATGTTCCTGATAGTTCAGGTTGTCTAGAGATGAGGGAATGTTCCCCATTACAGGTCATGCTTGGGGAAGATGATGTGGAAACATTTAATAATACGGTGGATTCTGACCTGGATGTATCAAGGGGAGAATTTAGCACCGCTCAGATGCGGGATCCCACTTTTATGAATGTTAGATCTCAGGTTTCTGTAATTGATGGTGTACCCCAGGAATCCGGAGCTGAGGGCCGGTTTCCCCATTTTTCAATTAATGGAGGCTTATTGTATCGGGTTGTCAAGGTTCGTGAGGAGATTGTGGAACAACTGTTAGTACCCCAACCATTCCGGCGCATGGTGTTAGATCTGGCTCACAATGATGCATTGGGGGGCCATTTGGGGGCTGAGAAAACGGAGGCACGTATAACTGACCGATTTTACTGGCCAGGGCTGAAAGCAGATGTCAAGAGGTATTGTGCTTCCTGTCCCACCTGCCAGTTAACTGCCCCCGTATCACATTTTCGCAGCCCTTTGGTGCCCCTGCCCATTATTGAGGTGCCTTTTGAACGTATTGCCATGGATATAGTGGGACCACTGGTAAAGTCTGCCAGGGGTCAACAATATATCCTGGTAATACTGGACTACGCTACTCGCTACCCGGAAGCGGTTCCCTTGAGAAAAACCTCGTCCAAGGCAATTGCTCGTGAGTTATTTAATATGTTTACCAGGACAGGTTTCCCTAAGGAGATCCTTACAGATCAAGGTACTCCATTTATGTCAAAGGTGATGACCGATCTATGCAGACTGTTTCAGATCAAGCAGTTGAGGACTTCTGTCTACCATCCTCAGACTGACGGTCTGGTAGAGCGGTTCAATAAAACTCTAAAGATGATGTTGAAAAAGGTGGTACAGCAAGATGGAAAGGACTGGGATTGTTTGCTTCCCGCTGTGTTGTTTGCCATTCGGGAAGTCCCACAGGCCTCCACAGGGTTCTCACCATTTGAGTTGGTGTATGGACGGAGACCTCGGGGACTGCTTGATCTGGTGAAGGAGACGTGGGAGAGTGAGACCAGCCCCCACAAAAGTGTTGTTGAGTATGTGACTCAGTTACAGGAACGGATTTCTAAAGTGATGCCTCTGGTTAAAGAACACATCTTGCATGCCCAAGAAGCACAAAGCAGGGTATATAATCGGTCAGCCCGGGTAAGAGATTTCCAGCCTGGGGACAGAGTGGTGGTACTGATACCGACTGTGGAGAGCAAATTCTTGGACAGATGGCAGGGTCCATATGAAATAGTTGAGAAGATTGGGGATGTAAACTATAAGGTCCACCAACCTGGGAGACGAAAACCATATCAGATTTACCATGTCAATTTGTTAAAACCCTGGAAAGAGAGAGAGTCCATGTCTGCCATGGTGGGCATGAGTATAAAGTCCCAGGTCGATGTAAGTTGTGTAAAAATAGCGCCCACCCTTTCCAGATCACAGACCCAACAAACCAAAGAGTTCCTTCAGAGAAATCGGGAATTGTTTTCTGAGTTGCCTGGCCTCACTAATCTGATAGAGCATGATATTGTCACTGACCCCAGGGTAAAGGTGTTTGTAAAACCCTACCGTATTCCAGAAGCCCGTAGAAAAGCTGTTTCAGAGGAGATAAAAAGGATGTTGGAGTTGGATGTCATTGAGGAATCGCAGAGCGAATGGTCGAGTCCAATTGTATTGGTACCAAAGCCTAACGGGACTCTGCGATTCTGCAATGACTTCCGGAAACTAAATGAAGTCTCTAAATTTGATGGGTATCCTATGCCAAGAGTTGATGAGCTGATCGAAAGGTTAGGCCCTGCCCGGTATATAACCACTCTGGACTTGACAAAAGGGTACTGGCAGATTCCCCTGGCCAGAGCGGCCCGGGAAAAGACTGCATTTTCCACTCCAGAAGGTCAGTTCCAGTATAAACGAATGCCATTTGGATTACAGACTGCTCCAGCCACCTTTCAGAGAGTCATGGACAAACTGTTGCGTCCACACCAAAATTATGCGTCGGTTTATTTAGATGACATAGTTATTTTTAGCATGGATTGGGAGTCTCACCTCCCAAAATTACAGGCAGTGCTGGATTCTTTAAAAAAAGGAGGCTTCACGTTGAATCCAGAGAAGTGTGCGATCGGGATGGAGGAAGCTAAGTATCTTGGATACATCGTTGGTCGAGGGTTGGTAAAACCCCAGGTGAACAAGATAGAGGCAATTCAGAACTGGCCCCGCCCCCTCACAAAAAAACAAGTTCGGGCATTCCTGGGAATTGTGGGTTATTACCGAAGGTTTGTTCCCGATTTTTCCACTATCGCCGCTCCCCTGTCTGACCTAACGAAAGGGCGAAAACCGGTCATGATTGACTGGAATGCAGATGCAGAAAAAGCATTTTTGGAATTAAAATCTGCATTATGTCACCATCCTGTGTTGGTAGCGCCTGATTTTTCTCGGGAGTTTGTCGTTCAGACTGACGCTTCTGATGTTGGGGTTGGAGCAGTTCTGTCACAGGTGATTGAGGGAGAGGAACATCCGGTAGTTTTTCTCAGCCGAAAATTGACAGCTGCTGAGAGAAACTATGCGGTCGTGGAGAGGGAATGTCTGGCCATAAAGTGGGCGCTAGACTCTCTGCAATATTACCTTTTGGGGAGAAAATTTAGGTTGGTCTCAGATCATGCTCCTCTATCGTGGATGAGGAGAAATAAGACCACCAATGCCCGGGTCACACGATGGTTTCTCTCTCTCCAGGAATTCAATTTTGTGGTGGAACACAGGCCAGGCAAGGTACACCAGAATGCAGATGCCCTTTCCAGGGTGCATTGTTTGGGGTCTTATGGTGCCTCCACCCCCATGGGGTTGAGGCAGAGGGGGGGGGATATGTACAGGACCACTTGGACAGGTCCTGGATGGACGGTACATTTCTCCTGCCTGTATTGTTTGGTCTCAGTGAATCCTGTCTGTATCCGGAAATGAGTCCAGGATTTTTGATTAGCAACCAAGGTTGCTATCTTGGATAGCAGTTTCAGGGCTGGACTCAGGAGTGAGAAGGATGGAATGGGTGGGCCGCTCACTCCACCCGGATACAGACCAGATTTTCCTACCTGCCCAGCAGGAAGGCCGGTAATAAGTCAGGTGCAGACCTGTGCACTCTGGCTGAGTGTGTGCAGCAGTGAGCTGCAAGCCTGTGTGTGTGCTGCAAGCCTCTGTGTGTGCAGCAGGACTACACCCCTATCTGGAGTAATATTCACAGCTTTCCGTGAGGAAACAAGGCTGGACTGTGCAGAATTTCTGGACTTTCTTTACCTGTGGACTATATGTTTGCTGTGGACACTTGGATGCTCTCCTGTGGCTGAAGTAAGCCTCTCTTTCTGTGATGTTTCATGCTGATTAATGAAGCCTATTTGTTGAGCATTCAATAAATGAACTGTGTGCTTTGAACTGACCGTCTCCTGCGTGCTGGCTGTGAGTCCCAGTCCCCCTGAATATCACACCATATGGGCTAGCACGTGGGGGATGAAATTTAAAGTTGATAAATGTAAAGTCGTGCACTTTGGACGTACCAATTGTAGATCACCATATAAAATAAATGGCATATGCAACTGGAAACATCAGACTTGGAGAAGGACTTAGGAATACTGGTTGATAAAAAGTTGTGTAATTGTATACAATGCCAAGCTGTGGTAGCTGAAGCAAATAAAATTCTGGGATGCATAAAACTGGAAATAAAATCTTGAGATTCTAATATACTAATATACTACTCGTTCTGTATAAATTACTTGGCCACATCTGGAGTAATGGATTTAATTTTGGGCACCAGACCCACACACCTTCTAGAACGGGTACAAAAACGAGCAACTATAATAATTAAAGGGATTTACTTTAATTAATATACCAAGAAAGGTTGGATAAAAAGGGGGAAAAAGGTGACTTAAGGTGACCTGATTAACATATATAAATACTGTACATCAGAGGGCAATACTAAAGCATAGCAGATGAGCTTTTTGTCCCTAGGGTTGTACAACAGACAAGGGGGCATGATCTCCGTATGGAGGAAAAATGTTTTCACCATCTCTTTAGAAAGGCGTCAAGAGTTGTTAAAATCTGGAATATCTCACCTCAGGAAGTAGTTATGGCAAACTCTATATCTGTATTTAAAAAGGGCTTGCATGCTTTCTGCCTTGCATTGAAGGGCATCCACGGCTATAATTACTAGGTTATTCCCGGGAGAGTTGATCCAGGGGTTTATCTCACTGCCACCTGGAGTCAGGTAGGAATTTTTCCCTTTTAAGGCTAATTGGCCGAGGCCTTGTAAGGTTTTTTGCCAACTGGGATATGTGCAGATTCAGGACAGAGTTTTTTGTTTGTTTGATTTTTTTTTCCTTGTTTGTTTTTTTTTCTGGTTGAACTTGATGGACAGATGTCTTTTTTCAACCAAACCAGCTATGTTACTATGTAAACCGGAAAACCACAATTATCTAAGAAGAAAAAGCCAGAATACTGATGCAGAGCAGACACCTGTCTGACTACTACGTGGAATCTAAACAATTATTCCCCCTTTTTATAGTCAGTTGACTTACTTTTTTAAGGGTTGTCTTGGGGTATTTTTGTTCTTATATTTGTAAAATGTACTGGTCATTTTACAATCAAACTATGAAATGAATCAGGAAACACGGGAGTCCAGTACTGCGTACCGGCTGGAGCGGGTCACGGTGGAGGGTCTGGAAATTCGGAAAACACTTACCAAGTGCATGAAAAACCCCAGTAAGTTGGCAGGTGGCAACAAGAACAGGAAGAGGAAATAGAAACTCCAAGAACCAATCGGGAATGCTGATACGAAAAACATCACTGGGATTACAAAAGAAGCCTAAGACAAAAACATAAAAAGGATCGCCTTGAAATGTCACATGAAACGCTAATGTGAATGTGTGTAGTGACATGACTATGGACTCTGCAAGAAGATTTAAAGTGAATCTGTAAGAAAAAAAAATCCTCTAGGTCTAGCCCCTGGCGTACATGGCACATTGGTGCCGGCCTTTATAACGCAGAGTGGGCCAAAGAACAGCCCACCCTGCTGCTGCACAAATTCGGGGGTGGGTGGGCTGTTAATCATTATTCCTCCTCTGAGTCGTAGCAACTCAGAGGAAGAAGTAATTCAGGGTTCACCAATCACTGGATCCCTGAATTACCCGTGCGGGGGCCACGAACTATGGCATTACTGCTATAGCTACGCTATGCAGTGTGCGGCGGGCGCCCAAAAGCCTTGCTTCGAAGCCTCTAGATCCTAATGAGGCTTTCCCAGCCATTTATGCCTCAGGGATCCAGCGCTGGCTCCCCCCAAACCACAGCTGACAAGGATGTCTTCTGTGGTGCCTGCAATATTTACCTACACTGGCTTTCCGATCGGGCCCAGGCAGAAAAAGCCGAGCCCGGTTGGGTCCACCGACATGAGTAGCCTGCACAGCAGAGTGGTACTGATTGGGCTCGGCTATTTCCGCCTGAGCCCGATCATAAAGCCACTACTGCGCCTGAGCTGGATCGTGGTAGGTACGTTTCTTTTCCCTCACCGGTGTTCTGGGGCTTCCAGTGCTGGATTCCTGAGGTTTAGGAGAATGGGGGAAGCCTCATGGATCCAGAGGCTCCTTGGTAAGTATACCCCGGGGGGAGGGGGTCCTTACAGATTTTCTTTAAGTGCTACATAAATACACAATAATAATAATAGTACTGCAGAGTGTTGTATACGTACCATGACAAAGAAGAAGGACCAACGGTCAGGGTGGACTTTTCTCCTCCCAAATACAAATGCGATGACATACACAAAGAGGACGATAGATATGCCATAACACAAAAGTTCCCCAATCTGCCAATGGAAGAAAATATAAATAAATTGTTAGCTGTATAAGACAACTAATGGTGCCCATACACCATCCAAACATCTGATTTTTACAGCCAAAACCCAAAATGTTTTAACCACAATCTGTTCCTGCCTTCCTCATCCTTTATTAACTGGAGGAACCCTTCTGAAAATTTTCAGAACCCAAGGAACCTCTACATAAAAATTATATCAATAACGTATCATTACCCAAAACAAATACAGCAATCAGTATCCCAAGTAAATGCAACAATCGTTCCCTCCTCTCCCCATAGATAACAAATTCAGCAGCTATTCAACTCCCCCTCTCCTCCACATACACACACACTTTACAAACACCCTCCACCAGTGAATCATGGGCTAAAGCTGCATCCAATGGTGAGACCTATGCCTCCTGTGTAAGCTGCTATCTGATTACTGGGGGAAGAGCCTTTCATCTGTGACTTACTTGTGCATGGCTGCAACGCTACAGTATCATATAGGCTGCAAAGAAATGTGGACAGAGGTGCATACTATTAGTACTGTTCCTGCATTAGATGGTGAGACCTATGCTTTCTGTATAAGATGTTGCGTGATTACTTAGGGAATTGCCTATCATCTGTGACTTGGTTGTGCATGGCTGCAATGCTACAGTATCATCCAGGCTGTGCAGAATGTGGACAAAGGAGCACGCTATCAGTGCTATACATTTTGATCTAGCTTAAACACTGTCTGTGCTTACTGAAGCATTGAAAATAAAAAATTACTCGAACACTCCCACTAATTGAAGTAACATACAGTACTACGGTATACTTTATATGCTTGAGTATTACAGTTTCTGATATTAGTAAACTACTTTATCTGGTCCATTTGAGTTTACTGTAAAGGGATTCCACTGTATTGTGACAATCATTACATTTCTAAATAACAAATACATTGGTCATTACACCCCTTCATAGCAAATACACAAATCATTAACACTACCCCCCCCCCCCCCCATTACATATGTCACAGTCAATCATTACACTCCTAATAACAAATATAACAATCATTACATCCCTGATAACAAATATAGAAATTATTACACCCTTAAAAAACAAATACAGAAATTATTGCACACCTGATAACAAATACAGAAAACATTACACCCCTAGATACTATAATAAAACCGCAATCAATCATGACACCCCCAGATAAAAAAAATCACAGCGATCATTACACCCTTAAAAAAACAAAGGCAGCAATTATTACACCCCTCAGTAACAACTACAGTAATCCTTACTCCCCCAGAGTAGCAATCATTACACCCCAGATAAAGGAAGCAATCAATACATCCACAGTAGCAAATGCAGCAACCATTACACCCCTCAACAACAAATGCAGCAATCATTGCATCCCAAGTTAGCAAATACAGCAATTGTTACACCCTAAATAACAAATAAAGCAATCACTGCACCCCCAGATAACAAACACAGCAATCATTACACCCACAGACAACAAAGGCAGCAATCATTACACACCTGATAACAAATGCAGAAAACATAACTCCCCTCGATAGAATAATAATACAGCAATCATTAAATTCCCAGGTAACAAATACAGCTATTATTACACCCATTATTACACCCACAGGAACAAATACAGCATCATTACAACCCAAATAGAAAATTATGCAATTATTACTAGAGATGGGCCGAACCTCCGATTTTAGGTTCGCGAACCGGGTTCGCGAACTTCAGCGGAAGGTTCGGTTCGCGGTAAAGTTCGCGAACCGCAATAGACTTCAATGGGGATGCGAACTTTGAAAAAAAAAATAATTATGCTGGCCACAAAAGTGATGGAAAAGATGTTTCAAGGGGTCTAACACCTGGAGGGGGGCATGGCGGAGTGGGATACACGCCAAAAGTCCCCAGGAAAAATCTGGATTTGACGCAAAGCAGCGTTTTAAGGGCAGAAATCACATTGAATGCTAAATGACAGGCCTAAAGTGCTTTAAAACATCTTGCATGTGTATACATCAATCAGGTAGTGTAATTTAGGTACTGCTTCACACTGACACACCAAACTTACCGTGTAACGCACCGCAAACAGCTGTTTGTGTAGTGACGGCAGTGGCGGGTTCACTGAACAGGAATACAGTGGCGGGTTCACTGAACAGGTATGCAGTGGTGGGTTCACAGAACAGGTATGCAGTGGTGGGTTCACAGAACAGGTATACAGTGGCGGGTTCACTGAACACAACAGGTATGCAGAGGCGGGTTCACTGAGCAGTACAGGTATGCAGTGGCAGGTTCACTGAACAGGTATGCAGTGGCGGGTTCACAGAACAGGTATGCAGTGGCAGGTTCACTGAACACAACAGGTATGCAGTGGCGGGTTCACTAAACAGGTATACAGTGGCGGGTCCACTGAACAGAACAGGTATGCAGTGGCGGGTTCACTGAACACAACAGGTATGCAGTGGCGGGTTCACTGAACAGAACAGGTATACAGTGGCGGGTTCACTGAACAGAACAGGTATGCAGTGGCGGGTTCACTGAACACAACAGGTATGCAGTGGCGGGTTCACTGAACAGGTATACAGTGGTGGGTTCACTGAACAGAACAGGTATACAGTGGCGGGTTCACAGAACAGGTATGCAGTGGCAGGTTCACTGAACACAACAGGTATGCAGTGGCGGGTTCACTAAACAGGTATACAGTGGCGCGTCCACTGAACAGAACAGGTATGCAGTGGCGGGTTCACTACACACAACAGGTATGCAGTGGTGGGTTCACTGAACAGGTATGCAGTAGTGGGTTCACAGAACAGGTATGCAGTGGTGGGTTCACAGAACAGGTATGCAGTGGTAGGTTCACAGAACAGGTATGCAGTGGTGGGTTCACAGAACAGGTATGCAGTGGCGGGTTCACAGAACAGGTATGCAGTGGTGAGTTCACTGAACAGGTATGCAGTGGTGGGTTCACTGAACAGGTATGCAGTGGTGGGTTCACTGAACAGGTATGCAGTGGTGGGTTCACAGTACAGGTATGCAGTGGTGGGTTCACAGAACAGGTATGCAGTGGTGGGTTCACTGAACAGGTATGCAGTGGTGGGTTCACAGTACAGGTATGCAGTGGTGGGTTCACAGAATAGGTATGCAGCCAGGGAGACAAGCTAAGCCTAACTAATCTTTCCCTATGAGAGGAGTCTGCAGCAGCTCGCCCTACTCTCACTAACGCAGGCACACGAGTGACCGTAATGGCCGCCGCTGCCTGCCTTATATAAGGGGGGGTGGGGCTCCAGGGGCTAGTGTAGCCTAATTGGCTACACTGGGCCTGCTGACTGTGATGTAGAGGGTCAAAGTTGACCCTCATAGTGCATTGTGGGGCGAACCGAACTTCCGGAAACGTTCGCCTGCGGGAGGCGAACGCGAACCACCGAAGTTCGCCGGGAACCGTTCGCCGGCGAACCGTTCGCCGGCGAACCGTTCGGCCCATCTCTAATTATTACACCCCTAGACAACACCGGCAGCAACCATTGCATCCCACGTTAATAAATACAGCAATTGTTACACCCTAAATAACAATGGCAGCAATCATTACATCCCCAGATTACAAACACAGCAGTCATTACACCACCCAGATAACAAATGCAGCCATCATTTCTTTCTATAAGAATGTGTGTCCCCTTCTTAAAAACTTGCGGCCCCAGTACATAATATTCCTTCTTGTGTAGCCCTTTTGCCCCACCAATAAGCCTTAGTTTTCAGTAGGAATGTCAGTGAGATGCACATAATTCTGCGTTGATGAAGAATGATGCAAATGTGTGCAAGCTTGAAAATGGAACAATCAAATCTCACCTTGGATTTATTTGATTGGTCCCATTTTCAAGCTCCATATATTTCCGTAAAAAGCAGGCAGGATCACCATATGAGACAAACTACTCCCACACAAGAAGACAGACTCCTCCCACTCAAAGAATAATATTAAACTTTTTCATTTCATAATGACCTTTTTCAGAAGTTTGGCAAGATAGTGGATTAGGGATACTTACAAGTAAGGACACAATCCCAAATCCTAAATGGACCTCATAGTTGAAGGCAAACAAGATGGCCACCATCAGGAAAAGTAGCAACCAACAGATAATTACGTCCGTGATGGCTTGTCCAAGCCAGTATGCTGATGGGAAGAGCCCCGAAATACGCAGCTGGGATCGAGCTTTGATCTAAAAATAATGAGATGTGACAAAACTGGGGATGACCAACAGCAGCAGGATATCCAGTCAATTCTTGTAGCACTAGAACAGGCTATGGAGGCTTCAGTGACCATTTGTGTATTGCGTCTATGTAAAAAGGGTGCATGGAAAAACGGATGCAAAATACCTTAGTTATAGCACTTTTTGTGATAAAACTGTATTTTATCGTAATCACTAATGCCCAAAATAGGCACTAGTAGAATTTCAATAAATTTACCAATGTTCTAGTATTTTGCAATAATAGAACCCTAACCTTAAAGTGGTCTGAAAGTCAGCATTTCTACTTTGTTCTAAAAGATTCCTCCTTACAGCTTTAAAGCTTCTATCCCAGAATTTTTTGTAGCAGAACATCACTGAAACAATTAAACACAGCTCTTTGTCCTGCCACAGAAATGCTATTCAGCTTGAAATCTGCATCCAGACTGGAGATAACAATATATTTGTTTACATTCCAATGTTGTTACGTTTGTGTGAACAAATTAAAACACTCTCTGAGAAGCTCTCTGTGCTTCAAGTATACACACAGCTCAGAACAGCTCACTAGAAGATTGTAATATTTAATAAAAAGTAGCTGGAATAAAATGCAATGGCAGATTTCAGGGCAAGATAAACTACACTTTGGAAACTTGTAATTTGCAGATAGACAAAATTACTTGTGCACAACAGTAAATATGATAACTGTATGAGTAGTAAAAAGTAGGAAAACACATTTTTATTGAATGTTATGTCAGAGTTTCAGCCCACCTTAAAACCCCTCTCCTGACACCTAACCTTAACCCTCTCCTCCTGACGCCTAACCTTAACACCTCCGACGCCTAACCTTAAACCCCCCCTCCTGATGGGGGGTAATTCTGAGTTGATGTAGGATTATGCACATTTTGTATGCAAACTTACTTTTATATCAAGCAGGCTGCTCATAGCGAAGTGGGGAGTGAATCCAGCTGAGAACACCATAAACATGAGTCCAGTCGCAAACTTGTTACGCGTTATTCCTGTATCCTGGTGACAGATCAAAACAGGACATTTTAAAAATAGTGCCCACACCCCAATACTAGTGAATAAGGGCAGTGCCACTGCGATCCAAGCCGAAGCTCCACCCACAGTCACCTTCTGGATGTTGGACCTCCATGAAGAAAAGGATTAAGATGAAATGGGGCCATAGGCAGATTATTTTTGTGCACTGCTGATGGTCTCCTGGGCTTTTTAGTTAGATTTTGGCATCCGCCAGGCCCCTAGACTCTCTCCAGGCCATAGGCAGCTGCCCAGGTTTGCCTTGCGGATGATCTGGCTCTGCCCTCCTCGTGTTTGTAAATAGTGCTAAACAGCAATAGTCAATAAGCTGATAAAAATCCAAGATGATACTTAAAGTGAATGAGAACCGCATTTAAAAAAAAAAGAAGTAAATACTTACCTAAGGAGAGGGAAGGCTCTGGGCCTTCCGTCTCCTCTCTCGCTGCTCTCTATCCTGTGCTGGCTCCCCCCCCCCCCCGTTTCAATCCCCCGCCGAAAGGGTGTTTGGAAGTCTTCGGGAGCTGTGTCCTCCTGAAGACATGCGGCTCCATACTGCACACGCGTGCTTGTGCAGGCGCAGTACAGGGCCGCCCTTCTTCAGGAGCACTCAAGCTCCCTGAAGACTTCTGAAGCCTACTTCGGCCGGGTAAAGCAGTATTTGACTAATTTAGTCAAATACAGCTACCGGGCAAGCCAGCACCGGAACGAGGGGACCAGGAGAGGAGCCGGAAGGCTCTATACGACCCAGAGTCTTCCCTCTCCTTGGGTAAGTATCTGTCTCATTTTTTTAAATGTGGTTCCCATTCACTTAAATTTACCATATAAACTTGACTCTAAGTCTAGAAATGTAGGTCATACTCACTAAATAAAAGTATTGGGTTCGACTTATACATGAGTCATGAGCAACACTGAGCACACTGAGTTATGTGTGTACTATTGGTGACATTCCCATTTGCAGCAATTTACCCAGTGGTAGTGACACTTTCTTTATAAAGGAAATGGCAAGAAAACACAGGTCTGTAAGTCCTGGCCACAACAATTAACAAAGAAAGGGGCAGGGGGGAAATACTGGGCTTCAGGAAGGGGGGTGAATAATTGCTGCACTTGAGAGCCTGGAGGAGTTATTGGCTGCACTTAAGGGGCAGGAGGGGTTAATAGCTGCAATACTGTATGCAGTGCAGTCATTAACCCCTTCTGGTCCCCAAGTGCAGCCATTAACTTTGCTGGATAGACTTATACTTGAGTCAACAAAAAATTCCAGCTTAAGAGGGTCAAATATTGGAGTCGACTTATACAAGAGGTCGACTTATATTTGAGTAGGTATGCTGATTTTATGCAACCTTATGAAGCTTGTTAATGGACTAACGAAATGCAACAGCAAAATGAGAATAAGCTCATTCATATGGAATTCAGAGAGATCATCAACCACACTGTGGGAATAAAAAATATAGAGTACTCTTTCTTCTTCATGTCTTCCTTTGAAAGCAGAGGTCAATCAACCTCTGGGGAAGGGGGAGGAGTCACACAAATTCAAATTCAGTAACACCCCAAGGGTCAAACACGGTAGATAAATCAGCCAGGCATCTAAACCAGGGTCAGGCAAAGACATGGTGGCATGTGCAGAGGTCGACTCACAACAATGCAAACAAAAGCTCAGGCAACAATGCAAACAAAAGGTCATAATGAGAGGTCAATCTGAAACACACCCTAGCACCCAGCATACAGCAACTAGCGCTAAGCAACAGACAGGCCACTTACAATATACAGTAAATTAAAGTTTCCCTGCAATGGGAACCGGCAGTGTCAGAAAGAATAAGATGGACGCGGTAGTAGCAGCCACTGGGAGCGTCGTGCCAGTCTGAGGAAGATGCTGGCTGTTTGGGCCGGCTCCCGGAATAGCCAGACATGGCACTAGAGCACTGGCAGGGTAAATGCATGACCCTAAGATTGGTCACAATTCAAAGATCATGCTGGTGAAAATAAGGAAAGTGAAATCTTGTCACCACACATCAATTGGCATTTTAAATGTTAATTTGCTAAGTGTTATCTTATCATTCCAGCCCTTAAGCTATCATCTCTGCAGTTATTCTTACATGCAGTAGATAGGGAGGGGAGGAGCACATGCAGGCAGGATGTAGCTCCACCCATCTTGGTTTCTGCTCTGCCAGCATGATTACAGCTAGCCTGCAGGTTGTGTAAGGCAGCCAGGAAAGGAGAGAGAGAGAGGTTGTGCCTGTGGCTGTGTATGTATAATCAAAAGCTTGTCGTCCCTCTTCCTCCCTCCCTGTGTGGCTGCTGTATATTTCTATCAATACATAGTCACCTTCTGTATAAAATACTAAAAAATGAAACAGACAGCTCAGAATTCAGCACTAAACATTGCAGTCTCTAGTAACACTTAACGCTTAACTTAACAGCTCAGGCCAGGTGATCATTCCTCACACAATTTACAGTTGTTATAACTTGCATTCCTCTTTGTGAATTAACATCTTATCTTTAAGTTTAGGATTCAGTAATTAATTTAAGACAGGCTTTAAAGTTAAAGTTGTTAACTTTAGGAATCATTCCTTAACTTAAGGAGAGATTCCTTATTTTAAGATTTGCCTGAGGTAAATTGCTTAGTGAATACTACATGATTTATCACCATGGTGATAACAGTAAAAACAGCTCTGAATCGGTATTAAAGACAGTATATAAGCTTAGTGAATTGGGGTCATTATCTAGCATGGGTAAGAGGTTCAACTCTCTGTGCTTGAAAAATGCATTGTAGACACGTCAGCAAGTTGTGGGTGCAATCAATCAGAAAGTTATTAGTCAGACCATGGTAGTAAGGGGGAGATGCCTGCTGATACTCACATAAGGAAGTGGATGGTTCCACACTCTGATACGCTCTTTGCTAGAGAGACTTAAATTGGCATTACTGAGGATATTAACCAGCACTGGCAGTGCATTGTGGGCTCTGGCGTTGCCGATTATCCTGTACCAGTAATCCTGGAAAAAACAAAAACAGACATCTACTGCTGACCTAAGGAGGCACTGCAATGACAGACAGTAGAATGTAATACATTATTCAAGATACTCAATTATATGTGAATTATCCTGGATTCAGTATCAGAAACACTTCCTATCTTTATATATTGCTGTGTATTGGTATGTAGGCCCAGTGATATTTAGCATAGGCTATTTAGTTATGCAGCCTTCTGCCCCAGAGCACTCTGGGAGACCAGATCTTGTTTCCGCTCACTCCTGAAGCACACGACAAATATTCCGCAGAGATGCAATCTGCTAGCAGTAAAGATGATGTCTTTACCGCTAGCCAGGGATACATTGCAGAATGTAAATCATGGAGAAGAAAGATCTTATGATGGACAAACACCGACTGAATAGTTTATAACTGAATATTGTAAAGATATATATATATACATACACATAAGTAGTTACCTTAGAGAGTGAACTTTTTTTTATTTGCATGTCATGAGGGTATATTACTGTTATTTTTGCAATTATGGGCTTGTAAATAGTGATGGATGCAAAACAGAAAAAATACACCTTTTATTTCCCAAAAAAATATTATAGTCATTCATTGTACTAGGAAAATATTTTAAATGTTGCAATAACCAGGACAAATAAAATGTGTGGGTTTTATCAACCGTAAAATGGTTTATTTTTAAACTATAATGGCTGAAAATTGAGAAATAATTACATTTTCCATTTTTATTCTTTTTTTCCCGTTAAAATGCATTTAGAATAAAATAATTCTTAGCAAAATGTACCACCAACAGAAAGCCTACTTGGTGGTAAAAAAACAAGATATATAGTAGACCATTTTGTTGTGATAAGTAGTTATAAAGTTATTGCCGAGTGAATGGAAGGAGCAGTGGAAGGTGAAAATTGCTCTGGTCCAGAAGGGGAAAAACCCCTTAGTTAAATACTGCAAAGTCAAAATGAACTTCCGCACACTCATGCAAATCCATTCACAAAAATCATGCAGCAATCAATGCTGTCCCTACAGATAAGTTAAAAGCTGAGATCTTTGCTACAAGAATAAAGTCTATTGCGTAGTCACATATACCGCGTAGAGGTAGCCCAGTGTCATATGTGTCCTAACTCTGGCCCTGTAAAATGCATAGCACAAACATGCATGCATTTAGCGCGTCAAAACCTATCTAAGGAATAGGAACACATATCCTTACCGTCCTCCCTGGAACAGATAGTGGGTTTTTTTTTAGTTAAAGGATACCCCAACTGAAATGTGACATAATGAGATAGACATGTGTATGTACAGTGCCTAGCACACAGATAACTATGCTGTGTTCCTTTTTTTCTTTCTCTGCCTGAAAGAGTTAAATATTAGGTATGTGAGTGGCTGACTCAGTCCTGACTCAGACAGGAAGTGACTACAGTGTGACCCTCACTGATAAGAAATTCCCCTTTTTTTACCTCTTTCTTGCTCTCAGAAGCCATTTTCTTCTAGGAAAGTGTTTTATAGTTGGAATTTATTATCAGTGAGGGTCACACTGTGGTCACTTCCTGTCTGAGTCAGGACTGAGTCAGCCACTTGCATACCTTATATTTAACTCTTTCAGGCAGAAAAATAAAAAAAGGAACACAGCATAGTTATCTGTGTGCTAGGCACTGTACATACACATGTCTATCTCATTATGTCACATTTCAGTTGGGGTATCCTTTAAATATTGGCTGCTGAAAGTTAATAACCTACACACCTTAAAGAAAATCTTAAGTCCAAAACCTGTCAGTTCCGTCAGATTTCTACTACCTACCGTAAGTGACAGAAACATAGGGGAAAAGTAATTTATAGCTCATTTTACTCTGCAAGAAACATACTTCTCATTTGTATGGTTTTACATGTATTTTAAATTTTACAATTTTCCACAATAGTGGTCCTTTAAGCATCAAAAGAGTTAAGTCCACACTTTGGGCATATCAGAAAACAGCAGGCGCTGCTGAAAGGTTAGTGAGTTACTGTTTCCGTTATTGGTTTAACATGCAGATCCCACAGCAAGAGCCTGTCTTTAGTAAATCCAGGACATCTTTTGTTTACAGCATTTAAAAAGTTATCTGTGAGCGCTCTGCACTGGGAGCAGGTACATGCAAGAGCAATGGCAGAAACTGTAACTTGCCAATTTCTTTAACAATGTTCAGATATGGCCCAGGGGAGGGTAGCAATCTCTTCCCACCCAAAAGCAGACAATATGTTTTAAAGAGAAACTCCAACCAAGAATGTAACTTTATCCCAATCAGTAGCTGATACCCCCTTTTACATGAGAAATCTATTCCTTTTCACAAACAGACCATCAGGGGGCGCTGTATGGCTGATATTGTGGTGAAACCCCTCCCACAAGAAACTCTGAGGACCACGATACTTTTGACAGTTTGCCACAATGTAACAAGGTTCGCAGACAGAAATTAGCTGTTTACTGTTTACAGCCAAAACAGCTAGCAGCAGCTACATAACCTGCCCATAGTAAAAATGTCACCATGTAATAAATGTCAGAATGAAAATCAGGGATTTAAAAGATTTTACAATGGGCAAACACTGACTAAATCATTTATACATAATTATTGTAAAAATGAAGCACTTTTTTATTACACTATTTTCACTGGAGTTCCTTTTTAAATAATATAATCCAGGTTTGCTGGGTCACATTTTGCAGTGCTCTTGAAACTTTGTATATTAACCCCAGCGACCCACACTCTTCAGTTGTGGTATAGGTGCAAGTGCAAAATGTGCAGAATTATGAACAGAGCCTTGCTGGCATTGTTCTTGAAACTCCGCATATTAACCCTAGAGGCCTATACTCCTCATTTGTGGTGTAGGTGCATGTGCATAGTGTGTGCAGAATTATGAGTGGTTTAAATTTACAGAAATGTGACTTTATGAGTTGTTTTTTTTTACCTCATTATGGTCACGGTTGACCTCTATAGCTCCGTTGTAGGCTGTGGTGTTCATGTCATATGGTCCGTCCACAACATCCACAGCAATATATTGAGACTTAATGCCACGAAGTAAGTTTTCTATAGGAAGTCCTGTGCAGGCAGAGATAGTACTACATGTTAATAGTATAGAAGTATCTGGCTTATCTATAGAGGCATATCTTAGAGATGCTCAGTCCTACTACTCCACACGACTTGTTATTGACCTGAAGAAGCAAGTTCAACCTGTGAAACGCGTAGTAATTGTGTAATATGTATTTTTTCCCAGTAATCGCTATAAGACTAGCTCGGATACATGAAATAAGGGCGCCAGGAAAAAAGGGCATGGGGTATAGCTGAAACTTTAAATATTGTCGATAACAATTTTTTAAAATCTTTTCTTCATCTTTATCTGAGATAGAATAACAAAATGGCAAAATATCCTCTATAACAATGAAAACAAAAAGATATTTACCGTCATAATAAGCACACTAAAACATTGGTAAATATTCCCGATATTTTACTACAACTAAACCTAACCATACTCTCACACAGAATCCTCCCTTTATCGATGCCTAACCCTATGACCCCCTCCCCCCAGTGGTGCCTAACCCTAAGACCCCCCCCCCCCCCCCCAGTGGTGCCTAACCCTAAGATCTCCCTCTACCAATGCCTAACCCTAACACTTCCCTCTACCAACCTGATGCCTACTGCCTAACCCGAAGACCCTCTTGGTGGTGTTTAACACTAAAACGCCCCTTCCTGATGGCTAACCCTAAAACCCCCTTCCTAACAACTGACCCTAAAACTCCCTTTCGCAGCTTCTAATAACAAATACAAAAGTGATACATTTCTAAGACAATACAAAAATTTTTTTTTACAAAGTAACAATTGTCAAAACGAATTATAAAACAGTCTTTTTCAAAACTCTATGGTAATTCACAACATGAAAAAGTTTGCTTGGATATTCCCGGCATCCGTTATTTATCAGGTGGCCAAATTTCTTCTTTTTGGCACCCAAGAAGCCGATATTTGGCATTAGCCGATATTTTGCAATAATTGTTTGGTTACTTATCGCACCAAAATAATCTGTATAACTTTTTATGGCAACAAATTAGGCTTTCTTTGGGTGGTACTGTTTGCTAAAGATTATTTTATTTTATATGGATTTTAAAGGGAAAATGAGAAAAAAATGAAATCATTATTTCACAGTTTTCAGGCATTATAGTATTAAAATAAAATGTGCTTTGATAAATAAAACCCACACATTTTATTTGCCCATTTGTCCCAGTTATTACAACATTTTAATTGTGTCCCTTATGTAATGTATAGCGATAATATTTTATTTGAAAATAAAGGTGTATTTTTTTGTTTTTTATACTATATCAATAATTACAAGCCTTTATTTACAAAAATAACAATTATATACCCTTGTGATATACATATTTAAAAGTCCCTGAGGTAACTATTTATTTATTTTTGCTTTATTTTATTTTTTCTAGTCTTTTATTTTGGTAACTATTGAAAGGAGTTAAAACTAATAAAAATATATTTATTTTTATATATAAGAATGTCTGTGGGTGCATTTTTATTTTATGGCTATGAGATGCGCTGGCTTTGTGTTGGTTTAAAGTCACATACTTACCACCTCAAGATCACCAATCTAGCCCTTGGACCCTCCTAAAGTTTGCAATCGGTCCCTTATCCATGAACCAGCGCAGCTACAAAGGGCAGGTGCAGGACTCGCAAGTTAATAAGTAAGGTAACATAGTTCAACAGAAAAGCTTTGTAAATCGGCCCCAATGGGCCATATCCTATTGACTTTTCTCTTGAAAGTCCCCTGACCTTCATGTTTCCATTCACAGTACATTAGAGCATTCACATGCATTGAAATGTCACATGTCCAGGAACATTCTTGTGAACAATCCACGCAATTTCTTGACAGGCTCTGTAGCATTGTGTCTGCACTATAACATGTTGCTCAGGGTCGGATATCTGGAAAGGCCACAAAGGCCATGGCCTTGAGCAATAAAATCAGAAGGGCGGCAGGACTTAGAGAAAAGAGGTCATATGTCAAAGTAAATCACCTCTTCTGGCCCGCAGTGTAGTCACCCTCCTTTGCACTGATGCCTGAATTCCAGATTTCCCCAAAACGTGATTGGTGACAGCAGGCCTTGGGCGCTGGAAAGTACAAACCTGCTCCTGATGTTACTACTCATGTCCTGCGCTCTTAAAAGAATGCGTTATACAGTGTGATTAAGCTCTTTCAGATCGGAATAAACTGGAATGATTCCTGCTGCGCAATACACATTACAGCTCACTAACTAGGAGTGGGGATTTTTGGGGAATTTGTAGGGGGTAGGGTAAAATCTCTATACTTTTCTTCACCTGTGTTGTTGTTGAGCAGGAGGTGGGTGTAATACTTGTGCGGTCGATCTCCAAGTCCTTGGAAATAAAGGTTTGGTGTCAGCTCCCAGATGTGGACCACCTCAAACACATTCACAAGTATATGGATGGTAATGAGAGGCATGATGAAAAGCACCAAGAGAAGAATTCTGCAATGATAAAAAAAAACCTTATGTGCATAATAGATTAAATGATGTCAACAAGAAAAAAGAAAGAAGTGTATGAGCACTGTCTGGCACTGAGCATCCCTCATTGGAGGCGCCAAGCGCACACAGGCCCTGGCACAGATACTCCCAGCATGTGCAGGGGTGTAGCAATAGGGGTTGCAGAGGTAGCCACTGCATCGGGGCCTTTGGGCCAGAGGGGCCCCAAAGGGCCCTGCCTCAACTACAGTATTCGCTCTCTATGGGTCCTGTGCTCATAATAATCACGTCTATAGATACTTTGAATAGTGGTAATCATTATCAAACTGCTCCCCATCCCCTTCTTGCATCTCTGACACTGTAGTTGCCATTGGCACCGTATCAATTGTTATGTATAGAGTGCTTGGGGGGCCCCATTGTAAAACTTGCATCTGGGCCCACAGCTCCTTAGCTATGCCACTGAGCATGTGCTATACTCAAAGTTGCAGAGTTCTTATTGAATGGTGGCACAACCCCTAATTCTGGCCCTGGTCTTACGGCTGTACTAACATGGATCGAAAGCTCTTCAAGTCGTGGACAAGTTTCAAGTATCGAATTCTGGCCACCGCTAACACCTGCTGCCTCCAGAGAGCCTTCCCACTGATGGTGGGCATCCCGGAATCAGACATTAGCAGAATGGACTCCTCCGGATCTGTGGTGAAGTGATCCTGGTTCTCCTGCTCATTCGGCTCCCCAGTAAAAACTCCATAATCTGGGAAAGAGAAATTTGAGAATCAGCTGATTGCACAAACACAGTACCTACTGAAGGAATAACCGTTCTTAACCCCCTCCCGACTGCCTAATGCCGATCTGCAGCAGAAGGGTGGCAGCCCCAGGACCACCTAATGCCGATTGGCGTCAAGTGCTGGGGGCGGAGATTAGTGGGGAATGCATGCGCATCCCCGCTTTCATTAAGGAGCTCTGGCGATCACGGCTGGCAGGCTGTTAGAAGAAACTAAACAGGTTTTTTGTTTTTGCTTAAGATCTATGCACAGCACTGTAAGGGGGCAGCTTAGTGACTGTCCCCTCGAGTGGCCCACAATGTGATCCCCTCTCATAGGCTGATGCTTATGACAGGTGATCACTAATTGGATCTCGGGAAGGAGGGCAGGAAATAATAATAAAAAAAAATAAAATAAATAAATTTAATTAAAAAATACTTAATAAATTAAAAAAACAAAAAAAAACATTGCAGCAGCAATCAGATGCCACTAACAGAAATCTCTGTTGGTGGCAACAAAAGGAGGGCAAATTGATTTGTGTGCTAAGTTGTATGGCCCTGCAGCGAGCTGTTACAGCTGCAGTGTGCTGAATTGTAAAAAATGGCCTGGTCACTAGGCGGGTATAAGCCTGTGGTCCTCAAGTGGTTAAAGGAACTGTAATGAATGACAAGAACACAATAAGAAGTATAGATATCCCATCTTCTTATGAACTAGGACTGTATCCTGATAACTGGCCCCCATTTACATATTTTCTCTTTTTTTTATGCTGTTAAGTGAGGTCTGCCACAAACAATGATTTCAGGAGCACTAATGAGTGTTTGTAGTTAGAATGCCAGGACCCTGACCTTAGTGTCCCTTAGGGTATAACTGTCCAACTGCACAAAGCAATTTGAGAAAGGACAATTTGAGAAAGGACCACGAGGTCCAAAAAAAGGGTCCGTCACTGCTGTCTGCCTTTTTAACCACTTCAGCCTTTTTCACTTTAAGGATGGAAGCAATTTTCCCTGGTAACGCTCCTCCCATACATTTGCCAATAACTTTATCACTACTTATCACATCTAAATGATCTATATCTTGTTTTTTTGTTTTTTTTTCCCCAAAACAAATTAGGGGGTGGTCTTTGCTTTCAGAAATCACTTTATTTTCTATGAATTTTATTGGGAAATACAAGAAAAAAAGTGAAAATAAACTATGCTACAATAAGTAAAACCCACACATTTTATTTGCCCGGCTATCCCAACATTTAAATTATGTTCCTAGTACAATGCATGGTGGAAATATATGATTTGAAAATAAAGGTGTATTTTCTCCCTATCAATAATTACAAGCCCTTTGCTTTGCTAAAATAACAGTAATATACCCTCATTACGTACATATTAACAAAGCTGAGGAATTTGCATTTTTGTAACACAAGGTCTATAATTTAGAATTCGCTTTGAGAAGCTGTTTTTACTGCTTGTTAACCACTGAAGTACCAGCGGTCTCTGCCTCCCCTAAGGACCAGAGACCGCTGGTACAAGAAACGTCGAAATAGCGACGAATACCAAAAAATCGCTGCACATACCTGCCGCAATTGCCGTCACCGCCACACGTTGGGATCTTGGGCCACCCACTCTGCCATCTCTATGACGGTAGAGTTCCTGTGAGCCGCTCAGGAGACTCTTTCATTGGCTCCTGACCCCACCTATCAATGTAAGCCAATGGGAGCGTTGGTAGGAAGGCTCAGGAGCCAATGAAATCGGCTCTTGACCCACTCACAAGGCTCTGCTGTTATAGAGTCGGCAGAGCGAGTGAGCTGCAGCGGGGAGACAGCTGCGAGATCGTTAGGAGTGACGAAAGTGACGAGAACATAGAAAATAGATTTCAATCAGCAAGGTCCTTAAAGGGGAGCTTCAGCCTAAACAAACATACTGTCATCAAGTTACATTAGTTATGTTAATTAGAATAGATAGGTAATATAATCTCTTACCCACCCTGTTTTAAAAGAACAGTCAAATGTTTGTGATTCATGGGGGCTGCCATCTTTGTCATGGGGGCAGCCATCTTTTTGGTTGAAAGGAGGTGACAAGAAGCATAAGACACAGTTCCAACTGTCCTGAGTCCTGATAACCCCTCCCAGCTGCACACGCTAGGCTTCAAATGTCAAATTCAAAATGTTAAAAAAAAAACAAATTGCACCAAAACAGCAGAACGAGAACAACAAAATCAGAAATCCCATCATGCTTTGCACAGCATCAGGGGGAAAAAGCCCAGGCAGTTTTCTTCTGTGCAGCTAAAAATGAGGCTTGTATAAGAGAAACAAAGTTCTGATGCTGTGAAACTGTTAAAGAAACACAAAGCCTTTTCAGTGCTGTTGAGTCTTTTTTAGTCTGGAGGTTCACTTTAAATAGCTAAATTATCCACGTACAAGTATTAATAAGTCACAATTCATTTTGACAACCTGTTCTATAGATATGAAATTTTGAAAATCTCAAGCCCCCGACAAGTAAATCCAGCACTGGATCCCCTCTGTTGCAGTGGATGGGGGAAGCCTCTTTAACATCCAGAGGCTTTCCCCTCCCAAGGTAAATAGTAGTGATGAGCTGATGGTTGCTAGTGTAGCTATTAAGTTAGTGTACCTGGTTAGTTAGTGTAGCTAGTGGGGGCAGAGGGTTTAGTGTAGCTGGAGTAGCTGATGTGCAGTGCAGCTGGGCCCCTGAGAGATCCCTGCACCATGGATGCACCAGGCTTAGTGTATTTTTCCCCCGGTTTTTGTCCTCTAAACCTAGGTGTGTCTTATGGTCAGAATCACCTTATAGTCCGAAAAATATGGTAACTAGCTATTATGGATTGAACAGAAATGAAGCAGTGAGTCACCATATGTACACAAATTACCCTCTGTTGTGATTATAAAAAACAGTGGTAACACCTACCTCCTTTTTCAATCTGCGCCTCCCCTTCCAGTTTGAGGAACACATCGTCCAGTGTTGTCATGGAGACACCGTAGCTGATGATATCCTGACCCACATGTCCATCCAGGTCAGAGAAGAGAGCTGAGCAGAGCACAGTACTTCATTAGAGAACTGAAGGATATATATCAAAACTATAGTCATAATTCCCTCTCTGCTCCAAAAGATTAGCCACACTATTATAAATTCTAAGTTTAAAGTCCATTTTATTTTTTTTTTATTTTTTTTTTTTTTTAATAAAAAACAAAAAAAGTGCCTGACCGAGTTAATAGTTTTAGTTTCATTTTGTCACAACAGCCTTTTCAGTGGGTCACAGAGTTACAATGACCTCTCCAGGCCTCTGTTTGTGGTTGTGTTATCTCTGACTGCAGAAGAGAAGAGGCTAAGGACTCATTCACATTGCGTTCCGATCACGTTGGCGTTCGCATTGGCCGTTTTATGACCCTTTTTTTTGTGCAATTTTCTGCGATTTCCGTGTGCTTCATTTTTTGTAAAAGCACTTTTCTAAACGCTTTCGCAGAGCGATTGCGTTTTTTCACTTCCGGCATCAGTCAGGAAGTGAACTCTTTGAACTGGAAAAGAATAAATACAATGGGCTTGATTCACAAAGCGGTGCTAACTGTTAGCATGCCTGTGAAAACCCCCTTAGCACGTCTAAACAAGCTTTTCGCGCGCAAAACTTTATGCGCGTAAAACTTTACGCGCGTACTGCACAGAGCACAGGGCGCTCCGCGCGAAGTGCCCATTAAAGCCTATGGGACTTAGCGCGCGTAAAACTTTGCGCGCGCAAAGTTAGCGCGTGATCTGATTGAGAAATCCGGTGCTAACCTACTTAGCACCCTGGTTAGCGCGTCTAAAGACTTTAGACGTGCTAAGTAGGTTAGCACCGCTTTGTGAATCAAGCCTATTGTATTTATTCTTAAAAGCGCTAGGAAATCACTTTGCGTTTTGCGATTTCCCTGTACCATTGAGGCTAATGAAAACAAAAAAATATTTACAGTGGTAATGACGATACTAAAACTTTGGTAAATGGTAACAATATTTAACTACAACTAAAACTAAGCAAAATACAAAGTGACCGCCACTCAAGGAACTATAAAAATACAAAACTTTATTCTCAATATCAATTCTATTCACCAGCTATTTCCCTAAACCTCTTACCTCCCCCCCATAAAAAGCTGCATGGACTACAACAACAGGAGCGCTCCTGGACATACACCCCCATAAACAGCCACACCACATGCATGCAATCTAGATCGGCCGATCTTCCAAGATCAAATGTCATATGAGACCTATGGGGCTGTGTTCAAGTGTCCGCGTCAATTGGGCTCGATAACTGTTCGTTTGGTACCTTAATCTTGATAAGATCACAATAGAGCGTTATATATTACTTCATAGTCTTACTTCCACTGCTTCAATGGTAATCTTCAACTTAGTATTAAGCCAGCAGCTATAGGTTCAGCAACATAAGCTATTCAAGCCACCATGTAGCAGCCCAGTCACGCTGGCAAAAGATTCCTCTTCGTATGACCATCGCGTGGTAACAAGACTATACCTTTTTTATGTATGAGGATATATATGCTCACGGTTTCCGTCGCGGCGTCCCGCGACACCAGGTACCCGGTTTAAGTTGCCCAAGATGCGGACATCAAACTTCCAGCATGTGTATCGTGCAGGAGCGTCCCGTCAGCCATCAGCAGCTAGCCACGCCCACATACGCGTTACGCCCACATCACGTGAGCTTCTTCAGTGTGATGACGCTGTGGATGAAAGGCAGTGGGTGTGCTCTCTCTCTTATGCAGGTATTCTAACCAGGCCTCGTTCTGACTTCCGGAATCCGTATTCGACTCTGTACTTCCATCACCTCCTCCGTTATAACCAAGCCTCATTTTCGTTGTGTGTAGCAGCCAGGAGAATGCCCTATTTCTGCCCCTAAAACGTCTTACCGCTCAGTAATATATTTTTTTCCAACGCAGTATGACATTTTTATTACTTGTGGTCTCTTGCTGGACCAACAGCCTATACAGCTTCTTAGTCTCACATTCTTACTATACATGCTAATTCTAAAAAGCAGGGAACTCTAAGCGCAGGTTCTTCGTTTTGATCTTAAAGGGGAAACGCGCCTTTTTCTACCACACAGCCATCCACATACAATCCCTTACTGCACTCAATTATTTTTTATATTCAGGCAAAAAGTGAACAAGATTTAGATCAGAATTTAGCCCATTTGGAATCAACGTCCCCAAATTGTAAATCCATCTGTTCTCAACCTGATATAACAGTTTCTCATGATCACCTCCTCGTCTGTTCCTCTTAGGCTTTAAAATACCCTTAAAATGGAGACAGTCTGGATCCCTATCATGGAACAAGGCAAAATGTGCCCCCAGTGGACTCTTCTCATCTGCTTCTTTAATGTTAATTACATGCTCCCCTATGCGTTCTTTTAGTTTCCTCTTTGTTTTTCCTATATATTTGAGCCCGCAAGGACACATAATCATGTAAATTACTCCCTCAGATTTACAATTAATGAAGCTTCGTATCTCAAATTCCTTTGTCTCTTGAGCATTCTTGATCATTACAAGATACCAGTCTTGTATTTAATCCCGAAAATACATAAAAACAAAGAGTGTCCTCCTGGCCGCCCCATTGTGGCAGCGATTGATGGCCCGTTGGAAAAAATCGGAACTTTTATTGATGAGAATTTGAAAGGTCTGGTGGAAGAATTGCCTTCCTTTGTGAGGGATACGAGAGAACTGTTGAATTTAATTAAAGATTTTGAGGTGGAGGACTCTGACTATCTGGTTGGGATTGACATCGAGTCCCTGTATACCTCCATACCCCATAGGGTTGGAGTGGAGGCGGTGAATTATTTTCTTGACCAATACAGGGGCTGGATGGGCAGAAGGAACCGGGTGGTCATTGACCTCCTACAGTTGGTTTTGACAAACAATTGCTTTCTGGCAGATGGGGTGATGTACCGACAGACAAGGGGGACGTCGATGGGGGCCGCGTGCGCGCCGGCCTATGCATGTTTGCACCTTGGGGCATGGGAGAGACATGATGTCTACCGCCAGCAGGTGTTCGGCGCGCACGCGGCCCTATGGCTTCGCTATATTGACGACGCCCTCCTTGTTTGGAGAGGCCCTCTTAATACCCTGATGGAATTCTTGGAAGGATTGAATACAAATTCGAGGAATTTGAGGGTTACGTATACTGTAAGTCAGGAAAAAATCTCTTTTCTAGATCTAGAGATACGAAAGGGAGATAAAAAATTAGAGACAGTTCTGTATAGAAAGAAAACAGCTGGCAATACTTACCTGCATGGAACAAGTTTCCATCCTGAGAGTCAGAAGTGGGGGATACCGTATGGTCAGCTTGTGCGGATCCGACGGAATTGCTCCAGAGATGAGGAATTCCAAGAGGAGGCGACCAAAATGTGCGAACGTTTTAGGAAAAGGGATTATCCAGAATATGTACTTGAGGAGGCCATGGAAAAGGCCTCCTCACTTAATAGAGAGGAATGCCTCAAGAAAAAGACAAAAATAAATGGGGATGACAAGGTCAGACTCATTACTACTTATGGCTCTCACTGGCCTCAATTAAGAAAAGTTCTGCAAAAGCATTGGCATATCCTCAGCCTTGATCCTGACATACTTAAAGCGGTAGGCCCTTTTCCACTTCTGACTCCCAGGAGAGCGCCCAATTTAAAGGACGAACTGGTGAGAGCTGAGGTATACTCTAAAAGTATGAAGAAAAATGATGGAAGAGGGTTTCTTGGCCCAATTCCAAATGGGATGTTCCCATGCGGTTCATGCATGCACTGCAAGTTGGTAGAAAGAACTAAGACCTTCAAGAATGCTCAAGAGACAAAGGAATTTGAGATACGAAGCTTCATTAATTGTAAATCTGAGGGAGTAATTTACATGATTATGTGTCCTTGCGGGCTCAAATATATAGGAAAAACAAAGAGGAAACTAAAAGAACGCATAGGGGAGCATGTAATTAACATTAAAGAAGCAGATGAGAAGAGTCCACTGGGGGCACATTTTGCCTTGTTCCATGATAGGGATCCAGACTGTCTCCGTTTTAAGGGTATTTTAAAGCCTAAGAGGAACAGACGAGGAGGTGATCATGAGAAACTGTTATATCAGGTTGAGAACAGATGGATTTACAATTTGGGGACGTTGATTCCAAATGGGCTAAATTCTGATCTAAATCTTGTTCACTTTTTGCCTGAATATAAAAAATAATTGAGTGCAGTAAGGGATTGTATGTGGATGGCTGTGTGGTAGAAAAAGGCGCGTTTCCCCTTTAAGATCAAAACGAAGAACCTGCGCTTAGAGTTCCCTGCTTTTTAGAATTAGCATGTATAGTAAGAATGTGAGACTAAGAAGCTGTATAGGCTGTTGGTCCAGCAAGAGACCACAAGTAATAAAAATGTCATACTGCGTTGGAAAAAAATATATTACTGAGCGGTAAGACGTTTTAGGGGCAGAAATAGGGCATTCTCCTGGCTGCTACACACAACGAAAATGAGGCTTGGTTATAACGGAGGAGGTGATGGAAGTACAGAGTCGAATACGGATTCCGGAAGTCAGAACGAGGCCTGGTTAGAATACCTGCATAAGAGAGAGAGCACACCCACTGCCTTTCATCCACAGCGTCATCACACTGAAGAAGCTCACGTGATGTGGGCGTAACGCGTATGTGGGCGTGGCTAGCTGCTGATGGCTGACGGGACGCTCCTGCACGATACACATGCTGGAAGTTTGATGTCCGCATCTTGGGCAACTTAAACCGGGTACCTGGTGTCGCGGGACGCCGCGACGGAAACCGTGAGCATATATATCCTCATACATAAAAAAGGTATAGTCTTGTTACCACGCGATGGTCATACGAAGAGGAATCTTTTGCCAGCGTGACTGGGCTGCTACATGGTGGCTTGAATAGCTTATGTTGCTGAACCTATAGCTGCTGGCTTAATACTAAGTTGAAGATTACCATTGAAGCAGTGGAAGTAATAGACTATGAAGTAATATATAACGCTCTATTGTGATCTTATCAAGATTAAGGTACCAAACGAACAGTTATCGAGCCCAATTGACGCGGACACTTGAACACAGCCCCATAGGTCTCATATGACATTTGATCTTGGAAGATCGGCCGATCTAGATTGCATGCATGTGGTGTGGCTGTTTATGGGGGTGTATGTCCAGGAGCGCTCCTGTTGTTGTAGTCCATGCAGCTTTTTATGGGGGGGAGGTAAGAGGTTTAGGGAAATAGCTGGTGAATAGAATTGATATTGAGAATAAAGTTTTGTATTTTTATAGTTCCTTGAGTGGCGGTCACTTTGTATTTTGCTAATTGAATTGTGGTTGAGACCAGCCTTCCCCTTAATTGGGTGAACTAATACATTGAGGACCTGTGCACCGGATATATTACATTTGCATACAACTAAAACTAACCCTGATCTCGCACAGAACCCGCCCCCTTCTGATACCTAACCCTAAACCCCCCCTTCCTGACGTCTAACCCTAAAACCCCCTTTCCTGACGCCTGACCCTAAAACCCTATTTTTCCATTTTAAATAAGAGTCTTTTTAGTTGTATTTGTTATTGCAGTATACCTTACTCTTATCATTTTCCTCCAAAGATTGCTAAGCAAGGTCTTTTTATCTCATGGAAACATTGGGCCCAATCCAAGTGCTGTGACCTGAACACCTTACCTGGGAATGAGTCCATGTCCTGGAACGGTAGGGTGAAGGTCACGTCTTCCACGTTCTGGGTGGCCAGTTTGGTACTGGAGATGTGTTGCTTTATGAGAGTTGCTATGGCCTCGGTGGTACATGAAGCGGTCATCTGGATCCTGATCATCCAGAGAGACATAATTTAGATGGGAGTAGTGCCAAGATATCAAAAGAATGCAAAGACATCTTGGACTGAGACAGGCAAGGTCGCTCAGGACAGGAAACGGTGGAAATGATTTATTGGGGCCTTAAATAAGTAATAAGAAAGTGCAAAGATAGCTGATAAAGCTGCTAGAGACTCTGGAGGCCCTTTTACACCTAATGTGTTTTAATGCATTACGTTGTTTAGCGCTGAGTTGCATTGGCATCTGCAAAAAAGCATGCTGCAGTGCACCGCATTAAAGTGAACCAGAGACGAAGCACCCTCATGTATTTCACCATATATATCAGTGGGAACATGACAGAAAACACCTACCCTGCTCTCTGTTTCATCCTTCACTGCTCAGCCAGCCTGCTTGTTTTCAGCCCTGATAAAATCCCTGACTGAGCATTCAGTCTAGTTTTGCTCAGGAATCATTATAGCTGAGTCTGTCTTCTCTGATGTCTTTTCAAGCTCAAGCCTGCCCCCTTCTGGCTCTGTTTTCCTGTTCTGTATATTCAAAGCATCACAGAGAGCAATGATGAGATGGAAGGAGCTGCTAATGTAAAGGTATATTGAAAAACGTTTTTTTTATCTATATTTGTTAGTCATAAGAGGTTTTTAGAAATGGTAATTTCATTTTGTACAAAGCTCACTAAATAATATGCTTTTCTAATGAACTGTGTTTTACGTGGAGTTATAGTAAAAAAACCCACAAAAAACGGCACACCAGAGCTGCGAAAATACCAGGCATAGTATTTATTTAATAAAATCTAATGGGGGATATGTTTATTTTGTGCCAAAGCGTTCATTTCTGGTTTCCTTTAAGCGTAAAAGGGTCCCCTCCTCAAGCTGCCCATACATCACTCAATTTTGCAGGCTGATCAACCTTTCAATCTGATAATTTCATCCATGGCACTAGTGATGAGCAGAAATTACGCCAATGCGTAATTACACATCGTAATTCACATTTACGCATCGTAATGCAAAATTTCTGGGAAAGCATCATTCATTTTGTATGTAATTTTAAGCATTTGTAATTACTCATAATTTACACATAATTTTGCACCGATTTTGGCGGTGAAGAACAAAACCCCCACATATGCTATTGGTACCAAAATTGCTACATATTTAAGGAGAATAGCGGGTACAAGTCAGAATAAGTTTTTCAAAAAGACCTCGTAGTTTTTGAGAAAAATCGAATTAAAAAATACATAGAAAAATGGTTCTTCAACTGTCATTTTTTCTGAGTTTAAAAATCATTTTTCTTTGCATTTTTAAAATGTAATTACGTATAGGCGTAATTGCAACTAAAAAAGTATGCAAAATTTTGCGTAATCGTAATTAGCTGATTACGACCATCACTGCTGATCACAACATGGCCACCCCATTGATCTTTCAATCGGTTTCTGGATTACATTGTTCAAAAGGGTTGACCATGAGTGCTGGAAAAAGCTTGATCAGGTAAGCAGCAGAAACAGCATTCGATGTTATGACGATCGATGCGCACCAGCCAGTTTCCCCTCAAATGGATATTTTCCTCCCCCAACACACTCGTGTGCCGTGTTGAAAGCACACTTGTCACATCGACGTGAATCCAGGCCTCCTTTGGAGTCCAGTTTCACCGCGAGTGCCTGTAACCTGTTACACTGGCACAACATCACTACCTGTGCGGAGTCACACTACAGGTGCACACAGTGACGTAGAACGGAGGAGGAGGTGAGGATTTGTGCCGGACTAACTTACCGGAAAAAAAAATACCAAAGAGTACATCACTTTTATGAGTCTAATGTGCCATAGAAGAATGAAAGGCAGAACTGGGGTCTACAGGGGAATAAATTCTCACTTCAGACTCTCTTATGTATATTAAGCTTCACCAAAGGCTATATTTCTACTAGGTTCCTTGATGTTTGTTATACAAAACCATTCACCTTCTCCCCCCACGTTCATGATCCCTGGAGTTTATTTCAAGGTCTTACTGTCCAAGCTCACCTTAAGTGATAGCCGATGCCCCATTTCCTTTTCAAGAAGAAAGAGCTTCCAACGCATTTAAGTCTACCACTGGAGAGGACAGCCTTACGATCTGGAACGAGATCACAATATAAGTGACAACCATACAGCAAAAATAAATGCCACATTCACTGAGTGTCATCGCTACATTCTAGTAGGTTATGCTTTGACCTTCTTCCTGACTCGATGGACATAATTTTTGTAAGGCTGAAGAACATTGGAGTCTTTTTGGAGTATAAACGTGACCTAGCAAGCTTGTTAAAACTTCCGGGGTTGTTTTTTTTTGTGTGTGTTTTTACCTGTAGTGAGATTCTGAGTCAGTCCAAATATTACAAATAATGTACTTATTTGGAATTGAAAATTAGGAGAAAAATGAAATAACAAAAACAAACAACACATTACCTGACTGATAAGCTACAATTCAAGAAGTACAAAGCCAAACAAAATAGTAATAAACTCCTACCTGCCAAAATGTCAGCTTCATCCATGAACTGGGTGCTGAACAGGATGACCCGGCCGTCTTTGCGCTCCTTCAACATAGACCATACATGGTGTCTGGAGAATGGGTCCAGACCAGCTGTGGGCTCATCTAGCAGCAGAATCTGGAATAGAAGGTCAGCGCCAAAAAGGACAAGATAACTGAATAGGTCTTCTGGTTCAGAGGATCAATTCTTCCTCAATAATTTCTGCTGTAGAAGATATAATTTTGAAGCTGAACTGATGCATGGTCACATGGACAGCTTGCACATCTCTGACTGGCTAATCACCATCATGTGATCACATCATGTCACTTCTGCTCACTAACCAACCAATCAGAAACCTGCAGTAAAGCCTCAACTTTTTTCTATAAGTAAATATCAGAGTTATTTTACAAGATTAATGTAAGGAACATCACCTCTGGGTCTCCCAGTACAGCAATAGCCAACGTCAGTTTCCTCCTCTGGCCACCACTCAGTTTGCCAGCCCTCAGCTGCTGTAGGTCATTAATGTCCAGATCAGAGAGGACCTTTTCTACCTAAGAAGTTAACGCTTAGTAAAAATGTTGATTTTTCTGGTTAGAAGTACATATTCCCTCAGCCACTTCCTTCTGTCCATACCTCGGCCTTAATTTTCCCGTGAGGAATTCCTTTAATCTTTGCAAAAACTTCTAGATTCTCCTTGACAGTGAGAAGATCAAAGTTGACATCAAACTGTGGACAAATGCCGATTTTTCTTTGGATCTCCTGCAGTTCACTTATGTCCGATAAATTATGGTTGTAAATGGTGGCCGATCCTACAAAAAAAAATTAAACTTTTGTTACCAAATTTGCGACCAATGCCATGGTCTACAGCAGGTGTCCACAAACTTTGTCGGTGAAGGGCTAGGTCAACATACTTCAACCTAATGGGGGGCCGGAGTATACATAATATGATGCAGAAAACATTACATTGAACCTAGGTAGTGTAAACTATTACCTGTTTACATGTGCAGCCCTTTTATCTCCCATTTAACTAAAGCAGATATTATGCCCCCAATACAGCATGTGCAGATAGTAAGAAACCTCTTTTCACCAGACAGTAAAGCATACTCAGGGAGCAACCTATCGTCCAATTGGACAGCAATGTCACCTGATGCAGAATAGGTTCGGAAACCAGGGAATGACTGCTTGCCGGCTTCCCTGTGGATTGATGGTACCAGCACTGTTATTCTATATGCCAGACATTTATGCAGTGGACCGCATCTATAAGTAATACATTTTGTTAGTGGGGGGCGGTAAAAGAGCCTCAGGGGGGTGCATTCGGCCTTAGTTTGAGGACCACTGGTCTACAGTGAGATGTTTCATGTAGGCCTCTGTATAACGTTTCTTTACACTAAAACTGTTCGTTTGTCATTTTCGTGTTTTTATATTCTATAATCTGGTTCCCCTTTAAAGTATCTTGGGCCAATTTATTATTCTCTTAAATCATAGAAACCCACCCATTCCAAAAATACTTGAATCAACCTTGATTTACCCCCTCCATTAAAAAAAAAACAAAAAAAGCTGTTCTTCCTCACACTCACATCCCACAAAGCAGCTCTCCCCACCACACATCCACCTAATATCCATACTCTCATCATCTCACATCCCACAAAGCAGCCCTCCCCACCACACATCCACCTAATAGCCATACTCTCATCATCTCACATCCCACAAAGCAGCCCTCCCCACCACACATCCACCTAATATCCATACTCTCATCATCTCACATCCCACAAAGCAGCCATCCCCACCACACATCCACCTAATATCCATACTCTCATCATCTCACATCCCACAAAGCAGCCATCCCCACCACACATCCACCTAATAGCCATACTCTCATCATCTCATATCCCACAAAGCAGCCATCCCCACCACACATCCACCTAATATCCATACTCTCATCATCTCACATCCCACAAAGCAGCTCTCCCCACCACACATCCACCTAATATCCATACTCTCATCATCTCACATCCCACAAAGCAGCCATCCCCACCACACATCCACCTAATAGCCATACTCTCATCATCTCACATCCCACAAAGCAGCCCTCCCCACCACACATCCACCTAATATCCATACTCTCATCATCTCACATCCCACAAAGCAGCCCTCCCCACCACACATCCACCTAATATCCATACTCTCATCATCTCACATCCCACAAAGCAGCCCTCCCCACCACACATCCACCTAATATCCATACTCTCATCATCTCACGTCCCACAAAGCAGCCCTCCCCACCACACATCCACCTAATAGCCATACTCTCATCATCTCACATCCCACAAAGCAGCCCTCCCCACCAGACATCCACCTAATATCCATACTCTCATCATCTCACATCCCACAAAGCAGCCATCCCCACCACACATCCACCTAATAGCCATACTCTCATCATCTCACATCCCACAAAGCAGCCATCCCCACCACACATCCACCCAATACCTATACTCTCATCATCTCACATCCCACAAAGCAGCCATCCCCACCACACATCCACCTAATAGCCATACTCTCATCATCTCACATCCCGCAAAGCCAGCCGTCCCCACCACACATCCACCCAATACCTATACTCTCATAATCACTGGCCAGAATGGAAAGGGCGGGTTATTAGCTGTGACCTCCACACTTCCCCACCAGTCTGGCACAGGGATAAGGATAGGTTGGACATGCAGCATGGCTCTCCCTGAACACATTGCAGGAGGTTGGGAGTAAAGACACAGTGGTCCTCTGAAAGACATTGTGATGTTGGCCAGTATACCACACTTGATGTCACTCCTGGAGCTTCAGAATAGGGTGTAACCATAGGAGAGCAGCCCCAGAGCTGTGGGAGTGCCAGCTGCTAAAATCCCCTTCCTTCTATACAGGACATGAGCCCGGACACCAGATCGTGTGTTTTTGTGGCTACTCTTGTTGTGGGTTGGAAGATCATGATGGACACACTTGTTTTCTGACCCTTGAAACATGGGCCCCCAGGTTGTGAGTGTCACCAAGCGGAGGCAAAGGAAGGGGTGTGAAATTCCCAGGGTGCCCCTAAGATCTATCAGCCCTTGAAGGGGGACACACATCTAACCACTAGTGATGGCCTGAACATCAAATTTTAGGTTTGCGAACTTCGAACGCAAATTTCTGCAAAAGTTTGTGAATCTGGCGAACTACCATAGACTTCAATGGGCAAGCGGATTTTAAAACCTACAGGGACTGTTTCTGGCAACAAAAGTAATGGAAAAGTTGTTTCAAGGGGCCTAACACCTGGACCGTGGCATGCCGGAGTGTGATCCATGGCAAAAGTCCCACTATGTTTTAATCTCTAAAGGGTAGAAATCACAGTACATGCCTAAATTTGTGGAATTAAGTGCTTTAAAACGTCCGGCGTGCGTACACAGCGATAAGGTAGTGTAAGGGTTATGCCTTGTACACCCTGACAGATGAAACTCCGCGTTTAACGCACTGCAAACAACCGCAAAAAGCTTTAGTGATGTCAGGTGAGCAAATCATTATGTTTACTAGTTGACCCCTCCAGGACATTAATGTTAGTCCTCTTGGTCTCTGTGTAGTGGTGTGTAGTGGCCGCCCTACTTGTGCACAGTTCAAGGAGTGCAGGCGATCAGTTTTCCAGGCCCAACAGTCGGCCTGAGGTAGTTCAATGACAGTTAAGTGACCAAAAAAAGCACTGATTCTGCACTGAGGCCTTACAGGGGGCAGTACTAGATGCAGGATTGCAGGTGAAGGATTATTGGGTTATGGTCATCGGTGCACTACTAGGACCAGCAGACCTGCTTTCAACAGCTAATGGGTGCACTGGAAACACAGGATTGCATCATAACAATAGCAACAAAAAGAAAAACAGCCCTCAGAAGGGTGAACTACTGTAGCACTAAGCACTGACTGCACCTGTCTGCAATCGCTAACGTGCACTGTTTGGACACACTGAACATCAATATCATAAGATCAAAACAGAGCCTTTAGAAGGGCTCTCGGGTTATATAGATGGTGAATTTATATTACAGCAGCACAAAACTCCACTGCGGACACAGAACACAGGCCTAACTAATGCTTTCCCTATCAGTAGCACACTCTCCCTGATCTGCCTAGCACAGAATCCAAACACAGAGTGCAAAATTGCTGCTGTGCTGGCTTTCTGATGGGGGGGGGGGTCCAGGTGGGAGGGATAGCTGATTGACTGCCATGTGTCTGCTGACGCTGAGGTGAGGGGTCCAGTTTTGGCTCCATTATAATGTGTAGGGGGTGAATTGAACAGGGCAAGTGCGAACACCCCTTGTTAGCCACAAACTATTTGCCGGGCGAACAGTTCGGGCCATCTCTACTTACCACTAGATGCTTGGCACACTCCACTGAGGATATTCAGCAATGTTGTCTTTCCAGCTCCACTGTGACCCAGAAGCGCTGTGATCTGTCCCTCGTAAATATCCAAGTCTAGGCCTGGCGGTAAAACATAATATGATGTACATTCAACAACAACAACAACAAAACATTTGTAAATGATGATGAATGATCCTTTTTGCCTCACTAATGACTCTTTGCAGTTTATGTCTAGTAGAAAAAGGTTCCGCTGCACCAAAGGTTGGGTGAAAAAAGATTGGCTTTTATTATTCCATCAGTGAATACAAAAGATAAATACGCGTAAGCTTTTTATCTTTTGTATTCACTGATGGAATAATAAAAGCCAATCTTTTTTCACCCAACCTTTGGTGCAGCAGAACCTTTTTCTACTTGATGTCTTATGAGTTCTGTGGATTCCTGGCTCCCTTTGGCTCATGTGTGTGTGGTCGCAGTAGGTCCAATCCTGTTCTGCAGTTTATGTCTCGCTACCCATTGCGCCGGCATACCAGACGATGACTGAGGAGCAAAGTATAGATTCTGTGGTGGCGGTGTAGAAGCTCGTGAGCAGCTCCCGAGGCATGCCAATTTTTTTGAGTTTGCGCAGGATATCAGCGCAGTGCGGCAGGTCATGCGCGGTGCGGCTAGGAAAGCGGTGTGTGTTCCATTTTTGGTGTGTGTAATGATCTGCTCTGCTGTCTGCACAGGCAGACAGCTTTTTGACCATTTTGTAAGTCTGAGTGTGGCAGGTCCCTGGAAAGACCTGTCTTCACTCTGCAACTTGCTGAGCTCTGGTGAGGAATTTGCATCCACTTGGCATGCAAATTGCTTAGCTGCTTCCTATGATGGCTTGCAGTATAAATACCATTTCCTCCCAGAATCCCTTGCTGGTCATGATGGTTTGTTCCTGCTGACTTACCTGGAGTCACAGCCCTTTGCTTACTGTTTGCTAATATTGCTATCTTAGAGTAGTTCCTTGGGAGTGCCCTAGCATTCCTTCTAGCATACTTAGGTTGTTGATTATCTGTATTGCCTAGTTCTGTCTTGTCTGTCGCGATTGTCTTGTCGCCAGCAGCGGTCGACAGGAAATCGTTCTGTCTGTTGGGATCGCATTCGCCCTAGCGGTAGTGGCGGTGGTTCCTTCTGTGCTCTGTCTGGGAGTGTAGGCCATAGCTGCGGTTGCTACTGGTTACTCCTTCTGTCTGTCTTGTCTGGATCGAACGCTTGCTGTAGTCTCGGTGAGGGAACCGTTTAGCAAGCGTTCGCGTTCTCTTTTGTTTTCCTGTTTCTTTGGTTAGTCAGGGTTGGTACGCTTTGTCGCTATTGTGCTTCTCTAGTGGCGACTATTGCGCTTAACGTGTGGGGACCGCGTGTAGTTAGTCCTGTCTGTTCCTTTGCTCTGTCTTATTGTGTGTTCACCGTCGCTGGGTGGCGACTAGATTGGTGGACACACATACATTCTGTCGCTGTGCTCACTCTCTCTTTCTCAGGGCTATCTTGCCCTGCATTGCAATTCGTACAATTCCCATCTGGCATCTGTGACAGTGCAGAGGGGTTGTTACTCTGCACTCCACAGCTCCATCTGCTGGTGGGAATTTCCCTCTACAAGTGCATTACACCTAAGCTGGGTTCTGTTGTTTAGTACGCTTGTGGAGGATTTCCGTAGTGTCAGCGCGCATCTTGTGCGCTGACCTTGGAAATAATTCCGCAGTCGTTACAGTGTGATTCCGCTTCAATGGAAGGTATAGGAAAATCGGCGAATGCGTACAAAATCGCGCTTGCATTGTTAAGAATAAATACATTGTATTTATTCTTTTCCGGGGCAAAGCGTTCACTTCCTGACTTGCGTCAGGGAGTGAATTACAAAACCGCTCGGGAAAAATGCTTAGAAAACCGCTAAGTACAAAAATGAATCGCCCACTTAAGCGCTGGGAATCGCTAAAAAAAATGCCTCAAAAACAGCCCAATGCGGATGGACACAGGTGAGCAGAACGCAATGTGAACAAGGCTTGAGGGTGCCAATTGTCAAGACGCCATTGAGCCTCATGCATCATACACCTAGCTGCAGCTTCCCCACTTCCACAAGACTGAACCATTGAGACTTTTCTCCAGCTGTTTACTCCTGAGTCTGACCTTCAATGGAGCTAATCTACAACTGTGATAGGGACTTGTTGTACCCATGCAGCAAGGGCCATAATATGTGTAATAAGCGGTTTAGTTCTTGCAATGTAAAACCCTCATTCACTTTAACCATTTCAGCCTTTAGTGTCGTTTCATCTTATGCATCCGAGCAACTTTCACCTCCCATTCATTCGCTAATAAGTTTATCACTACTTATCACAATGAATTGATCTATATCTTGTTTTTTCCGCCACTAATTAGGCTTTCTTTGGGTGGTACATTTTGCATTTTTTTTTTCAATGCATTTTAGTGGGAATATTAGGAAAACAATGGAAACATTCATTATTTCTCAGTTTTCAGCCATTATAGCTTTAAAATTATACATGCTACCATAAATAAAACCCACGTATTTTATTTGCCCATTTGTCCCAGCTATTACACCATTTAAATCATGTCCCTATAACAATGTATGTCGTCAATATTTTATTTGGAAATAAAGGTGCATTTTTTTCAATTTGCGTCCATCACTATTTGCAAACTTATAATTTAAAAAATATAGTAATATACTCTCTTGACATGCATATTAAAAAAGTTCAGACCCTTAGGTAACTATTTATGTTGTTGTTGTTTTTTTGTTGTAATTTTTTTTTTATTTTAGTTTTAATAAAAAATTGTATTTGTGGTTTTTTTGGAGTGGGGAGGTAAACAGGTTATATTAAATGATTGTGTATATTTTTTAAAAAATGTATGTAGATGTAGTTTTACTATTTGGCCACAAGATGGCCACAGTTATTTTTTTTGTTTTTCATCCTGTAAGCGAGAGCTCTCGCTTACAGGAACGGAGGGAATGACGTGAAGCTTTTCAGAGAAGCCGTCGGTTTTTCATAGGGAGACATAGATCAATGCAGGGATCAGTAGGGATTGCAATGTAATGCCAAGATCTGCAATGATATTCATATTCTTGCTTTGCTGCTGTAACGAAGAATGCTGATGACATGGGCACCATGTATTTCTGATTGAAGCCAATACATTTTATTAACTGCTACTGAGCATCCATGGTGTACATCGATATCTGCTACAGCTGTGTGAATATCAAGCCGAAATGAGAAGATTAAGTGTGGTCCATTCGATCGCTGGTGCTGGCAGTAACCAAGGGCAACCAATACACCAATTATTACAATAATCAGAGTCACCTCGCAGAGCTTCAGTCTTGTCATCTTTGCTGCCGTACGTCTTCTTAACGTTGATAATCCTACAGGAAGACAGGAGATTATGTCACTCTACTGATCTGCAACCCGGTCTACAGGGATCAGCCTGACATCAACCTCAGAGATTATCTACATTTTTGGACTGATACATAAAAATAACCCTACTTGGACAGTGCTGAATGGTTATAAAATAGGATGGAATATGATCCAAAATACTAGAACCCGTATGATCAGCGACACCGCTATAAAAATTGCAACACGGCGGTATTGAACCCCTGTTAAATTACATAGAATACGCCATGCAATATCACATCTTTGTTTTTGGGGATGCCAACAGAATGGGTCACTGGCCCAGATGAAGGCTCAAGTCAACTATTTGCAAAAACGTAGGATTTAACCTCTTCTCAGTTTTGGTACAGTACATCTACGCCCTGCAGGATGACCGTTTCTGTTCCAGGGGCATAGATATATGTACTTCGCCCGCCGCACGCATTCTCGTCGCTGCCTGTTAGTACACTGTTCCCATTCACCGATCAAAGTGCTTGTGATCAATGCTCACTGGTATCAATAAGATGCTGGTGGTCATTGACAAAATGAAAGTGAAAACATACATACATAACTTCCTGTTTACTGTTCACAGAAAGATGTCCTTCTTATTTGAATGTGATTGCAGTATTATTAATGGTATTGAAGGCTTTACTGTTAGCACCCAACCCCGCAGTGCCAAAACAATAGAGGAGGGTATACTTCATTTTTATCTGTTGTATTCTCTGCAGGTGCATAGCAATAGGGGTTGCAGAGGTAGCGACCGCATCGGGGCCCTTGGGCCAGAGGGGCCCCGAAGGGCCCTCTCTCAACTACAGTATTAGCTCTCTGTTGGTCCTGTGCTCATAATAATCACTTCTATAGATACTTTGAATACTAGTAATCATTAACAAACTGTTCCTCATCCCCTTCTTGCACCTCAGACACTGTAGTTGCCATTGGCAGGTTTTGGTGTGCCGTATCAATTTTTATGTATAGAGTGCTTGGGGGGGCCCCATTGTAAAACTTGCATCAGGGCCCACAACTCCTTAGCTACACCACTGATTCTCTGGGTAATCACTAGGCATTGAAAGGCACCTACTCTCCCTTTTACTCACGTACTAGGAAGAATAGAGGAGATCAGGTTAATGGATTTTATACATCACACTTTGACAGACTCCTTTCCAAAATATTAGGCAAATTGGGGTGCCTGGTCAAAAGTAACCCTACCGGCTACATCATAAATCAATGAATCTGTTTGCATCAAAATGGTATTTACTCACTTAGAGGCCACATACTAAGTTTTTATTCTTTAATTCGGAAGTCTGGCGATCGCCACAACCCAGAATTACTCTTACGTGCTCTGCATAAGAATAATTTAGGTGCCGAAGTGATCTGATTCATCTCTGGTCATCTATACTGCAAGGGGGGAGGCTTCTGGCCAAGTATGCTACAAGGGCAGCACTTATAGAGTACATAGTCATGTCACAGAATGTCCTCAGAGGAGCTCACAATCTAATCCTTTCCCTAGTCCTAGTCTAATGTCCTACCATATTATTATTATTATTATTATTATGTATTTATATAGCACTGACATCTTCTGCAGCACTTTACAGAGTACATAGTCATGTCACAGACGGACTGTATTCAGAGGCAGGGACGTAACTAGAAATCACAGGGCCTCCCTGGGAAAATTTGGATGAGCCCCTACCCCCCCTGGGGCCTGCTCAGGTCCGTTTTGGGGGGCAGGAGAGGTCACAGCATGAGGGGAGAGCATTACCACCTACATCGGTGTTGAAGGGGGCAATTCCCTCCCCCTTACACCTTGGGCTCTCCCCTCAGCGCTCCACCTCCAGCATCAATCGTTGGCAGCAGCGGCGGGCAGGAACAGATACCTCCATGTGTTCCACTGCAGTAGGTCCGATTTCTAAATGCCTCATGCTACTTCCTGATAAACAGGAAGTACCGTTAGACACTTAGAGAGTGGAACCTCCGGCGCATGGAACGCATGAAGGTATGTGTTCCTGCCCGACGCTCCTGCCAACGATTGATGCTGGAAAGGGAGCGCTGAGAGGAGAGCCCGAGGTGAGGTGGGGGAGTGGCCCCCTCCTCACCGATGTAGGTGGCCATGCTCTTCCCTCATGCTGCCACCCCATCTGCCCCCCCAAAACGGCCCTGCCCCCCCGCCCCCATCTAATCTAGGCTCTGCTATATTTATAGTAAGTAGCTCATTATTATGTATTAGGAGAGCGGGCTTCATTCAAAGTTTTGCTGTTGATGTCCATTGTCTGTGAATGATACTGCTGCTAAGTTTATGTACATTTGGCCCTGCCCGTGACCCGTCATTACCACGGCCACTTTCCAGTGCACACCCATTTTTTACCCCAGCACACAAAGCCGGCAGCTACCCCGCAAGTGGATCCAGCACATGCATAGCACCATCAATAAAAAAAAAATCCATCAGCCGTCCCTTCTAGGGAATGTATTTGCATGTACTATAAGCAAATAATACTGTGATTATTCCACATTTATGTGTCCACTGTAACGGAATGAAGTGAAGGTGTGGCCCCGACGACCACTGCAATACCTGATGGCTTCTTTTCCCAGTAAGGCATCGGATATTTTCTCCACATATTCCCTGGTGTCTGGCTCCGCCTTCTCTTCCTTATTCGTTGCTACTGGAGGCCTAATCTTCTTCTTTGACCAGAACAAAGGCTTCAAGAAAAACAGGGGCTCATGCCTCAATCCATGCTTATCTGAGCAAAAAACAAGTTCAGTGATGCCAACCAACCATGAGGACCAAGTGAAGACAATAATGAACTAGTTAAAATTGAGTTTTCTGTATAGCTAAAAGTGTTGCTCATACGGGTAACTATGAGTACATACATAGCAACTCGTAACTGAAATTTAAATTAGATAGAGCTGCCTGCAGCAGAGTGGGGGGGGGGGGGGAAGTTAAGGAGAATCCGAGGTGGTTCTTGGGGGGGCAGATGGGCATGACATGCCTCTGTGTCCCCACACCGCCGCTGTCTGCCCCCCACTGCCGCACTATATCCCCCTGAGATTATGGGCAATATTTATTGCTATCTCTGAGGTAAACACAGGCAGAGGGATTCCCTGTTCAAAATGTTCCTACAGGGTTTCCAGGGCTGCCATTGGGCAGCTCTCTCTCCCTGGCCACGCCCCCTGCCGCTCCCCGACCTCCCTGCACGCTGTGAATGAGAGACAGTCTCTCATTCCAGTGTCATGACCCAGAGGTCACAAAAGTGAAAGTGGGCCAGTGCGGCCCACAGGAGCAGTGGGGAGTGGCGTTTTTTGTGGCTACCTGATCTGCTCAGCCCCCCTGGATCAGGTAGCCTACTTTTTTTTTATTGCCTGAGCTCGCCTCGGCCTCTCTTTAACTTACCCATGCCTCCTCCTGGATCCGATGCACTCCACTCACGTTCCACGTCACTCCTATGCTTCCTCCTTCAACCCGGAGGAAGAAAGCATTGGAGTGACGTGGAATGCAAGTGGAGAACATAGGATAAGGTGGCCGGCATGAGCAAGTTAACGCTCTCTCTGCCGCGAACAGCACTGTATAATTTAAATTTCATTTATTAGCAAGTCACATACTCATAGGTACTCGTAGTGCACAACACTGATAGCTGAGTTACATGACATGTAATTATGGCATGGATTTGCACAACTTATCTCAGGAATGATCTCACATTGTTTCTTAAAGAGAAGCTGTCAACCATACTATCTCAGAAAAAAAAACACATACCGTATATAAGTAGATAAATACTTGCTCTACTTACATAACATATGTATTGTCTGTCCACACTTTGATTTTAGTGATTTTGTTTTGTATAGTAAAAAAAAAAAAAGATAGAATCCTTTTTGGGATTCTCCATTTTAACTGTGTCTATCTTGAAGCCAATCCTGATGTCATTTCCTCCCTTACTCTCCTCTGCCTGATTGTGTATGCATTGCCTGCCCTCCTCCAAGTCTTCAGGCACTCCCACCCAGCTCTGCAATAGAAAGTGCATTGTCTCAGCATGATAAATATTGGCCAATCAGAGAGGAACAGAGGTGTGGGAGGGGAAAACAGGATGTAAAGAGCATCAGGCTGCATTAATTAAGTCTGAGGGGAAATAACAAAGCACAAAAAGACAACCCAGCATGCCCTGCAACTTCCTTTAGGCTGAAATGTACCAACTATGAGTCAGGTAAACTGGAGAATGAACATTTATCAACAAGAAAAGTAATAGTAATTTTTTACTTTTGGATTGCCTGGTTAGCACCCTTATTACTTGTTTACCAGATACAAAAAATAATTGATTTTTGATTTTATGCCCGACAGTTACACTTTAAAGGGAACCTAAAGTGAGAGACCTATAGAGGCTGACATATGTATTTCCTTTTAAACAATGCACATTGCCTGGCTGTCCTGCTGATCCTCTGCCTATAATACTTTTAGCCACAGACCCTGAACAAGCATGCAGATCAGGTGCTCTGACTAGAGTTGGGCCGAACCTCCGATTTTAGGTTCGCGAACTTTTGCGAAAGGTTCGGTTCGCGTTAAAGTTCGCGAACCGCAATAGACTTCAATGGGGATGCGAACTTTGAAAAAAAAAAAAAATTATGCTGGCCACAAAAGTGATGGAAAAGATGTTTCAAGGGGTCTAACACCTGGACGGGGGCATGGCGGAGTGGGATACACGCCAAAAGTCCCCGGGAAAAATCTGGATTTGACGCAAAGCAGCGTTTTAAGGGCAGAAATCATATTGAATGCTAAATGACAGGCCTAAAGTGCTTTAAAACATCTTGCATGTGTATACATCAATCAGGTAGTGTAATTAAGGTACTGCTTCACACTGACACACCAAACTGTTCACTGAACAGAACAGGTATGCAGTGGCGGGTTCACTGAACAGAACAGGTATGCAGTGGCGGGTTCACTGAACAGAACAGGTATGCAGTGGCGGGTTCACTGAACAGTACAGGTATGCAGTGGCAGGTTCACTGAACAGGTATGCAGTGGTGGGTTCACAGAACAGGTATGCAGTGGTGGGTTCACAGAACAGGTATGCAGTGGTGGGTTCACAGAACAGGTATGCAGTGGTGGGTTCACAGAACAGGTATGCAGTGGTGGGTTCACAGAACAGGTATGCAGTGGTGGGTTCACAGAACAGGTATGCAGTGGTGGGTTCACAGAACAGGTATGCAGTGGTGGGTTCACAGAACAGATATGCAGTGGTGGGTTCACAGAACAGGTATGCAGTGGTGGGTTCACAGAACAGGTATGCAGTGGTGGGTTCACAGAACAGGTATGCAGTGGTGAGTTCACAGTACAGGTATGCAGTGGTGGGTTCACAGAACAGGTATGCAGTGGTGGGTTCACAGAACAGGTATGCAGTGGTGGGTTCACAGAACAGGTATGCAGTAGTGGGTTCACAGAACAGGTATGCAGTGGTGGGTTCACAGTACAGGTATGCAGTGGTGGGTTCACAGAACAGGTATGCAGCCAGGGACAAGCTAAGCCTAACTAATCTTTCCCTATGAGAGAGAGTGTGCAGCAGCTCGCCCTACTCTCACTAATGCAGGCACACGAGTGACCGTAATGGTCGCCGCTGCCTGCCTTTTAGTAGGGGGGGAGTGGCTCCAGGGGCTAGTGTAGCCTAATTGGCTACACTGGGCCTGCTGACTGTGATGTAGAGGGTCAAAGTTGACCCTCATGGTGCATTATGGGGCGAACCGAACTTCCGCAAACGTTCGCCTGCGGGACGCGAACCACGGAAGTTCGCATGGAACCGTTCGTAGGCGAACCGTTCGGCCCAACTCTAGCTCTGACCTGAAGCCTGACTGGATTAGCCATATGCTTATTTCAGGTGTGGGATTCAGACACTAATAACCAGAAAGATGAGCAGGACTACCAGGCAACTGGTACTGTTTAAAAGGAACCTGAGGTGAGATACATATAGAGGCTGCCATATTTATTTCATTTTAAAGAGGAACGTTAGCAAAAAAGGGGAAAAAATAAATTAATACATTGCCAAGTGAGAAGTTAAAAAATAGAAGAGAGATCAAGAAATGATTCATATTCACCATGTAATTTGTTCATATTGTTTGATTCACAATCAGCCTGCAGGTAATTAGAGATGGCCCGAATGGTTCGAATGCGAACTTGTTCGCGCAAACAACACGAGTTCGCGTTAGCGTCGAATCACGAACTTTTTATGCGAGTTCGACCCGCCCCCTATACTACATCATTGGGCTAAACTTTGGCCCTCTACATCACAGTCAGCAGACACATGGCAGCCAATCAGGCCGCACTCCTTCCTTGACCCCCCCCTCCCCCCTCCTTATAAAAGGCAGCAGCATCGGCCATTTTCTCACTCTGTCTGCTGTGATATAAGTGAGAGAAGGGAGAGACATTGGAGGGATAGGGAAACCGATAGTTAGGAGGTCTGTTAGCTTGCTCCTTGCTAATATTTGTTGCTGAAAAGCACCACAAAACAGCTCTTTTGAGAGCTAATGTTCTTGTGATGTGTTTTTTTTTTTTGTGTGTGTGGCCCACTGACACTGCATTTACAGCCCTGTCTGCCGCAGCTGGCCCTTGCTAATTGCTATACTGTGCCAGGCCCAGCACATTCAGTGCCTAGTATGACTACTGCACATTGTATTATAATACCAGTCACTGCATACCTTTCACTGCATCTGTGTGACAGCACGCTGTTTTATATACCAGTCCGTGCATACATTTTCACTGCACCTGTGTGACCGCACGCTGTTTTATATAACAGTCACTGCATACCTTTCACTGCATCTGTGTGACCGCACACGGTTTTACATACCAGCAGTCACTGCATCCATTTTTACTACACCTGTGTGACTGTACATTGTTATACCAGCAGTCACTGCATACCTTTTCACTGCACCTGTGTGACTGCTGCACATTGTATTACAATACCAGTCACTGCATACCTTTTACTGCATGTGTGTGACCGCACGCTGTTTTATATACCAGCAGTCAGTGCACATGCAGCTGCAACAACAAAACAAAAGGCATGTACATGTGTCAATTCCCCTTCATGATCGTTACCTTGCCGCGGTGAAGGGGCTTGCGTGTCACAATGAAGCAATGACCGGCTATATGAGTGTGTGGGGGGCACAACTGACCCAAGATAATAAGGTTGTTGCTTCATTGTGGACAGACCAAATTCGATCAGCTGGACAGTCACTGTTGTTCTGTCATTCAGCTACCTCAGCCCGGCCACCATATGGGCTTGAAAACCACCACCGCCTGCACTCTCGCCATGGTGCGCACCAGTCCAGCACGGCCATCACTACACAAACAACTGTTTGCGGTGCGTTACACAGTGAGTTTGGTCTGTCAGTGTGAAGCAGTACACTAATTACACTACCTGCTGATCCATATATACACACGCAAGATGTTTTAAAGCACTTTATGCCTCCAAAAGCAATACAATGTGATTTCTGCCCTTAAAACCCTGCTCTGCGTCAAATCCATAATTTTCCCCGGGACTTGTGGCGTGTATCACACTACGCCATGCCCCCCCTCCTTGAAACATCTTTTCCATCACTTTTGTGGCCAGAATTAGTATTTGTAGTTTTGAAAGTTTGTCTGTCCATTGAAGTCTATTGCGGTTCTCATGGTTCGCGCAAACGCAAACTTTTGCGGAAGTTCGCGTTTGAGGTTCGCGAACCTAAAATCGGAGGTTCAAGCCATCACTACAGGTAATCATCTTTACTACTGGCAGACATGAAAAAAAACAGACAGCATCAACTGCCATTATCTATAACCACACCTCCTAACAATGCGATAGGCTAAAAGGTTGTTTTTTTATAGATATACATATGCACAGAGGGAGATACTGGTTGCTTGGCAATATCAGCCATACAGATGTCCCTGAAGATTTATTTGAGAAAAGGTAATGATTTCTCATGGGAGAGGAGGTATCAGCTACTGACTAGGATGAAGTTCAGTCCTTCGTTACAGTTCCTCTTTAAGCCATGATTTATTTTTCCTAATATGATTTAACTCATGACTTCTCTCTCTTGGTATTCATTTTGACACTGATTGAACACACATTGAGCCACCATGTGATACTCTGTTCTCCCCATTAATAAGAATACATATCAGAGGTCCACATTACCTGGAATGATCTTATCGAAGTAGAGTGTGAGAGTAAAGTACAGAATAGAATCCAGGAGGAGGTAGAGGCAGCTGAACAATATGTGGGAAGATTCACCACCGATATCAGAGAAGTAGACGCCCTGAAGCTCGTTCTCCATGTGCAAGCTCTGGAAACACAGAGAAGACGAGATTATGGCATAATCACCTCTACCAGTAAATATAGGAGATTTTCCGATTGGTCGCTGTGTCCTACTCCCCTGTTCTTGGGTCAGAGACCTTACTTACATCCATGATCCCAACGGCAAAAGCGAAGGGGTGGAAGAGGCTGAGGAACACCTCCAGAGACCGGGGCAAGCTCCTCAAGGCGGGAAGGATGGCCAGCATGAATAGAAAGAGGTTGATGAAAAATCCTGCAAGTGCTGTAAGCCGAGGCTTCCTGAGGAGGGCGCTCAGCATAAAATTAAAGCAGACCTGAAGAAAAAGGCAGGAAACAGACATCATTCTGTAAGTTCCAAACAATTTCATGCAATCTCAGAGACGGAGAAAGGAAGTCTAAAATGAAATTAAACTTATGAGATAATGAATTGTATGTGTAGTAGAGCTAATGTGTATGTGTAGCACAGCTAAGAAATAGAACATTAGTATTAAAGATATGAGTCTCATTGTTTCCAGTACAGGAAAAGTTGAGAAACTTTTTATCTATGCAAAAGAGCTTCTCTGAGCTCTCCGACCCAACTTGGCTCTGCAGTTTTTTTACGCACTTATCTCAGCCTGTCTCTCGCAGTTTCTTGTTTCTTAAAGCGGACCCAAACCAAACATTTTTTTAATTCAAAATATTTATTTGCACCACTCTGACACATACAAAGATAAATAAACACTCCTTCAAGCCTATGAGCATTTCAGTGCATGCTTTTCACCCTCCTCTTTGCATAACTAGGGTTATACAGGTGGCAGCCATTAGCAATTCCTCCATTGCTGGACACCATCTATTCCACCAGTTTGCCGGATTATTTGCCGGCAATATGAAAGGAAGGGAGGGGTTCCTCCAATAAATGTAAAATATTTTATATTTGTCATCATGCAGCTGAAAAAATGCTGCTATTTATTGTTATAATTTAGAAAATAGATTTTATTTCTGAAATCTTGTATTTTTAGTTTGGGTCCACTTTAAGGTTTTTCTGCAGAGGAATGTTCAAAGGGTCATTAGTTCTGCTGTGTCTCATCATTTAAAATACAGAATGTAATTTGTAAACTGCAAATATTAGAGAATGGTGCAATGTTATAGAAAAACAGCTACAGTGCTGCCCCTAATTATTCATATCCCTGGCAAATATTGACTTAAAGTTACTTTTAGTCAACCAGCAAGTCATTTTTTTGACGAAAAATTACATAGGTGTCTCCCAAAAGATAATAAGACGATGTACAAGAGACATTATTGTGAAACAAAAAAAAAATGTTTATTTACATTTGAGCAAAAAGTGTCCAGTCCAAAATTATTTATACCCTTCACAAACTGTCAGTCTAAAATTCTATACCATTCCAAATAGTCCAAGCTGTTCTAAAGCACCATAATTACCCTGATTAATTGGGAACAGCTGTTTTAATCAATTCAACAAGTGAGAAACAAACAGAACATTTATATCACGCTTTTCTCCTGGCAGACTCAAAGTGCCAGAGCTGCAGCCATTAGGACGCGCACTATAGGCAGTAGCAGTGTTAGGGAGACTTGCCCAAGGTCTCCTACTGAATAGGTGCTGGCTTACTGAACAGGCAGAGCTGCAGCAGCTCTCTGCAGTTGGTTCCTGGACAGTCATGGCTAAGACAAAGGCGCTCAGTGAGGACCTGCGGCTGCGCATTGTGGCTGCTCACAAGTCAGGAAAGGGCTACAAGGCCATTTCTATATGTTTTCAAGTTCCAGTGGCTACAGTGCAAAGTATTATTAAAAAATACAAGATGTTCCGCACTGTGGAAAATCTCAGAGGATGTGGTCGGAAGCCAAAAGTAACACCAGTGCTGGCCAGGATGATAGTGAGAGAGGTGAAAAAGAATCCATGGATCACCACCAAGGCCATCCTGTGAATCTGGGCTCTGCTGGTGGCAATGTCTTAAGGCAGACAATCCAACGAACACTGGCCACTGCTGGGTTCCATGGATGCAGACCAAGGAGGACGCCACTTCTCCAGATAAGGCACACAAAAGCTTGCTTGGCCTTTAAAAATGCTTATCTGGACAAAGAAGAAGACTTCTGGTCTCCTGTGTTATGATCCAATAAAAAAAAATTGAATTGTTTGGTCACAATGATATTTCCTTCATTTAGCGTAAAAAAGGAGAAGGTTTCAACCCAAAGAACTCCATCCCCACTGTCAAACATGGTAGTGGGAACCTAATGCTTTGGCAGTGTTTTTCAGCCAATGGACAAGGGAACCTAATCACAGTAAATGGCACCATAAAAAAGAGCAATACATGGGGATTCTCAACCGCAGCATCAGGCAGTCTGCAGAGAAACTTGGCCCTGGGCACCAGTGGACGTTTCAGCATGACAATGACCCAAAACACACAGCAAAAGTAGTAAAGAAATGCTTAGCAGACAACAACATTAACGTTTTGGAGTTGCTCAGCCAGAGTCCTGACTTGAATCCTATTGAGAATCTGTGGAGGGAGCTAAAGATCAGGCTGATGGTAAGAAGACCCTCCAACCGGAAAAATCTGAAGCTCATTGCTAAAGATGAATGGGCAAAACTACCTGTGGAGACATGCAAAAAGCTGGTCTGCAATTATACGAAGCGTTTGATTGCTGTAATAGCCAATTTCTATTGATTATTACTGAGAAGAGTATGAATAATTTTGGACTGGGCACTTTTTGCTCAAATGTAAACAAAAGCTGAGAAATGTTTTTTTTCCACAATCATGCCTCTTGTACATCATATTATTATCTTTGGGGAGACACCTGTGCCATTTCCCATCAAAAAAATTACTTGCTGGTTGAATAAAAGTAACTTTAAGGGCCCGTTTCCACTAGTGCGGTGCGGAATCGCCGCATATCACCGTTGACAAAATCGCATGCGGGTGCGATTCCGCATGCGTTTTTTGCCGCGATTTCGCATAGGCAGGGTATATGCGATTTTAACCATGTCACTGCCTGTGTCAATTTACATTACTTTCAATGCGAAATCGCACGCGAAATCGCGGGAAAAAACGCATGCAAAAAATGCATGCGATTTCCCTATTAAATACATTACCTGCGAATCGCCTGCTTTCCACACGCAGGCGAATTCTGCAGGGTCTACCGTGCAGAAAAATCCTGCACATAAAAACGCAAATGAAAACTGACAAGTGGAAACAGTCCCATCCACTTGTATTGCCTATGCGAATCCGCATGCGTTGTCTGCATGCGAATTCGCGCTAGTGGAAACGGGCCCTAAGTCAAAATTTGCCAGGGGTATAAATAATTATGGGCAGCACTGTATATAACTGAAAATAAATATATGAGACTGTTTTCTTCGCTACTAACTATCCATACTACACATACAACTAATTATATCTTCAGTGTAATGGATTAGATTGTGAGCTGTTAGGAGGGACAGTTAAGTGACAAGGCTGTTCCCTGTACAGCGCTGCTCTAAATCACAGTGCTGTACACATATATTTTTGCCTTTTTTTAGTTTCTTTTCACTTCAGATTCCCTTTAAAGGACCACTAATGCGAAAAAATGTACAATTTAAAATACATGTGATAACATACAAATAAGAAGTACATTTCTTCCAGAGTAAAATGAGCAATAAATTACTTTTCTCCTATGTTGCTGCCACTTACAGTAGTTAGTAGAAATCTGACAGAACCGACAGGTTTTGGTCTAGTCCATCTCTTCATAGGGGATTCTCAGCATGGCCTTTATTCTTTCTAAAGACTCTACCTAAAAAAGGATTTATATAAATATGCTGGCCAGCCTCCCTACTCGCTGCACACTTTTTTCTGGCAGTTGGACAGTGCAACTGCCATTGGCTAAGTGCTTTTTTAAAATAAATAAACCTCTGAGAATCCCCCATGAGGAGATGGGCTACTCTCGGTTTTGTCAGATTTCTACTACCTACTGTGAATGGCAGCAACTTAGAAGAAAAGTAATTTATGGCTCATTTTACTCTAGAAGAATGTATTTCTTATTTGAATGCGTTTACATGCATTTTAAATTTTACTATTTTCACAATAGTGGTCCTTCAAAGATCTGTAAATTAGCGGTTTTTGTAGCTTTAGTTGCACGCAGCATCCAAAGCAAGAAAGTTATAAAGTGGGATTACGCTGAAATTTCATCTAGGGTCTAAAGCAGTGGTCTGCAAACTCAGTCGTCAAAAGAGCCAAAGATCAGCAATACAACAATTAAGATTTCTTTTGAGAGCCAAATTTCTCTTCAAGAACCACATTATAAGGAATCTGTTTGAACTAGCTCCTGGCATTAAATAAAACCTGATATAGTAAAAATCTTTTATTATGACCAAAAACAATATTTCACATTAAAATAGAAATATGACAATACTTACAAGTCATGTGAAAGTGGTCTAAAGCATTAAATATAGCATAACATTAACAGCTAAAACCATCTGAGTGGTTTCCAAGGTACTGAAAGGGTTAACATTCAAGCTTTTCACTTCATTTAGCTGCTAAGTCAAAAGTTTGTAGTTGCCAGCCAATGGAGCTGCCAACTTTGGGGAAAAGTCGTCCTGTGTAATACAAGTAACTATGGAAAGATGCATACCATTTGGAAGCGCTCTTTCTCCTCTTTCCAACGACACATAAACCGCCGCCCTACGCCTTTTAGTTTTCGTTATTTTCAGCGTAATAGCGTTTGCTGCGATGTCGATCGTGAAAATAGCAAAAACTAAAAGGCGTAGGGCGGCGGTTTATACATCGTTGGAAAGAGGAGAAAGAGCGCTTCAAAATGGTATGCATCTTTCCATAGTTTCTGCACTGCTCCCTGGGTCCCTTTAATGTTTTAAATCAAATATGTAATTTTGAATGTAATCTTACTTTAATAAATTCTAAGCAGCTTAGTATAAATTAACACATTTAAATACAATACTCAAATGGCCATATTTTAACGGGAAAAAATATTTTAGATCGGTTTTATATAAAGGTGGAAATGCTGTCAAAATAGAGACCTCTTGCCTCCTCTCTCTCCTTGTGGTCTATGCCATTGAACTATCTGATGTTTTAAGTGATTTCAATATAATGGCGTTTGGATGTGCCCAGCTGTGGCTTCTCTCTGCTTATATGCTGTTAAAATAGTTGGTTAGTTACCGTTGCTACTCCGTAGAGGCTGAAGAGAAGCAGGAAAACTCCAAAGGAACTTTCTCTAAATATGTAGGCTGTGGCAATCAGAGTCATCAGGACGGCAATGATCAAGACACTAATAAGACACATCAGGCCCCATGACAACCTGAAACACAAGATGATACAACACTGTGTCATGTCATACAGTCTGGTAGCTTCCAGGGTGCATGCACATGGCAGTGCACATGTGTGACGGATTCACCTGCGCTAGATACGCTCATTGCAAGAAAATGTGTGCAAGGCGGGCTGCAGAATATCCCTTAACTTTTTTTTTAGCTTTGCTTAAAACAAGTATTCTGTCAGCCCAGGCCTCTTCTCCATAGGAAGTGATTGTTTGTGTATTCTTCCACTGGAGAGTGTGCAATAAACTCTCAAGCAGATCCCCGCACATGCTTTCTTCCTACATCACAGGGGCACTAATAGCAAGTCAGGAAACAGAACCAAAGCCATAAAGAGACATTCAACCTGCCATGTCTGCAGGAACACAGAGCTATGCTGTCCTCTGATTCAGCATTGTGTCTTAATTTGAGGAATATTTAGAAACCGCATGGCCACAGCCAGTTGCGGTTCACAGTGAATAATATGCCAAGGTCGATACACCTTTAAAGAGGTAAATGATTCTTCTAGCTGGCCCTGTGGCAAACTGTGGCCCTGGGGCAAACTAGAGTTGGGGCCCACCAGCGCAAAGCTTCTCTTTGCCCCCCCACCCAGCGCAAAGCTTCTCTCAACCCCACCTCCCCCCATTACACCTCTGCTCCCTGGGGCCCTCAAAGTATAATAGCAGCCATAATTAATTGCCTATTAGTCCTGGCGGGTGAGCAGATGGGCAGCGGCTGTACTTTGAGACACGCTGTCTCCATCCCACTCTATGACCCAGCGCGTGTTTACACATGACGCGTCGGGTCATAGAGGGGGAGGGAGACAGCGTGTCTCAAAGTACAGCCGCTGCCCATCTGCTCACCCGCCAGGACCAATAGGTAATTATGGCTATTATACTTGCAGGGCCCCGGGGAGCAGGCAAAATGTAGCAGGGTCGGCGCTGCGGGGCCCTCAACAGAGGTCGGGGCCCTGGGGCAGTTGCCCGCTTTGCCTCTATGGTAGCACCGGCCCTGCTAGCTGGTCCACAACCTGAGATACCAATCCCCTAGAAAACTGGTAAAAGAGGCAAGATCCACGGTTTCAGCACATTATGACAGATAATAAAATATTGGTTATTATATCATATGCCTATTATCCGTAGAGATATGGCATATCCTGAGAAAATGCTACAACTCTCTACCAAAGTCAAGGGGCTGGACTCAGCCTGAGGTCAGGTTGCTAGAGGTGTGGGATCAGCTCGCCTTACAAGATCCACAGCTAGCAAATAGGGGGTTGAAATATGTGGACACAACAACTTTCAAGGCTCCTTCCATTACCAATCCATATACCATCAAGGATTTGGGTTTTTATCGTTGGACTATTACCCACAGAACTTTCTAACATCTGTTTGGACTTACGATAATTCTACAAGACTGCTCAGACTATTATTTTCACTTTTATTCTCATTATTTTACTATATCAATCTGTTCATAATTTTTTTAACATTTTCTGTACTCATTTCTTGCATTATTTTATTATAAAATAAACAATTAAAAATCGTTTGTCTAAGTGCTTGTTCTAAAAATCTCTGCAAAGAGTCCCACTTTTCGGAGAGAACCATACCATAACTGTTTTTATTGATCTTGTTATATTTTTCTATCTCTAGAAAGGTTGTTGAAACAACCCTTTTTCCATGCAGGACTAGCTAAAGATAAATTGGCATATTCACACGCTAATGCTAATTGGTGGCAGCTACCTGATCTCTATAGGAAATCGCAGATTGTATCAATTGTACATAGAATCAAAATTGTATTGTGTGTGGACTCATCAACCGATGCAACAGGTTATTTGGGCTGCAGTACTGAATGCTTTCAGGATTCCATCAGGGTCTTAGGCTGAATGGGAAACTCGCTGCAAATGGGACAGGAACTTCAGGGTGATGTCACAACATGCACAACACATTGTTTTTCTCGTGCATTAGTTTTCGGCATATAGTGTATTACAATATGCAAGCAAACTAGAATGGTCCATGGGTGCATCCTAACACCAGTTTGGACCATATTAATGATATATAGTCTCAACTTATATAGTCTAGGCCAGAGGTGCCCATTAGGTAGATCGTGGTCTACCAGTAGATCACAAAGGGCTTCTGGATAGATGCCACACTGCCCACCTGTGACACTGAACTCTGTCTCTTTGACTTGGATGAGTGTAGTGCAATATGTTGCCCTGAGGGTTTGCACAGCTGTGTAGAGGATTATGATGTTGCAAGGTGGGGAGCCATAGATTTAGAAGCATTATGTGCTACTGCTGGTTACAATTTTGCCATACACAGGGTATGATATTGTAAGCATAATACCGTGACTCTGGTCAAGCACTGTTCTATTTGGCTTACTGAGGAGGACCGCATCTAATTTACTGGCAGCTTGTGCTAATCACTGATGGACTGTCGCTGTGCACGTGCTGCAGTTGTGGCTTGTGGTAATCACTGATGGGCTGCCTCTGTGCATGTGCTACAGTTATGGCTTGTGGTAATCACTGATGGACTGCCCCTGTGCATGTGCTGCAGTTGTGGCTTGTGGTAATCACTGATGGACTGCCCCTGTGCATGTGCTGCAGTTGTGGCTTGTGGTAATCACTGATGGACTGCCGCTGTGCATGTGCTGCAGTTGTGGCTTGTGGTAATCACTAATGGACTGCTGCTGTGCATGTGCTGTGCTTGTGGCTTGGGGTAAATACTGATGGACTGCTGCTGTGCATGTGCTGCAGTTGTGGTTTGGGGTAATCACTAATGGACTGCTGCTGTGCATGTGCTGCAGTTGTGGCTTGTGGTAATCACTGATGGACTGCCTTTGTGCATGTGCTGCAGTTGTGGCTTGTGGTAATCACTGATGGACTGCCGCTGTGCATGTGCTGCAGTTGTGGCTTGTGGTAATCACTAATGGACTGCTGCTGTGCATGTGCTGCAGTTGTGGCTTGTGGTAAACACTGATGGATTTCCTCTGTGCATATGCTGCAGTTGTGGCTTGTGGTAATCCCTGATGGGCTGCCGATGTGCATGTGCTGCAGTTGTGGCTTGTGGTAATCACTAATGGACTGCCTATGTGCATGTGCTGCAGTTGTGGCTTGTGGTAATCACTAATGGACTGCTGCTGTGCATGTGCTACAGTTGTGGCTTGTGGTAATCACTGATGGACTGTCGCTGTGCATGTGCTGCAGTTGTGGCTTGTGGTAATCACTGATGGGCTGTCGCTGTGCATGTGCTGCAGTTGTGGCTTGTGGTAATCACTGATGGGCTGCCTCTGTGCATGTGCTACAGTTATGGCTTGTGGTAATCACTGATGGACTGCCCCTGTGCATGTGCTGCAGTTGTGGCTTGTGGTAATCACTGATGGACTGCCCCTGTGCATGTGCTGCAGTTGTGGCTTGTGGTAATCACTAATGGACTGCTGCTGTGCATGTGCTGCAGTTGTGGGTTGTGGTAATCACTGATGGACTGTCGCTGTGCATGTGCTGCAGTTGTGGCTTGTGGTAATCACTGATGGACTGTCGCTGTGCATGTGCTACAGTTAGGGCTTGTGGTAATCACTGATGGACTGCCCCTGTGCATGTGCTGCAGTTGTGGCTTGTGGTAATCACTGATGGACTGCCCCTGTGCATGTGCTGCAGTTGTGGCTTGTGGTAATCACTAATGGACTGCTGCTGTGCATGTGCTGCAGTTGTGGCTTGTGGTAAACACTGATGGATTTCCTCTGTGCATATGCTGCAGTTGTGGCTTGTGGTAATCCCTGATGGGCTGCCGATGTGCATGTGCTGCAGTTGTGGCTTGTGGTAATCACTAATGGACTGCCTATGTGCATGTGCTGCAGTTGTGGCTTGTGGTAATCACTAATGGACTGCTGCTGTGCATGTGCTGCAGTTGTGGCTTGTGGTAATCACTGATGGACTGTCGCTGTGCATGTGCTGCAGTTGTGGCTTGTGGTAATCACTGATGGACTGTCGCTGTGCATGTGCTACAGTTAGGGCTTGTGGTAATCACTGATGGACTGCCCCTGTGCATGTGCTGCAGTTGTGGCTTGTGGTAATCACTGATGGACTGCCCCTGTGCATGTGCTGCAGTTGTGGCTTGTGGTAATCACTAATGGACTGCTGCTGTGCATGTGCTGCAGTTGTGGCTTGTGGTAAACACTGATGGATTTCCTCTGTGCATATGCTGCAGTTGTGGCTTGTGGTAATCCCTGATGGGCTGCCGATGTGCATGTGCTGCAGTTGTGGCTTGTGGTAATCACTAATGGACTGCCTATGTGCATGTGCTGCAGTTGTGGCTTGTGGTAATCACTAATGGACTGCTGCTGTGCATGTGCTACAGTTGTGGCTTTTGGTAATCGCTGATGGGCTGCCGCTGCACATGTGCTGAAGTTATGGCTTGTGGTAATTACTGATGGACTGCTGCTGTGCATGTGCTGCAGTTCTGGCTTGTGGTAATCACTAATGGACTGCTGCTGTGCATGTGCTGCAGTTGTGGCTTGTGGTAATCACTAATGGACTGCTGCTGTGAATGTGCTGTGCTTGTGGCTTGGGGTAAATACTGATGGACTGCTGCTGTGCATGTGCTGCAGTTGTGGTTTGGGGTAATCACTAATGGACTGCTGCTGTGCATGTGCTGCAGTTGTGGCTTGTGGTAATCACTGATGGACTGCCTTTGTGCATGTGCTGCAGTTGTGGCTTGTGGTAATCACTGATGGACTGCCTTTGTGCATGTGCTGCAGTTGTGGTTTGTGGTAATCAGTGATGGACTGCCGCTGTGCATGTGCTGCAGTTGTGGCTTGTGGTAATCACTGATGGACTGCCTTTGTGCATGTGCTGCAGTTGTGGCTTGTGGTAATCACTGATGGACTGCTGCTGTGCATGTGCTGCAGTTGTGGCTTGTGGTAATCAGTGATGGACTGCCGCTGTGCATGTGCTGCAGTTGTGGCTTGTGGTAATCACTAATGGACTGCTGCTGTGAATGTGCTGCAGTTGTGGCTTGGGGTAAATACTGATGGACTGCTGCTGTGCATGTGCTGCAGTTGTGGTTTGTGGTAATCACTGATGGACTGCCCCTGTGCATGTGCTGCAGTTGTGGCTTGTGGTAATCACTGATGGACTGCTGCTGTGCATGTGCTGCAGTTGTGGCTTGTGGTAATCAGTGATGGACTGCCGCTGTGCATGTGCTGCAGTTGTGGCTTGTGGTAATCACTAATGGACTGCTGCTGTGCATGTGCTGCAGTTGTGGCTTGGGGTAAATACTGATGGACTGCTGCTGTGCATGTGCTGCAGTTGTGGTTTGTGGTAATCACTAATAGACTGCTGCTGTGCATGTGCTGCAGTTGTGGCTTGGGGTAAATACTGATGGACTGCTGCTGTGAATGTGCTGCAGTTGTGGCTTGTGGTAATCACTAATGGACTGCTGCTGTGCATGTGCTGCAGTTGTGGCTTGTGTTAATCACTGATGGACTGCCTCTGTGCATGTGCTGCAGTTGTGGCTTGTGGTAATCACTGATGGACTGCTGCTGTGCATGTGCTGCAGTTGTGGCTTGTGGTAATCACTAATGGACTGCTGCTGTGCATGTGCTGCAGTTGTGGCTTGTGGTAATCACTAATGGACTGCTGCTGTGCATGTGCTGCAGTTGTGGCTTGGGGTAATTACTGATGGGCTGCTGCTGTGCATGTGCTGCAGTTGTGGTTTGTGGTAATCACTGGTGGACCGCCGCTGTGCATGTGCTGCAGTTGTGGCTTGTGGTAATCACTGATGGACTGTTGCTGTGCATGTGCTGCAGTTGTGGCTTGTGGTAATCACTGGCTGACTGTTGCTATGCATGTGCTGCAGTTGTGGCATGTGTAAATCAGTGACGGACTGCCACTGTGCATGTGCTGCAGTTGTGGCTTGTGGTAATCACTGATGGACTGCCGCTGTGCATGTGCTGCAGTTGTGGCTTGTGGTAATCACTGGCTGACTGTTGCTATGCATGTGCTGCAGTTGTGGCATGTGTAAATCAGTGACGGACTGCCGCTGTGCATGTGCTGCAGTTGTGGCTTGTGGTAATCACTGATGGGCTGCCGCTGTGCATGTGCTGCAGTTATGGCTTGTGGTAATTACTGATGGACTGCTGCTGTGCATATGCTGCAGTTGTGGCTTGGGGTAATTACTGATGGACTGCTGCTGTGCATGTGCTGCGCTTGTGGCATCAACTGATGGACTGCCGCTGTGCATGTGCTGCAGTTGTGGCTTGTGGTAATCCCTGATGGACTGCCGCAGTGCATGTGCAGCAGTTGTGGCTTGTGGTAATCACTGATGGACTGCCGCTTTGAATGTGCTACAGTTGTGGCTTGTGATAATCACTGATGGACTGCTGCTGTGCATGTGCTGCAGTTGTGGCTTTTGGTTCTACTGCTGTCCATGTGCTGCAGTTGTGGCTTGAATCTATAGATGGATTCTGAGTGGTAGAGCATTTTTAATTCATCATTTTTAAGGTAGCTCACAAACTGCAGCACGTCAGCGCCCTCTCCTTGGTAGCAGTGGTGCCATGTGACAAGAGACACCACTGTTACCAAGGAGAGGACAATGAGTGTCCTGCAGAGGTGAGATGACATCATTACCAGAATGCTGAAACCAATAAGTCTTATGCTGTTAGTACACATCTGGCTATCTAGAGGGGGAGCGCATCTGGACACTTAAAGGGGTGCACATCTGGCTATCTAAATGTGGGAAGGAGGCACATTTAACGTAGGGACACATGTGGCTTTTTGAAGTGAGCAAGGGGACACATCTGGTTATTTATAAGTGGAAGAGGGCATATTTGGCTATCTAAAAAGCATTTGTACATTTGGCTCCACCCATGACCACGCCTACATTCGGATGCATGGCCACACCCATTTGTTTGCACAGGTCCGGGGGGGGGTTATAAAAACTGTCTTTGTTCTGAACACCCTAGCTACGCCTCTGTCCATCACCACATTGAGACACTCCAACACCACAACCAGCACCACTCACCAAAATGCCGCATCCTTCAGCCCCATTGTCCTCATGAGCTCTCTGGTCTTCCTCCTCTCCTTAGTGACGTGCAGGTTCAGAAGATACGACAGTGAGATGAAGCACGAGCAAGCGTTAATAATGTATGCGATCATATGCAAACCCGATTTCTGCGTGATGCTAATCGAACTCATCTTCACCACTTCCGTGGTTGCCATATTGCTCCACATTACCTTCCCTGTGGTCCTCTGTAAAACAATTGTCCCGGGGGTTATTTTATTTCTCTAAATTGACCCTGAACACACAGGAAAAAATATAATTAGTGCGCTTTCTTCTTGTAATCGTACAAGAAATAAGTTTGTCTTATGTTTATAGTTGACTGTTTTGCGTCATGCACCATCATCAAGGCAACTAGTATACTTTGTGAATAGCCGTGGAGTCTCCTCGGGGACTCCTTGCTGCCTGAAGCAAATTTGTGAGGATGCCCCAGACACCCCCCCCCCACTGTAATAATGCATCATGCAGTGAAAACAGGAAGTAGAGAGGTACCGGCTGCCAGAGCAGATGGACCGCTGCGCCACTCTGGAAGGGGGCCCATGGAGAGGGAGGAATGATGTTGGCCCCACTACCCACTTCTACCGGGCATCTCGGTCTCCATGCCCGCACCCCGGTCCCCTCCCCTCCACCCCGATGCTGTCCCCAGTTTGACGCCTCCTGAAGCGGGTGCCTCAGGCGAATTTGCTGAGAATCGCGGCAAATTGCGTGCGCAAAAGTCAGCGATCGCGCAAATTGTGGCACTTTGCGCGCGCAAATGTCCGCAAACGGCACTTCGAGCGCTAACTGTTTAGCACACCACACCCGTGCTAAGCAGTTAGCACCGCTTTGTGAATCAAGCCCTATGTCTGCTTCCATGAATCAGGAAGTAGAAACTGTGCAGATTTATTTTAGGATTTGTACCAGCTGTAACAAAGAAATGCTTTTTGTTTAACCCTCCTGGCGGTATAAAAAAATCTGCCAGGAGGGAGCGCAGCAGTTTTTTTTTTTTTTTTCTCCCCCCTATATCATGTAGCGAGCCCAGGGCTCGCTACATGATAGCCGCTGCTCAGCGGCATCCCCCCCCGCCCTCTTCGATCGCCTTCGGCGATCTCCGATCAGGAAATCCCGTTCAAAGAACGGGATTTCCTGGAGGGCTTCCCCCGTCGCCATGGCGACGGGGCGGGATGACGTCACCGACGTCACTGACGTCGGGACGTCATTGGGAGTCCCGGGCCACCCCTCGGCGCTGCCTGGCACTGATTGGCCAGGCAGCGCACGGGGTCTGGGGGGGGGGCGTGCGGCGCGACGGATAGCGGCGATCGTGCGCGGGCAAAAAAATTAAACAAACCGGCCCAGCAGGGCCTGAGCGGCACCCTCCGGCGGCTTACCCCGAACTACGTTCGGGGTTACCGCCAAGGAGGTTAAAGGTTAGTATGCTGTTGTGTAGCTTTTAGAGCAGAGAGGAGGTCTGAGTTCAGTTCCGCTTTAAGAGTTTTAAGAGTTTAACCTCCAAGTTTCTGCAATAGGAGAGACCAGAACAGGGGCGTAGCAATAGGGGTTGCAGAGGTTGCGACCGCATCGGGGACCTATGGGAAAATAAATCCTTCCCGTTTGGTAACCCAGGTCTGACGGTGCAGGTACTGGTCAGTCCCTCTCCTTGGATTATCGAAAGCATGAAGTTTGTCATACTATATCCCGGAGGGTTAGACTAACACTGAGAGAAAACTGTAGGAGGTGCCTTAGAATAGTTATGGTCCAAATTATGATTATAAAAACAGGAGTAGTTTGATGTTACCTCTTTCAAGGAACAAAACACATGAGGTAGATATAATGTTTATTGATGCACATAAGACCAGTGGCGTAGCAATAGGGGGTGCAGAGGTAGCGACCGCACTGGGGCCCCTGGACCAGAGGGGCCCATTAGGGGCCCAACTTCATTCATCTTATTAGCTTTTCATTGGTGCTATACTGGTAATAAAGACCTCTATATGTGCATTGAACAGTAGTAATCCTTAACAGTCTCCTTGCTCTGATTACACCTCTCTGACACTGCAGCTGTCCATGGTAGGTTTTGAGGCTCCATATCAATAGAGTGGTTGGGGCCCCATGTAAAACTCGCACTGGGGCCCCAAGCTCCTTAGGTACACCAGTGCATAAGACAACACATTTCACATGTACTTGCCTGCTTCTTCAGATCAATGTAAAGTGCCTAACTTGCAGCAGTCGCGAGTGAACAGAGGCACCCACACTCACGACTGCTGAAACCTAGGCACCTTACATTGACCTGAGGAAGTGTGCAAGTACTCGTGAAATGCGTTGTCTTATGCGCATCAATAAACAGGGCAACAAAATTTTACATTTCAGGCCACAGGAACTTTCTGGGAATAGTTGACCATTTCCTGGCTGAAGAAGAATATATGACCTGGGTAGCTCCTTGGTGCTTAAAGTGGAATTGTCAGACATAAAATAAATTTTCATCTACCCACTGCTCTGTGTTTTTTATGCAGTCTACAACCTGACCCTGCATCACAAGCATTCCAATATAATCATAAATGTTTCTGGTACAATAAATATTATCTCAGTCATCCTGGCTCTATTCTGGTACATTGCCGGGAGAGGGAAACTTGTTATCTCCCCTCCCACATTCTTGCTCCTCACTGATTGGCTCAGGGCAGTTCAGTGTGACTGGTTGAGGCTGAGAAGGAAAATACACCTCACCCCTCTGCAGAAGCTGTTGAAATACAATCTATCTTTATTTACTATATATAATTCACTGAAATCGAAAGGTGGACATTACGGCTCTTCCTGTTCAGTAAGCCAGCACCATTTCAGTAGAAGACATTCCTACCACTACTACGGCCTATAGAGCTTGCCGTAGTGGCTGCAGTTCTGGCGCTTTGATTCTGCCAGGAAAAAAAGGGCAATATAAATGTTCTGTATGTGACAATACATATGTTATGTAAATACGGTATGTAAGTAGAACAAGTATTTACCTACTTATATATGTGTTTTTCCCAGGGATAGTATGACTGTCCCTGCTGCTTTAACCACCTTAGCGGTATGGACGAGCTCAGCTCGTCCATTACCGCCAGAGGGTGCCGCTCAGGCCCTGCTGGGCCGATTTGGATCAAATAAAGTGCAGCACACGCAGCCGGCACTTTGCCAGCCGCGTGTGCTGCCTGATCGCCGCCGCTCTGCGGCGATCCGCCGCGAGCAGCGGCGAAAGAGGGTCCCCCTAGCCGCCTGAGCCCTGCGCAGCCGGAACAAATAGTTCCGGCCAGCGCTAAGGGCTGGATCGGAGGCGGCTGACGTCAGGACGTCGGCTGACGTCCATGACGTCACTCCGCTCGTCGCCATGGCGACGAAGTAAGCAAAACACGGAAGGCCGCTCATTGCGGCCTTCCGTGTTACTTTTGGCCGCTGGAGGCGATCAGAAGAACACCTCCGGAGCGCCCTCTAGTGGGCTTTCATGCAGCCAACTTTGGCTGCATTACTTAGTTTTTTTTTTATTTAAAAAAAAACCTCCCGCAGCCGCCCTGGCGATCTTAATAGAACGCCAGGGTGGTTAAGACAAGTAGCAAGATAAAAAAAGATTAAGTTACAGATCTTAAAAAAAAAAAAAAGACAGAGATATCAGGTATATGTGCTAAAGTGTACCTGTAAGTAGAGATGGGCCGTACAACAAATTTTAGGTTTGCGAACGTGAATTTCCTAAAAAATTTGCGAATCTTCTATTCGCAGTGGGCTCCATAAACTTACATGGCAGGCGAACAGCCGCCGACTTAGGGGTTAATAGCAAAGCCCCCTTACGTGCTAAAAATACCAAATTTGCAGGGCATGTGGAGGTATTGCAGTGGGTACATGAGGAAAAAAAAGACCTTATAGTTTTTGAGAAAGTCGATTTAACCACTTAGGCTGGTTTCACAGTGGGACGTTACAGGCGCACGTTAGAGCAGCCTGTAACGCACCCCACCGCACAGCAATGAAAAATCAATGGGCTGTTCACAGTGCCCACGTTGCGTTACACAGTAACGCTGCGCCATTACACAACGTACTGCATGCAGTACTTTGTAAGCGGCAGAGCCGCGTTAGACTGCTTGGACATGCGCAGTAATGTTGGGGAGGAGCGGAGAGCGGCCAAGCACATGGCTAATTAATATTCACTGCACTCAGTGACGTGCAGTGTTTACTTCCTGGAGCAGCCCCTCTGTGCGGCGATTGGCCAGGCGGGACCACGTGATGCCACATGCGTCCAAGAGTGCGCATCTCGGCATCACGGACGCCAGAGTGAGCTGCACAACACGGCTCACTCTGACGCCCACCTTAGAGAGCACCAGGCGTTGCGTTAGGGGCACGTTGTGCGACCATAACGTCCCCTAAAACGCAACGTCCTGGTGTGAAACCAGCCTTAAGGACCAGGGCAGTTTTCTATAATCTGTGCTGGGTGGGCTCTTCAGCCCCCAGCACAGATCAGGTGGCAGGCAGGGCGATCAGACTTCCCCCCCCCCCCCCTTTTCTTCCCCACTAGGGGGATGTCCTGTTGGGGGGGTCTGAATGCCGCCGGCTTGCTGTGCCTAGCGGGGGGGGGGGGGTGCCTCAAAGCCCTCCTCCACAGCGGTATTACCCCCTCCCTCTCCCTCCCTCCCCTTCTCAATATAGGCGGCAGTGGTGCTCACCGCCAGGTCGTGATCACGCTTACGCGTGGATTCACGACCATTTTGACGCATTCCGCCTCGGACACGCTAAGCCATGAATAGATTTTCAACCACGAAAATCTACTTCGGCTTCGCGTGAATGCGGACAGAAATCCGCATTCACGCTCGTGAAACCCGGCGCTGAAGTCGTGGTTAGCGGAAATGCGTCAAATTATGCGGAAGTGACACATTGCAGGCCAATCAGAGGGCCCCAGCCAGGCCCTAGCAACCAATCACAGGAGGGGAGCTATGCCCTCCCCTCCTGAATATAAAGCGGCGGCCATGATGGAAAAGCTCTGTCCTTGCTAGACTGTGGTGCTGAGAGGATTATCTCCAGGCCATTGTTGTTTGAGCAAGTGCATTTATTGTGTTAAAAACAAAGCGTTTTTTTTGCTAACACTGCTCTTATACTGTACACAGTTAGCTAGTCAGTGAGTGATTGCTGTAGTTAGTTGTAGTCAGTGTAGTGTAGTGGGAGTGTGGGAGTCTAGTGATTATTTAACTGTGTGTAGTGCAGGCAGGTTCAGTGCTGCAGTGTAGTCAGTGTAGTGGGAGTGGGGATTATCTGTGTGTAGTGCAGGCAGGCAGGTTAGTGCAGCTGCAGTGTTCACTTGTATATTCCAGTGACAGTTATACACTTGTACTATTTGCAGGCAGCCAGTCACACCGCCGGCGCCGCCACTCTCTGCCAGCGCTGTTCATTCATTCTGTCAGTGACCTTGTGCCGTGCCCAGTGCCCACTGCTCGCTCGCTGGCATATGAGCATCTCATTACACAGTGTGACATCCTTGTGTGCCCACTGCATCCTTCAGTGACCTAGTTGTCTAGCGGGGGGGGGGGGGGTGCCTCAAAGCCCTCCTCCACAGCGGTATTACCCCCTCCCCCTCCCTCCCTCCCCTTCTCAATATAGGCGGCAGTGGTGCTCACCGCCAGGTCGTGATCACGCTTACGCGTGGATTCACGACCATTTTGACGCATTCCGCCTCGGACACGCTAAGCCATGAATAGATTTTCAACCACGAAAATCTACTTCGGCTTCGCGTGAATGCGGACAGAAATCCGCATTCACGCTCGTGAAACCCGGCGCTGAAGTCGTGGTTAGCGGAAATGCGTCAAATTATGCGGAAGTGACACATTGCAGGCCAATCAGAGGGCCCCAGCCAGGCCCTAGCAACCAATCACAGGAGGGGAGCTATGCCCTCCCCTCCTGAATATAAAGCGGCGGCCATGATGGAAAAGCTCTGTCCTTGCTAGACTGTGGTGCTGAGAGGATTATCTCCAGGCCATTGTTGTTTGAGCAAGTGCATTTCTTGTGTTAAAAACAAAGCGTTTTTTTTGCTAACACTGCTCTTATACTGTACACAGTTAGCTAGTCAGTGAGTGATTGCTGTAGTTAGTTGTAGTCAGTGTAGTGTAGTGGGAGTGTGGGAGTCTAGTGATTATTTAACTGTGTGTAGTGCAGGCAGGTTCAGTGCTGCAGTGTAGTCAGTGTAGTGGGAGTGGGGATTATCTGTGTGTAGTGCAGGCAGGCAGGTTAGTGCAGCTGCAGTGTTCACTTGTATATTCCAGTGACAGTTATACACTTGTACTATTTGCAGGCAGCCAGTCACACCGCCGGCGCCGCCACTCTCTGCCAGCGCTGTTCATTCATTCTGTCAGTGACCTTGTGCCGTGCCCAGTGCCCACTGCTCGCTCGCTGGCATATGAGCATCTCATTACACAGTGTGACATCCTTGTGTGCCCACTGCATCCTTCAGTGACCTAGTTGTATATCCAGTGCCCACTGCTGTGCCCACTGCATCCTTCAGTGACCTTGTACTGTGCCCACTGCATCCTTCAGTGACCTAGTTGTATATCCAGTGCCCACTGCATCCTTCAGTGACCTTGTACTGTGCCCACTGCATCCTTCAGTGACCTAGTTGTATATCCAGTGCCCACTGCTGTGCCCACTGCATCCTTCAGTGACCTTGTACTGTGCCCACTGCATCCTTCAGTGACCTAGTTGTATATCCAGTGCACACTGCTGTGCCCACTGCATCCTTCAGTGACCTTGTACTGTGCCCACTGCATCCTTCAGTGACCTAGTTGTATATCCAGTGCCCACTGCTGTGCCCACTGCATCCTTCAGTGACCTTGTACTGTGCCCACTGCATCCTTCAGTGCCGTTGTACTGTGCCTGGTGCATCCTTCAGTGACCTTGTACTGTGCCCACTGCATCCAGTGATTCATTACTAGCAACATGTCTGGCAGGGTTTCGCGGGGTGAGAGGAAAGGGAGTTCAATTGCCTCAGCCACTTCTGGGACTGCTCCACGTCCAGGGAGAGGACGCCCAGCTGTACGTGGTCGTGATGCAGCAGAAAGGGGGGCAGCAAAGCCTGGGCCGAGTCAGCGGACGCCATTGTCCAAATATACCACCAGTATGTTGGCATGGTCCTTCTGTGCTGCTGCTGCTGAACTGACCGCCCGCATTGTCCTCCTCCTCCTGACTCAGTCGCTTCCCGCTGCTGCACTCTGCGTTCACACTGCCCGGGTCACCGGGTGCATTTAATTTTTTGGCCAGCACTATGCTGCTACTACTACTACCAGTATGTTGCCGTGGTCCTTCTGTGCTGCTGAACTGACCGCCCGCATAGTCCTTCTCCTGACTCAGTCGCTACCACCACTGCACTCTGCATTCACACTGCCCGTGTCCACTGACAACTCTGCTGCGATGTCATTGCTAATTGCTGCAAAAAAAAAACCAGAAAAAAATTACAAAAACCTCTCTGGGGCCTTTTTGGCGTCAGCCACTCATCCTCCTCCAGCGGTACCTTCGCCGCCAAGTGCCATTGGAACTCGCCTTCACCTCTTTGACTGCTTAACGCGTATATCCCTTTTTAAAACCACTTATTACCAATTAATAGCCCCATTTAAAGTGTTGATTTCACTTTAAAATCCATTTTCTCTAGAAAAAAAAAATTTTGGGAATTTTTTATGTTGAAGTTATGTTGCCCCTTATCACCTCGATAATCCATGCAATTTGGGTGATTGTAGCATGTATGGGGGCTTTGTTATTAACGTTAAAAGAAAATCCGCCTCCGGGCGGGAATCCACGCGTGATTACGCCATTCACGGCAGAAAATCCGTGTGGTTGCGTGGACGCGGACGAAAATCCGCATGCGGCGGGGCCGAATGCGGAATTTTTTTTGCAACCACGCGGATTGCCGTATTCGTGGATGAGGCACATCCGAGCATCCCTGAGGCGGTACAGGACAGCGATCCGTCCTGTACCGCCTCAGATATTCTTCAGCCTATCAGATGGCGGTGATTCCCGGCCAATCAGAGGCCGGGGATCGCCAATCTCCTTTACGGTGCTGCTGTGACAGCAGCGCCGTAAAATGTAAACACCGGGGATTACGTCCCCGGGTGTTTACATTTAGCCTGCGAGCCATGATCGGAGGCTCGCAAGGCTGTTCACGGAGCCCCCCTCCGTTCAAGCGGCCATTTCCATGGAAACACAGGTGCGACCAGCTGCCGCCGATAGGCGTGGCTGGTCGTTAAGTGGTTAAAGTTTTATAGGAAAAAAAGAATACATTTCAATGCGGTAAACATAAACATTTTTTTTCAATGTTCAGAGTGTGAGAATTTTTTTTTTTAAATGACGTAGGGTCCCCCATCCCAAGCCTCTTTAACCCAACCACTTGTCCCCCATGCAGGCTGTGATAGCCAGAATGCGGAGCCCTGGCCGCATGGGGCTTTACACCCTGAGCTATGCCAGCCCGCATGGTCCATGGTATGGGCGGCTCCGGAGAAGAGGGGCATCCAAGCCTTCCCCTCCCCCAATCCATAGACAAGAGGCTCTTCCCTACCTCTGGTGCCCCAGGACGAGGTGAGTGTCGATGACTCCCTGGGGGGGGGGGGGTCATGGGGGCATCTGGGAGTCCCCATTAAGAAGACAGATGCCTGCCCCTCTCCCACACTGTGAACATTAAAAAAAAGTTTCAAAAAATAGGTAAAATTGCCAAGAATCTTTATGCAGCCATATTGCGGCTGTATAGCGATCCCTGGCCAAAGCGTTGCCACTTCCACTGGATTTCCAGGGGGTCCTGCGTACAGACACCCTGGAAACACCGTCATGAAATTCATTGCTTTCTTTTGATGTATGTCAATTTACACTAACATTAGGTTTGCTACATTATCTGTCATTTACTGCATTTAAATGTATTATTTTTCCTATGAAACTTTAAAATCAATTTTCTCAAAAACTATAAGGTTTTTTTGATTTTTTTTTTCCTCTTGTATCCACTGTTCTCCCCCACAAATCTGGTGTTTCTAGCATGTAAGGGGGCTTTGCTATTAACCGCTAAAGTCGGCGGCCGCTCGCCTGCTATTAAAGTTTATAGGGAAAATGCGAACGCAAATTGTATTTGGAAAAATTTGCGTTAAAGGCGAATGCAAACACCCCTTGTTCGCTGTGAACTGTTCCCCCGCAGAACAGTTCAGCTCATCTCTACCTGTACGGATTAAATGTTCCCCTATGGGGTACTCACCTCGGGAGTGGGAAACCTCTGAATGGGTTTGCTTCAATATTTTGATATTATTTATGATAGAATTAGACATTAAGGGTAAAGGTAACAAACGCAGGTGCAATATACAGAGAATCTGCCATTTTGAGTTTGAAGCAAAAAAATATGTTTATATTGCCACGCTCAGACAGTGCAGGGCAATATTACCGTTCCTACCGGCAGCAAGTACCGTGAGTTACTCTATCAGTACTCCAGTAGTGCAAATGTTGCTACTATCAGTTCGTTACCGTAGCAACGTCCGTGCTAATAGCAAAACTTGTGAAAAACGCCGCCGATAGTAACAGTAATATTGCTGTACACTGTGCATGGCAATATTACTGCTAGTTAGTGCATCTGGCCCTTTATTAGGTAAGATAAATTAATTACCTTAAAGGGACCCTGAATAAAAAAAAAAATCTTTTTTTTCCTTGTTCCCAATAATATGGAATAGTTTTTTTATGTAAGTGTCCTTATTTCTAGAAAATGCAATATAATTGTTAGGCATCAGAATTCATCTGGTTCCCTGCAGACGTACTTGCGTACTATCATTTCCGCAATGCTCTTCGAGGATCTGTTAGATTGAGAGCTGGCAGGAGTGTTACTGTTGCCCAGTGGCGGCCTCAGGTACTGCAGGAAGTCTTCTTTTTCTCACCAGGCTAGTTATGGCCCTGGAGAGCTTTTTGTCTTCAGCCAGTTTTTGTCTGAACTCACTCTGAGCTGATTATTTTCCAGGTGAGCTTAATTTACATGTGTTTCCTGATTGGTTGCTGCTCACATAAAGGTCTCTTCCTGTTTGAGCACCATACTAGGTGCTAGTTCCTAGAGCTAAGCTGCTGGGAGTGAATGGGATTGATTTCTGTTATGACTTCTGCTTGATCGTTGGCTAGGTATTGGATTGCTGCCTGTCTTGACCTCTGCTATTCTTCTGTCTCATCCCTAGTTTGACAGTCTTCTGACCTCTGGTATTGACCCTTCATGGACTCTTATTTGGTTTTCAAGTTCACTGATTTCCTCAGCTTCCGATTCTATACCCTGCAGGAAAAGGTCCTGGTGGCAACCGAAGTCTGATAGACAAGTTCAGTTTTCCATTCAAGTGGGTGCTTGACTTTAGGTAAGGGGCGTGGTGGAGATTGGATCTGAAGGGAAACTAGTGGTTGCATGGAAACCTAAAGCTAAATACTTACCTAACAAAGCAGGAAGATGGATCACAGCGATGTCCCCCAATGACGAGTGTTCCCCAATCTATCTTCCTGTCGCTGAGTACACTCAACGACAGGCGCAAATAATAGTTCAAGCGATCGTGATACTTTGCGGTAGAGTTGTCGGTGATCTTGAAGATCCAATCCACCGTAGCAGTTATTGTCCCCTCGTGTCGGCAAATGTTGTTGGCATAATCGGGCGTCTGTACCCACATGGCAAGATCGTGGAAACGATCGCTAATCATTGAAAACCTCGCCAGCCAAAATCATCGGAAAAATCGCATACTGGGTACGGGCCTTTTCAATAATACTTAGCTGGAATTTTCAGCCAAGCAAGTTACTGCTATTAAGCAAACAGTAAACGGCGTGAGGTTCAGTATATATTACCTGGCCCTGCAAACTTTTTAGGTTATTTCTCTGATAGGAATTAGTGACAAGCAGATATTTTGCATATACGTAATTTCACATCTTAGCTTGCAATTACTATGTGAAATCGTAATTGATAATTTTTGGCAAATTTTGTAATTCATTTTGTTGCAATGTTGCATCATAATTTTGCATTAACTGATAATCTTGTGCATAATTTTGTGTTTACGCATAATTACGTTATTTATCGCAATTAGGTGGTAATTGGTTGTAATTATGCGAAATTGTGTGTAATTATGAATGAGGTATTTCAAAAATAATGGTAGTTACGAAGATAATCATAATTATAAAAATTACGCATATACTTGTAATTATGCAAAATTGTGCATCATTTTTTGCTATTATGATTGGAATTTACAAAAATTACATGAAATTACACATAAGCAAAATGTACCATTAAGATCATGACTAGACTGAATACATTTTGGAGATTGTTGCAGTGCTGGGTTTACAGGTTCGATTTCTAGCCAGGACGCAAGCTGTATGGAATGTACCGTATATGTTCTTGTGATGTCATGATCAATTGATGTGTCAGCTTGTTAATATTACAGAGACAAACTGTAACGATAGGTGTCAGCAACCAGAGAGAATCTGATTATTGGTGATCTGCAGTATCACCAAGAATACAGATCTATACCTGATTATGGATGATCTGCAGAATCACCAATAATACAGATATAGTGCTAACCTCTAGACACCTGAAGCGTGTAAGTGTTTGGTGTAACAGTAGGAATTGAACCACCGGGTGTAGCAGGTGTCTCCAATTAGTAGAGAAGACTCTACTGCAGTCAAGGGCTCCAGGAGGGAGAGTCCCCGACTGGTCTTGCAGCAGGCCCCCCCTCTGAGGAGCAGGGGACCCCGTTGCAGGAGGACTGAGCACCCAAAGGTTGGGTGACAGCCAGAAGGGTCGTGCAGGCCGGGTCGGCAACACACAGGCAGATAAAGTACAGAGACAGGAGACAGATTCGGAAACCAGGGACAGGCAGGGTCGGCAACAGAAGATCAGATGTGCGAAGGTACCGAATCAGAATACAGAAGAGAAGTCGGGAGAGATACAATTCATAAACAGATATCCAATAATGCCTAGTCTTGAGTGTGAGGTCCGTGGTCTCACCCTGGAACTGGTCTAAGGAATAACACCGATGGTATACAATTCCTAGTCTGGGGTGTGAGGTCCGTGGTCTCTACACCCTGGAACTGGTCTAAGGAATAACACAGATGAGATACAATATTTCTAGTCTGGGGTGTGAGGTCCGTGGTCTCTACACCCTGGAACTATGCTAGAGAATAACACAGATAATAATACAGTGAACTGGCTAAGTGTGGATTCCCAGGTCCTCCTGGTTCCACCACACTGAAGGATCTGACTAAGGTCTGAGTGCTAACACATAGGTATTCGCAACGCCAGACAACCAGCAACTGAACAGCAAGAGATATATATAGTAAAGCGCTCCACAGCGCCACCCAGCTCCCATCAACCAATCACCTGCTGAGCTGGGATCAGCTGACCGCCTCGATCAGCTGCCCCTTCTGCTATTGGCATAAAGAGCCTGTTTTGCGGCGCGCGTAGCTCTCCATCTGTGTGCACTACTAGGTCCAGACAAACCAGAAGCATGTTGCTGCGGGGAAACTGCCGCTCTGTGCGTGGATTCCGCCGCTCTGTGCGCGGATTCCGCCGCCTCACTACCAGAACGCGCGGTGGCTTCTCCGCAATCCGTCACACAAACTAAGAGAAAAGAATCGTACAGCGCATGTAAAGATCATTTCTGATGATGGGAGCAGGATCAAGGCATCGCAGACAGGACCACGCATGCACGATAGCTGTGACTATAGTTCTAGTCGGAGATCTTTCTGAGGGGCCAGCGGCACAAAGGAGGGGACTGGGAGGACTCTCTGGGACCTGAAAGACTATGACGGGCTGGAAAAAGCCCCAGGTAATTAAAAATAACCACAACAACAACAAATAACATTTGTAAAGTGCTTTTCTCCCGTAGGACTCAAAGCGCATAAGCATGGCTCAGAAAAGTAATTGGTTGATTGGCAAATTGTGGTAAAGATGAGGAAGAATCCTATATGTCCGTAAATGCCAGGCTTAACGGGGGGCTTTTAAGTCTGGATTTGAATAGCACCAGGGTTGGGTCTGTCTTTACTGGGTGTGGTCGGGAATTCCAAAGGGTAGGGGCAGTATGACAGAAAGCACTGGCTCCAAAGGGTTTGAGGTTCACTCTGGGAGTGACCAAGTTTATGGATCCTGTTGATCTGACGTTGTTAAGGGGTGCGGTGCAGTTTCTGCGTGTCCTTCATGTATCCAGGGCCCAAATTGTGTAGGGAGTTAAATGTCAACAGTCCAATCTTGAAGAGTATTCTCTATTTTACAGGAAGACAGTGCAATGAGTGAAGAATCGCTGTAATGCGACAGTGGCGAGGCTGGTTTGTTATTAATCTTGCAGCAAAATTCTGTTCTAATTGCAGGTTGTACAGGTCCTTGTTTGGGAGTAGTCCAGCTGTAATGTGATGAAGTCGTGAACTAGGATTGAAAGATCCTCTGGGGAAATTAGATGTTTAATTCTTGAAATGTTCCTCAGATAGAAGTAGAAATATTTGATAACAGCCGAGATTTGGTTTCTGATTAGGTGAGTTTCAAATCCCGCGCCGCCCACTCGCAACTCTTCAGGGAGGGAGGGAGGGGGAGAGGAGAGGAATCGGCACCGGACCGCGGGCCGTAGTTTGCCCGACGCTGGTCTAGATCGAGAGATAACAATCTCATCTGCCAAGCTTTTATATTACCCTTCGACATATGTATACTGTACATGCTAATCAGGTTACCTCTCCGGTGTCATTTTTTCTAAGTTTAATAAGCCCAGTCTGTCCAACCTTTCTTGGTAAGGTAGACCTTTTGTTACACACCCGGACCTTGATTTAATAATAATAATAATAATTCCTTTTTCTGTATAGTGCTATATAGTATAGTATAGTAGCAGTATTAGGGAGTCTTGCCCAAAGAACTCCTTACTAAGTAGGTGCTTACTGAACAGGCAGAGCCAAGATTTGAACTCAGGTCTCCTGTGTCAGAGGCGGAGCCCTCAACCGTCCATTACACTATCCAGCCACTTGATTTAGTGACCGGATCTTCTCCAGGTCCCTCTGGCACTGTCCCAATGTCTCTTACAGGGTGGTGGAGATGGTGTCAGCCTGCTTCCTTATTAGCTATGTCCCCTTCTGGGTTCCGGGGGAGAGGGGGGGTTAGAGCCATGGCACTGGCATGGGAGCCTGGGTTAAGTAAACTGTGACCAAGCAGCAATCTGTGCTGTTCGCTAGTCACGGCCGCAGAGTGTTCCATGCTGTCTCCTTCCAGTCAGTCCTGTCTGTTGTCAGTCAGTCCTGCCAGCCCTGTCTGCTCTAAGTCAGGCTTGTCAGTCCCCTCCCACCCAGGGCCGGTTCCAGACTTTTTGCCACCGGAAGTAATACTCTGAGGATGCCACCCCCCCCACCAACGTGTGTGTGTGCGCGCAAAGAGAAGAGACACATTGGAATGTGCATTGCAGGTACTGGTACAATGCTTACCTCCCTCTGCTTCCTCCAAGAGCGCATCTTCTCCCTGCATCTGATCCCCAGGATGCCGGGTATGTGCTGCACCGGTGCCGCATCACTCACCCGCTCTCAGCAGATTAGCGATGGTATCAGCAGCCACACGTGAAGTCCTGCTTCCTCTCTGACTACTACTCATGTGAACCTGCAACACGTAACAGGTCACTTGAGGCACCACTGTAGCCATGGATACAGGATGATGGACAGGAGGATGAAGATCCCATTGCTGGAACGCTGAGAGCAGGTGAGAGAAGTGGCACCATGCATCTAGGGAGGGGGAGATGGGAAATGCGAGGGGGGGGGGGACATTTGGGGAGGGGAGCCGCCTCTTGCTGCCCTCTAATTGTTACCACTCTAAAGCACATGATTTCAGGAGCGAGGAGATCATCAAAATATGCCTTTCCTCCCATCTTGACTCTGTTGAGCTGCAGAAACCTTTCAAGGTTTTTCAGAACTGCTGAGTACAGCTCCACAGAAGAAGCTGGTGCTATATACATTAATAATAATAATAATAAAGTGTGAATGTTGCTACTGTTACATTTGTCATTGTCAAGGGAATGATATAAACCCTTTGCATACCACAGCAATTAGTCCATGCTCTCACGGCTGCACCACCACACACTCATGTCATTCTACAAGCACCCAATCCTCTTCTTTTTTTAGGGACGTTGAAGTCCAGTCCTCAAGGGCCGAGGCCCTCACAAATCTTTGGCACAGCTCAAAAAACTCAAAGAATGATGGGACTGAATCAGGAAAGGCGTGGTTCATCAACTAGAATACATTACTTCCTTTCTCAGTCCATCCTAAACACTGGCATGGATAGGGGCCTCAAGGACTGGAGTTCGACATCTGTGGGCAGGGCTGGTGCTTCGATTGCGGCAAAGGGGGCAATTGCTCCAGGGCCCTGACCACTCCGCTGGTCCCCATGCCGCAGGACCCCCCAGGTAGTCTCCTGCTGACTGCTCCCATGGCCACCAGCCCCGCATGTTCCATAGCTGAACCTAAGCTGCCTTGTATCAACTCACCTGACCCAGCGGTAAATAACATGCACCGGGCATACCGAAGACGCAGGCAGCGTGGCTGAAGGCGGAGAACGGAAAGGAGCAAATGCCGGGACACGTATATTGTTACAAGACAGCTCAGGCTCAGCTTTCAGCCACGGAAGTAGTCAGCAGGAGACCATCTGAGGGGTCTAGTGGAGCGGGGGCCACAGGGTATGATTTTGCTTGCTTTGGGGGCATGGGGACATGGGGACTTTTGCCCTGAGGCCCCCGCGTGGCTCACACCAGCCCCATCTGTGGGAATCAGTCCCGGAACCCTACACTTTAATTCCCACACAGGCGCAACTGATGGGCCTATGTTTACCTCAACGATTGCAGAGTCGATACTGGCTTGTAGAGCGATGAAGCCCCTCATCCAGTAATATGTCGGATAACAGTGGTAATCAGACTTTCTTGCACAGTAACCTAGAAAACACAGAAAACTGAAAATCAGAATTTAATAAGTCAAGGACAGAAAATAGGTCACAGATCATATGCGGCACAATCCCTTTTCCAATGCAATTGTAATGAATAGCGGAGATGCCGCCGCGCGGTCTGGCGGCGGGGCGGCTGTCTCCGCGTTCAGACCGGCGGTTTCCGCACAGCAGCATGTGTCTGGTTTGCCTGGGCCTTCTAGTGCACACAGATGGAGAGCTACGCGCGCGCACGCGCTAGAAGACAGGACCTTTATGCCAGCAGGAGAGGTATCCGCTGATCAGGACGATCAGCTGATCCCAGCAGAACTCCTGATTGGCTGAGTGGCTGGGGGCGGCGCTGCGGAGAGCTGTAGTATATATAGATCTTGCTTGTCAGTTGCTGGTTGTCTGCCGTTGCGAATACTTACGTGTGAGCACTCAGACCTCAGTCAGATCCTACAGTGTGTTAGAACCAGCAGGGGCGTAGCAATAGGGGGTGCAGCGGTAGCGACCGCATCGGGGCCCTTGGGCCAGAGGGGCCCCGAAGGGCCCACCCTCAACTACAGTATTAGCTCTCTATTGGTCCTGTGATCATAATAATCACTTCTATAGATACTTTGAATAGTGGTAATCATTAATAAACTGATCCCCATCCCCTTCTTGCACCTCTGACACTGTAGTTGCCATTGGCAGATTTTGGTGCGCCGTATCAATTGTTATATATAGAGTGCTTGGGGGGCCCCATTGTAAAACTTGCATCGGGGCCCACAGCTCCTTAGCTACGCCACTGAGAACCAGGTGGACCTGGGAATTCACACTTAGCCAGATTCCACTCTTGTTATTTACTGTGTTATACTCTAGACCAGTTCCAGGGTGTTGAGACCAAGGACCTCACACCCAAGCTTAGGATTACTGTGTCATTGCTGTGTTATACTTTAGACCAGTTCCAGGGTGTTGAGACCAAGGACCTCACACCCAAGCTTAGGATTACTGTGTCATTGCTGTGTTATACTTTACACCAGTTTCAGGGTGTTGAGACCAAGGACCTCGCACCCAAGCATAGGATACTGTGTTATTCTTCAGACTAGTTCCCGGGTGTCGAGACCAAGGACCTCACACCTCAGACTAGGATTGTGCTTGATATCTGTTATTACCTTTTGCTCTGTCGACCTCTCTCTTGCTTTCTGATTCGGTACCTCTGCCTATCTGCCTACCAGTTGCCAACCTTGCCTGTACCCGGTTACCGAATCAGCCTTCTGTCTTTGTACCTTATCTGCTCGTGTGTTGCCGACCTGGCCTGCCCGACCCTTCTGGCTGTCACTCATCCCTCGAGTGTTCAGTCTGTCTGTACTACCTGTGACACTATTCCACCAAGTGTCAGTTAGCTGCAAGGACCTCCTGCTCCTCAGAGAGTCCTTCCTGCAGTGCAGCCAGTGGCCTCTATCCCATAGGAGTCCCCTGGCTGCAGTACAGTCTGATTTCCAGTTTACCAGGGAATCACTGGCTGCAAGATTATCTCTATCCCCTTCTCTTAAAGAGATAGTCCCTGCACAACCAAGGGCCACCTGCTCCTCAGGTGGTCTTTGGCCGAAGTTATCTGTGTCTCCCGCTCCACGGGAGATAGCCTACAGTTGCACCAAACACTTACACTTTATTAGGTCTCCAGAGGTTAATCATACTTGTATTATTGGTGATTCTGCAGATCATCCATAATCAGGTATACATCTGTATTATTGATGATTCTGCAGTTCATCAATGATCAGATTCTCTCTGTGTGCTGACACCTATCGTTACAGAACGGCAGACCAAGAAAACAAAATGGACGCACTCAACAGCCGTATTGATGGACTAACCACCTCGGTGGAGAATTTCATCAGGGTGTTGGATGGCCAACAGACCCAGATTACCGCTTTGTCTGGGTCCATACAAGTCCTCCAAACGGCTGTGAATGCAGTGCGATCTCCTCCAGTTACAGACTTGCGTATGTCTGTACCCAAAAGGTTTTCTGGCCATAGATCTGACTTTCAGAACTTTAGAAATCGAGTATTGTCTTATTTTGAGTTGAGACCCAATTTATCGGGAACTGAGGCACAGAGAATTACTTTTATTAAGACCCTTTTGTCAAGGGACTCACAAACATGGGCATATAGCCTCCAGGCAGGGCATGAGGCTTTGTCATCAGTTGTGGAATTTTTTAAGGCTATGGCCATAATTTATGATGATCCGGACATTGCTTCCACCGCTGAGCGGAAGCTTAAGACTTTACGTCAGGGTAAAGATCCGGTAGAAGTTTACGCAGCTGAGTTCAGGAAGTGGGCTGTGTCAGCTAGGTGGGGGTCATTCGCATTGTTAGACTGTTTCCTATCAGGTTTATCAGATGCAGTTTCTGATTTGATGTTGGGACACCCTGAACCAAAATCTATCGATGAGGCAATCTCTTTAGCAGTACGGGTTGATCGCCGTTTACGCTATCAAAAACAAACCCGGGGTAAGAATACTGTAAGATATGTCTCCTACGCCTCTCCTCCACCCGTGTCACCTCCACCAGAGCCAATGCAAATTGGACATTCAAGATTGACACGGGTGGAAAAGAATCGCAGGAAAACAGAACAACTCTGTTTGTACTGTGCAGAGGAGGGTCATAAGGTACAGAATTGTCCTAAAAAGTCGGGAAACGCTGCCGCCTAGGTGTAGTCAGAGGTAATACCCTAGGCGCGCAGTTATTACCTCTAAACAATAATCGTCTACTTCTTCCCTGCTCTATCAAATGGGAGGGTCAGACTGTTCCCACTGAAGCTTTTCTAGACTCTGGTTCAGCGGCTAACTTTATAGACTACGAGTTTGCAAAGAATTTGGGGATTCCCTTACTCCCGTTGGACCAACAGCTCTTGGTCACTGCGGTAGATGACTCTCCTCTGCAAAGTAGACAACCCCTTTCTCGGACCCCTGAGTTGATATTCAATGTTGGGGTGCTACACAAAGAGAGTCTACAGTTTCTGGTCCTGCGTATGGCAACCTCCACCATTATATTTGGCATGCCATGGTTACAACTTCACTCCCCTCAGATTGACTGGGCTTCAGGTCAGCTAACGAGCTGGTCTACCCATTGTCATCATCACTGTTTAGCGAAAGTAACCGTAGGAAACACCAAGATTCAGGTTAAAGGTGTGCCAACTCAGTACGCAGAGTTTGCTGACGTATTCTGTCCCAAATCAGCAGATAAACTTCCCCCCCACCATACCTTCGACTTTCCCATCGATTTAAGATCTGGTTGTATGCCTCCAAGGGGTCACCTCTATAATCTATCTGGGCCTGAGAAACTGGCAATGCAGGAATACATCAAAGAGAACTTGGCCAAGGGTTTCATCCGTCCCTCTTGTTCACCAGCAGGGGCAGGATTCTTTTTCGTAAAAAAAAAGATGGAGGCCTTCGTCCCTGCATTGATTATCGAGGCTTGAACAAGATTACAGTGAAAAATCGTTATCCATTACCCTTGATTGATGATTTATTCACTCAGGTTACCAACGCCAAGATTTTCTCTAAACTCGATTTAAGAGGCGCATACAACCTAGTTCGAATTAGAGATGGTGACGAATGGAAGACTGACTTCAACACACCCGACGGGCACTACGAGTATCTGGTGATGCCCTTCGTGTTGTGTAACGCCCGGCCGTCTTCCAGGAGTTGATTAATGAGGCATTCAGGGAGGTGTTAGGGAAGTTCGTCTTAGTATATCTGGACGACATACTGATCTTCTCTTCCAATCTGTTGGAACATCGATAACATGTCAAGTTTGTGTTAGGGAAGTTAAGACAGAATTTGCTTTACGCTAAATCGGAAAAATGTCTCTTCGAGGTAACCTCGGTTGCCTTCTTGGGGTACATTATCTCTACGTCTGGCCTCTCCATGGATCCTGGAAAAGTCTCTGCTGTTTTGGAGTGGCCTCAGCCTGTGGGACTAAAGGCACTCCAAAGATTTTTGGGCTTTGTCAACTACTGCAGGAGATTTATAAAGGGGTACTCAGGGACGGATCTAGGGGGGGGCAAGCGGGTCTCTTGCCCCAGGCGCAGTTTGTTGAATTCTTAAAAAGGCGGCAAAATTTGGATGGGGAATGGCAGTTTAGGCGCCAAAACCTGACCTCGCCCCAGGCGCAACTTGGGGCAACTTGGTCTAGATCCGTCCCTGTTTACTCCTCAGTGGTCTCGCCTCTCACTAGTCTCACCAAGAAGGGTGCTGATACTTACCACTGGTCAGCAGAGGCACATTCTGCTTTCTCTACACTGAAAAAACTGTTCTGTTCTGCACCCATTTTAAGACATTTGGATGTCACCTTCCCCTTTATCGTGGAGGTTGATGCCTCAGAGGTTGGGGTGGGGCTGTATTGTCCCAGCGCTCTGGTTTGCAGGGCAAACTCCACCCATGCGCCTACTTTTCTCGTAGGTTTTCACCCGCAGAGAAAAACTACGATATTGGCAACCGGGAGCTTTTAGCTATTAAATTAGCTTTTGAAGAGTGGCGACATTGGCTAGAAGGTGCAGAGCATACTATCACAGTTTATACAGATCATAAAAACCTGGAGTACATAGAGGGCGCCAAGAGACTTAGCCCTCGTCAGGCCCGGTGGTCTTTGTTCTTTTCAAGATTCAGATTTGTTATAACGAAAATTGCGCAAAAGGTGGATCAGCGCAACACCAGGCCGCCTCCGAATGGCCTCCAATCAGAGATGCGCTGAGCCCCCCCAGGAACTACAAACGCACCTTGAACCCAAACAGAAGCTCTGCATATACACCAAAAGCATGGCTGTTAAGTGGGAGCAGCTGACCAAAAATGAATTAAATTAGTACATAGCAAGGAAATAAGCAGCGCTACTTAAAAACAGACTAGTGCCTACCTGCAAAAGAGTGCAAGCCCCACTTGTGGGGTCGAATACACACCGAGCATACACATGACCTGTCTACCACTGGAGGATGTTGGTTTCCTGTAACAGCTTGCATGCAGCCTATTAAGTACTCGTCCCTCCCACTGCGAAGAAGTCAATCCTCCATGGGAGGGGCCTAACACTAACTAAATCCTAACCTATGTATATGCATAGCCTGGGTGCGCTACCAAGTAAAATTGAAAAATCGGAAATTGCGCAAAAGGTGGATCAGAGCAACACCAGGCCGCCTCCGAATGGCCTCCAATCAGAGATGCGCTGAGCCCCCCCAGGAACTACAAACGCACCCTGAACCCAAACAGAAGCTCTGCATATATTATTATTATTATTTATTGTATTTATAAAGCGCCAACATATTACGCAGCGCTGAACATTTAATTTAGGTTACAGACAATATTTAGGGGTGACATACAGCAATATGACAATACAGGAATAATAGAAAACCAGATCACAGAGCACAGTATGAGTACAAGGTAATGCTTAGTCAGTCACTGGATTGAGCATGGAGATTAGGCAAGTTAGGTTCACTCAGATGCATAGCATGGGTTCACAGTAATGGAGGTGCATGATCAGGTAGGAAACAAAAGGAGGAGGACCCTGCCCAAAGGCTTACAATCTAGAGGGAGAGGTAAGGACACGAACGGTAGGGGACCAGAGTAGTGATGCTCAAATACCCCTTTTTAAAATTCGAGTTTGGTCGAATTCGAATAGTAAATTATTCGAGGTCAGTCGAATATTCGAGTCGAATAATTTTTACTATTCGATTCGACCTCGGACTTCGAGCTCACTATTCGAGTCGGTATTCGAGCTCACTATTCGAGCTGACTATTCGAATTGGCCTTAAATAGCTTCCAACACTTGTTTTGAGGGTGAATGATGCAAGAAACATCTTTTTTTCCAAGTACCAACAGCAAGTGATTATGTGGGGATGTTCCTTTAAAAAAAAATGTGGAAAGAGAAGTTGTGTCCTTAATTTTGTTCAGTAGTGTTACTGTATATACTTGTTCTTCTTCTTCTTTATCTTTCTTCTTCTTCTTCTAGATCTTCTTCTTCTAGATCTTCTTCTTCTATATCTTCTTCTTCTTCTTCTTCTATATTGTCTTCTTCTTCTTCTTCTTCTTCTTCTTCATCTTCTTCTTCATCATCTTCTTCTTCTTCTTCTTCTTCATCATCTTCTTCTTCTTCTTCTTCTTCATCATCTTCTTCTTCATCTTCTTCTTCTTCTTCATCTTCTTCTTCTTCTTCATCTTCATCTTCTTCATCTTCTTCTTCTTCTTCTTCTTCTTCTTCATCTTCTTCTTCTTCTTCTTCATCTTCTTCTTCTTCATCTTCTTCTTCTTCTTCTTCTTCATCTTCTGCATCATCTTCTTCATCTTCTTCTTCTTCTTCTTCATCTTCTTCTTCTTCATCTTCTTCTTCTTCATCTTCTTCATCTTCTTCATCTTCTTCTTCTTTTTCATCTTCTTCTTCATCATCTTCTTCATCTTCTTCTTCATCTTCTTCTTCATCTTCATCTTCTCCTTCTCCTTCTTTTTCAATATCGTCTTCTTCTTCTTCACGTATTTCTCTTTTCAATTTTTTTTTTAAAGAAATGCAGCTATTTTTGAGCGTAACAAATAGCTGGTGGGCGCACGCATGTTGGAAGCGCCATTGTATGTGCTCCCTGGCAGTGGAAACACAAAGACAGCAGGAGGTAAATTCAGCAGCAGGAGGAGGAGGATGAGTGTGTGGCAGCAGGCAGTCAATGAGGCAGGCAGCTCGCCGTGACATAATAGCCCTGGTACCTAGCGGTGATACCAGGGCTGTAAATAAACACAACTGGAGGTCCCAGACAGCGGTCGTGCAGCCCACATTGTGTCCAATACACAACTGGGACAACACAGTTTTCAACCCGGGCACCTCAGAAAAATTAAACCTTTTTTTTTTTTTAATGGTTTGTTTGGTTTTGGTTTTGCAACCAATATAGCTATTGTTTGACGTAATAGCTGGTGGCAGAGTGGCAGCAGAAGGTAATTCTGTGTACCCTGGCAGTGGGAAACACAGACAGACAGCAACAGCAGCAGGAGGAATGGAGGAGTAATGTGAGCAGCTATTGTTTGACGTAATAGCTGGTGGCAGAGTGGCAGCAGAAGGTAAATCATCTGTGTAGTGTACCCTGGCAGTGGGAAACACAGACAGACAGCAGCAGCAGCAGCAGCAGCAGGAGGAGGTATGGAGGAGTAGTGTGAGTGTGGCAGCAGGTAGGCAGCGTGACATAATAGCCCTGGTACCTAGCGGTGATACCAGGGCTGTAAATAAACACAACAGGAGGTCCCAGACAGCGGTCGTGCAGCCCACATTGTGTCCAATACACAACTGGGACAACACAGTTTTCAACCCGGGCACCTCAGAAAAATTAAACCTTTTTTTTTTTTTTAATGGTTTGTTTGGTTTTGGTTTTGCAACCAATATAGCTATTGTTTGACGTAATAGCTGGTGGCAGAGTGGCAGCAGAAGAAGGTAATTCTGTGTACCCTGGCAGTGGGAAACACAGACAGACAGCAGCAGCAGGAGGAGGAATGGAGGAGTAGGCGAGCAGCTATTGTTTGACGTAATAGCTGGTGGCAGAGTGGCAGCAGAAGGTAAATCATCTGTGTACCCTGGCAGTGGGAAACACAGACAGACAGCAGCAGCAGCAGCAGGAGGAGGTATGGAGGAGCAGTGTGAGTGTGGCAGCAGGTAGGCAGCGTGACATAATAGCCCTGGTACCTAGCGGTGATACCAGGGCTGTAAATAAACACAACAGGAGGTCCCAGACAGCGGTCGTGCAGCCCACATTGTGTCCAATACACAACTGGGACAACACAGTTTTCAACCCGGGCACCTCAGAAAAATTAAACCTTTTTTTTTTTTATGGTTTTTTGGTTTTTGGTTTTACAACCAATATAGCTATTGTTTGACGTAATAGCTGGTGGCAGAGTGGCAGCAGAAGAAGGTAATTCTGTGTACCCTGGCAGTGGGAAACACAGACAGACAGCAGAAGGGCAGTACACAGCAGCCCACTGTAGGTGTAAAATGTGTGGCTGCAGGCGACGTAATAGTCAAAGTGAACCAGGCTGGCTTAGTGAGCAGGAGCCAGGAGGTGGTAAAGGGTGGTAAGGCACATTAACGATGGTTCCGGCAGCCAGTTCATGTCCCCCTCTCGCCGACAACAGGGGCCAGGAACTCGCCTTCCACCCACGCCTGGTTCATCTTGAGAAACGTCAGTCTGTCCACAGACTTGTGAGACAGACGTGAGCGTTTCTCGGTGACCACGCCACCAGCTGCACTGAAGCAGCGCTCGGACAGCACGCTGGAAGGGGGGCAGGACAGCACTTCCAGGGCGTACTGCGCCAGCTCGCTCCAGATCTCCATGCGCTTGACCCAATACTCCATGGGATCAACAGGGGCATCGCTGTCAAGCCCGCTGTACGACCCCATGTAGTCAGCCACCATGCGGGTCAGGCGCTGGCTGTGACCGGAGGAGGATGCTGCTGCATGCATCTCCTCTCTAGTCACTGCTGCCGGAGCCTCTACAGTCCTGTAGAGCTCGTGGCTGAGAGACAGCAGGTCTGTGGGGCGCTTGCTGCTGCTGGATGCAGGCACCTGCTGCTGCCTCTGTGCTGGCTGCTGGACAGTGGGGGTGGAAGGCTGGGGGAAGGCTTCCTCCAAGCGCTCAACAAGGGCCTGCTGCAAGCTCCTTATTTGTTGCGCTGGGTCTCCTCCTGCAGGCGGCAGGAACTGGCTCAACTTCCCCTTGAGGCGTGGGTCCAACATCATGCTGATCCAGATGTCCTCCCTCTGCTTCATCTGGATCACCCTGGGGTCTCTGCGCAGGCATGTCAGCATGTGCGCTGCCATTGGGAAGAGGCGGGCCACGTCTGCTGGCACATCGACGGCAGTGCTGCTGTCCTCATCCTCCTCCTCTGCCTCGTCAGCCTCATCCTCTCTCCACCCCCGCACCAACTCAGCTGCACTGTGCTGCTCCCCCTCATCAGCAGCAAGGTCAGGGACCTCCACCAAGTCCTCCTCCTCCTCCCCCTCAGAGGTGGACTGTGCAGCTGCTTGCCGCTCCTGCTGGTCCAAGGCTGCCGCTCCCTGTTCCAGCAAAGCATCGAGGGCCCTGTTCAGCAGACAAACCAGGGGCACCCACTCGCAGACCATAGCATGGTCCCTGCTCACCATGTTAGTGGCCTGCAGAAAGGGAGCCAGCACTAAGCACACCTGCTGCATGTGCCTCCAGTCATCATCGGGGACGATGGACGGGATGTTGCTGGTCTTGTCCCTTCTCTGAGCGGCGGAAACAGTGGCCAGGGCAAGGTACTGTTTGACAGCGCGCTTCTGTTCAACCAGACGCTCCAACATCGCCAGGGTGGAGTTCCAGCGAGTCGGAACGTCAAGGATCAGCCGATGGCGTGGCAGATCCAGCTCCTTTTGCACGTCTTCCAGGCTCGCACAGGCTGCAGCCGAGCGCCGGAAGTGACGCACAACGTTCCTTGCCGTTTCCAGCAGTTCGCCCATCCCCTGGTAGGTGCGCAAGAACTTCTGCACTACCAGGTTCAGCACGTGGGCAAGACAAGGGATGTGGTTCAGGTTTCCCCTGTCTATTGCGGCAACCAGATTGGCCCCATTGTCGGCCACCACCTCTCCGACTCTGAGGCCTCTGGGGGTCAGCCAAATCCTCTCCTGCTCCTGGAGTTTGGCCAACACATGGGTTGCCGTCAGCTTGGTCTTCCCAAGGCTGACCAAGTGCAGCAGCGCTTGGCAGTGGCGGGCCTTCACGCTGCTGCTGAGGCGGGGGGTTTGGCCAGGTGTGCCGGAGGATGGCAGAGGATCGGAGGAACCTGCTGCAGTTCCCCTGACCCTGCGGGGTGGCACCACCCACTGTGTTGCTGCTGCTGCTGTGCCCGCTGCTGCTCTCCCATCCTCACCCCCTTCCACCAAGCTGACCCAGTGGACAGTGAAGGACAGGTAGCGGCCTGTCCCGAAGCGGCTGCTCTAGGAGTCCATGGTGACGTGGACCCTTTCACCAACCGCGTGCTCCAGCCCTCGCTCCACATTGGCCATCACAAAGCGGTGCAGTGCAGGAATGGCCTTGCGGGCAAAGAAGTGTCTGCTGGGGAGCTGCCAGTCTGGGGCTGCGCAAGCAAGCAGCGCACGAATGTCGCTCCCCTCCTGCACGAGCGTGTACGGCAGGAGTTGGGAGCACATGGCCCGTGCCAGCAAGCCGTTCAGCTGCCGCACGCGACGGCTGCTGGGAGGCAGAGCCCTAACCACCCCCTGGAAGGACTCGCTCAAAAGGCTCTGGCGTGGCCTTTTGCTGACACGGGAATCAGCAGACACAGCAGAGGAGGCCACTGAGGACTGGCTGCCAGAACAGGCCTCAGTGTCGGCGGCAGGAGTTGCAGAGGGGGGAGGAGCAGTGCGTTTCCGCACTCCTGCTGGTGCTGCTGGAGGAGCAGGAGGGCGGGTGGCTGCTGTTGCTGCTGCTGCTGCTGAAGGCTGTGCAGTGATGGGTGTGGTGCCACTGCCAGCAGCAGATGCCTTCAGCCTCTGGAACTCCTCATGCTGGTGGAAATGTTTAGCCGCAAGGTGGTTGATGAGCGAGCTGGTGCTGAACTTTAAGGGGTCTGCACCTCTGCTCAACTTCCGCTGACAGTGGTTGCAAGTGGCGTACTTGCTGTACACAGTGGGCATGGTGAAAAACCGCCAGATTGGTGACAGAAACTTCCCCCTACGGCATGGAAGCGCTGCTGCCTGTCTCCCTGTGGTGGTTGGGGGGGGGGGCTTGGGTGCGGCTGGTGGTGGTACTGGCTGATGCTGCTGCTGCTGCTGCTGAGCCTGAGACACCAGCAGGCTGTGGGACGCTGCCAATGCTTGCAATGATGCGCCTCCTTGCAAGGCCCACAAGCGCATCCTCCTCCTCCTCCTCAGAGCTGCTGAGGACGACATCCCCTGGAGGTGGTGGCACCCAGTCTCTGTCTGTCACCGGGTCATCATCATCATGCCCCTCCTGAAACATGTCCTGCTGGGATGATGACCCCCCAAACTCCTCTCCTGATGCATGGATGGGACGCTTGACTGTCGCCACAGTCTTGCTGTCCAATCCCTCCTCCCCCAAAGTGCCCATCAGCATCTCCTCCTCAAAATCGCCAACAACAGCAGACAATACCCTGATGGTGCCTGGGGTAAAAAGACTGCTGAGTGACAGGTCGGCGACTGATGGTGAACTGGCCTCCTCCCCAGGCCCTGCTGGGCGGCTGCTGCGAACAGGGGTGGTGGTGGTGGTGGTGGTGGTGGTGGTGAGGGTGGAGGCCTCGGATGCAGAGCTGATGGCGGGCTGCTCATCCTCCGTCATGAGTTGCACCACAGTGTCTGCATCCTTTTCCTCAATGGGACGTTTCCGACCCGGCTGGAGGAAAATGGGAGCAGGTGCTACACGCTGCTGCTGCTGTGTCTCTGCAGCGTGAGTTGCAGATGCTCCTGCTGGGCGGCGCCCAAGGCGTCCACGGCCAGTGGCTATGGGAGGAATGTTAGCCACTGACGCTGCTGCTGCTGCTGCGGAACTGTGCATGGTGGCGCGCCCGCGGCCGCGGCTTGCCACAATGCTGCTCCCTCTCCTCCTGATTCCCTTGCTGCCCTTCCCCTTGCCCAAACCGCGCTGGCTGCCACTTCCAGACATCTTCAATGTTTTGGGCGTATAGACAAAAGTTTTTTAAAAGGGCGGGTGAAAAGTGGGGTACTTTAATGGAGTGGGTTGGTTGGTGAGGTGACTGAGTGAGTGTCCCCTAGTACAGTAAGTAAGTAGTAACAGTCAGGAAGTACAACTAGCAGTTACAATAATCAGTAGTAATCACAAGTAAATTTAGTGTGTGTACACTCAGACAGTGAGTGCACGCACGCAGGAGCTAGTAGCCTATGAACACAGTGACTGAGTGTCCTAGACTCCTAGTACAGTAAGAGTAAGTAGTAACAGTAAGTAGAACTAACTAATTACAATAATCAATCAGCGATCAGAAGGAAATGGAGTGTGGGTGTGTGTACACTCAGACAGTGAGTGCACGCACGCAGGAGCTAGTAGCCTATGAACACAGTGACTGAGTGTCCTAGACTCCTAGTACAGTAAGAGTAAGTAGTAACAGTAAGTAGAACTAACTAATTACAATAATCAATCAGCGATCAGAAGGAAATAGAGTGTGGGTGGTGTGTGTACACTCAGACAGTGAGTGCACGCACGCAGGAGCTAGTAGCCTATGAACACAGTGACTGAGTGTCCTAGACTCCTAGTACAGTAAGAGTAAGTAGTAACAGTAAGTAGAACTAACTAATTACAATAATCAATCAGCGATCAGAAGGAAATGGAGTGTGGGTGTGTGTACACTCAGACAGTGAGTGCACGCACGCAGGAGCTAGTAGCCTATGAACAGTGACTGAGTGTCCTAGACTCCTAGTACAGCAAGAGTAATTAGTAACAGTAAGTAGAACTAACTAATTACAATAATCAATCAGCGATCAGAAGGAAATAGAGTGTGTGTTGTGTGTGTACACTCAGACAGTGAGTGCACGCACGCAGGAGCTAGTAGCCTATGAACACAGTGACTGAGTGTCCTAGACTCCTAGTACAGTAAGAGTAAGTAGTAACAGTAAGTAAGTAGAACTAACTAATTACGATAATCAATCAGCGATCAGAAGGAAATAGAGTGTGTGTTGTGTGTGTACACTCAGACAGTGAGTGCACGCACGCAGGAGCTAGTAGCCTATGAACACAGTGACTGAGTGTCCTAGACTCCTAGTACAGTAAGAGTAAGTAGTAACAGTAAGTAGAACTAACTAATTACAATAATCAATCAGCGATCAGAAGGAAATGGAGTGTGGGTGTGTGTACACTCAGACAGTGAGTGCACGCACGCAGGAGCTAGTAGCCTATGAACACAGTGACTGAGTGTCCTAGACTCCTAGTACAGTAAGAGTAAGTAGTAACAGTAAGTAGAACTAACTAATTACAATAATCAATCAGCGATCAGAAGGAAATAGAGTGTGGGTGGTGTGTGTACACTCAGACAGTGAGTGCACGCACGCAGGAGCTAGTAGCCTATGAACACAGTGACTGAGTGTCCTAGACTCCTAGTACAGTAAGAGTAAGTAGTAACAGTAAGTACAACTAACTAATTACGATAATCAATCAGCGATCAGAAGGAAATAGAGTGTGTGTTGTGTGTGTACACTCAGACAGTGAGTGCACGCACGCAGGAGCTAGTAGCCTATGAACACAGTGACTGAGTGTCCTAGACTCCTAGTACAGTAAGAGTAAGTAGTAACAGTAAGTAGAACTAACTAATTACAATAATCAATCAGCGATCAGAAGGAAATGGAGTGTGGGTGTGTGTACACTCAGACAGTGAGTGCACGCACGCAGGAGCTAGTAGCCTATGAACACAGTGACTGAGTGTCCTAGACTCCTAGTACAGTAAGAGTAAGTAGTAACAGTAAGTACAACTAACTAATTACGATAATCAATCAGCGATCAGAAGGAAATGGAGTGTGGGTGTGTGTACACTCAGACAGTGAGTGCACGCACGCAGGAGCTAGTAGCCTATGAACAGTGACTGAGTGTCCTAGACTCCTAGTACAGCAAGAGTAATTAGTAACAGTAAGTAGAACTAACTAATTACAATAATCAATTAGCGATCAGAAGGAAATAGAGTGTGGGTTGTGTGTGTACACTCAGACAGTGAGTGCACGCACGCAGGAGCTAGTAGCCTATGAACACAGTGACTGAGTGTCCTAGACTCCTAGTACAGTAAGAGTAAGTAGTAACAATAAGTAAGTAGAACTAACTAATTACGATAATCAATCAGCGATCAGAAGGAAATAGAGTGTGTGTTGTGTGTGTACACTCAGACAGTGAGTGCACGCATGCAGGAGCTAGTAGCCTATGGACAGTGACTGAGTGTCCTAGACTCCTAGTACAGTAAGAGTAAGTAGTAACAGTAAGTACAACTAACTAATTACGATAATCAATCAGCGATCAGAAGGAAATAGAGTGTGTGTTGTGTGTGTACACTCAGACAGTGAGTGCAGTGCGCACACGCAGGAGCTAGTAGCCTATATGAACAGTGACAGTGAGTGTCCCTACGGGTACAGTAAGAGTAAGTAGTAAGTAAGTACAACTAACTAACAATAATCTATCAGTAATCAGAAGGAAATAGAGTGTGTGTACACACAGACAGTGAGTGAGTGCACACACGCAGGAGCTAGCTAGTAGCCTATAAACAGTGACAGTCAGTGAGTGTCCTACTCCTAGTACAGTATAACTACAATACTATTAGTAAAGGACAGCAGAAATACTGGTATAGATGAGAGAAATAAACAGAGGACAGCTGCCCACAGAGGCAAGGCCCCCCTGAGGCCTAAACCTGTAAGCTTGCAGCAGCTGCCTGTCTCTAATGTAACACACAAGCTACTAACTAAAATACAATGTCTAAATAACTAACAACAATATAGGTGTGTATAGGAGGTGTATGTGAGCAAAAACGCTAGGTAAATGACCACAATAGAGCTCTTGCTAAGCCAAAGCACAAAGGAGCAACTCTCTCTCTGTACAAGTCTCAGGCAAGCACGGAGAAACGGAACATGGCGGCCGCTATTTATAGGGTAGGGGCTGGCCAGGGTCCCCCTCTGTGATTGGCTGCCGTCAGAGGGCCTGGGAGCCCTCTGATTGGCTCTAAGGACATCAATCTGGGCTATGACGCTATTCGAGCTCGGTACCGAGCTCGAATAGCGCCGGGTTGCTCGAATAGCTCGAATAGTGAATGGGCTATTCGAGTGTACTCGGATAGCCCATTCGAATAGCTCCAGCTATTCGGAGCTCGAATATCGAGCTCGAATAGCTGAAAAAGAGCTCGAATATTCGAGCTACTCGAATATTCGAGCTCTGCTGAGCACCACTAGACCAGAGTTCAGCTGTAGGTTTAGAGCACTTGTGAGGGGTAGTAGGCCAGAGTGAAAAGGTGAGTTTTGAGGGCTTTCTTGAAGATGTTGAAGGAGGGGGAGTCCCTAATGGGTGGAGGTAGGGAGTTCCATAGTGTTGGAGCAGCTCTTGAGAAGTCCTGGAGGCGTGCATGGGACTGGGTGATGCGGGGGGCGGTTAGGTGAAGTTCATTGGAAGAGCGGAGTGAGCGGCTAGGTGTGTACCTCTGAGTAAGATCGGAAATGTAGGTTGGACAGGTTTTGTGGACAGATTTGTAGGTCAGACACAGTATCTTGTATTTGATTCTGGACTGGATAGGAAGCCAGTGGAGGGATTCTAGGAGGGGATCTGCCGTGGTGGAGCGATGGGAGCAGTGGATAATTCTGGCTGCCGCATTCATGATGGACTGCAGTGGGGCTGTTCGGGTCATAGGGAGACCAGACAGCAGGGCATTGCAGTAGTCAAGGCGGGAAATTATGAGGGCATGGATGAGGAGTTTGGTGGTGGCAGAGGTCAGGAAAGGGCGAATCTTATAGATTTTACGAAGGTGGAAGTTGCAGGACTTTGTGAGAATTTGGATGTGGGAAGTGAAGGAGAGTGCGGAGTCCAGGGTGACACCCAGACAACGGGCTTGAGAGGTAGGGCGAATGGTAGTGTGGTTAACAGTGACATGCACATCTGGGAGGTTCGTGGATGGCTGGGGTGGGAAGATCATAAATTCCGTTTTGTCTAGATTTAGTTTCAGGAACCTAGCGGACATCCAGGAGGAGATGGCTGATAGGCAGGAGGAGACCTTGTCCATGGTAGTGGTGGATATGTCAAGGGTGTGGAGGTAGATCTGGGTGTCATCTGCATACAGATGATAGTTAAAACCCATGGAGGAGATAACCTTGCCAATGGAGGATGTGTATAGGGTGAACAGTAGGGGGCCAAGGACCGAACCTTGGGGGACTCCCACCGAGAGGTGGTTGGGGGTGGACGAGGACTCATTGAAGGCGGTCAGGAAGGAACGGTTGGAGAGGTAGGATGAAAGCCAGGACAGGGCGAGATCGTGAATGCCCAAGGACTGGAGGGACTGGAGGAGTAGGGGATGATCTACTGTGTCAAAAGCTGCTGAAAGGTCAAGGAGGAGGAGAATGGAGTATTTACCTTCAGCTTTAGCTAAGGCAAGGTCATTGACCACTTTGGTGAGAGCAGTTTCGGTTGAGTGGGCAGGCCGAAATCCAGATTGCAGTGGGTCTAGGATTGAGTTGGCATTGAGGTACTGGGTCAGGCGTTTGTGAACCAGACGCTCCAGGAGTTTTGAGGCAAAGGGGAGGAGGGAGATAGGACGGTAGTTGGAGGGTAGCGAGGGGTCGAGGGAGGGTTTCTTGAGCAGGGGTAGTACAGTGGCCTGCTTGAAGTCTGAGGGGAAGGTGCCTGTGGATAGGGAGAGGTTGAACAGGGTAGTGAGGACTGGGGCCAATTCCGTGAAGTGAGGCTGTTAAGTGGGAGCAGCTGACCAAAAACAAATTAAATTAGTACATAGCAAGGAAATGAGCAGCGCTACTTAAAAACAGACTAGTGCCTACCTGCAAAAGAGTGCAAGCCCCACTTGTGGGGTCGAATACACACCGAGCATACTCATGACCTGTCTACCACTGGAGGATGTTGGTTTCCTGTAGCAGCTTGCATGCAACCTATTAAGTACTAGTCCCTCCCACTTCGCAGATTGTTTCGTTTGTCATATCCTTCCTGTGATATGCGAACTTCACAGGTTTTTCCTGTCCTACTTTTGATCTTTGCAGATTTCAAACACTCAAACGCTTCCAGCACAATATTCAGACCACAGGTAAAATTGTATCTTAACACACACACATCAAAAGATTTCTTCCTGGCTGTCATTTGTAAATTCCAAGGCTTTTCCTGTCCCACTTTGAACTTTGCAGACTCAATTAGTCCGACTGTATTTTGGCCAACAGGTACCTGTTTACATGAATACAAAGTTCAAAGCAATGCAACACCTTTGCAGGATGCAGGACAAAAGAGAGGTCATTATCTAGTTACATAAGGAACTCCCATTACCAGCTTCCAACTTCCAGAGGACTGAATGCAGGCTCAAAGTACTTCATATTGTCATACAGACAATCACATCTGAGACAGCAGATCAAAGGTGACTGGCTAGTGGCCTAATGAGCCATTTCCTTGCCCGAAGCTAGCAACTTAAAGTAACAGCTTCCTTCAGCCATACCCATATGACATAATACACAGCAGACATAAAAATGGGAAAATATGGCTTCTGTATTATCCCAACATCATAACTAGCTGCAATATCATGACACCTCCCCTCTTCATGATGGTGCATGGCAGACGATTCCGACGAATCGTCTTCCCAGCGCCTACATTGACGGCCTGACCTGGTGGGGTAACTCCCTAGCATCCTCATGAGGATTCCCCACCTGGCAGTTAGCTCCAGGCGACACGGCTGGAAAAATAGGCTAGGTTGCTGCAATGTGTCATTGCCCCCCGGCAACCTGATGTAACCAACCAGGGGGATGATGGTCCGTGACGTCCGTGGATTCGCGACCATAGAGACAGTGCTGCAGCTGGGGAATGGTTCCGGCAGTCACTACACACACTTTCTCTATAGTGGCAGGAGCTATCTCTCTGTCCCTTTGGGGAATGATTATCTGCCGCTCTGCCTCCTCCACCTCGGACAGCTCTGAGGGAATAACTTTCCAGAACCCTCTCAGCCCGCCCCTCCCAGCCAGTGACCTGCCGGCCAGACCCCTGAGCTCTTCCAGGCTGCTGTCAAATCGAACAGCCCCAGGGAGCTCAGTGCTGCCTGTTGCACATTCCAGGAAGGCTGCAGACGGAGAGGCTCCTGGGCCCTCAGGGCCAGGTTCCGAAGTGGATGTTGCTGACCCAGCAACATTTGCCACTTCAGTGGACAGTCCCTCTGCTGTAGACCCGCTGGCGCTGCTGGTTACCACTGCAGTGGAGGGAGTGTCTGCATCACACATATCATTGCTCATACATTTGATCTCAAAAACATCTGACGGGGAAAGATCTGGCCTGGGGCCGTCTGCCCCTTCAGTGGGCAGTTCATCTGCTGCAGCCCAGCGACCACTGCTGGTTACTCCTGCAGCCAACGGAGTGTCCACATGACACACAGCATTGTGTAGTACATCACATATGACATCAGCATTATCTGCCTTACACATATTGACTTTTAGAACATCGCATACAACATCAACATTATCTGCAGAATTACACACATTGCTACTCAGCACTTCACAAGTAGCATCAATAGTTCCTGCATCGATTACCTCGATAGTCCGTGCGTCATAAATGACATCATCAGTTTCTGCATTTTCTGTATCAACATGTCCCACTCCAGGCCTAGGCACTGGAGACTCACTAGGGCTGGCTCCTAGTAGACAATCCTTAGCCCCTGGAGGCTCATCAGCACCCCCCACTTGCACAGAGTTATCAAACAGTACCTTGCAAGAGTCCTGAAATTCTGCTGGGGAGGCGGGCTCCACGGGAGTTGGGAGTATGCTCATATCGGGCCACTAACCGTCCCAGGTCAGTACCCAACAAAACGTTTGTGGGGATGGCATCAGTTACCCCCACTTTTCTCATTCCACTGCCGGCACCCCAGTCCAGGTGAACCCATGCAGTGGGTATGGCGGGGCTGACACCCACAACTCCTTTGACAGCCATAGTCTTGCCAGGAATGTACTCCTTCGGATTCACAAGCTGCAGGTGTACTAGAGTCACCTCTGCCCCAGTGTTCCTCAGGCCGGTGGTAACGGTATCCCCAACCATGACAGGTTGCAGATTCTCTGCATAGCCAGTGGCATTTCTGGTAGCACACAAAGCAGTTTGGACTTCGCTGGGGTTTGAGGCCTCACTGGATTTCAAAGTACTTCATATTGTCATACAGACAATCACATCTGAGACAACAGATCAAAGGTGACTGGCTAGTGGCGTAATGAGCCATTTCCTTGCCCGAAGCTAGCAACTCAAAGTAACAGCTTCCTTCAGCCATACCCATAAGACATAATACACAGCAGACATAAAAATAGGAAAATATGGCTTCTGTATTATCCTAACATCATAACTAGCTGCGATATCATGACAGTGGGGTCAAAGCTGTAACTTTGATCTCTTAAAGTGGACCCAAATTAAAAATGCAAGATTTCAGAAATAAAATCTATTTTCTAAATTATAATAATAAATAGCACCCTTTTTTCAACTGCATGATGACAAATATAAAATAGTTTAAATTTATTGGAGGAACCCCTCCCTTCCTTTCATATTGCCGGGACAGAATCCGGCAGACTGGTGTAGTAGGAGGTGTTCGGCAAAGGAGGAATTGGTAATGGCTGCCACTAGGGATGGTTGCTGGATTACATGGAATTAAAATTTCCGCGATTCCGGACGGAATTTGGTGAATTGCCATATCACTATGGTGGAATTTCCACGGAAAAATGTGGAATTCCGCGGAATTCTACATAATGCAAATTTTTTTGCCACCAAACTAATTTCTGCTTAAAAATAAGAATTTCTGCTCGACAGGCTTCCCTATCCTTCCCTCCTCCCCTCCTCCTCTTCCGGAGGAGGATCTTGTCTTCCAGGGAATTGTAGGATTTTAAAAAGCCAGCTCACATACATTGGCCAAGAATTGAGGCACAGAGTAACACCTTAAACTGTACACCAGGGCTGCCCAATAGGTTGATCCCGATCTACCGGTAGATTGCGACCACCTTCTCGGTAGATCGCGGGCGCTCGGCCGCGTCTCGTTAAATTTTGCGGCCAGCAGCTCATCATATTTGGCTGCCGGCCGCTGGCCAATAAGGATGCAGGGGAGGAGAGGCGGCGAGGAGAGAGGGAGGAGAGAGGCAGCGCGGCCGCTACGTCATGGCTGGGGCGGTGGCGGGCAGCCTGCAACGTGCGTGCTTGTAACGTGCCCGGCGCCGCCCCCATCCTCTCTCCTCGCCGCGTCTTCTCCCCTGCATCCGTATTGGCCAGCGGCCTGCCTGCCGGAGGTTCCAGGAGTCCAGAGGACCTGGCTAACCTACGCTGCAGGTACATATACCTGGCTAACCTACACTGGGGGCCCATATACCTGGCTAACCTACACTGGGGGCCCATATACCTGGCTAACCTACACTGGGGGCTCATATACCTGGCTAACCTACACTGGGGGCCCATATACCTAGCTAACCTACACTGGGGGCCCACATACCTGGCTAACCTACACTGGGGGCCCATATACCTGGCTAACCTACACTGAGGGCCCGTATACCTGGCTCACCTACACTGATGGCCCATATACCTGGCTAACCTACACTGAGGGCCCATATACCTGGCTAACCTACACTGAGGGCCCATATACCTGGCTAACCTACATGCGCGTGGGGGGGGGGGGTGCTTAGCATTTGAGACGTTGCTAGATCTCTTGGCCTTGGCAAATTTTAATGTAGCTCGCAAGCCGAAAAAGTGTGGGCACCCCTGCTGTACACACTGCTGGAGGTAGATCAGCACACAGTGCCGGCACTAGAGAACAGCGTATACTGTACATACTGTAGGCAGCAGAATTCAGCACACTGCAGCTAGCGTGCCAAAAATATGAGGGTCACTGTAACGATTGTGGAACTTTCTCCGTGATCAGCGCACAACGCGTGCGCTGACACGGCGGAAATCCTCCACAAGCGTATATTTGCAGGCACCCAGCAAAAGGTGCTACGCACTCGTAGAGGGAAAATTCCTGTCGGCAGATGGCGCTGGAGAGTGCAGAGGAACCAATCCTCTGTACCTCCACAAATGCCAGACAGGAATTGTACGAAGCGCAGAACGCAATCGCAAGAGAGGCGATTGCGAATGAGACGAGCAAAGGGACAGGTTGTATGTGTATGCGCCAACCTAGTCGCCACCCCGCGACAGTGCACACACAACAGCAGATATGAAACAGGAACGCGATCGCGAGAGGTGCGATCGCCAGACGTGACACAAGGCAGATCAGAACAGAATACGAGGTTAGCAAAGGCACAGCAAATAATACAATGAGGAGATACGGAAAATAACAAACGCTAGCTAACCGCGAACACCGCACTCATTCGCAACAGTGCACGCGGTTATGCGCGGCCTCCACGTGATAAGCACAATAGAGACAAGCATGCCTAACTAACCATTAACAGACAAACATGAAACAGAGGACGCGAGCACTTGCTTAACGGTTACCTCACCGAGCCTCCAGCAAGCGTAGCAGACAAAACAGACACACGAAAACATGTAAAAATCGCAAAAGGCTTTCCAATCAAAATCGAATTCTTCCAGTAAGGCCCCAAGATCCCAGGAAGCAAATGGGGGTTCAAACAGGCCAGTATCCAAATAATCTCCATATGGGTGGAGTTCAGGAACAAGAACAGATTTTTTAACTGCTTTAATATAGTGTGCGATCCTACCTATAGCAGGATCCACATAAGCTTTGGATTGAGACAAAAAACCAGGAGACAGATCAACATCATTGTTATACTGAATGGTTTTGCACATTTCAGACTTGACAGAAATAACCTCTTTATTTGTGGTTGCTATGGGCAACGGATCTTTCCGCTGGGAAGCCTTCCTAGATCTTTTACGTTTAGACTTAGAGGCTTTGGATGGCTGCTTTTTAAAACCTGAAGTGGCAACTGACACATTGAACTGATTGTCATACTGAAAGGTTTTGCATGGAAGGGAAAGATAAGCTGACTTATCAGCAGCTACACAATCAATCAGAGCAGGTGGTAAGCTAGGCAGTTTAAACCAGTGAGAAAATATCACTGCAAGAAACTGATAGAGATTATCATTCCAAGAATTGTTTTTTAGCACATCATATGCCCAGGTGAACAAATCGTTTTTTAAGAGCACATAGGCAAACAGAAGAGCCGACGTGGACGGATCAGAAATCTGAAAGGTGGGATTCAGACAAAACCTCACACATTCAGAAAGAAATTCCGCCTTGGTCTCTGAATTAAGTATTTTAAAGCTCTTAAAGACACAGGACCCAAACTCGACAAAATCGTACAAATCGGAATTTCCGTCTACACTGGGGTTTTGGGTTGGGCTGTTCATACTGTAACGATTGTGGAACTTTCTCCGTGATCAGCGCACAACACGTGTGCTGACACGGCGGAAATCCTCCACAGCCGTATATTTGCAGGCACCCAGCAAAAGGTGCTACGCACCCGTAGAGGGAAAATTCCTGTCGGCAGATGGCGCTGGGGAGTGCAGAGGAACCAATCCTCTGTACCTCCACAAATGCCAGACAGGAATTGTACGAAGCGCAGAACGCAATCGCAAGAGAGGCGATTGCGAATGAGACGAGCAAAGGGACAGGTTGTATGTGTATGCGCCAACCTAGTCGCCACCCCGCGACAGTGCACACACAACAGCAGATATGAAACAGGAATGCGATCGCGAGAGGTGAGATCGCCAGACGTGACACAAGGCAGATCAGAACAGAATACGAGGTTAGCAAAGGCACAGCAAATAATACAATGAGGAGATACGGAAAATAACAAACGCTAGCTAACCGCGAACACCGCACTCATTCGCAACAGTGCACGCGGTTATGCGCGGTCTCCACGTGATAAGCACAATAGAGACAAGCACGCCTAACTAACTATTAACAGACAAACATGAAACAGAGGACGCGAGCGCTTGCTTAACGGTTACCTCACCGAGCCTCCAGCAAGCGTAGCAGACAAGACAGACACACGAAAACAGGGACAAGCGAGAGATAGGATCCACAGCACTAGCGAAAGTGGCTAGCGCGATCCAGGTACAGAGTAGCAGAACAGAAGGATCCACAGCACTAGCAGAAAGTGGCTAGCGCGATCCCAGGAGATAGAACAGAAGAGATAGCTGGTAGCAACCGCTGCACCAGCTATACTCCAAGAACAGAGATCAGAACCATTTCCTGTCGACCACTATTGGGACAGGACAATGGCAACAGAACAAACAAACAGATAAACAATCCTAACTGCACTAGGGAAAACCTGCCTAGCGCAGATTCAGGAATTACTCTAAGCTGATCTTCAAACAGAGAGTAAGGCTGACACCCCACCAGGAGTGTTACATAGGACGAAATCCTTATGAACAGCGAAGCATTGTGGGAAACACATAGTACTTATAGTACACGCCTCCCAGTGGCGTAGCTAAGGAGCTGTGGGCCCCAATGCAAGTTTTACAATGGGGCCCCCAAGCACTCCATACATAACAATTGATACGGCGCACCAAAACCTGACAATGGCAACTACAGTGTCAGAGTTGCAAGAAGGGTATGGGGAACAGTTTGTTAATGATTACCACTATTCAAAGTATCTATAGAAGTGATTATTATGAGCACAGGACCAATAGAGAGCTAAAACTGTAGTTGAGGGAGGGCCCTTGGGGGCCCCTCTGAGCCAAGGGCCCCGATGCGGTCGCAACCTCTGCAACCCCTATTGCTACGCCCCTGACGCCTCCAATAAATGTGGCCAGGCAATTTGCATGACAACGTATGCAAATTCCTCAGCAAGCACAAGCTACAAAACTGACAGAAGCTTTTCTTTCCAGAGTCCTGCAGCATGCAAACCTACACAATGGTCAAAAAGCTGCCTGCCTGCACAGGCAGCTGAGCAGATCATTACAGTCACATTGTGCGCCGCACCAAAAAATGGGTGGGCCATGGACCAGAGTGTGGGTGTGGTAACGGGTGGAGACAAATTTACATGAACCTAGCAATGGTGGGACATTAGATTAGGACAGTGGTGGCGAACCTTTTGGAGGCTGAGTGCCCAAACTGCAACTTATCTATCGCAAGGTGGCAACAGCAATTTAAACTAATTACTGTACACATGTTTTAACTCATACATGAACATTATGGAAAATCCAAGTTGAAAATAAACTGTGAAGATAAACAATTTCATCCATCCTACTCCTGAAAAATGTATTCAATTTTTTAGAACCTCCCAGTTTTATTTTCTGTTTTAAAAAGCTAAAAAAGTAAGTTTAATGCTATTGTCTCATATGATGCGGATTCAGCTTTTCCCATAGTCTCGCAGTTAGCAATCATGTGACCCCCAACAAGACAAATCCAGCAATCATGAGGCCCCCCATCAAGACAAATTCTGCAATCCTGAGGCCCCTATCAAGACAAATTCAGCAATCGTGAGGCCCCCGACATGATAAATTCAGCAATCGTGAGGCCCCCGACATGACAAATTCTGCAATCGTGAGGCCCCCAACAAGACAAATTCAGCAATCATGAGGCCCCCAACAAATCATGAGTCCCCCAACAAGACAAATTCAGCAGTCATGAGGCACATAAATAGACAGTATTTCACATAAATAGGCAGAATATGGTAGACACCTCTCACCTAGCTTCTGAATTCTCCTCTACTGGCTGCTGTGCCTGGCAATACTGTTTTTGGCTGGATTGGGGATGATGTGTGGGCTGAAAGGCCTGGCAGTGATGCTGTGGCCAATGCTGTGGCTGGGTTTGCTGGCGGTGATGCTGTGACCTGGCTGGCGGTAATGCTGGGCTGTTGAAGTAAATGCTGGCCTGACTGGTGGTGATGCTGTGGCCTTTTGACAGTGATTCTGGGCTGGTTGGCTGGTGGTGATGCTGGGCTGGCTGGCCTGGATAGTTTAGGTAGTGACAAGTGCCCCCTAGTTAAGGTAGTGCCAGGAGTCCCCCAGTTTAGGTAGGCACGTGCACAGGGGGGGTGCTCTGGGTGCCTAGGCATCCCCCTTTTTAAAATTTTCAAAAAAGGCCCCTCTCTCGGCGGAAAATAAGCTCCGCCCCCGACCGTGATAAGCCAAGCCCCGCCCCGCCTGGGACACTTGCAAGTGAAGAGGCCCAGACAGGAATCCTTCTGTGGCATACTGACCTCTCCCTCCACCTAGGACCCATACTGACCTCTACCTCCCCCAGCACCCATAGTGACCTCTCCCTCCACCTAGTACCCATACTGACCTCTCCCTACCCAGTACCCACAGTGACATCTCTCTTCACCTAGTACCCACAGTGACCTCTCTCTTACCCAGCACCCACAGTGACCTTTTCCTCCATCTAGCACCCACAGTGACCTTTCCCTCCATCTAGCACCCACAGTGACCTTTCCCTCCATCTAGCACCCACAGTGACCTCTCCCTCCATCTAGCACCCACAGTGACCTCTCCCTCCACCTAGCACCCACAGTGACCTATCCCTCCACCTAGCACCCACAGTGACCTCTCCCTCCCCAGCTCTAGCAGTGATCCTGCCTACCCCAGCACCCACACTGACCTATCCCTCCCCCAGCACCCACAGTGATTTTTCTCTCCCCCAGTGGCTACCCTCCTGTCCCCTGTAGCACTCACAGGGACCTCCCATCCCAAAAGCAGCACCTACAGTGACCTCTCCCATTGCCAGAGCCCACAGTGGCCTCTCCCAACATCCAGCATCCACTCCCTCCTCCAGTAACCACACTGACTTCTCCCAGCACCCACAGTGACCTCCCCTTCCTCCAGCACCCATACTGATCTCTTCCTTCCACAGCACAGTGGCCTACCCTTCCCCCAGCACCCACACTGACCCCTACCTCCCTTAGCAGCAACTATGCCATTCATAGCAGCACCCATAGTGACCTCCCACCCCCTGCACCCACAATGACCTCTACCTCCCGAGACCCACAGTGATCTCCCCAAGGGACCCACAGCGGCCTACCTTTCCTCTAGCACCCATACTGACCTCTACCTTCCACAGCACCCACAGTTACTTCTCCCCCCAGCACCCACAGTGACCTACCCTTCCCCCATCAACCACACTTACCTCTACCTCCCCTAGCAGCAACTATGCCATTCATAGCAGTACCCACAGTGATCTCCCACCCCCTGCACCCACAGCAATCCCATTAATATTCAGCACCCACATTACACTCAACCAGTAACCCCCACTATAGAAAGCACCCAGTACTTGCACCAAACATCCTGCACCCAATACTCACATCTGGCCTCAATATGGCACTTAGTACTTGCATCAAACAGCCACATGACACCCAATACCTGCACCCCTTTACCCTATAGCTGGCACCCAGTACTCACATCTACATGGCACAGTACTTGCACCCAGCCCCAACATGGCACTCACTACTCACATCTGCACATCACCTTCACATGGCACCCACTGTCTGCACTCACATAATTAGTACTAGCACCCAAAGTACCTGCACTCAGAACCCACATGACACACAATACTCACCCATAGCTAACACCCAATGCAGACATGGCACCAAGTATTTGCCCCTATGTGACACCCAGTACCTGCACCCAACACCCACATGTTTCATCTGCAGTAGTTCCAGTTGCACTAAGCCTCCACTTGGTGCCCAGCACCCACACCAAGCATAAACATATGACATCCAGTACTTGCACCCAGAACTCACAAGGGACTGAGTACCTGCAATCAACACCTACATGATGGTTGATACACACCCATACAGCCAGAATCCACGACACCCTGTGCCAGCACCCAGAACCCACATTGCACCCAGCATCTGCCTTTAGCACCCACATGACAACAAATACCCCACTAGCCAGCACCCATCACCCATATGTCACCATGTACAAAAAAAACTCCCAGTACCCACTTGGCACTCAGTATTTGCACCTAAGACCCACATACCCCCCTAATCAACACCCACATGGCACAGTACTCACACGTCACCAAGTTCCAAAGCCATTATATGCACCTAGTACCCGTCCATGGCCAGCACCCAGTACCCATCCTTGGTCCAAACCCATATGAGATTCCGTACTCTCCCACGGCACACATCCAGACCACACATGGCACTCCCTACTCACTCATGTCCAACACGCACATGGCTTCCTGTGCCAATTAGCACTCCCATGGCACCCACTATTGTTTATCACCATCTGCTACTCATTCAGCACCCAATACTGCATAGCACCTACTACAAATATACACCCAATACAAACTGGACCTTGGTACCCAAAGCAGCTTGACACAAACTTTACTTTGGCATCTCGGCACCCACTGCAACTTAGCACAAAGTGAACCTTTGCGTCTTACCATCTACTGCATCTGGGCACCCACTGCACCTTGGCACTTACTGCAGTTTTGCATCTATTAATGCTTAGCAACCACTGCATATTGGTAACCACTTATTTGCCTGAAAAGAGGCTTGGGTGCTGATCAAGAGGGACAGAGGTCCCAGTAATGAAAGGTGAGTCTGTGCCTCCACTGTGGGCTCCACTGTGCCCACTCTAACCCAATAACAGTGGGCACCTATCACTGCTGATTTGAGGGTGGTAGCACCAAAAGAATTGAGACTGCCTTATGCTTTCTGGAGAGGGGGTATTACATACACAATTTAGCATGATTTATCGATTTCAAATTTGAGCACCACGCCCTTGAGGATCCTCTGCATGGCTCTGCCCCTTCCTGCAGCACCCACACTGACCTCTACTTTTCCCATCAAGCCACCCCTTCCCCTCATAGCTGGCACCTAGTACTCACACTCACATGACACCAAGTATCTGCACCCAGGCTTAAAATTGCACCCAGTACTGCACACAGCTTCCACATGGCCCCCACTATCTGCACCAAGCACCCACTTAACCCGTACCCGTACACAAAGTACCCGCATTCAAAACCCATGTGATGCCCAAAGCCCACCCATAGCCAGCACCCAGTACAGGCATGGCACCAAGTATTCGCACCCATGTCACATCCAGTACCTGCACCCAGCACCCACATGACATCGAGTACATGCACCCAGATCTTACATGGCACTAAGTATTTGCAATCAACAACCTGCATGACACTCGATACCCAACCATAGCCAGAACTCACATGACACTCAGCACTGACACCCAGAACTCACATGGCACCCATCATCTGCATTCAGCAGCATGACAATCAATACCCCCCTAGCCAGAAACAAGGAGGGGGGGGGCATGCGGGGGAAGGCATTGCCAGGCCCCTTTTTTTAAAATTTGAGCACCCCCCACTTAAGGACACTCTGCATGGCCCTGGAGACAGAAGCCCCCCAGTTTAGGTAGTGACAGGCGCCCCTCAGGTTAGGTAGTGAGTGACAGGGACCCCCAGGTTAGCTAGTGAGTGACAGGCGTCCCCCAGGTTAGGTAGTGAGTGACAGGGACCCCCAGTTAGGTAGTGAGTGACAGGGACCACCAGATTAGGTAGTGAGTGACAGGGACCACCAGATTAGGTAGTGAGTGACAGGGACCACCAGGTTATATAGTGAGTGACAGGCGCCCTCCAGTTTAGATAGTGACAGGGACCCCCAGATTAGGTAGTGAGTGACAGGGACCTCCAGGTTAGGAAGTGAATGACATGGACTCCCAATTAGGTAGCGAGTGACAGGGACCCCCAGGTTAGGTAGTGAGTGACAGGGACCACCAGGTTAGGTAGTGAGTGACAGGGGCCCCCAGTTAGGTAGTGAGTGACAGGGACCACCAGATTAGATAGTGAGTGACAGCGACCACCAGGTTAGGTAGTGAGTGACAGGGACCACCAGGTTAGGCAGTGAGTGACAGGGACCACCAGGTTAGATAGTGAGTGACACCCGTTAGGTAGAGATGGGCCGAACGGTTCACCGGCGAACGGTTCCAGGCGAACTTCGGGTGGTTCGCGACCTTTTGCGGAAGTTCGATTCACCCCATAATGCACTATGAGGGTCAACTTTGACCCTCCACATCACAGTCAGCAGGCACATTGTAGCCAATCCGGCTACACTCAGCCCTGGAGCCCCCCCCCCCCTATATAAGGCAGGCTCCGGCGGCCATTACACTCACTCGTGAGCCTGCACATAGACAGACCAGGGTGAGCTGCTGCAGACTTTTTCTCCTACGGACAGATTAGTCAGGCTCGTGGCTTGTTAGCTTGCTCCTGGCTGAATGTTATTGCTTTAATAGCACCCCTCATTCAACAGCTCTTTTCAGAGCTAATCCTGTTTGTGTGATCATTTTTTTTTTCTGTGTGTCAAACTGACACTTGTGTTGCTTAGACAGCATTGCTAATTCATACTGTGTGTGTGCCACTGCCAGCAGCCCAGCAGCAGCACATTCAGTGACTACTTGAGTGTGTGACAGGGAGCTGCACATTGTACTACCCAGTACTGCATATACCTACTAGTACCTGTTGTGTTGAGTGAACTCACCTGACTGCATCTAACTACCTTTTGTGTTCAGTGAACCCACCTCACTGCATCTAACTACCTTTGGGTTGAGTGAACTCACCTGACTGCATCTAACTACCTTTTGTGTTCAGTGAACTTAACTACCTTTTGTGTTCAGCAGGTCTTCCCGAGTCCCATATTGTTTTTTTTGGTCACTACCTCGGGGCGGGCATGCCATGCCTGCTGCCTTCCTTACCTGGATGTGTGGTGGTAGCCGTTTCTTAGGCTCCAACTCCGGAACGGAATAGAAACCGGATTCCCCGGCCATTACCCGTGGTCAGTCACCATGGTACTGAGAAACTACTACCATCGAAAGTTTCACACACTTGAAAAAATGGCAGACTTGCCCTCCATAAAACATTCTTGGCAAATGCTTTCGATTTGGTTTGTCTTTCCCGCTGGGTCAAGGGTCCATCTGACTACAGATGCCTGGTCTGCAAAGCACGGTCAGGGCAGATACAGCATGGGTCTCAGCAGGCTCCCACTTCGGACCGGAATCGAACCTTGATTCCCCGGCCATTACACGTGGTGACAATGGCAGACTTGCCCTCCATAACTGATTCTCGTGAAAGGAAAGTGGTGTCATCTTTGTCCGCCATAACAGATTCTCGTTAAAGGATTTAAAGTGAATTCGTTTCAAAAACAGCAGGTCCTCCCGAGTCCCGTATTGTTATTTTTGGTCACTACCTCGGGGCGGGCATGCCTGCTGCCCTCCTTGCCTGGATGTGTGGTGGTAGCCATTTGTAAGGCTACAACTCCAGACCGGATTCACACCAGGAAGGGTTCCCCCGCCATTACCCTTGGTCACAAATGGCAGACTTGTCCTCCATAATAGATTCTCGTTGCAAGTACTGAATAGCAAGTAGAAAATGTAATGTAAAAAAAATAGATGTAAGCTTTAACAATGGTAGAGAAAGACTCCAACACTATGGAACTCCCTACCTCCACCCATTAGGGCAGCCCCCTCCTTCAACATCTTCAAGAAAGCCCTCAAAACTCACCTTTTCACTCTGGCCTACTACCCCTCACAAGTGCTCTAAACCTACAGCTGAACTCTGGTCCCCTACCATTTGTGTCCTTACCTCTCCCTCTAGATTGTAAGCCTTTGGGCAGGGTCCTCCTCCTTTTGTGTCCTACCTGATCTTGCACCTCCATTACTGTGAACGTATGCTATGCATCTGAGTGAACCTAACTTGCCTAATCTCCATGCTCCCCCCCAGTGACTGACTAAGCATTACCTTGTACTAATACTGTGTTGTGTGATCTGGTTTTCTTGTATTCCTGTATTGTCATATTGCTGTATGTCACCCCTAAATATTGTCTGTAACCTAAATTAATGTTCAGCGCTGCGTAATATGTTGGCGCTTTATAAATACAATAAATAAATAAATAAATAATAAATAAATAAAGAACCATCGAAAGTTGATAAGGCAGACAGACATTACCTAACCCAGGGGTCGGCAACCCGCGGCTCCGGAGCCGCATGCGGCTCTTTTCTCCTTCGCCGCGGCTCCTAGGGGGCTCCGGTGTCAGTGGCTGACTGGCTGCGGGGCGCATGTGACGTGTGCTGTAGTTGCTGGCCGGCAGCCTATCAGAGAGGCCGCCGGACCAGTGCCGTGCAGGGCTTCGGGCGGCCATTTTCCCGTAGCCCTGCAGGCAGGACGTGACGTAGGTAGAGCATCGTAGGAGTTGCGCGCCACTAGGTCGGGACCGGAGGTCGGGACAGGAGGACATCGTGACAGGAGGTCTTCTGATGAGGTGAGTAAATGGGTTTTTTTTTCAGATCTGCTTGGATTGTGCATATGGGGGTCATATCTGCGAACTATCTGTGCATATGGGGGTCATATCTGCGAACTATCTGTGCATATGGGGGTCATATCTGCTAACTATCTGTGCATATGGGGGTCATATCTGCTAACGATCAGTGCATATGGGGGTCATATCTGCTAACTATCTGTGCATATGGGGGTCATATCTGCTAACGATCAGTGCATATGGGGGTCATATCTGCTAACGATCAGTGCATATGGGGGTCATATCTGCTAACGATCTGTGCATATGGGGGTCATATCTGCTAACGATCAGTGCATATGGGGGTCATATCTGCTAACGATTTGTGCATATGGGGGTCATATCTGCTGAAGGATTGTGCATATGGAGGTCATATCTGCTGAAGGACTGTGCGTATGAGGGTCATATCTGCTGAAGGATTGTGCTTATGGGGGTCATATCTGCTAACTATCTGTGCATATGGGGGTCATATCTGCTAACGATCAGTGCATATGGGGGTCATATCTGCTAACGATCAGTGCATATGGGGGTCATATCTGCTAACTATCTGTGCATATGGGGGTCATATCTGCTAACGACCAGTGCATATGGGGGTCATATCTGCTAACGATCAGTGTGCATATGGGGGTCATATCTGCTAACTATCTGTGCATATGGGGGTCATATCTGCTAACGATCAGTGCATATGGGGGTCATATCTGCTAACGATCAGTGCATATGGGGGTCATATCTGCTAACTATCTGTGCATATGGGGGTCATATCTGTTAACGATCAGTGCATATGGGGGTCATATCTGCTAACTATCTGTGCATATGGGGGTCATATCTGCTAACGATTTGTGCATATGGAGGTCATATCTGCTAACGATTTGTGCATATGGGGGTCATATCTGCTGAAGGATTGTGCATATGGAGGTCATATCTGCTGAAGGACTGTGCGTATGAGCGTCATATCTGCTGAAGGATTGTGCTTATGGGGGTCATATCTGCTAACTATCTGTGCATATGGGGGTCATATCTGCTAACGATCAGTGCATATGGGGGTAATATCTGCTAACGATTTGTGCGTATGGGGGTCATATCTGCTGAAGGATTGTGCATATGGAGGTCATATCTGCTGAAGGACTGTGCGTATGAGGGTCATATCTGCTGAAGGATTGTGCTTATGGGGGTCATATCTGCTAACTATCTGTGCATATGGGGGTCATATCTGCTAACGATCAGTGCATATGGGGGTCATATCTGCTAACTATCTGTGCATATGGGGGTCATATCTGCTAACGATTTGTGCATATGGGGGTCATATCTGCTAACGATTTGTGCATATGGGGGTCATATCTGCTAACGATTTGTGCATATGGGGGTCATATCTGCTAACGATTTGTGCATATGGGGGTCAATATATACAGTGTTAGATTTGTTTTGTAATGGTTTTGCGGTTTTGCGGCTCCCAGTTTTTTTCTCTTTTCGAAAACGGGTCCAAGTGGCTCTTTATGTCTTAAAGGTTGCAGACCCCTGACCTAACCAGACATCACTGAGTGAGGAAGAGCAATCTCGCCATGGTGCGCACTGCGCAGTAGTCCACCACGCCGTCACAACACAGACAGCTGTTTGCGGTGCATTACACAGTTAGTTTGGTGTGTCAGTGTGAAGCAGTACACTAATTACACTCCCTGATTGATGTATACACATGCAAGATGTTTGAAAGCACTTTAGGCCTGCAATTTAGCATTCAATGTGATTTCTGCCCTTAAAACGCTGCTTTGCGTCAAAACCAGATTTTTCCCCGGGACTTTTGGCATGTATCCCACTCCGCCACCTGGGGGTCCAGGTGTTAGACCCCTTGAAACATGTTTTCCATCACTTTTCTGGCCAGGATGAGTGTTTTTAGTTTTCCAAGTTTGCCTCCCCATTGAAGTCTATTGCGGTTAGTGAACTTTTCCGCGAACCAAACCTTCAGCGGAAGTTCGCGAACCAAAAATCGGAGGTTCGGCCCATCTCTACTGTTAGGTAGTGAGTGACAGGAACCCCCGTTAGGTAGTGAGTGACAGGGACCCCCATTTAGGTAGTGAGTGACAGGGACCCCTAGTTAGGAAGTGAAAGGGACCATCGTTTAGGTAGTGACTGACAGGGACCCCCATTTAGGTAGTGAGTGACAGGGACCCCTGTTTAGGTAGTGAGTGACAGGGACCCCCATTTAGGTAGTGAGTGACAGGGACCCCCGTTTAGGTAGTGAGTGACAGTCACCCCGTTTAGGTAGTGTGTGACAGGGACCCCCGTTTAGGTAGTGAGTGACAGGGACCACCATTTAGGTAGTAAGTGACAGGGACCCCCGTTAAGATAGTGAGTGACCAGGACCACCATTTAGGTAGTGAGTGACCGGGACCACCATTTAGGTAGTGAGTGACAGGGATCACCATTTAGGTAGTGAGTGACAGGGACCCCCATTTAGGTAGTAAGTGACAGGTGCCCCCAGGTTAGGAAGTGACAGGGACCCCCAGTTAGGTAGTGACAGGAGCGCCCCTGGCCGCCGCTTCCCCTCTCACCTCTCGCAGCCAGCGGCGTCAGACCTCGATCAGCGGGCGACCCGACCAGATAGAGTGGGCACAACACGCTGTATATGCGGAAGGTATGTCACTTCCGCATATCAGCGGTGTCCACTAGCGCCCACTCTATCTGGTCGCCCGCTTATTGTGGTCTGACGCTCTGGCAGCAGGGACAGCCGGGGGGCAACGGCGGCCAGGAGGGAGCAGCGGGCACCCCTGGGGAACAGATCGGGGGCACCCCAGGACAGATTGGGGGCACGGGCCCCCCAAAATAGGGCTAGCGACGCCCCTGCTGATTGATACTCTTATTACGGGATCTTGGAGTATGAGACAAAAAGCTCTCAATGAAGCAGCAACAGTAAGACATCAATCTCCACTCTGCTGTGTTGTAAAAGTAATTAGAGGCCATAAGGTCATTAGCCCCTGAGCGATAAGAATCTAGGATTGCTTTCAGAGTGAAAACGGGAAAGTCTACAACTTTTATTCAAAATGTGACTCCGTTCTTTGTTGGGTTGTACATGCAGTCATCAGATATTTGCAGCACTGAGAGACAGATGTTTTTTACGAACCCTAGGGAGCAGGGACAGTGTACAAATTCCAGAGTGTGTATGAGTCCTTATCTGTGTGGTGGACACATGCAGTCAATATAACAATGGTGCAAGAGCAGAATACGCTTTTTCTCTCAGTGCCCTTAGCTGTCAGTCTCTCAAACTTTTCCCCCCATGGGCCCCCTGTGGCTTCTGGGCCCCCCTGCGGAGGCACCACTTGTAGGGTCTATTGTTACGCCCCTGGCTCCTGAGATGTAACTCTGGCCCCGTTCATTTCCTTAGTTTCTAAACCACCACCAGCCAGGACTATTGACACATGGCAGATGGCTCCATGGCTGCTTTTTAACCCCTATTTTTAACAGGCTCCGGCATGCCTTCCTGGCAAAAGGCATGGTTGGTAGGGATGCTCATTCGGATTCCGCGGAAATGCAATTTCCGAAATTCCGATTGGAAATTGCATTTCCGCATCTGAATGCGGAAATCGGTAATGCAAGTGCTGTAGGCGGATCTCCGCCGGAAATCGCGGAGATTTCCGCCGGAAATTGCGGAAATTCCACCCGACTTTAACATCGATTTTCTCAAAAACTATAAGGTCTTTTTTAAAACATTTTTTTGCATCTTGTTCACAAGATTCAGTTTAATAAACCCTGAAAATGTGGTGTTTATAGGACTTAAGGGGGCTTTGCTATTAACCGCTAAATTTGGCGGATTTTTACTGTAATGTAAAATGCAGAAAATCTGTATCTGCCTATTTTCTGCATTTATATTACAGTAAAAATCCGCCGACTTTAGCGGTTAATAGCAAAGCCCCCGTAAGTCCTAGAAATGCCAAATTTTCAGGGTTTATTAAACAGAATCTTCTGAACAAGATGCAAAAAAAGTTTTCAAAAAGACCTTATAGTTTTTGAGAAAATCGATGTTAAAGTCGGGCAGAATTTCCATGATTTCCGGCGGAAATTCCGCATTGGAATGCGGAAATTGGTAGCGGAAAGCGGAATCGGTAATTGGTACATGACGGAATGCGGATTTACCGCGGAATCGGAAATTGGCATTCCGACCATCCCTAATGGTTGGTTTATTAAAAAAATAAATAAATAAATAATTCTAAAGTGCATTGAATAAGCAAAGTTCCCTTTTTAGCCTGTGTGAAATTGAGTTTCTCTATGGCGTTAATTCACCAAGCATTACCGCATTTGGTAATGCTGAAAACAGCTGATTTTACTGATCACTTAGGAAAGAGTCAATTCACCAAGGCTGTTACCGCATGGAAAGCTGAAATTACTGAGCAGTGAGGTAAATTACCGACTTGTACGGAAATACCTCAACAAATATCAATAAAAGTTAATTCATCAAAGTTACAGCATGCGGTAAATCCCTGGATGATTACCGGCAGTTCTCCTCTGTCGGAATCAGTGCGGGACTCACAAAACTCACAGAAGCAGAGACGATTCCATTATGACTGACAGGAGCAGAAGTTAATAGGAACAGCCCCTGTCTCCTGCAAATGATTTTGATTGGACCTGAAGCCTTCTCCGGCGGGTCCTGCTTTCCTACCCCCCCAGCCAGCGAGTAGGGACATTGGAACAAAATACGCCTCCCTTTGTCAGTTTAAGATCCCTGGCGTTAAACCCGAGTGTAGCTCGGGCTAGCCACCGAGAGCTCAATGCAGAGTATAGCACACATCTGGTGCTTTTACTCACCTCCTGAGGGATCTAGACGATGGTAGCCATTCTCCTTCCTGTCCTCCAAAGCTCTGAATAAAATTGTAGCGTTGGAGCCCAGGGAGGTGAGTGAGGGCAGAGGCTGCTGCAGAGACTCTAGCGGCATGATTTTTTCCTGATTTTAGGGTCTGAAAAGTTTTTGAAAGACCCTAAAATCCAGAAATAATCATACCGCCAGGGAGGTTAACCTCTTCCATTCCTGTTTGAAAATGCAGAGTAGCTAGTGGGGAAACCCCTTAAGCAGGGCATGTTTAAAGTTTCTTGGAAGTTCATCTTAGCTGTGGCAAAGAAATAAAATGTTAAGAAAGACTATTGGAGATTAATAGAGAGATTCAGAGCAAGTAGAGGCAGTATAACAAACATGTACAGTGCTGCCAATAATTGTTCAGACACCTGGCAAATTTTGACATAAAGTTACTTTTAGTAAACCAGCAAGTAATTTTTTGATGGGAAATAACATAAGTGTCTCCCAAAAGATAATGATTCACTAGGATGGCTTTGGTGGTGATCCTCGGATTCTTTATTCTTTATTTCCTCTCTCACTAGACTCCTGGCCAGCACAGGTGTCAATATTGGCTTCCGACCACATCCTCTGAGATTTTCCACAGTGCAGAACATCTTGTATTTTTTAATAATACTTTGCACGGTAGCCACTGCAACTTGAAAAAAATTCGAAATGGGCTTGTGAGCTGACTTGTGAGCAGCCACAATGCACAGCTGCAGGTCCTCACTGAGCTCCTTTGTTTTAGCCATGACTGTCCACAAACCAACTGCAGAGAGCTGCTGGTTTTCACCTGTTGAGTTGATTAAAACAGCTGTTGCCAATTAATCAGGATAATTAGGATGCTTTAGAACAGCTTGGACTATTTGGAATGGTATAGAACTTTGGATTTTCCCACAGATTGTGACAGTTTGTGAAGGGTATGAATCATTTTGGAGTGGACACTTTTTGCTCAAATTTAAATAAAAACTGAGAATTTTTTTGTTTTTCCTCAAGAATGAAACTTACGTCATCAAATTGTACTTGCTGTTTGACTAAAAGTAACTTTAAGTCAAAATTTGCCAGGGGTATGAATTATTATGGACGTGTGTGTGTGTGTGTGTGTGTGTGTGCGTGCGTGCGTGCGTGCGTGCGTGTGTGTGTGGCGTATTTTTCGGAATATAAGATGCTCCGGCATATAAGACGCACCTAGGTTTAGGGGCGAGAATCTGAGAAAAAAACTAATCCTAGGAGCGTCTGTAGTGCAGAGGCGTCTTATGGACCTTTTCTCCCTAAACTGTCACTATCTAAGCTACACTACCCATCTACACCACACTACACTTCAATTACCCCTGCTGCCCCCACTAAACTACACTTCACTAACTAACCCCTGCTGCTGTAACCACCTACTACGCTACACTACACTAACCAACCCCTTCTGCCACCACCAAATACACTGGCTAAACCCTGATGAAACATCTCACCTGATCCTATCGCCATGATCCTCTCCTCCCTATCTGGCATTCTTCATCAGAGGGTACCCACTACCAGTCATTCAGGATGCAGGTCTTCAGGGTCCCAGCTGCTGCGCTCCTCTTCAGCTGCATTCTCCTTCTCTCTTCATCCCAGGATATCCTGTCAGTCACTGTGAAGGTCTTCAGAGCCCCAGCTGCCTGTGCTCCTCTTCGCAGCAGTCTTCGTATAGACTGCAGCCATGCGATATACACGTGCTGCCGCTGCCATCCTTCCTAGTTACAGCATCCTCCCCCAACGCCCTCTCTAGTTACAGCCTCTTCCTATGAGGAACTTCCTAGTTACAGTGCCCTCTGCTGGTTGATCTGCCGCACACTTGATGTCAGAGGCACTGTAACTAGGAAGGACGTCTGGGGAGCGCATGATGACAGAGGGCGCTGTAACTAGGAAGGATGGCGGCTGCAGTCTATAGGAAGACTGTAGCGAAGAGGACCGCGGGCAGCTGGGGCTCTGAAGCCCTTTACAATGAATGACAAGACGTCCTGGGATGAAGAGAGCCAGACGAGGAGGAGAGGATCGCAGTGACAGGATCCGGTAAGTATATTCCGGGGCCACATTTACTGCATCTTTGGAATATAAGACGCACCCACTTTTCCCCCTCACTTTTGGGGAAGAAAAAGTGCTTCTTATAGTCTGAAAAATACAGTGTGTGTGTGTGTGTGTGCGTGCGTGCGTGCGTGCGTGCGTGCGTGCGTGTGTGTGTGTGTTATATATATATTTACTATTTCATCAACCAAGCAGGCGCACTTACCTCTGTCAACCAGGTAGTCGTTTGGTTTGCCAATCTCAAATATAGTATAATGAACAGAATAAGTAAATTCAGTCTGGAAAGAGACCCCAACATCTATGTTGTAGTAATACACATCCTCCACCATCTCAGTCTCGTTTTCATATTCCTCAACCAATATTTCTGGAAAGTGAAATTGGAAAGTTAGTTAGTACGATAGATCAGGCATGTTAAGATGTACCAAAATTCGATTCGGGAACATTCGAATTCGGGTCCGAAGGACATTTGGTTTCGCCCACCAAATTCGGTTCGGATTCGGTTCAGGTGTCGGTAACAAAATTCGGTAAAAAATTTGTGTTCGGTAATTCTGATGCGTTTTTTTTTTTAAAGGGGAATCACATTTAAATCGGTGTAATTAAAAAACAAAACAAAAAAAGTGACGTATGGCATTGGCAGCAGTCAATGTATTGTGTGGAACCTGGCAGTGGGAAAACAGACAGCAGGAGGATAAATACAGCACCAGCAGGAGGAAGAGTGACGTATGGCAGCAGGCAATGTATTGTGTGGACCCTGGCGGTGGGACCACAGACAGCAGGAGGATAAATACAGCAGGAGGAGGAGGAGGAGTGACGTGTGGCACTGGCAGCAGGCAATGTATTCTGTGGACCCTGGTGGTGGGAGTGGGACCACAGACAGAAGGAGGATAAATACAGCAGGAGGAGGAGGAGGAGGAGTGATGCGTGGCACTGGCAGCAGGCAATGTATTGTGTGGACCCTGGCGGTTGGACCACAGGCAGGAGGCTAAATACAGCAGCAGCAAGAGAAGGAGTCACGTGTGGCAGCAGGCAATGTATTGTGTTGTGGACCCTGGCGTTAGGACCACAGTCAGCAGGAGGATGAAAATCAGCACGGCGTAATATGTTGGCGCTTTATAAATACAATAAATACATGAATAAATTCATAAATAAATAAATACAGCAGCAGGAGGAGGGGGAGGAGTCACGTATGGCAGCAGGCAATGTATTGTGTTGTGGACCGGACCCTGGCGTTGGCATCACAGACAGCAGGAGGATGAAAATCAGCGCGGCGTAATATGTTGGAGCTTTATAAATACAATAAATACATGAATAAATTCATAAATAAATAAATACAGCAGCAGGAGGAGGAGGAGTCACGTATGGCAGCAAGCAATGTATTGTGTTGTGGACCCTGGCGTTGGGACCACAGACAGCAGGAGGATGAATTAGCACGGCGTAATATGTTGGCGCTTTATAAATACATAAATAAATTAATAAATTCATAAATAAATAAATACATGTAACGATCGGTGGGCGCAGAGAGTATCTGATTACCGGTGATCTGCAGTATCGCCGGAAATACAGATATATACCAGATTATAAGTGATCTGCAGTCTCACCGATAATCCGATATACAAACTAACCTCTGTTCGCCTGAGTAGAGTGTAGTGTTTTGGTGTAACAGTAACACTAGGAGGCCTAGGCCTCAGTGCAGCAAGGAGAACTGCACGGATTCCTTCCGCAGACCTGAGCTCTCCAAGACGGGAGGAGTCAGACTGACAGTAGGAAGGAAAGTCCGAGAGTGACACTCAGGAAGAAGTGTCACTAACAGGACTGGGAACCGCCTCCAATCGTGAGGTCGGTTCTCGAGGTCAGACAAGCCAGGTCGTACATACACGGACAGATAAAGTACAAATACAGTAGGCAAAGGCGGAGTCAAAGTACAGGCAGGGTTCGGCAACGGGGTATCAGATATATCGGGGTACAAAATCAGGAGGCAGAAACAGAGTCTAGGAACGAGCCGAGGTTCGGCAACAGAGTATCAGAAATATCGAGGTACAAGGTCAGAGTTCAGGAGGATAGTCGAGGCAGGCAAAAGTCATAACATATAATCACAATCAAACTAGTACTTTAGCTATCAAATATCTAGCTAAGTGTAGGATTACAGCTCCAGCTGGTCCCGGCACACTTCAGGATCTGACTACGGATCTGGGTGCTCCCACGTATGTGATCGCACGCCAGACAAAGAGCAAGTGAACAACCAGCAGTATATATACTCTAGGACCTCTCCAGGACCTCCCTAATTGCTGGTCCAATGAGAGCAGTGGAATTTGTCAGCTGACCCAGCTGGTCAGCCGACACCCTTCTAACTGCTATTTAAACTCTGCCTCTCTGCTCGCGCGCGTGTAAGTCTGAATCTTGGTGGACTATCAGTCCCAGCCACACCAGTACTGTCATGCAATGTATCTAGTGCGGGGGCCGCCTCTGATGCGGATTCCGCCGCACTGCCTATGCGGCATGCGGCGTTTTTCCCGCGTTGTGACGCCATGCTGGACGCGGAAACAGCCGCCTCACCTCGAGAGATGGCGGCTTTTCCGCATTTCCTTACAGTACCCCCCCCCCGAGGAGTGGACTCCGGACAACTCCCACCAGGTTTCTCGGGGTGTAAGGCATGAAACTCCCTTTTTAATTCGTCTGCATGCATGCGCGTCCCCGGTACCCATTGCCTCTCCTCAATGCCATACCCTTTCCAGTGCACGAGGTATTGTACCGAGTTTTGTACAGAGCGTGAATCTAGAATCTTCTCCACCTCATATTCGTGTTGGGCATCTACCAAGACAGGAGGAGGAGGAGTGGGACCCACCTGGACTGCTGGCTTAAGAAGGGACACGTGGAAAGACCTCACCCCCCGCATGTTAGAGGGAAGATCAACGGTGTAAGTAACATCATTGACTTTCCTGACAACCGGGAATGGACCCACAAACCTGGGACCAAGCTTATTCGAAGGTTGTCTTAGGGTCAAGTGACGTGTGGACACCCAGACCAAGTCTCCTGGTCGGAACTTCCACTCCAGCGACCGTCTTTTGTCAGCTTGACCCTTCTGACTCAAAAAGGCCTTCTCCAGGTTACTTCTAACCGTCCCCCAAAGGTCCTTCAATGACTTTTGCCAGGCCTCCAGGGCTGGGAAAGGAGTGGAGGCTATAGGTAATGGGGAAAATTTGGGTGATCTCCCCGTCACCACCTGAAAGGGAGAGAATCCGGAGGACGAGTTTTTTAAATTATTCTGGGCAAATTCTGCGAAGGGCAGAAATCTGACCCAATCGTCCTGCGCCTCTGCCACATAACACCTTAAAAATTGCTCTAAAGACTGATTTATTCTCTCAGTCTGGCCGTTGGTCTGTGGGTGATAGCCCGATGAAAAAGATAGCTTTATGCCCATGAGGTGGCAAAAAGCTTTCCAAAACCGTGAGACGAATTGGACTCCCCTGTCTGAAACTATGTCTTCGGGAATGCCATGTAAACGGAAGACATGAGTGATAAACAACTCGGCCAATTCCTGAGCCGAGGGGAGTCCTTTCAAAGGCACAAAGTGGGCCATCTTACTAAAACGGTCGACTATCACCCAAATGACCGCCATACCTTCAGACCTGGGAAGCTCGCCCACAAAATCCATGGACAGGTGGGTCCACGGCTCATTCGGGGTGGGCAAAGGCTGCAACGTACCGACAGGTGCCAGCCGGGAGGGTTTACTCTTGGCACATATCAAACACTCTTTTACGTATTCCTTACAATCCGCTGCCAAGGAAGGCCACCAGGCGCATCTGGCTATCAAATCCTGTGTCCTGGATGCCCCAGGATGCCCTGCGTTCTTATGTGCATGAAACATCTCAAGAACCTGCAGGCGAAAAGGCAGAGGAACAAACAGGACCCCTGCGGGCTTCCCTTCCGGAATGTCTTGCTGAAAGGGAGCCAATGTCTCCCTCCAATCCTCCCAAGTTTCAGTGGCTGCCAGTATTAATTTCTGGGGAATAATGGTCTCTGGAATGGAGGGCTGTGCTGTCTCTGACTCAAAACACCTGGATAGAGCATCCGCCTTAACATTCTTGCTCCCTGGGGTGTACGTAATAATGAAAGTAAACCTGGAGAAGAACAACGACCATCGAGCCTGGCGAGGGCTCAACCTCTTAGCCCCCTCGATGTACTCTAGGTTTTTGTGATCGGTGTAAACCGTGATGGTATGTTCAGCTCCCTCTAACCAGTGTCGCCATTCCTCGAAAGCCAATTTGATGGCCAAGAGCTCCCTGTTTCCAATATCGTAATTCCTCTCTGCAGGGGAGAACCTGCGAGAGAAATACGCACATGGGTGCATTCTACCCTGCAAGCCTGACCGCTGTGACAGCACAGCCCCCACCCCAACCTCCGAGGCATCTACCTCCACAATGAATGGGAAAGAGGCATCCACATGTCTGAGGATGGGTGCTGAACAGAATAGGCCCTTCAGGGTGGCAAAAGCATGTAAAGCCTCAGGAGACCAGTGAGTGGTATCTGCCCCTTTCTTAGTGAGGCAGGTAAGGGGAGCAATGACAGTGGAGTACCCCTTTATAAACCGTCTATAGTAGTTGGCGAAGCCAAGAAAGCGCTGAAGGGATTTCAACCCAACCGGCTGTGGCCACTCCAGAACAGCGGAGACCTTGGCAGGATCCATAGACAGGCCTGTGGTGGAAATTATGTACCCCAAGAACGCAACAGATGTTACTTCGAAGATGCACTTCTCAAGCTTTGCGTATAACGAGTTCTGCCTTAACTGATTTAACACAAACCTCACATGGTTTCTATGTTCAGTGAGGTTGTTGGAGAAGATAAGAATATCATCAAGATAAACTAGTACAAATTTCCCCAACACCTCCCGGAATACCTCGTTAATGAGTTCCTGAAAAACGGCCGGAGCATTACATAACCCGAAGGGCATCACCAGGTACTCATAATGCCCGTCTGGTGTATTAAAGGCCGTCTTCCACTCATCGCCCCTTCTTATACGTATCAGATTGTACGCGCCCCGCAAATCTAGCTTAGAAAAAATCTTGGCGTCAGTAACCTGAGTGAACAAATCATCTATCAGTGGCAACGGATAGCGATTCTTTATAGTAATCTTGTTGAGACCGCGATAATCGATGCAGGGTCGCAAGCCTCCGTCTTTCTTTTTGACAAAAAAGAACCCTGCTCCAGCAGGTGACCGGGACGGGCGAATGAAACCCTTGGCCAAATTTTCACGGATGTACTCCTGCATGGCCAATTTTTCGGGCCCTGACAGATTGTACAAGTGACCTGAATAGGGGGTGTCACAGGAGTGAGCGGAATACCCAACTCCTGAGCAAACTTAAAGTTCATAAAATTGGCCGCTGAGCCTGAGTCAATAAAAGCCTCAGTGGCCACAGATTTCTTCTCCCATGTAACTGTACAAGGGAGAAGCAATTTCTTTTCTTTAAGGGGTGCAAGTGGCGTGCCTAGGGTGTCACCCCCCACTACTCCTAGGCAAATTCGTTCCCCGACTTGTTCGGGCAGTTGATCCATCATTTTCCGCCTTCGCTCCACCTGGGTCAATTTCGAACAACCAATCTGCATTGGTTCGGGTGGAGGCAAGGCCGGAGGAGATGAGACAGACGGAGGTGGCGTTACTAAGGGTGCAGCGGAGGGTGCCACATATGATGTTACCCTGGCACGGTGACTGCCCCGAATCTGCCTCTGATGGCGTAATCGACGGTCGACTCGAATGGCCGATGTGATGGCCTCATCGACTGTCCTGGGCTCGGGCAAGGTTAGCATTAAATCGGAGACCTCCTCCGACAACCCAGACAAGAAGTAATCCATGAGGGCAAAATTATCAAATCTGGCCGTGACTGACCATCTGCGAAATTCAGCCGCGTAATCCTCGACTGAACCCCTGTCTTGCCGCAAAAGTTTGAGCTTCCGCTCAGAGGTTGCCGCAAGATCAGGGTCGTCGTAAATTACGGCCATGGCCTTAAAGAATTCCTCTACCGAGGTCAGAGCAGTATCGGTAGGAGACAGGTTGTATGCCCATGACTGGGAGTCACCAGTCAGTAAAGTTTTAATAAAGGTGACCCGTTGGGTCTCAGTCCCCGAGGATCGGGGTCTCAACTCGAAGTACGATAACACTCTACTCTGAAAATTCCGGAAGTCAGACTTGTGGCCGGAAAAATTTATCTGGTACGGGCATACGTATGTCAGCACTAGGAGGGGATCGCACTGAATCAACTGACGTCTGGAGGGTTCGCACAGAGCCTGATAGGACATCAATCAAAGTCTTGTGGCTACCCAGCACTTGGTTGATGTTTTCCACCGAAGTGGCAAGTGCGCCCAGACGGTCAGTGTGTGCGTCCATTTGCATTTTTTGGTCTGGCGTTCTGTAACGATCGGTGGGCGCAGAGAGTATCTGATTACCGGTGATCTGCAGTATCGCCGGAAATACAGATATATACCAGATTATAAGTGATCTGCAGTCTCACGATAATCCGATATACAAACTAACCTCTGTTCGCCTGAGTAGAGTGTAGTGTTTTGGTGTAACAGTAACACTAGGAGGCCTAGGCCTCAGTGCAGCAAGGAGAACTGCACGGATTCCTTCCGCAGACCTGAGCTCTCCAAGACGGGAGGAGTCAGACTGACAGTAGGAAGGAAAGTCCGAGAGTGACACTCAGGAAGAAGTGTCACTAACAGGACTGGGAACCGCCTCCAATCGTGAGGTCGGTTCTCGAGGTCAGACAAGCCAGGTCGTACATACACGGACAGATAAAGTACAAATACAGTAGGCAAAGGCGGAGTCAAAGTACAGGCAGGGTTCGGCAACGGGGTATCAGATATATCGGGGTACAAAATCAGGAGGCAGAAACAGAGTCTAGGAACGAGCCGAGGTTCGGCAACAGAGTATCAGAAATATCGAGGTACAAGGTCAGAGTTCAGGAGGATAGTCGAGGCAGGCAAAAGTCATAACATATAATCACAATCAAACTAGTACTTTAGCTATCAAATATCTAGCTAAGTGTAGGATTACAGCTCCAGCTGGTCCCGGCACACTTCAGGATCTGACTACGGATCTGGGTGCTCCCACGTATGTGATCGCACGCCAGACAAAGAGCAAGTGAACAACCAGCAGTATATATACTCTAGGACCTCTCCAGGACCTCCCTAATTGCTGGTCCAATGAGAGCAGTGGAATTTGTCAGCTGACCCAGCTGGTCAGCCGACACCCTTCTAACTGCTATTTAAACTCTGCCTCTCTGCTCGCGCGCGTGTAAGTCTGAATCTTGGTGGACTATCAGTCCCAGCCACACCAGTACTGTCATGCAATGTATCTAGTGCGGGGGCCGCCTCTGATGCGGATTCCGCCGCACTGCCTATGCGGCATGCAGCGTTTTTCCCGCGTTGTGACGCCATGCTGGACGCGGAAACAGCCGCCTCACCTCGAGAGATGGCGGCTTTTCCGCGTTTCCTTACAATACAGCACCAGCAGGAGGAGGAGGAGTGACATATGGCAGCAGGCAATGTATTGTGCTGTGGACCCTGGCGTTGGGACCACAGACAGCAGGAGGATGAAAATCAGCGTGGCGTAATATGTCGTCGCTTTATAAATACAATAAATACATAAATAAATTCATAAATTCATAAATAAATAAATACAACAGCAGCAGCAGGAGGAGGAGGAGTGACGTATGGCAGCAAGCAATGTATTGTAATTCCCAGGCACCTCATGTTCTCCTCTCGCTGACAACAGGTGCCAGGAACGTGCCTTCAATCCAGGCCTGGTTAATCTTCAAAAATGTCAGTCTGTCCACGCCCTCTGGGGACAGAGGAGAGCGATTCTCGGTGACCACGCCACCGGCCGCACTGAAGCACATCTTCTTGGACAGCACTCTGGAAGGGGGGTAAGACATTACTTCCAGGGCGTACTGTGCCAGCTCCCTCCAGATGTGCAAGCGTTCCACCCAGTACTCCATGGGGTCCCCAGACTCTGCGCTGGCGGTGTCAAGCCCACTGAAGGACCCCATGTAGTCGGCCACCATCCGGGTCATGCGCTGGCTGTGACTTTCAGAGAAGGTGGCTGCTGCGCGCACCTCCTCTCTCGGCTGCTCTACTATCATGTAGAACGCCTGCGTCAATGACAGCAGGTCTCATGGGCGCCTGACGCTGCTGCTGGCCGCAGGCACCGGCTGCTGTGCTGGCTGCTGGACAGAGACAGAGAGGGTGGAAGGCGGGGGGAAGTCGCCGAACAAGGATCTCCTGCAACTCCCTTGCTCGCTGCTCACGGTCTGTAGCAGGCAGAAACTGATCCCACCTCCCCCTCAGCCATGGGTCCAGGATGGACCCATGGCAGGCCCTGGGGTCTGTGCACAGGCAGCGCAGCATGTGCACTGCCATGGGGAACAGGGTGGACTGTCCAACAGAGACATCAGGGTCAGCGTCCTCCTCCTCCTCTGGCCCCTGAGCCTCTTCCTCCTCTCTCCACCCTCGCACCACTGCTGCTGCGCTCTGATGTTCCCCCCCCAGCAGCAACGTCTAGCACCTCCAACTCCTCCTCCAGGGACTCAAATACCTGCGCAGCAGTGGACTGCGCAGGCGGCTGCTGTTCTAGCTGCATCAGGGCCTCCTCTCCCAAATCCACCAAATCGCCTAGTGCCCTGTCCAGCAGACAAACAAAGGGCACCCACTGGCAGAGGGATGCCGGTTGTTCGCTCACCAGGTTGGTTCCCTGCAGGAAGGGAGCCAACACCAAGCAGACCTGCTGCATCTGCCCCCACTGTGCATTGGTGAGTAGCTGGAGTTTGGTGGTGCTGCCGGTGCCGGCGACAGTTGCATCATAGATGTAGCATTGGACAGCCCTCCTCTGCTCAACCAGCCGCTCCAACATCTCCAGGGTGGAGTTCCAGCGAGTTGGCACATCTATGATAAGGCGGTGTCGTGGCAGGCCCTCCAGCTGCTGGATGTCTACCAGTTTTTCTGCGGCAGCAGATGAGCGGCGGAAAGTGCACACAATTATCCGCGCCGCTTCTAACAGCTCCTCCATCCCCTGGTAGGTGCGCATGAACTGAACACCACCAGGTTCAGGACGTGGGCCAAGCAAGGGACGTGGAGCCAGTCTCCCCTGCTGATGGCAGCCAGCAGGTTGACAGCATTGTCGGACACCACCAATCCGACAATGAGGCCTCTGGGGGTCAGCTACGTCTTCTCCTGCTCCCTGAGGTACCGGAGCACGTTGGCTGCCGTCTAGCTGTTTTTGCCCAGGCTTTTCATCTCCAGCAGCGCTTGGCAGTGGCGGGCCTTCACGCTGCTGTTCAGACAGGATTGCTTGGCGGCGGGAGCTGCTCCTTCTCCCCTGACCCCGCGCGGTGGCACCACATAGTGGGTGACTGGTGCCGCTGCTGCCACTGCTGCGCCCGAGGGTGGACCTGCTGCTTCCTCGCTCAGGCTTTCCACCAGGCTGACCCAGTGGGCCGTAAAGGACAGATAGTGGTCTGTCCCAAAACGGCTGCTCCATGAATCCATGGTGACGTGGATCCGCGCACTCACGGCGTGATCGAGCGCGCGGCCCACATTCGCCATGGCAAAGTGGTGCAGTGCTGGGATCGCACTGCAGGAGAAGTAGTGGCGGCTGGGGACTTGCCACTCCGGGATCCAAACCTGCAGCAACGCTCTCATGTCACTCCCCTCCTGCACAAAAGAATATGGCAGGAGCTGGGAGCACATGCCCCGGGCAAGCAACCTGTTCAGCACCCGGATGCGCCTGTGGACGGAAGGCAGCACCTTGGTCACACCAGGGAATGACTCGCTGAGCAGGGTCTGGCGGCATTTGCCTGCACGGGAGGATAAGGAGGCCACTGCGGAGGGAGCTGATGAGGCCACTGAGGACTGCCCGGGGGGGGGGGGGGGGGGGGGGGGGGGGACGACAGTGAGTTCTTGTTGCTGCTGTTGTGCTGCTGCTGCTGCTGGATGGGCAGGAGGGTCGGATGCTGCTGCTGCTGAAATCTGTGCAGTGGCTGTCTGGGTTTGACCACTGCCTGCGCCACTCTCCGTCAGCTTCTGATACTCAGTAAACTCATCCAAATGTCTGCTCTCTAAGGGTTTGCAGGCACGAGGTACCCAACTTGAGCAGATCGCGAGTCGCGACCTCTGCTGAGACTGACACCGCAACTGTTGCAAATTGCGCGGGTCGCGTCCACTGAGCACTTGGTGAAGTACCGCCAGACTGTGGACTTCAACCTGCTGTTTGAGCTTTAGGGCTGGGGTTTTTTGGTACCCTTGGAGGATTGTGCCTTTTTTGGTTTGGTTGGAGGTTTGCTGCGGGTGGTGGTAGCGGCTAAAGCAGCAGGCTGTGGCTCCTGCCTTCCACGCCCTGTGCTGGCCGCACCTCTGCGCCAGAAACGCCTCCTCCTGCGATGACGAGCTGCCTTCAGACAACTGTGCTGGTGGTACTGGTGGCACATAGGAAGGATCCAGCACGTCATCATCATCATCATCCACAAACATCTCCTGTGAGCCCGCCTCAACCAACTCCTCTACCCCAACATCCCCTGCATCACGCCCCTCCTCCTCAGTGGCAACAACAAACTGCTCCACCTCAAACTCCTCCTCCTTGCATGGCCCCGTCATCTCCACCTCAAACTGCTCCAAAATATCCCTGTACATGCTCACAGTGTCTGTGTCTGTGGATAAGAGCAAGATCAGTGAGGGCAGGCTGGTCGATGGGGTCACCGTGACCGTGGCCTCAAGCGGTGGTGGAGGCCTGCTGGTGGTGGTGGCACTGGTCTCGCTGCTGCTGGAGGCCTGGCTGGAAATGGTGGCTTCCTGCTCCACCATCATTTCCACCACAGCCTGCGCCTGACTCTCCAGAATGGGCCGGGGGCGACGACCCGTCTCAAAGATGGCCGCAACGCGCTGCTGTTGCACCTCTGCTCCCTCCTCCACAACTCTGCGGTCAGTGGCTGGCGGCGGACCAGTCCCAGACCTTCTGCTGCTGCTGGCAGTGGCTCCTGCAATGGCGCTGCCTCTCCTGGTGGTGCCTCGCCCTCTACCTCTGCCAGTCATAATTGCAGTATTTGTATAGCGCCTTTCTCCTGTCGGACTCAAAGCGCTTGCGAGGCAGCCACTAGAGCGCACTCAGTAGGCAGTAGCAGTGTTAAGGAGACTTGCCCAAGAAACTCCTTACTGAAATAGGTGCTGGCTTACTGAACAGGCAAAGCCGAGATTTGAACCCAGGTCTCCTGTGTCAGAGGCAGAGCCCTTAACCATTACACTATCCAGCCACTGCGCACTGCGTACTGTATGTGCAATATACAAATACAGTACCAAACAAAATGTAGAAGAGGGAGGGAAAGGGTGTAAACTTTAATAAAGTCTGTGTTGGTGGTGACTTGGTGGTGACTGCAGGTGGTGGTGACTGGTGTTGAGTGACAACAAAAAATTAAAGTTTTTTTTTTTTTTATTTAAATAGTAGTATTAAATAGTAGTAGTACTACTACTAACAGCAGTAGTGTAGTCTACTACAGTACTCACTAACTTGTGTTATGGACAGTGACAATTAAAGTCGGACACACACGGTCAGACGCAATCAATTAATAGGGTCGGGCAGGTGACAGTCACAGGTCACTCACAACGGATGCTGGCCTGTGATGTAAATAACTATTATTTATTACACACAGTACAGAAGCTAATAAAATCACACACTAACAGTGGAAAAAAATTAAAGTGGTGGTGGTAGTGGTGCCCGTGGAGGCAGGTATAGGTGCCTGCAGCTTAGGCTGGCCAGGCATAGGTACCCCAGTATAGTTGCCCCCAGCATAGGTTAGTTAGGTGCCTCCAATATAGGTAGCCAGTATAGGCTAGGTAGGTAGGTGCCCCCAGGCCCGGCCCTAGACCATTTGCCGCCTGAGGCAAATTTTAAAGAAGCCGCCGCCTCCCCCCCCCCCCCCCGTGGGTGTGCGGGGGCCGCCCGAGCTGGAGGGGATAGCGGGCAGGAAGGGGGTATTGGGCCTAGCGGCGGGGAGGGGGGTCGGACCCCCCCCTCCCTCGCCTGGGTCCCCCGTCCTCCGCTCCCCTCCAGCTTGTTAAGTCGCTGGCTGGCTGCAGCTATAAGAGGCAGCGGGCGGGGATCACTCACCTTCCTCGTTCCAGCCTGCGCTCCACTGACGTCACTTCCTGCTACGCCACAGGAAGTGAAGTCAGTGGAGCGCACGCTGGAACAAGGAAGGTGAGTGATCCCCGCCTGTTGCCTCTTATAGCTTCAGCCAGCCAGCGACCTAACAAGCTGGAGGGGAGCGGAGGACGGGGGACCCAGGCGAGGGAGGGGGGGGGTCCGACCCCCCTCCCCGCCGCTAGGCCCAATACCCCCTTCCTGCCCGCTATCTCCTCCAGTTCGGGCGACCCTCCCCACCCACGGACGGGCGGGTGCCGCCCCCCCAGAAGTGCCGCCTGAGGCAAACGTTTCACCCCGCCTCATGGGCGAGCCGGCCCTGGGTGCCCCCAATATAGTCTAGATAGGTAGCTGCCCCCCGTATAGTTTGGATTGGTAGCTGCCCCCCAGTATAGGTTAGATTAGGTAGGTGCCTCCCAGTATAGGTTAGATAGGTAGCTGCCCCCCAGGGTAGGTAGGTAGGTGACCCCCCCCCCCCCAATAATAGAGGGGGAAGTCAGCCGCGGGGAGGGCAGCCCGACCTTTCCCTCCCTTCCTCTCCGGGCCGCCTTCCTGCTCCCCTCTCCGATGCAGAGCGCAGCAGCCAGCAGGGAAGCGATAACAGTAACAACTCACCTCCCTGGTTCCAATCGCCGGTCACTAGCCGCTGGTCTTCTCTCTGCATACACGCTGATACACACGCTGCTTCCTGTTTAGCCGGAAGCAGCGTGTGTATCAGCGTGTGTGCAGAGGAGGAGGCTGCAGCTGACTTCCCCCTCCATTACAGTGCCCCTCCCTTCTTCAGCGCTCAGGGCGCCTGCACGGGCCGCATGGCCCAAGAAACGGCCAGTGGTAGTGGTAGTGGTGGTGGTGGTAGTAGTAGTAGTAGTAGTAGTAGTAGTAGTAGTAGTAGTAGTAGTAGTAGTAGTAGTAGTAGTGTAACTAAGTTGTGCGGCAGACAGTTAGTGACAATTAAAGTTGGTCAGACGCAATCAATCAATAGGGTTGGGCAGGTGACAGTCACAGGTCACTCACAACGGATGCTGGCCTGTGATGTAACTAACTATTATTTATTACACAGTACAGAAGCTAATAAAATCACACACTAACAGTAGAAAAAATTAACTGAACGGGTACTAGTAGTACGCAGGTAACTAATAAATCCCTAGCGTGTTACAAATAACTAAGTTGTGCGGCGTAGACAGTTGGTGACAATTAAAGTTGGTCACACACGGTCAGACGCAATCAATCAATAGGGTCGGGCTGATGACTGTTACAGATTACAACAGATGTTTGCTGGCCTGTACACAATCAGTAACTAACTAACACAGTACTGAAGCTGATAAACTAACAGACTACAGCAGTACTAAATAATTAACTAAACTAGTACTAGTACACAACTGACTAGAATCCCTAACCTACCTAAGCTAGTAGTAGGCTAAGACTGCCCTAGGCTAGCAGGCCTAGCCTGCACACAGACTAACACTAGCCTAGCACAGTATACACTATACAGGGCCGGATTTGTACCTTCTACCGCCCAAGGCCCACTGTAAACAGATGCCCCCCCCAACATTATCTCAAGACCCCCAAACTTAAAGTGACCTAGAGATGATTAAAAAGCATGTTTTTTTACTTACCCGGGGCTTCCTCCAGCCCCATAAGCATGGATGTGTCTCTCGCTGTCCTCACGCGTGCCTTCCGCGGTCCACACGGAATCCTCCGTTCAACCGCAATGAAACCCCAGTAGTCGGCTCAGTCTGACTGAGTGACGTCAACCGGGGCCTTCTGCGCTTGTGCAGACATCACACAGCCGCTTACCGGAGCAGATTGCGGCTTAACGGAGGACCGCAGGAGGACGCATCCATGTTTATGGGGCTGGAGGTAGCCCCGGGTAAGTAACAAACATGTTTTTTTAATCATCTCTGGCTCACGTTAAAACACACTTTTCACCAACCAAAGTCTTCAAGTGAACCTGACACAAAATAAAAAAATACTTACCTTAATAGATCCTCCCCATGCCCACTGTTACTGCACTGACCCTCTGAACATATTCAGATCCCTCACAAATGTCTGGGACCCTCTTCTTCCTTGTGGCTGCACTCCCATCTGAGTACTGGGTCTGCGTAAGCATGGTCCGCACATGCCCAGTAGCTTGATGCCTTTCATGCTTCTCCGTTTCCTCTGTACGCAAGTGACTTTGTGCTAATGGTAATGTGAGGACCATACTCGTGCATGTCCAGTACAGTTACACTTGTACATGGGAGCGCAGCCACAAGAAAAAAAATAGGGTCCTGGGCAGCAATGGGGCATAAGTATGTTCATGACATACTTATGCTCTGGGCGCCTCCTACACTGCAGCCCCGTTCGTGCCTGTCTGCGGCCCCGACCCAGCCCCTCACCACTGCTACAAACTTGGAAGGGCTCAAGCTGCTCCTGCCGGTAAGCTAGTACATCTGCCACCCTAGCACCCCTGCCTGCACCCTTGCTCGCCCTATCCGAACTCTGTACCCTGCAC